>NC_056728.1:371363224-372035724 GCF_019279795.1 Protopterus annectens | reverse complement strand
CTAGAATAAACCACTGCAGCCTCAAATGTGTGTTATAAATCCAGCTGCTACACTTTAGTAGGATCTGACACTAAAATACATGTATGTACAAAATAATATTGTACCTTAATGTCAGGCAGTATTAATTATGTCCTAAGCATAATCGTCCTCCTTCCCTGACCACATAAATAGCAGCTCATGACAGAAAGTTAACAAGTGCAATGATCATTTGCCATCACTTATAAACTTGATAGATTTTCTTAAACAGTAATCTTATATATGTAAGGTACTGACCATTATAATGCTGTATGGCATACTTTTAACATTCAAACAACCTGCAACAAAATGACTGCTTTCTCCTACAGAAGTCTTTGGGCAATACATGCAGATGCCCTGGGAAAAAATGAACCCCATTTCTAGGCCTTACAGTAAACAATACACAAACACCTGTCTGCCTGTGCATACAAATAGACCAAAAAAGAACATCATACCTTATTGAAGGAGACAGTAGTAGTATGCATCAACAAGTGCTTGCAGCAGAACACCTCTATATTTGAAGAAAAGGTTTTCATCTTCCATAGGGTGATGATGATCTGTGGCTCCAGTTATACATTCATCATGTTGATTACCCCCTCTGAGCATGATGACTATGCTAATTATATCATCTCATTATCGCTACTGAATTGCTCAATTTGCAAGAATAAACCTGATAAATATTACATTAATTTGTACAAAATGCAAGTCACACCTGAGCACCTGAGATAAGCTCTGCACACACACATTGGAAACCCAGATTACAAGAGTAGAGAAATTGTTATACTCATACCTATAAAGTGTAAGTTTTAAAGAGCCATGCATGTTCCTTGCATTTTCACATTTAAAGGGACTGTCTCACATTCACGTCTTAGCAATTTTTAAATGATATCCGTGGTGAATTACACTGAATAATATTAATTCATTAAAAGAACATTTTATGAATTTATCATGAGATGTTAACCTATTGTGATCTTCCTTATTAAGGTAGTTGGTAAAATACTAGTAAGTGTTCCACATGTTGCCCAATTTTTGTTGGTAAGATACAAGTGTTCCACGTGTTACCAATTTGTTCAACATTATGGGAGGTGGTGTACCACAGTCTATAGACTGAAGGTTGAAGCCAGTGGTTATGCTATCTCCAAACACTTGATGATGGAGTCACTGCTGAGCATTTATTCTCAGCAGCAAACAGAGGGATGGGGAACTACCATGTTTCACATTTTGAAGTGCCATTGAAACCATAATAATACTGTACCTATTTTTTAATATTTTGTCATCAATAGAGCAAAAGAGGTGTCTGTTGATGCCCATCAAAGTGTGAAGGCTGAAATACAAGCAAAGTCATTTGGGTACCATTTCCCTGTCATCTTTTTGAGATATAAAGAAAAAATAAAGTGTCTAAAACAGATGAAAAAACAAACAAATATAAATAATACCAACAAATGCACCAAATAAGGTCACCCCATGGGTATTTTAGCATGTTCACATTTGTTTAATAATAGAACTTCATCAGAAAGTTTCTGATGAAGTCTTATAATTAGAAAACACTACAAAAGTAATTTACAGGGCACAGTGCGATGGATGTGATGCATTTTATGTGGGCAAGACTGTAAATAAACTTAAGCGTAGAATTTCATGTCATCTGTCAGAAATCCTCTCTGGATGTAAAATAATGCACTAGCCAAACACCTTTCTCTTCATAAAACACACAAAGGTTTTAAGTTCCAGATTCTGGATCACAAAGATATAGGTGATCTTGAAGGAGACATCCCAAATATTCTGGAGAAACATGAACTCTTGTGGCAATTAAAGCTCAACTCTTTTAGGAAGCCTGGACTAAATTATTACTGTTCACTTAAAATTATTTATTTATTTTATTTATTTAAATTTGTTGACCAGGAGTGTCCGACTGGACGTAGGTCCATTTTCAGTGGAGGCCCGGGGAGAAAAGCTCCACAGTTAAAATAAACAGATAGTATATACATTGGATTACATAGTGAATAACAATTTATATAGAAATTACTTACAACATATTTACAGATGAAGAACATAGTACATCAGTAGAGAACTAGAATCTTTATCTGTGAAGTGTATACCAGACATTAACAAATGTTACATGAAGTTCGTGCTGTATAATAAGTACTGGCTTATGAGCATCTGAGCTTGCTATAATCAAGGTAGTTAGTGGAGTGGAAAGAAAGGTAGTGGTTGGATGGGGTGGATGATATTAGAGTTTGCAGACAGTTCAGACCCGGACTGCACTTTTCTTACAAGACTGTTAAAGGTGGCACCGTAAAAGTGCACTGGAACTTAGAAAATTGGCATATTGTTTACATGACTAATTTTATTTTATTCTTCCAGTTGGTTTTAAATGCCATGTTAAATCAGTTTTTGTTTCCATCATCATACATTTTTCTTTTTTTTGTTCTTTTTTCCACTTTATTCAAAATGATGTGTAATAACAATACTAACTAATTATACAATATTGTTGTAGATAGTTTTTAGAGTTCTTGGACACAGACCTGAAGAAGTCTAGAAGGATGAAAGTGATCTTTGTTAACAATAGGTTATGAAAATAGAATATGATTTTTACAATGGATTTTTTTACATGCAAAGTGTATATGTATATATTTTTATATATATAAATATATATATATATATATATATATATTTATATATATATATATATATATATATATATATTTTTTTTTTGATTGCCAAATGGTCTAATATTTATATATTTCCAGCAAAGTAGTATATTGTCTTGTATAAAATCACAGGCTTAATAATCTACTTAATAATCTGGTTAAATTAGAGGTACCACATCATTATTAATTTTATTTAAAGTATATATGGTTTATATTATGACAGCTACTAAGTAGGGCAGAACCAGCTTGAATGTCACACTGATGGGGGAAGGGATGTGAATTTAACATGTATACCAATAACACTTTGTTTTACACCACAATAAACCACTCCCTTGCCTGATTAAAAGTATATGTATAGTTAGAAAGCTTGTGAGGAAACTATTACTCTTGTTATTTTTGTTTTACTTGGATAGCTTATCTGTGTACTTAATAAAGGATTTTTGATTGGAAACAGACTGCCTACCCTGCTTGGATTACTTTCGAATACTTAATAATTCTGTACAATATTTTAAATTATATATTTTTTATTTTTTATTATTTTTTTTTACTTAGAACAAGTTTAAGTTTGCTACTTCTACTACCATTATCTGATCTGATTAATATACAGTGATTAACTAGATATATATGGATTGAAAATATGCCACACAATGAAGTTTCTTACACTGTTTTATTTTTGGACCCACTATACTTGCTTAGTGGGTTGTTTGTGACTTTGGGGATGCCACTGTGATTACTTGTAAAAATTATGAAAACATACATGTATTGACTGTGTTGGTGTGTTTTTATGTATTTTTCTTGAACGTTTTGGTGGTGAGACAAGTATGGCTGGAGAAAGTGAGGCTAATGTTCCTTTTAGAGTACAGAGGGGGTGTGAGAAGTTCAAGATTGTTCTGGATATTCTTCAGAAGCATTGTGAACAGAGGATCCTGCAGGAGGACTATACCAGGACACTGTATAAGGCTGATACCTGGAATAGTTTGAATAAAGATGTCTCCCATGCTATTGGCATTCCACATACGGGAGAATAGTTCCTTCACAACTATAGTGACTTAAGTCACTGAAAGCCTGAACTCTTGCCAGTGAAAGTCTGAATTTAATAAATGATTACCACCTCCATACTGTAGATATAGAGTAGCAGAATTTACCTAACCATACAGCCTGCCAGTTCATGGCACAATAAACCTTTTCTTTCTTATTTTCCTTTATCTCTAACCCCTGCAGAGATTGGAAGGAATAAGTGCATGAATAGGGACAGACTAGAGCACCTAAGAGAGGGTTGGGGTAGATATAGTTTATGTTGTGAAAGATATGTCTGTTTGTATAATGACAGGTAGCAATGAAGAATAATTGTAACTTAAATTTTTGCAGCAGAACAACATATGTCAGTGCTGGCATTCCTTACTAGTATTAATATGGCTATATTTCATTCTGCATGCCACCCCCATTTATCCGAGAAGTAGCTTATCATGTTAAATCTGCATGCATTGAGATTGTTAGGATGGCTGAGGGTTTCATCCCACAAAACAAAAAATGCTGTTGTCATGATCTATTTTTTTACTGACAAAATAGTTACAACTAATAAAATTCTAAATTAAATTGTTAAAATGTTAAAATCAGTATGTAGGTCCAATTAATAAAATATCATTTTCCTTCACTTTATTTTCTGAGTATGACAAAATAATTAAGAATACAATTTCATTATTTTTGTATGTTTTTTTCCCCATCACTTTGCCTCTATCCATTATCGCTCTCTCTTTTTTTACCTGATGTTTCTTGTTATTGTTACTATTATATGCAGCAGAACACAGACCTGGACTGACAATGTAGAAATTGCCTCATGTACACAGACAACCCTCTCCTCCTAACACCCAACACTACAACCTGTGAGAGATGCACTTATCTAGCCAAACTGGAGTTAAAGCTCTCTCCAACCAAGACTGAACTTGACAGTCATAAGGAGAAGGTAAACATTTGCACCACACCACACTCATCACATAGTCTTACTAAATCTACACCACCAAAATCCACACATAGTAACACAAAAACATTCGCAGAGACTCTCAATAATAATCTGTCTAAGCAACAGAGACCTCCAAAGCAAAATGCAAGCAACCTCCATCCCCAACACAACCCAAATGACACACAGCCCACAGACTCAGTGTGCCACTCAACCACAGCCAATAAGTCAAAACAACGTACCCAACACACTAGTCATAAGTGACTCTATAGTCAGGCACACTGATGTCCCACTCACCAGGCTAAACAAGGAGAAGGTTACTGTCAGCTGCCTTTTGTGTGCCAGGATCCGCCACATAACCCATGCACTCAGTTCACTCCACAACAAGTACAAATATGACTCTGTCATTGTCCATGTTGGTGTGAATGACCTGAGACGTACCTCCCTGGACTGCATGAAAAGAGACATGGAAGAGCTCTCTGATCTTGTAGCACAGGCAGATATGACCCTAGCCCTGAGTAGCATTCTGCCATTGCCCAGAATTATACTGCAATACAAGGACAAAATGATTGACTTCAACAATTGGCTAAGCTTCTGGTGTCATTCTAAGGGGATCCAGTATCTGTCTGCTTGGGATGACATGGTCGACAGACCACGATGCTTTGCCACAGATGGCCTGCACCTGTCACCCCTGGGATTCCGGAAACTGGCTAAGGCTCTTGCTGCCCCTATAGTGCCTTTCTTAGGCAGGGTTCAAATAACAAATTCACCACCATAACAGGAACAGGCAAGCAAAAACTGAGGGTAATGCTACTCAATGCTAGAAGTCTAAATCTCAAAATGCACTCACTCGAGGCACTCCTTAAAATGGAGAACATCGATATCTGTGCAGTGACTGAGACCAGGTTCAAGGCTCCAGATAGCACCCCTGCACTACCAGGCTATAACTCATACCACACTTTTCGGCCATGTAACCTGTACCAGAACACCAAAGGCGGAGGTGTGTCCCTATTCATTAAGGATATCCACACCTCCAGGTTAATTGCTCAGCATAATGCATCCAAGGTTATCCAAGTGCAGCTAACTCTGGGCAAAACTGCAATCCAAATTGTAGCTTGCTACAGATCCCCACCATGCCCCAGGATTCCCACCCCTCTTTTCTCGATGTACTGGAAAATATTAGGGTTCAACCAAATACCCTAATAATGGGCGACTTCAACTACCCCACCATTAACTGGCAAAACTACTTGTGTACCAACTCCTTAGCTCAATGCTTTCTGGAATTCATAAACTCCAATGCCCTAGATCAACTTATCCACACCCACACCAGGGGCAACAATATCCTAGACCTAGTCATTACTAACATGAGTGACCGGTTTTCCACACCTGAAGTCAACTCCTCGTTGGTCCAATCCGACCATAAGCTTATCACCCTTGATATCCACATCCCGCCCCCACCCCCCATTAAGGAAACCACAGTAAAAATGTTCTCCAAAGCCAACTTCATGCTTCTTAAGACAGAAGTAGTGAACTTCATGACACCCATGTAGATGGACAATACAGTTACAACTGCTGAATCCTACACAAATGCACTCTATAAGCACTTACATGAGTGCATGGATCGTGCTATCCCAAATAGAACTAAGATGCTATCCTCCAAAAAAAGGAAGCCAATCTGGTGGTCCCCTGCCATAAACAAACTGTACAACAGAAGGAAGAAACTGCTTCAAAAGAGAGTAAAATCCCATGAGTGGAGGAGCTCCCTGGTCAGCCTCAGTAAAAAGCTGAGATCCCTTATAACATCCTCCAAAGCTAGCTACAAAAACAAAATTGCCACTAAATCTAAGGACAACCACAAAGCATTCTATAGCTATGTCAAAAATCTAGATGGCAACACCCAGATGTCCTCTGAGTTACAGCACAAAGGCACGAAAATTACAGAGCCAACTGATATTGCCAATATCCTGGCAGACAGGTTCAGTGCTAACTTTACCCCCCTCCCACCCCCTAAAGGGCCCATATCTATACAGGAAGAATGCAGAGTCCCTGTAATCACAACTACGCAGGTAAAAGCTGCACTCTCTGAAGCCAAAAACACAGCATCCATGGGACAGGACAATATCCCAGGCTGCGTGTTTCACAAACTTCAGAACGAACTGGCTCCCCACTTAAGCTTCATGTTCAATAATAGCCTCGCATCAGGCTTTGTGCCTACTGAATGGCACACAACAACAGTTATCCCACTCCACAAAGGGGGAGCCACCACTGATCCCAGGAACTATCGACCTATTAGCCCGACGAGCCTGGTCTGCAAGGCCATGGAATGTATCATCATGGAACTCATAAACAAAGATATTGGTAACCTCCAAACTCTGGATCCCACCCAGTTCGGGTTTGTGAAAGGCAGCTCATGCCTCCTGAACCTGATTGACTTTTTTGAGGCAGTCACCAAAGCTGTGGATGAGGGTAAGGTGGTTCACACAGCCTATCCTGACCTCGCCAAGGCTTTCAACACCATCCCCCATTCTGGAATTATAGCTAAACTCACTAAACTAGGTATAAATCCCTACGTCACAAGATGGATTGCCAACTGGCTCACTGACAGAACCCACACTGTAAAAGTTGCAGACTCCAAATCTGACCTCAAAGCAGTGACAAGTGGAGTACCACAGGGTTCCATCCCGGGACCTCTCCTGTTTGGTATCTACTTCTCTGAAGTACAGGCTAACACAGAAGGCCTCTGGCTAACGAAGTCCGCAGATGACTGTAAACTAGGAGCCATAGTCAAGTCCCCAAATGATGTAGACATCCTACAGAAGGGCCTCACTGAGACAGATGCCTGGTGTCAGAGCCATGGCCTCAAGCTCAATGCCAAAAAGTGCAGTGTCATCCCCATTGGTAAAAACTCTGTACCCATGAACTACCACATAGGCAGCAATCTACTTAACACTGAATGTGTGATAAGAGACCTTGGGACCCAGGTGGACAGTAGTCTCTCCTTTGATAGTCACAGAAGTCAGGAAGTCCTTCAACATGGCACACCTCATCATAAAAGGGTTCTCATCCAGGAAAAAAGAGGTCATTGTTCCCCTCTACTCGACACTCATTAGACCCATTATAGAGTACAATGCCCCTTTTGGAATGTACCTCACAAGACATTTGCAGCAGCTGGAAAGGCCAAAGAAGTACCTCACAAAGAGGATTACTGGCCTCAAACAAATGCCCTACACTGACCGCCTCCAAAAACTCCAGCTTTACTCCGTAGCATATCACCTACTCCGAGGTGATCTCTGCCTAACATATAAAGCTATGTCAAACCCAGAGCTGTTGGACATGCTACATCTAAAGAAATCCCAATCCCAATCCCTCTGAGCTACATGCTCTAGGGACCTAAACCTTGTCACCACAATAAACCGGACATGCTGGAGGGATAGATTCCTGTCCCAGAGACTTCCTATACTGTGAAACAAGCTACCCATCTATGTCAAGCAAAGTTCTTCATTAGCACTCTTCAAGAAAAATATTGATGAGTGGAAGGGAAATAGGAAATACACCCCAGGGATCACTTCTGTGTCTCTGCTCGACAGTGGCACAGGAAAATAACTTTATTGGGTGGCGTAAGCCATGGAACTTTGTTGGCTAGGCTTACGTAGGCCCTTGGGCCGATAGCCTAGTACATACCCATGAACCTATGAACCACTCTAGCACAGCCCGTCAACCTTCCCCATGGACTGACCACTCCAGCACAGCCCATCACTCCTCCCCCCAGCAACAGCAGTACCACCACAGGTACACAGCCTATCTGGTCCCAGCATGCCAGAATTGCTTTCACATCCCCTGCTCTACCTGCATCACCTGTGCCAGGTAGCCCTGCACCAGAGGCTGCTACACTGGTACCCACCAATAGTAGTGCAAGTGGAGGTGATAATTACTTTTATTTTTTAATTTATTTATTTATTCTTTGTTGACCGGGTTAGTCCCACTAGTCTAGTAGCATCTTTTCAGGGGACAGACTGGAGATTGTATCTATCCTGCTAGGTGAAATTTGACCACGTCACCCATCAAGAACTGGCAACTATTGTAGGGGAGATACTGGACAGGAGGTTTGATGTCCACATCAGCCTTATAGAGAACATACTCCAGTGACTAATCAAGTCACATCCCTGCTCAGAGTTGCATCCAGATCCTGAGGCAGGACCAAATGCTGACGGCTTCCAGGGTGTGGAATAATCTCCCACTGCATCACAGCTGGCAGAGACTGCATCTCCAAACATCCAGTCCTATCACCAGACATAGTTTCCCCTCCCCTTTTGTGTCTATACCCAGCTATGTATGATATACAGTCCTCCCCTTAATATTGTCTTCTCTCTATCTGATGTCTTCTTCGCCATTATGTTCCCCCTCTCTCATTTTGTTACCCCACATCCCATATCTTTCTTCCCTGTTGACAAACCCTTCCCCCTCATACTAATCTCTAACTTTCTTCCTTAACTTTCCCAGTCAAAAAATAAAGCAATATATTAAAAGGGCACCTGTCCCACAAAAAAATACTCCCACCCATGCCTCTCAGCTTCACAGACTGTTAATTACTGTAGACAGTGATTGTCTCCCTATACTTCATCCTCAAAAGTGTATTCGTCTGAAAAATCATTGAGGTTTCAGTCAGTAAATAACTAGGAATATAATAATTCACCAGGATTGTTGAGCTAAAGAGTTGAGAGGTGTGCTTCAATCTCATCTCCATCCTGCTCATTCTTTATTTGCTCACCTTGCACACTTCCTTCTGATTACTTCCCCTTTTCATCTCTGCCTTATACTCTCATTTCCAAGCTTTAATCATGTCAAAAATATATAAACACACCATATACCTGCCCCCAAAAAGGCTTATATATTAAAATCATCCTTCACTAGTTGGCACAGAGCAACATGGCTGGTCATTTATAAGCACTGAGAAATGACAGTTCCTGACCTATGGCAAAACTGAGAAAAGTCCTTTCAGCTTCCTAAGATCTTCTTGCATTTGGTCATACAAGTAAGTTTAGTATAGGTATGCATTGCCAAGCAAAATTGAAATTAGGTAAAGTTAATAGTTTCTCTGCCAAGCCCGTTATGGATCAACATATTCATGACAGGATGAATCTGATCTCTGTGCACTGGGTGTAGGGTTCACAAGGTTATGTTTTTGGCATACAAATTTATGCCAGCCCTCTGCAATTGTTCATTTCCTATTTTAACACCTTTCCTCTAAGTGTTTCAGTGGCATTGTTAATGCTGTGGTTCAGTGGAGATGAGTGACACAGGCATAGATACAAATAAGGACAGGTATATTTTTCTTTCATTGCTATCCTATGTTCCATGCATGTTTTACCAGCATCCCTCTGTTTGATTCTATAGTATACTGTGTTAGTGCTCTGTTTTGGAGAATGTGAGTGACACAGGAATGGTTTCTATTTCATGCAGGTTTATTCATCTTGTCCTGCTCCTTCTTACTCCTGAAACGAAACATGTCTATCATTAGTGTGCACATTCTGTCATGATGTTTGGCACGCTCAAAAAAAAAAACACTGCAAGTATGGAGTTGTCCAGCACTGATGAGTTAAATAGTTCAGCGATATTGCCTTATCCATTTCTATCCAGGTCATTGCTTCTTAGCTCACCTGGTGTACTAGCCTCTGTGTCATTCCTCTCATAATCTTGGTTCTATATTCCCATTTCTAATCTCCTACCTAGGTAAAAAACAAGCCTGACACTTACACATAACCACAATTCAGTTAAGCTTATGGCTGTTATACTCTGCCTGGTATAGACTCAACATTTACTGCATATCCCAGATATGCGTCTTCTTACTGACCCCCTGCAGCTAGATGCCCTTATTAATTCAGTGCTATGTATCATATCAATATGAAAATCCAGGGTTCATAGCCTTGATGTGTACTTGTCTACTTCACCCTGCCCAATTTTCGTCTCCTTACCTTTTGTCATCATATGTGCTTGCTGCTCTTTTCATATCAGTCCTATACCCTTTACAGCCTTCAGTCTTACCCAAAATGCATCACCCCCCCCCCCACACACACACACACACACACACACACCACTTGATGACAGTTGGCAGAGAGCAATTTCACTGTCTGTATGTAAGCTTAGGGATATGATGCTTCTCTTCTTACAGCAAAAGTGGAGAAAAATCCTTCAAATGAGATAAGAGCTTGGCATTCATCATGCAAATGAGCTGACCATCAATACATAACATCAAACAATACTGATATATGTTAAAATTGATAGTTTCATTGTAGCTACTTCCATTTCTCTTTGTAGACCTAATGTGATGTGTACATTATTCAATATGGTAGGGGGAGGGGGTGATTCCCTGATCTTTACATGTTTAACAATGTTCATTTATTTAGTCTTCCACAGTGCTGTAATATTCCCTTGAACTTTGTATTTTCTGAGCCTTTTACTATGAATTCTTATGTGGCTTCACTTGCTAATATGTTTCTATAGGAAGTGCCAGTCATGCATATAGGATTTCAGCTCCCCTGACATCTGCCTTGTAGCAGTATTCCAAACAATGCATATGAAGTACTACTCATTTACAATGCATTTATGAAATAACCCTAAACATAGTATATGCACATGTATGTCACTATTTGCCAATGATATACATGTTGCCCATTCAGGAGGGAGAGAGTTTAGATAAGCCTTCTTGTTGGATGCTAGTTGCCACTGTTCATTTTTTGGTTACTGTTGTAACATTTTCTGAAATGTGTGTTCTTTGACAGATTGATGATGCCTTCTTCTGTGGCTTCATTTGATAATGTAGTGGTCTGATCAGTTGCACTTAGGCAGGCTGGGGTTGGAATCCATAGAAGTGTACACTGCAGCAGTATAATAAACTATCCATATCATGCACTAATAATAATACACGTATGAGACATAGTCCATGCCTCAGTCTTCTCATGTAGTAATGTAGACATCGGGAATACACCAGCAGAATGATTTTACTTCCATGATGGTTGGTATGCTGGTTTCCATTGTTCAGCTGTCATTTTTCTACAATTGTATAACATTTTGCTGAAATGTGTTTGTCAGTCTCATTTTCTCAGAGTGTTTCTGTGAATAACTTGTTAATACCCTAGCATAGAGTATTTCATTATCAAAGACAGGGATTCAAAGCCATGTGGTTGTAATTTTGTTGTTTTGCTATTGTGCGAGCCCCATTCCGCTGAAATGTATTTTGTCATTCACATTCTCAGTCAGTGCTTTTGTGGCATGCATTGATGATATGCAATGGTCTAGAATATTTAATTGCCAGAGGCATGGGCTCAAACCCGTGTGGCTGTTGTTTTGCTATTTTGTGTTCTAATCTACTGAAATGTCTTTTGTCAGACAATGTTTCAATGAGTGCTTTCATAGCATGCTTTGCTAGTACCTCATCTAGAATATTTCATTGCCAGACTCAGAGTTTTGAGCCTTTGTGGGTGCAGCTGTTTTGTATTGCTTTAATGTGTTCCATTCCCTTGAAATGTATTTTGTTTGTTATCTTTTTAATGAGTGTGTTTATGGAATGTCTTACCAATAACCTTGTAGACTATTTAAATACCAAAGGCAAGGATTCAAACCTATGAACCTATGTGGGTGCAGATTTGTTGTCTTGCTATTATATTTTTCCATCCCTCTGAAATGTGTTCTGTCAGCCCCCCTTTTCTATGAGTGTTTTTATGACACGCCTTACTAATACCTTTCTCTAGAATATTCTCTCATCAAAGGCATTCAAAGGGTTCCACTCAAGTTATGTGAGTTTCTCTTTTCTTCTTATCATGAGTTCAGTTTTCATGAAAGTAAACATTCCTATTGTGGATGTATAAATTATTCCAAGAAATTTTGCACTTTCTAACTTAATATTTTTTTGTATTCTTCCTTCATTGTTGAACTAGTAGGTTGGTATATAGCTGATCCTATCCCATCTTCATTCTATTCAATCTGTACTTGTCCACCTTGTGTTGTACCCTCTCCTTACTTCACCTTTTCATCTCTGTCTGTCCTATACTCTCATTTCTAACCTATGATAGGGTCAAAAGTAAATAGATGAAACACACAGATGGAGCTAGTGAGCATATACTTCAAACCCACCTTTCTGTGGTCATGCATTATGCAACAGTTGTGAGAGAACAATGCTGATGGTCAATAGTAATCAGAGAGCAAGGGAAATCCATGTCCTCTGGCAAAAATGCAGAAAAATCCTTGGCACATGCTAATCAATCACACAGATGAGATGAACCACAGTGTGCATACAAAATGGAAATAAAATACAGATATTGTTATTATTTAAATTCCTTTGATGGCTCATTGTACTCATACAATTACCCTTACTGCATTAATACACTGGCTTTTGGGTTTCATATCCCCCGGGGGTTGTATGCTGTTCAACAACTTTTCAGTTTGCAGTCTGCACATGTACTAAATTTCCCTGATATGTGTGTTTTGTGAGGCATTACACTATGACTGTTGTGAGGGCTTTCCTTGCTAATGCACTACTATAAAAACATGTAATGGCAAGTCATGGGTTCAGTTACCTTAAGGATTATGTTTCTTTTTTCTTTTTTTTTTTTGTCATCCGTGTGCACATGTACTATATTTACCAAATATATGTGTTTTATGACCCTTGCACCCTGACTGCTCCAGTGTCCCACCTTGCCAATAAACTGTGGATATACTGGAATGTGGACTGCAATGATGGATTGACTCTCCTCAGGTTAACGCATATTCCTTTTCTATTGATATTCATAGTATAGTTCAGGCTCAGTGCTGACTTTCTCATGTTGTCAAGACCAGTGCAGGTTGTTATATAACATTACTTTATTGTATCCCATCTCTACTGTACAGTTTTTCCATTCTTCCAAGCTCTCATATTGCTATAGCACCTTCTTCACTTTGCTTTTCCAACATTTGTTTTGTTCCAAACTCTCTGTGAAAGCTTTTACATAAGTATCACCTCCATTTCACCCTCTGCCATCAGTTGTACTTTCCTTTACATTGCTCTCCTCTCTCTCTCTCTCTCTCTCTATATATATATATATATATATATATATAGGTTTACTATCAAAATTTTGAACCGTACTCCATCGACTGTACTATCGTCGAACACGGAAGTTCGAAAAAGGTAATATCGATGTCAAAAATACAATCTAGGAACGGGTTTTAACATGGGTTGAGGTAGGGGAGATGTTTATAGCTCGGAATAATACTGAACACCTACCTCGACCCATGTTAAAACCCGTTCCTAGATTGTTTTTTTGACATCGATATTACCGTTTTTGAACTTCCATGTTCGACAATAGTACAGTCGATGGAGTACGGTTCGAAATTTTGATAGTAAACCTATTTATATATATATATATATATATATATATATATGGATTCACTTCAGAAGCTCGAAATACCGAAATCTCAAATTTCAGTATCTCGAGCCTAAGAATCCGAATCCACATAATAGCAAAAGTTCAGAAGCGTGAAATTCAAAACCTAGAATACTGGAGATTTTGAATTTCGCACTTCTAAACTTCTGCTGTGGTCATGCATTCAGGTTAGTGTGTGTGTGTGTGTGTGTGTGTGTTAAGGGGTTTGGGTAGGAGCTGAGGTGTGTGACAAAGTGTTTTGTTGCTGTGATGTGTGTGTGTGAGGAGAATGCAGCTTGTGTGGTGGTGTTTTGTGTGTGTTTGTATGTAGTGCGACCTCGGAGTGAGAATATTTAAGTAGGGGGGTGTGCGGTGCAGGGGGGCTTGCCCCCCTGCTTTCATGTAGTAGAAATATTGCGTGTGTTTGTGTGGAGAATGGTGTGTGTGTGTGTGTGTGTGTGTGTGTGTGTGTGTGTGTGTGTGTGTGTGTGTGTGTGTGTGTGTGTGTGTGTGTGTGTGTGTGTGTGTGTGTTATAGTACCGCAAAATTCAAAACCTTGGGTGTTCAAGGTTTTGAATTTCACGGTTTTCAGTTTTTGTTGTTGTGCAGATTCGGCTTCTTAGGTTCGAGATACTGAAATTTGAGATTTCAGTATTTCGAGCTTCTGAAGTGAATATATATATATATATTTATATATATATATATATATATATATATATATATATATATATATATGTACATACATACATATATATACTTGGTGTAGTTTGAATACATCAACTTTATACAACTTTGCACATGTACTTGTATTGACTATTGACTACAGGACATGCTCAAAGCATCACTCTGTTCCAAATCAGTTCATATCAATACAGAAAACTTTGCTTCCATTTCTCAAATACAGAAATATTGTCTTCTATACCAGAAATAAACAAAGCCAAACCCGTATGCATCACCATCCTTTACATTCCTCCTAATAACCAAAGTATGTTACCCATCATTGAGGACATATTATCCTGGGCATCTGCCCACACAACCCACAAAATGTATTAGGATACATAAATGTAAACTGGTCTTCTCTCAAATAACATTCCCCTTCTTCTCCAATAAAGCTATACGGATTTATAGAATTCATCACTACCTCACTAGACATAAAACTGCTGGTAAATAATGTAGATTAGACTGGATACTAACCACTGACACCCACCCACCCCCAAAATAACACCAGTTGGCACCGTATCTGACACCCCAATTTACCATCAACCTGCATATGCTACCAGGTTTTCTAGCAAACATCCAAAACCTTTCAGTATAATCTCGTTAGAAATCTCTTAAAATGTAATCAAGACATGTTCATATCCACACTATAGCTGTAACTGTTGCACACTAAAACAACTCCACCCTGGAGAAACCATTATAAAGTTCAATAATATCATATTTTTAAATATTGAAACCAACTAATACAAATAAGGAGAAATACAGTAAAAGTAACTCCCACTTGTAGGTTGAGTTGACCCTAGAAACTAAACGACTAATAAGGGAAAGGGATAAGGTATGGAAGACCCACTGTGAAAAAAGAACACAAACTTATCACAAAACCTATGGGCTACTACGCATCACTACAAAATTTGACAAAAAAGTATTACCTAAACTTACAATAGGTTAATTCCAGCACTTCTGTACAACCACAAATGATCTTCTCAAACCTGGGAAGACAATATAAATATACCCACTCCCATCAAAAACTAATAAGAATACTGCCTGGAAATGTATTACCACTTCACTCATGCAACAAATCCCTAACAAAACTTAGCACAGAAATCACTCTAATCCCTCTGCCACTTAACACAAATATAAGTATCACTTTCTCACTCAAACCCATATCAACAGCAACCATAAAAAGATCCCTTCCAAGATTAAAGCCAACTACCCCTGCAGCTGACAATCTGCCAGATGACTGCCTTAGTCTTGCAGGAGAAGCACTACTGTACTAAGTAGCCATTCTTATCAATTCATCTATATGACAATCATGTAACCTGTACCTGGAAACAATCTATACTTCTCCTATTGCATAAAGGTGGCAAATTCATTGAGCTGTCCAACTACAGACCTACTACTATCTTACATTCCCTATCAACAGTTCTGTTAAAGTGTGTGTTCACACAGCTTCAGCATCTACTCAATTACAATCTGCTTTCCACAACTCATTATGGCTTTTGACACCACCACAGAGACAATGCATTGATACTAGCATTTCTTAGTACAATACATCAACACAGAAGTGAAGACATGGTCATTGCCTCAATACTCTTATGCTAAACATTTGAAATGTTGGAACCCACTACAACGGGTCCTAAAATATGGAGACTGAATAGCTGAAAGAACGGACTTGCATATATTAAGTCCAAGATGCCATTTCTTGAAATATTCCCTTTTCTCCGAGATCTGGTGATCTCAGAGCTGGTATATATCCCCCATAAAGGGGTGCAAGGGGGCTTGCTCCCCTTGCAAAAGAAATTTAAAGGAGAAGAAAGATTTTCAAGATTCACTCCTTTCCTGTGTTTTTAGTTTGTTTTTGGCTTGTCACTACTTAGCATTTCAAGTGCCAACATTTCAGCAGGGAACCATATTCCTAGACATCACCAAAGCTTTTGACACAGTTTCTCAAACTGAATAACAAACTCTCCAGTCTTGGCCGTCTCCATCCAACTATAAAGTGGCCCAATAGCTATCTAAATAACAGATCAAAATGTGCCCATTAGCAAAATGCTACCTCACCCTATCTACTTGTTAATGTAGGAGTACCTACGGGTCCATACTAAGTCCCTTCATGTTCAGAATGTACACAGTCATATAATATCAGGATTTGCAAGCAGAAACAAGAGCAATGTGGAAGAAAGATACCCAGATAGTTCCAGTAGTAGTAGGATCAACGGGTCTTCTAAAAAGAGTCTACAGTCATATTTAGGCATGCTACCAATGCATTTAACTCCATACAAATTGCAGAAGGAGTCATTACTGGGCACATTGCGGGTGTTGCAAAGAGCACATTTGGCTGACATCAGAGTGAAACAATACTAATTTCATGAACTTTAATCGTACTTTGACTTAGGAATGAGGTCCATTCCCGTCATGGTATTAGAGACCCAAAAGATTTGGAGAAATTAAAAAAATTCTGAATATTTGCAAATAATCCAGTACAGCCAGTAACAATCAACATTAATATGCTATGGTTACAACTCTGTCTGTTTTACCACCACAATGACAAACTGTTTCTAGTACTCAGGACTTCTGCTCCATTGAAATCTGGTTTCTTCAATCTCACTGGATGCTGAATCCTAATAAAACAAGGGTAATGTTATTTATTTCTAAATCAAACAAAGATTACAAGTATGCCTTTATCAGATAACACGAACATTGAACTGGATCCCCCATACAAAACAGTTCACCTATCACCCACTGAAGCACATTAATTTGATTGATGATTTTCTGAAAGATAAATTCTAAAAAAAGTATCAATCAAAAGCACATAAAAAAGGCAAAAAAGAAATTGCAAAGGACAAACCCTTCTGCACCTCAAGTGAGTGAAAATCTTTCCTCAAACCCCCCTAAATTATATATATTAACTTCATAGTCACTCCACGGTGGCGAAAGGGGCAAAAACTCTTGTAGACTGCGCCACCAACTTGCACTATACAACATAATGTGGTAAAACTCTCCTGACATTAAATTATTACACTAAAGACTACCAGTAGAACTAAAAAAAGAGCTGTAGATAAGACATACAAAGCAGCTAGGAATAATCATAAGAACTTAAATTTCATCTCCATATTAAGCAAGCAATATAAAAAAAACTCACCAGAAATTAAGCTTTTTATACAGAGTAAAACAGTCCTTCCCTGATTCTGGCTACAAAACTACAGCATCTGCATGCCTTCTCCCAAAAACTACTCCGCACTGTCCACTAATTATAACAACTTAAACTCCACCAAAATAGCAAAACTAGGGCAATGTTACAATACAATTGCTGTGTTTGCAGAATGCACCACTCTGTAGGACTCTTAAGCTAAAGTGCATGGAAATGTTTAACCCTCTCAAATACTCCATCCAAATAATTAGCTCAACAAGTCCCTCTACAGTTGTACATACTGCAGAGATGTTTGCTGTGGTGCCAAACATCTCATTTGGACACAAGTATTACACGACTCTTACTGTGGATGTCATTATGCAAGACGTCTCTAATCTCTGGAATAATACTTCTGCTTCTCTTATACTAGAGCATAGCTTATACAACTTCAAATCCTTCCTAAAGTTCTTCACCTACACTTATGGCTTTGATCTTGCCATTCCTCTCCTGGACAGCCTACATCTTAGTCAACAATCTCATACAAAACTCTAATTAGAGAACTTATTAGATCTTTCTCCAGATTAAGTTGTTGTACATTATAAAACTGCTGCATGCCTGAAGCCATGAAGTCTTTTATTTTCAACACCTGTTAATTATGGTATGTAAATCATCAAAGTATAAATGAATAACAAAATCCGAATGGCAAGAGCAAAACAAAGCAGATGTCCCAAAACAGCATGTAAATATCCTCGATACTTCAATAGTCCACAGTACATCAATAAATAACCGGTGCTGCAACTAGTTCAGTATAAAGAATATATAATTTGTTATTCATTTTGGATTTTAGCTTTTTTGGCAAGCGCATTAACTCCTAGCAGGCTTATATTTCTTTTGATCAAAGTATAAATAATGTATTTCTATTTTTTTCTTTTTTTACTTTATTCATTGTAGCATTTACTTCCCTTTATCATAATTTCTGGCACAGACCATTGTTTTTCTTATGATCCATTTAGTTTATTCTAGTTTGTAGTCTATACTGTTTGAGTTTTTCCTCCTGGGCCCCCACTGAAAGGGGGTTCATTATGATCCAGTTGGGCTTTCCTGTTAAGCAAATGTAAACAGATATATAAGTAAATACATGCATATATACATGCACACATAAGTAAACAGTCCTTACAGTAACATTCTACCATCAGCTGGACAAATGTAACACAACAAGAACACAGTTACTATGCATGGTTATAATAAGACAATCATATTTGTCTGGTAGCTATAGCTTAAGCAGCCATATTTCAAAAGGTAGAAACCAACAGTTATTGTCACCAAATCCAGAAAGCACCTTTATATATTAATAGGTAAACCACCAGTCAAAACTGTTGTAATTAAATAATAAAACACTTTACTTAAAGTATTTATTTTATTTATCAAAGTTATTCATCAACGTAAATGAAACTAAGCAATGCATTTTATAAGGTTAAATGCACAGCAAATAAGCATTCGCACAGAAGAATATAAAAACAAATGGTTTAAACAGATACATGACATTTAGAAAAGAACACTATCAATGTTTTTGTCCTAATGCTGATCATTAATTACATATTTACTGCATTCTATATGTGGATGCTGCAGTGGTACGGCGGTAGCGTTGTTACCTCACAGCAAGAGGTTCTCCCGTTCAATTCTCGGCTGGGCTTGGGAGTGCCTTCTGTGTGGAGTCTGCATGTCCTCCCCACAGTTGGGTAGCATTCGAAAGACATGCATGCGTAAATGGGCATGCCTTAGTTAAAGGTTGGGCATCAAGCTGGCACCTCGGCGTTTCGTAAAAATCTACTGCCAATCATTAGCGGACGGACTTCCGCTGTGCTGACCGCTTACCGGGAAAAGCCGAAAGACAAACAACAACAACTGTATTCTATATGTCTTTGTCTTTTAAATACATTTAGCAATTGTAGAAAACTCACAGGCAATGAATCCCAGATATGATATCTCAGTTCAAGAAGTCCTCTCTGTGTACTTCACAAGGCAGTGTCTATCTGTTGCTCAGTACTCTTAAAACTTTAAGAGTCTGAGGTTCCATATGTTATCCTTGGTTTAGGTTTTAAATTAACACTCACTGTCTGTATTGTCATTTTATTCTAGGGAAAGCTGCAGTGCTTTTATGGAAATATAGATTTAGGCAGGAGATAAGCTCTGGAAATGTGTGCATGGAACATTTTCAGTTTCAAAGGCTTGCTGTATCTATACCTAAAAAAGGCAACTACAGATTATTATACAGCTTTGTGTTGGCTAGATACATGACATGCTACAAGATTTACTAAAAGCAAAAAAAAAAATTCATATAATATGTCACAACCCAAGATGAAAAACAAACATGACTTCCTCTTTAGTAACAAATTAATATACCAGCCAGCCTTTTACACAGAAAAAAAAAATCATTATACTAATAAAACTAAAGGATGCAAGTCTGTCAGGCAATATGAGTCAATATTGTATATTTTGATTATTTTAGCTTTCATTTTCTAACAAGTGTACTATGAACAACCATAAACTGACATGCACGTTAGTCTACACAAATAAATGATGGATTAGCGTGTTGCAAAGTGTGTCTACAAATATGTACTACATACAGCCCAAAGATTTAAATTAAAAATGTGCCAGAATGTGTTTTGCTAATAAATAATTTAGTGTTTAACATGTTTTCAAATATGACAATTTCCACATTTGTCACTGTATTCATTTTGGGCCTAAAGTTAATACCCCAGATTCAAGAAGCTCCATAAGACTATTCTTGCATGGAGTGGTTCGTGTCCATTTCGAACAGCAGCACACCTTGCATATTCATGAAGGCACACTGCTGTTTAAACTACATGGACACGAGCCATGAATGAGTGCAGGGGGCATGTCCAAGTAGTGCACGGACACTCAACATGCCCCCTGCACTCAGAAAGTGCTGTACGGCACTTTCTAAACTGAACTGACATAATATCAGAACTTTGATCTAATATTATGCCAGTATTTCAGTGTCCACAGACACTGAAATGAAAAAAAATGATCATTTTGGACACTGAAATAAAAACAGCAACAAGAAAACAATGCAGGGGTGTGTGACAGGTTCTGTGAAGCACCCCATGCATTGCTAAAGTGCTGTACAACACTTTTGTAACCTGCTAAAACAGAAAATGTGTACAAATGCACATATAATGGGGGATGAGTTCCCCCAAAAGTGAAAAAGCACAAATACAACCCCACAAACAGAGAATGTTGATAGAGAAAAGGTCATGCATCAGCATGAATCATGTAAGGGTAGAAGTTTGAAAACAAATATATGCCAATATTCTCTCACAGCAGTGCATGTTAACAAAGGCAGAAATGATGGGGGGAATAAATACTACATTAGGGACACGCCTGAAAAATTGCACTCACACAATTAGAAAGTTGATTGATAACAGGATATATATTAGCAGGAGTCCCTGAAGGATAGAAGCCTGAAAGCCAAATCAGTGCCAGTATTTCATGATTGCAGTCCCAAGTAGTTGTCAGAACACCACAATACACACCCATATCACCTAATAATATAATAATAGCATATACATTTTTTTCACTAGCCTAAGGAAAGTTTAAGTGTAGCTAAGTGGGCGTGCATGTTATGGCCGTCCACTTAGCATAGCTTAAACATCCCATAGGAGCTAAATGCAAATAGACAGGTGAAAATTCCAAGCAAAGGTAGTCTAGTGGTTAGGGTTATGGCTTTACATCCAGCATGCATAGTTAAAGTCCCAAGACAGGCAACTTATTTTCCTATGTGAAAGTAGAGTTAAAATTATTTTAGTAAACTTAAATTATGTAGCAACTTTTTTTGTCAACCAGGGTAGTGTAGCAGTTCCAAAACTGAGGTGTCAGTGTAGAAAAGATGTGAAACCTCCACATAAACACAAGTGCCCCATAGAATATAATTTAATGCAAGCACATAAGGGGATACCATGGAAGGTAAACGTAAAATTATAATGTAAACAACGCAATAATAATGCAAACAACTAAACAACTAAAGTTAACTTTGAACCTAACACTACTCTTAAGTATTCAACTGCGGTACCACCTTTATCATTCTTATAAGAAAAGCGCAGTCCGGGTCTGAACTGTCTGCAAACAACTAAAGTTAACTTTGAACCTAACACCACTCTTAAGTATTCAACTGCGGTACCACCTTTATCATTCTTACAAGAAAAGCGCAGTCCGGGTCTGAACTGTCTGCAAACAACTAAAGTTAACTTTGAACCTAACACCACTCTTGAGTATTCAACTGCGATACCACCTTTATCATTCTTATAAGAAAAGCACAGTCTGGGTCTGAACTGTCTGCAAACAACTAAAGTTAACTTTGAACCTAACACCACTCTTAAGTATTCAACTATGGTACCACCTTTATCATTCTTATAAGAAAAGCGCAGTCCAGGTCTGAACTGTCTGCAAACAACTAAAGTTAACTTTGAGTATGTGTCTACCTGTTTGAGCCAATATTCATTTTTCCCTGGAGAGCACTCTGCTTTGGCTTGTAAGCAGCCCCCCCCCCCTCCACACACACACTCATCTTCCACTTTCTCTCTTATTCCCTTCTGTTAGCAGATAGCATCCATAATCTGATCAATACTGTGTGTTTGTTAATTTAAACTGAGACCACAGTGGCCTACTGATACAAGGTTATCCTGTTTTTCCACCTGAAAATGGTTAAGAAATTACTTACAGTTTCAGAGCAGTCCTTGGTCAGTTGTGATTGTTTCTCAAACACTAACATGTCTTTGCTTTGTCTGATTAGCAGCAGTACAAAGAACTGCCTGCTCACACCCTTGTTCTCCCCTCCCCCTTCCCTGTTTATTACCTTACAACATTCCCAAAGTTAATAAATGTTACCTGTGGCAAGCACCATTTTTAAAACTACAATCCACTCTGCTACAGGCCACATGAGGAACTCAGTGTCTCTCCAGTAACTGTTTTACAACTGTAAATGCCTATTTATGTTAAATTGTGTTAGACATTTTACAACTGTATATGTTTATGTTGAATTGTATTACACATCTAATATGATTTATGCTTTATTATTGGAAGTTACTATGCCATGCTAGCATTTTGTCTGCACCAAGTTGTTTTTAGTATACTAGTATGGTCTGTTTGCATAGCTGCACCTTGTTCACTAATGTTATTCATGTAATTGTGTTGGGTGTAAACAGCTCATACTGGTGTCTAATTATTTCTATATAATTGTGCTGTTACTTTTGGATAGAATCACATTAGACAACCTCAACAGAGTGCTGCCCGCTATAGTTTTATCTGTGACTGCATAACTGTCTTGAGGTTTCTTCTAACAGATTTTTTCCAATTGGCTCAGTATCTGCATATATTAATAGTTGGTTCAAGACATTTTTCCTGCATACAGTAGCTATTTGTTCATTTTGTTTTTTTGTAATCTTTATAATATATCTTTACCATCTCAAAGTGCTTAATCCTCTCTGTATTATTCTTTTCTAGACCTAACACCACTCTAAGTATTCAACTGCGGTACCACCTCTAACATTCTTGCAAGAAAAGCGCAGTCCGAGTCTGAACTGTCTGCAAAGAGCTACAGTTAACTTTGAACCTAACACCACTCTTAAGTATTCAACTGCGGTACCACCTTTAACATTCATATAAGAAAAGCGCAGTCCGGGTCTGAACTGTCTGCAAACAGCTACAGTTAATTTTGAGTATGTGTCTACCTGTTTGAGCCAATATTAATTTTCCCCTGGAGAGCACTCTGCTTTGGTTGTAAGCAGCCCCCCCCCCACACACACTCATCTTCCACTTTCTCTCTTATTCCCTTCTGTTAGCAGATAGTATCCATAATCTGATCAACACTGTGTGATTGTTAATTTAAACTGAGACCACAGTGGCCTACTGATACAAGGTTATCCTGTTTTTCCACCTGAAAATGGCTAAGAAATGACTTACAGTTTCAGAGCAGTCCTTGGTCAATTGTGATTGTTTCTCAAACACTAACTTGTCTTTGCATTGTCTCATTAGCAGCAGTACAAAGAACTGCCTGCTCACACCCTTGTTCTCCCCTCCCCCTTCCCTGTTTATTACCCTAAGACAATCCCAAAGTTAATAAATATTACCTGGAGCAGGCACCCTTTTTTAAAACTACAATCACCATTGTCACTATCATATGTTCATTCATCAATTAACTCTGTTACCTGATTGTTACCAGCCCCCTCATAAGAGCAACTAACAGGGTCTCTACCCGCTCTGCTCCAGTCCTTGGTCAATTGTGATTGTTTCTCAAACACTAACTTGTCTTTGCTTTGGCTCATTAGCAGCAGTACAAAGAACTGCCTGCTCACACCCTTGTTCTCCCCTCCCCCTTCCCTGTTTATTACCTTAAGACAATCCCAAAGTTAATAAATATTACCTGTGGCAGGAACCAATTTTTAAAACTACAATCACCCTTGTCACTATCATATGTTCATTCATCAATTAACTCTGTTACCTGATTGTTTCCAGCCCCCTCATAAGAGCAACTAACAGGGTCTCTAGCCTCTCCGCTCCAGTCCTTATTCAATTGTGATTGTTTCTCAAACACTAACTTGTCTTTGCTTTGGCTCATTAGCAGCAGTACAAAGAACTGCCTGCTCACACCCTTGTTCTCCCCTCCCCCTTCCCTGTTTATTACCTTAAGACAATCCCAAAGTTAATAAATATTACATGTGGCAGGCACCATTTTTTAAAACTACAATCACCCTTGTTACTATCAAATGTTCATTCATCAATTAACTCTGTTACCTGATTGTTTCTAGCCCCCTCATAAGAGCAACTAACAGGGTCTCTACCTGCTCTGCTCCAGTCCTTGGTCAATTGTGATTGTTTCTCAAACACTAACTTGTCTTTGCTTTGGCTCATTAGCAGCAGTACAAAGAACTGCCTGCTCACACCCTTGTTCTCCCCTCCCCCTTCCCTGTTTATTACCTTAAGACAATCCCAAAGTTAATAAATGTTACCTGTGGCAGGCACCATTTTTTAAAACTACAATCACCCTTGTCACTATCATATGTTCATTCATCAATTAACTCTGTTACCTGATTGTTTCCAGCCCTCTCATAAGAGCAACTAACAGGGTTTCTACCCTCTCCGCTCCCCACCCTGCCCTCTATTCTCTCCCGCTCCCAGTGGTCCCACCTTTATTACACTCACAAACCCCTCCCATCTTTCCAGTAGCCAACCACAGTGCTAACCCAACACTACCTCCTCCATCTTCCCACTACTATCACACCTCCTCAACTAACATGTACAAGCATACCTTACCTATACTCACTGCATGCACTCTCCTTGCATATCTTACATCCTACCAAAGCTCTATCATTCCTGCATTCAACCACTACCACTGTACTACTACTCACACCACCATGCATGTCTCTCCCTCACTCAGCTCTCCTCCCACCAACTCAAGAACCATCCCTATGCACCCCTCACATATTCTACCAACTATATTACTCAAACATAAAGCATCCCTACAACTTAACATAGTAACCCTCCCACCATACCTATTACCCAAAGAGCACAATCATAAAGTTTCCCTTACAAACAAACACATTCAAAAACTGAGAAAACTAATAACCTCATGCATATCAAAACTAGCCCTAAGTGGAGATATCCACCCCAATCCTGGCCCTACTGTCTCCAACCCCAATCATCATAATCAGACTAGAAACCACGACTTCTCCCATATTACAGACAATAGAAAGCCAAATGACTTCATTCTACTAATCCTAAATATTAGAAGTATATCCAACAAAGTCCATGAACTCCATGCCACCATAGACTTGTACTCCCCAGATATAGTCATCCTGACAGAAACCTGGCTAAAACCTCACATTACCAATGAGCAAATACTCCCTACTGGTTATGACATACTAAGAGTAGACCAGCTAAACAAGAAAGGAGGCAGTGTAGCTATAATATTTAAACAGCATCTAAACATCCAGATCTTAAAATCATCAGCTCCACAAATAGGCAATGAAGAAATAATATATACCAACCTCAAAAGAAACCAAAACAAAACCATCAACATAATTGGATGCTACTTCCCACCTGGCCAAAACATCCCTCCACTGGAAAATCTCCTCAGCTGGTCTACCCACCATCTACCCCAAGAAACTATCATTTTAGGTGATTTCAATATCGACTGGCAATCCTGTTCTGGCAACCATCCAACCCATCATGTAAACCTTCATGCCTTCACCCAACTAGTCCAGTCGCCAACCAGGATGAATAAAAACCCCAGCAAGCACACTACCCTGGATTGGATATTAGTCAGTAAGAGTCCTCAGTCATATATAACAGGCTGCTTATCAGATAGCCTCAGTGATCACTCCCCAACATTTCTACTGAAAAAATACCTATACCAAGGTAAACCTGTCATCTACCATCAGATACGTAAAAAAATAAACTTTAACCCACTCGCATTCATCTCATCCCTCAAAGAATGTAACTGGCATCCTCTAAAGTACCTCAGTCTTGATGACGCAGTTGCATTTTTTAATACTACCTTCCTGAGCATCCTTAATTACCATGCCCCCATAAGACTTTCCAGAATCAAAGCACAACCCTCCCCATGGCTACAAAAAACCACTAAGTCAGAAATGAAAAACAGGGATAATGCCTGGGAGCACTGGCACAAAACCAAGACCCCCCCTCAACTAGACAGAAATTCCTAGAACTACGCAATAGAGTCAAAAAGCTAATAAAACAGGACAAATTCCAATACTACCATTCTGCCCTAGACTCCTCCGAACACAGCCCCAAACAATTCTGGTCCTCCATAAACTCCATCCTCCACCCAGGTAAAGTCAGTACGCCTCCTCCTAACATCCCTCACTCCTCAGAACATATTGCTACCTCATTCAACACACACTTCACACAAACCATACTATCACTAGCTAAACAACACAACCCCCCTCTCCTTCAACCCACACCTTCAACTACTAATCTCCCCACTGCCTTCTCTTTTTCTCCTGTACCTACCTCCAACATAAAAAACTCTTAACTAAACTTAAACCCACCAAATTAGCAGCAGACAACCTCCCAAGTGAATACCTACAAATCGCAGCTGATGCTCTGGCCTACCCAGTATCCATCTTGATTAACCAATCTCTGTCAGAAAGATATGTTCCCACACTGTGGAAAGTATCACATATAATTCCCCTCCGCAAAGGTGGACCCTCCACAGAACTAACCAATTACCGCCCCATAGCTATTCTCTCTCCACTCTCCAAAATACTAGAGAGATGCATACACTCTCATGTCTCAGACTACCTTCTTACTAACAACCTCCTTTCCAATACTCAGCATGGTTTCCGACCAAACCATAGCACCACCACTGCCTTACTCTCCTTTACTAACACTATGCTTCAGCATAAAAAACAATGGCTATCTCTCCTCTGCTGCTTTCCTAGACCTATCTAAAGCATTTGACATGGTCCCACACAAACAACTTATCTCTGTCCTCAATAACCTATCCTTCTCACAGTCAATCACCAACTGGTTTCAGAGTTACCTGTCTGACTGCCAACAATCCATTGTATGGCAGAATGACATATCTCCCCAACTACCTGTCTCCATAGGGGTTCCCCAAAGATCCATCCTTGGACCCCTACTCTTCTCTGTTTTCACAAATAATCTAGCCTCTGCCACCACACATGGCACACTCATACAATACGCAGATGACTCGACAATCATCTGCTCAGCCCAGTCCCTACCCAAACTGCAAAAAGTCACACAGGAAGCATTTTCCTCTTTTGAAACTTGGTTATCCAATGCCCAATTAATACTCAACCCAAACAAAACTAAACTACTCATCTTCCAACCCACCAGACATACTCAAAACAACTCTCACTTTAACATCACAGCAAAAGACAACACCACTATATACCCAACTGAACACACCAAATTGCTAGGAGTGGAAATAGACAATAAACTAAAATTTGACATTCACATATCCATGACCATAAAAAAAGTCCACAAAAAACTAGGAGCGTTATACAGAAATAAGCATCTTCTCACCAAAGCAGCAAATATTTCAATAGCAAATTCCCATCTTATCTCCACCCTACTTTATGCCTCTCCAATATATACCAACCTAAGGCAATGCGATCTAAACAAGCTACAGACCTGCTACAACAAAATTGCCAAATTCGCCACAGGGGCATCCTACCATAGTCACCACTGTCTCTCACTTGCTGGACTGGGCTGGCTTCAACTCCCTCACCTCCTTCAATGGTATCAACTCTCACTCGCCCACAAACTAGTAAACCATCCACTAAATGTCCCATCCCTCCAGAATCTACTCCAACCCTATCGCACCACCAGACCACTAAGATCCAGCAACAAAAATCACTTGCAGATCACTAAAGCCAATAACTCTGCTGGTGAAGCATTATTCTCTTGCACCACAGCCAAATTATGGAACTCCCTCCCACCCACAATTACCTCCATACCATCATGCACCCACTTCAAAACTTTACTAAAAGCGCACCTAAAAACATGCTGGCTATTCCCTTGCAACTCCCACTCTAATATCACCCACCCCATCCAACCACTACCTTTCTTTCCACTCCACTAACTACCTTGATTATAGCAAGCTCAGATGCTCATAAGCCTAGTACTTATACAGCAGGAACTTCTTATTTTAACATTTGTTAATGTCTGTTATGTACTTCACAGACATGGTCCCACACAAACAACTGTCTACTGATGTACTATGTTCTTCATCTGTAAATATGTTGTAAGTAATTGCTATGTAAATTGTTAATCGCTATGTAATCCAATGCAACTACTGTCTGTTTATTTTAACTGTGGAGCTTTTCTCCCCGGGCCTCCGCTGAAAATGGACCTACATCCAGTCGGACACTCCCGGTCAACAAATATAAATAAATAAATAAATAAATAAAATTATAATGTGTATATAAATATTATTTTATAATATAAAATTATAAGTATAATATGTTTACAAGTGCCTTAATCAGTCTGTATCCATCAGACTTTGTTCTGTCCAGGAACAAAATAGTCAGCCCTGCTAAGTCCCAAACCCGGGATGCTATCCTCTACAATCACAGCAAAATGCCACTACACCATCTGAGCTGTGAGAAGCTGTAATGCTTTAACAAACATATCATACATTCTGGTCATTTAACATTAATGAAGAAAAAAAAACAGCAGTCCCAAATGTTAAACCCATGACACTGCACACTATAGTCAGAGAAATGTATCGCTACGCCATCTGAGCTATAGGAATTAGTGTTGCTTTTTCAAACATATCATGCAATAGAGGCTTACAAAATTAGGGAGAAAGCTTTGTGGAACCATTCATGTGTTGTATATAGACATACGCACACACACACACACACACACACACACACACACACATATATATATATATATATATATATATATATATATATATATATATATACATATATACATATATGTCTGATGAAATATATATGAACAAGTAGATTCATACTATAGATATACATATATAAAAATATAAAGGAAGGGAAAAAAAAAGTATATATATTTATTTATTTTTATTTATTTTATTTTATTTTATTTATTTTACATTTGTTAACCGGGAGAGTCCGACTGGATACATGTCCATTTTCAGCGGAGGCCCAGGGAGAAAAGCTCCAAGTACATAACAGACATATGAACATTGTTAATGCAAAAAAAGGAAGATAGTTGAGTTCTAAATACAATATAAAGGTACATCACATCTTGGGAAAAAAAAAAATATATATATATATATAAATATATATATATATATATATTATATATATATATATATATATATATATATATATATATATATATATAAAACGTGCAGTGCAGTTATATCTCAGAAGCCATCCCTCTCAACCTGTTAGTGCAAGAAACCTGTACAAAGGCTGTAAAAGGGGGGTGGGGAATGGGCCACATATGGTGACATATTTCAAATGTTGTTACAAATGAAGACATTTGCTACAGCAACAGGGTGCATTTCAGCAGACAATTACTGAAATATATGAGGATAGAAACCGAAATGTTATGTCATTGTTTACTGACATAAATCCTTGGATCATCACTGATTTACCAGACAAATACAAATAAATTGTGGAACTGAACAAAAGTATGGGCCAAACATCCGGACATTCTGTGAAAATTCAAGCAGTGGAGAGGTATGCTCAGAACCCTTTAGTGCAATGAATCCAGACCAAGCCTGACAAAGTGGGGGGACAAAGGCATGAAAATAGGGACACATCCAAAATACGTCAGTAGATAAGCTGAGAAAGTTGATGTAGTAACACTGTATGTCCTAACATATATTGACTGAAATATCACAATTCCAGGACTCAATTGCTTCTCATTAGTTAGTGACCTCAATCCCCACATCATCCCACTGATGTGTCAGGAATACACAACAGTTATGGGGACCAAACCAAAGATATCAGCCAGACAGCTGGACATCCTATGAATATGTGGACATAACAAAACATTAGGGAAACTACACTGAGCTACTGAGCAATGTCCAAACTACAATCAGACTGACATAACACTACCCAAGTTCAGCTCTGGGGCAATACACATGCATTAGGAAATATAACAGGCACTACAGGGATGTAACACTCGTGGAAAACAGACACTGGTGCGACAGTGTATACCTCCAAACAATCATGCCACAGTCACAGCGACATACCAGTAAGAAAACAGAACACAACAGTATAATAACTGTGTGAGCAACAAAATCCCGTTTGCCACTCACACATTACCCCTACATATACTGCCCCAAGTCACAGTGTAGTGGGAATCATGAGGTGTTACAGGATATGTCACGGTCTGCATGTACAAACATACATACACAGGTGATAGGGAACCAGAAACTGGAGCGGCATGCACAGTCAGATAGAAAGGGCCTGTGACACTCACATGTACCCCTCCCTACACAGTCCAAATAACATGTTCACACTACACTGTTACACAATTCTGACAGGCTTTTAACAATGGGCAGATGTACACAGACCTCTGAAATGTACAGTGCCCCACAGAATGTATAGGCACAGGACTCATATCTATGGTCGCTTCCTTGTTACATGTCTGGGGGGGTCTATGACATCACTGGGATGGTAGCAGGAATGAATGCAATAAATAATGATACTACATACCTCTGAACCTCTTACTGCATGACATTTGGACAAAGCCTGACATAATTAGAGAGCAGAGGCCCAAACACAAGGATATATTGGACATATTGCTATTATAAATGTAGACAGTCGCTGGTGTTACCGGTTTTGTTGTAACATATCTTTCCTGAGGGATATGAAGTCCATAACACCAATGGATGTTAGCATTTATTGACTGCATTCCCCAGAGTATCCTACTGATTAGCAAAGGACAGCAACTGTCTGGAGAACAGACCATAATATGATCCACGCATCTGGACAGTGTCTAAGACTTTGGACAGTGTAGAGGTATGACCGCAGTGATGTAACAGAATGGAAATCCTCTAACAGCTGCCAAACATGTCACCCAGCACCTAATGAAGTGCAGTAAGACCAACATGACACTTCCCCACATCACCTCTTGGCAATTACCCATGTATATTCAAATATAGCATGCACTACAGGGATGAAACTATAATGAAAAGCAGAGATTGGTGCAAAAATGTCCACCCAAAAACATTTGCACCACAGTCACAGCAATATACCAGTACCCAAAATGAACTCTAGAGTAGAACGACTATCTGAACAAACATATCCTGATGGCCAGTCACACACTACACCAGTATATACTGGCCCAATTCACAGTGTACTGGAAATCCTGAAGTGTTACAGGACATTTCACAGTCAGCCCCTACAAGCATACAGACCTGATAGACCACCAGTAGCTGTGGCAGCATGCAGAGTCAGACAGGCACTCACATCTTCTACTTTTTCTACCCAGCCCAACAAACATATACACACAACACTGCTTCACAATCTTGGCAATCTGATCACAATGACCAGACATACATAACTGTCATATGTACAGATTTCCACAGAAATACCAGGGTGTGCAACCATAATCCTGGCCACCACTGCATACCATGGCCAGGAGTCTGCCAGGTCATTGCCATGATAACTGAAGGGCAGTTGGTAAATAATGATATACCATACCTTTGCACCTCATAGTGCAGGACATCTGGACAACGCATAACATACTTGTGGGACCTGGGGCTGGAAAGAGGGACATATCACACATAATGGTGTTACAAACTGAAACAGGAGCTGGTGTTACAGGTATTATTTTAAAATAACATCCCTGAAGGATATGATGTCTCTAACACCAATGGATGTCAACAGTTACTGACTACAATCCTCACATTATCCTACCAACCCCACAAAAACAGACATTGTTCAAGGACCAGACCAAGCATAACAGGCAAACATCTGGCCAGTCTGTGGAGAACATGCCAGTTGAGAGGTATTTCAGAGGCATATCACTGTCAGATGTCAAGTCACCCAATAAATGCATGTCCAGATGAACCCTGTCAATCTAGCAACCCTCCATGTGTATAAGAACAGTAATGACATACAATCTGTACCCAATTCTGGAGCTTTGTCCTCCATGTTGTTGGGCTGTCTCCACATGTCCTGTTCTATGAGGTATTACCACCTACTGTCTGTGAAGCTGTAGCCCCCCACACCTCTGTAATATTCCTCACACAGGCAAGGGAAATGGGCAAGACCCACATGAAGGGCGTACCATATGTTGGAACTAGCAGCAGTGTCCAGGCCCACACCACAATACTATGTGGGCACCTACATAGTTTTATAGCCTCAGCAATACCCAACAGGACATTGACCCCCTCAAGGTAGGCTGAATGCCTGTGGTGGACAACAGCAGTACACAACTATCATCATAGCTGGAAATAATCACAGGATGGACCAAGAAGGAACAGGTGCCTCATTTGTAGCCATGTCACCTTGTTCTGAACAAGCAAATAAGGTCACAGGTGATGTACCCTAAGGCTGTCTTTGAGTGCAAACTGGAGACATCCACTAAGACCAATCACTAGGCCTTCAGGGCATGTGTCTGCAATTCCAGAGGCAACACACTTATCTGCTCTGTAGTGGTGATCAATAACACCACATACACATATGCCATGGATATAGGCAACTGGCTGCAGACAGGTGAAGTGTAAACATCACCCCCCTGTCCCCCATAGATACACATGTGCATGTACAGCACTTGCCCCCCCCTCCCTTCATGATCAGGAAGCAGGTCTGTAATGCCCTCTCAAAGGCAACACATAGAGGTCAACATAGGACTGATACCATTCCTGGCTGCATCCAACATGAACATAGGCATGGGCTCTCAGACCCATTCTGCAATTTAGTCAAACACAGCCTCAGCACTGGTGTCATCCCATCTGCACAGAGGACATACAGAAAGTTGATAGAAAACAGGTTATGCATTAGCATTAATGTTCAGAAGGATAGAAGGCTAAAACTGAAATGTATGTCATTATGTCATGACAGCAGTCCTCAATGACATGGTCGAAAACCTCAATACTCTCCATTTAATATAGTAATATAATATTAATATTCAATAGGCGATAAAACTATACAGCTCAAATCCGCAAACCAAGATAGTGTAGTGGTCAGTGCCCCAGCTTTGCATGCAGGTGTACACGATTTGAGTAATACAACATGAAATCCAAATTTACCTCGGAAAGCAGTGTTAAAAGTGTTATGTTCATATTAAAATATGTGGCAAGTTATTTTTATCATCCAGGGTAGTGTAGCTGGTGTAAAATGGATGTGTGAGTACATATAACATGTAAAAATACCCATGTATACACGTGTCCCATGCAGTATAGTTACAACCCTTGTTACTGTAATTAAAGCACATACAGCTATGTCATGTAATTGAAATCATATACACTTACTAAATGGAGTCATTAGTGTGTTATATTATGAGAATGAACTGTGAGAAATGGATAGCAATGCTCAGCTATGCTTAGCAGGTTTAACAACACATTTCTGTTGTCCTCACCCTTCTCTATGGGGTTTGAATGTCCAGATTTACCTCCAGATTATGTACAAATGCACAGCTGTTGCTGTATAAGAAATGGACAGCTATGGACCTGCCACACACCTATCGTGCAGATCCGTAGCTATCTTTCATATTGTTGTTTCGTCTGTGTCCCCTTTTCCAGCAATTTCCTACCACCCCTTTATCTTTTCTTTTAAAGAATTAGTCTGGGTGTAAGCATGAGTAAGAGCAACTAAATTATCAACGCCTGCCAGGTCTTGAACCCAGGGACCTGTATACCATAGTCAGAGCACTATACCACTATGCCATTTGAGCTATAAGGATTGCTGATACTTTTTCCAACATATACTCATTCAACAGTAGGGAAAAGTTTCCATAGAATCAGTCAGGTTTCATAGTTATACATATACACGTGTATGTATGTATGGAGATGCATATATATATATATATATATATATATATATATATATATATATATATATATATATATATATATATATATATATATATATATATATATATATATATATATATAAGAAGCTATACATATATAGAAAAACAAATATATATATATATATATATATATATATATATATATACATATATATATCTATATATAATATCCTCATAACGTGTTGTGGAGTCATACCTCAGAACCATACCTACCACCCCTTACTGCAAGAAATCTGGCCCAAGGCTGTCCAAATGGGTGAACAATGGGACAAAACTGGGGACATATTTCAAATATCACTCTTATAAATGTAGAATGTTGCCAGAGTGACAGGGTTTGTTACAGCATGCATGTTCTGAAGGATGTGAGTTCTGAAACTGAAATTTATGATCATCATTTGTTGTCAGAAATCCTCAGATCATCAAATTGATTTACCAGGGATACGATAATAATGCATCTGTGGAACAGACCAGAAATATGAGCATTAAACCTTGACATACTGCAACAATCCAGACAGTCCCAAGGTAGGCTCAGAACCCCTTAGTACAATGAACCTGGGCCAGGTCTGACAAAGTGGGGGGAGAAAGCCATGGAAATAGAGACATATCTGAACTACGGGAGTGGATAAGCTGACACAGTTACTGCACTAACTCTCTCATGTTTGTCTTAACTTATATTGGCTGCAATAGCACAAGTCCAACACGCAATTACTTCCCACTAGTTAGTGACTGAAATCCTCACAGCAGCCCACTGATGTGTCAGAAATACACAATGCTTATAGGGGCCAGGCAACATTACGTCCTACAAATATCTGGACATAACATCACATTAGGGAAACTACACTTAGCTGCTAAGCATGTCACTAAGCACTGTCCAAACCACAGTCAGACTGACACAACACTAACCCAAATTTGCTCGGATAAATTACACATGTATTGGCAAATATATCAGGCGCTACATGGATGTCACATCACTGAAAAACAGACACCAGTGTGGAAGTGCATATCCACAACCAATTCAACCACAGTCACAGTGACATACCAGTAAACCAAAGGAATTGTACAGTATAAGGACTGTGTGAACAAAAATATCTCAATATGTTTGCCACTCACACACTACCCCACATATACTGGCCCAATTCACAGTGTACTATGATACCTGACTGTGTTATGGGACATGTCTCAGTCTGCTCCTACAAACATATGCAGCCAATAGACCACCAGAAACAGGAGCAGCATGCACAGGCAGATAGAAAAGGAGCCATAAAACATACAGCCATGCCCCTCCCTACACAGGCCAAATAACATTGGCACAGTACACTGCTACACAATCCTAACAGTCTGCCAACAATTGCCAGAAATACACAGATCTCTCAACTGTACAGAGTCCCATAGAATATCCATTCTTTCCCCTCATATATAAGGCCTCTTCCACATAACATGTCTGGCAGTCTGATACATTACTGGGATAATGTCAGTAATGTAGGTGCTAAATAATCATATACCATATCTATCAACCTCTTACTGCATGACATCTGGACAAAGCCTGACATAATTGTGGGACAGAGGCCCCAAAACAGGGGTATATTTGAAATACTGTTGTTTTAAACTGAGAATGTTGCTGTTGTAACAGGATTAGTTGTAACATATCTTTTCTGAGGGATATGAGGTCAGAAACAAATGGATGTTAGCAGTTACTGACTGCTATCCCCAGAGTATGCTACTGATTTTCCAAAGACAAAAAATGTCTGAGGAACACACCAAACATAGGACTCCAAATCCTGGCTATTCTCCGGATAGCCCTACAGGTGAGAGTTATGTCAAACACATTACACTGTCAGTGTTAAAATTACCCATGAACTCCATGTCCACACAAACCCTGTTAGACTAGCATTAATCCAAATGTATAACAGCAATATTGACATTCTTTCCCTATGTCTGGAACATTCTCCCCTATTCTGTTGACCTTTCTCCACAGTTTTGGTTGCAAGAGGTATGTCCAAATACCCTCTGTGATGCTGTTGTTCACACATCTCCATGAAGTCCTCCTCACTGGCAAGGAAAAGGGCCAACACTCACATAATGTACTGAATGATAGGAGTGTGTTGCCATGCCATTGGCTCTATGAAAAACAACACAGCTGTCCTGCATGCAGTTATCACGTGGGGGACACCAACTGGTGCACAGGCCATCAGCTGCTCATGAGCATTACCTACACAAGGCAAGCTGATGCCTATGCAAAACAGATGCACACCCTACATTCTTGAGAGAGAGAGAGAGAGAGAAACAGTGAAAAGAAAAAAAGAAAAACAAGCAGGACATAACCACCTACATTTGAATAAAACAAACATATATGTCAAACAAATTAGCATGTAATGGACTGCAGTAGGGGGTATGTAAGAATGGGAAATAGGAACTGTAACATATATGTCTCAGCAAGACTTGCTGTACTGATATATTGCTCATCAGAACCTATGGCCACAGCATCTGGGTCTGTCTGCAGTGACATAAATTATAGGTCAGGCCCATGAGTCACCCCAGGAAAGGATGGTTCACATATGACTACTACTGCAGTGTGTGTTGAAAAATACCAACTGTGACAATGCTGGGCCAGCTACCGAGATGTTGTACATATCCATATCTTACTTGTGAATACAATTATGATATACTTGGTTGTCTCAAAAATGTGAGAGAGTTATACATGGTATTTGCATAGTAAAGTACTGTTGCACACGTGTATGAATGTGAGAGAGTTATACATGGTATTTGCATAGTAAAGTATTGTTGCACACGTGTATGTTGAACTGCATGTGATATACTGAGGTCATACCATTAAACTGTCCAGTGTTATGCACACTGACCATATGTGTGCCTCATATTTGTAATCATTTACTCATACAGTTGTGTTATGTCTGGCAAATCATTGGCAAATCTGTGAAGACTGACATTACAACATCTGCTTCTTTTTCTTCTGGCAGTTCCCATTAGGGGTCTCCACAGTGGATCATCTATTGCCATTTCTGCCTGTTCTCTGCATCCTGCTCTGTCACACCAACCACCTGCATGTCCACTCTCACTACATCCAGGAACCTTATCTGAGGCAGCTTCATCCTTACCATCCTTTTCCCAATATACCGAGCATCCCTCTGCAGCACATGTCCAAACTGATGTAATATTGCCCCTCTGGCTTTGTCTCAAAACCGTCCTACATGAGCTGACTGACCCTGTCATATACACATTGCTAATCCTGTCTACCCTCATCACAACCAGTGCAAATCCTAACATCTGAAACTCTGTCACGTCCAACTCTGACTCCTGCCTTTTTTGTCAATGACACTGTCTCCAACCCATATAACATTGCTGGTCTCACTACCCTGTTGTAGACCTTCCATTTCACTTTTACTGGTAGCAGTCTGTCACAAATCAGTACTGACACTCTTCTCCACCCTCTTCATCTTGCCTATACTCTCTTTTTCACCTGTCCTCCAGAGTCATCATTACTCTGAAATGTTGATCCCAATCATTTATATTCATCCACCTTTGCCAACTCTACTCGCTGCATCCTCAGCATTCCACTACCCTCATTCTCATTCACACACAGATATTCTGACTTAGTCCTGCTGACCTTCCTTCCTCTCCTCTGTAGAGCATATCTTCTCCTCTACAGGGTCTCCTAAATCTGTACCCTACTCTCAGTACAGATCACAATGTCATCTGCAAACATCATAGTCAACGAGGACTCCTATATGATCTTGTCTGTCAACCTGTCCATCACCTTTGCAAATAAGAAATGGCCCACAGATGATCCCTGATGTCATCCCATCTCTACCTTAAACACATCCATTACTCCCGATGCAGACCTCACCACTGTCACACCACCCTTGTACATATCCTGTACCAATCTTACATGTATCTCTACCACTCATGACTTCCTCATACAATACCACAACTCCCCTCTAGGCACCCTGTCGTATGCTTTCTCTGCATCCAGAAAGACAAAGCAACTCTTGACCTTCTCTGTACTACTTCATCAACACTCTCAGAGAAAACATTGCATCTGTAGTGCTCTTACCTGGCATGACAAAAATGTTGTCACAACATACTGCTGATCACTACTCATCACCACCCTGCTTAAACTAGCTTCCACCACTCTTTCCCATGACTTCATGCTGTGACTGATTAATGTTATCCCTCTGTAGTTACTACAGCTCTGCACATCAACCTTATTCTTAAAATTGTACACAAACACGTTCTTTCCACTCCACATGGAACTTCTCACTTTTCAAGATATAATTAAACAATCTGGTGAAAAACACCACTGCCATTTCCCCTAAACACCTCCATGTTACCACAGGTATGTCATGTGGATCAACAGGCTTTCCAGTATTCATCCTCTTCATAGTTATCCTTACTTTCTCCTTGGTAAGCCATTGCACTTCCTGATTCACCATACCCACATCATCCAACCCTCTTTTTCTCATTCTCTTTATTCATCAGCTTCTCAAAATACTCTGTCCATCTGCTCAACACACTCTCATCATTTGTGAGTATGTTTCTCTCATTATCCTTTATCACCCTTATCTGCTTCACATCTTTCCAAGCTCAGTCCCTCTGTCTAGCCAACTGGTACAACTCCTGTCCTGTCATACAAGTCTTCATATGCCTCATACTTAGGCTTTGCCATGCACCTCATCTCCTTACACTCATGTCTACTTTCCTCATCTCTCCAACAGTCCCACTCCTTCATCCCCAACCTCTTTCTCTGTATAATGTCCTGCACTTCCTCAGTCCACCACTAGGTGTCCTTGTACTCCTTCCTCCATCCACATGTCACACCAAGTACCTTTCCTGCTGTCTCCCTTACTAGCTCTGCTGTACTTACCCAGATATTTGGTAAATCATCACTGCCACCCAGTGCCTGTCTTAACTCTTCCCTTAACTCTACCTCACAATCACCCTTTTCCAGTTCCTACCATTTGATCTTTGGTGCTGCCCTCGCACTCCTCCTCTTCTTGATCATCAACGTCATCTTACAGACCAACTGTCTCTGCTGCCTAACTACACTTTCCCTGTCACCACTTTACAGTCTCCAATCCCCTTCAAACTGGCCCTCCTACATTGGATATATTTCACCTGTGTGCATCTCTCTCCACTGTTGTATGTCACCCTATCCTCCTCCCTCTTTTTATAGTATGTATTCCCCACAGCCATGTCCATCCTTTTTGCAAAATCCACTACCATCTCACCATCTGCATTCCTTTGCTTAACACCATATATACCCATCCCTTCCTCATCCCCTCTGTTCTCTTCACCAACATGGCCATAGAAATCTGCTGCAATCACCACTCTCTAACCCTTGGGTACAGTCATAACCACGTCATCCAACTGACTTCACATTTCTCTTTCTCATCCATCGCACAAGCAACTTGTGTAGCATATGCACTAACAAAATTCATCATTACATCATCAATTTCCAGATTCATAAACATCACTCTATCAGACACTCATGTCATCTTCCAAAAGCACCCTTGGCATACTGTTCCTTTAAGATAACCCCACACCCTTTCCCCTCCCATCCACATCCTGATAGCACAATTGTGACCTGGCTTCGATACACCTAGCTGTACTCCCCTTCCATCTGGTCTCTTGCACACACAATATATCCACCTTCCTCTGGCCATCATATCAGCTAGCTCTGTCCCTATTCCAGTCATACTGCCAACATTAAAAGTTCTCACCCTCACTACCACACTCCTACCCTTTCTCCTCTCTTCCTGCCATATGAGTGTTGGACATCCTCCAGGGTATGTCTGTCAATGCAAAGGCTACTGTGCTATTGAATGACTGAAGTGTGTTACAGCAAAATTAAGACAGTGTCACTAATTTTGTCCATTGTCCCCCATGTATGTGTGGTGTCCTACAGATGTCCTGCTCTAACAGGTTGAGAGGGATGACTGGGCAGCAAGAGTGTGAATACAGTATGCCATGATGACATAGAACAGAAATGCATATCAGGTATTACCTGTGCATGTCAGTATGTGTAGGTGTATCCAGTTGCCTCATAACAACAGACATGAGATGCAAAATGTCAGTTAAATAAGCTGTACATGTTGTACACGTGTAATCTTAGTTACTGGGCATCCAACATAATGACATTTCTACAGCTACTAGTTGTTGCATTGCCCTGACACAGCCATGAGTACTACAATAAGCATGGCTATCTGTTTGAAATTGGAGAGGTTTTCAGCTGTGTTATGACTGTGTGTCCATGCCTACTACAAGCAGCTATATGAACACCAACATAGCTGTATGGACTCAGCAATAGCTTACTTGAAAACCTGCCTCCTCCAAAGTAGAGTAATCCCCTTTGTTGGACAGTAGCAACACACAAACGACAGAATTAGTCCCTATATTGGCTGTATAGGGCAAGTTAGGAGCAGACACCCACTTGCCATCAAGTCAGCCTTTGTCTGATCAAGCATATAAGGTCACAGGTGGAGGAATGTAGGGCTAATTATGAGTACACATTGGATATATCCACCAAGGCCAATCACAAGGCCATCTTCACATAATGTATGCAATCTCAGAGGCAACAAACCAACCCACCCTGTAATGGTGGTCAATCAGACCACATGCACATGCAAGATAACTATAGCCAACATGCTGAAGATAGGTTTACGGCAAGCATCACCCCCTGGCTCAGCATCACTATAGGTGGATATGCACAGCACCCACACCCCTTCCCTCATCACCAGTGAGCAGGTACATATTGCCTACTGAAAGGCAAGAAACATAAGTATTCATGGGACCTGATGATATCACTGTCTGCATCCTACATGAACTCAGGCATGTGCTCCCAGCTTGATTACCCACTGTAGTCGCACCAACCCTTGGCACCATCCACGCCCCATCCGCATGGAAGATGGCCAATGTCATCTCTCTACACAGACATGAATGAAGAGTACAGGATTATGAAATTAACTAGCCCTCATTGGGGGGAATATGACAAATCAGGACCAGCAGTGCAATGCAAGCAGATAGAGTGCTGATAGATTACAGGGGTATGGTGTGGTTGTGAGTGGTAGCTACTGGTATTCAATGTAGCTGTGCAGGTTCTGTACATACTGTTGTCAAATGTATGAGGTTCTGTGATGTGGTTCCCTTTTTATGTCTTCCAGGTACAATGTCGCATCAGCAAAGGTCAACTTTCTCAGCAACTGAGACAAATGTAATCATAGAAGCCATACTACAGAACCATGCCATAACGTTTGACCAGAGCCAGCAACATCTGCAGGAGAGGACCAGCCTGTGGGACAACTTTGTCCACAGGGTGAATGATGTTGGCCTGCACGCATGTACATATGAGCAGGTCCGGCATTGTGGAAATTACCTTATACACCATACCTAGCAAAGGGCTGCTGCAGTGGCCAGGGACTGCACAGCCACAGGTGGGGGCCCAGCCATAGAGCCTCCACTGACACCCACTGAGGAGCACCTCAGCAACCTTGGGGCACACATCCCAGTACAATACCAGGGTATAGACCACCCCACATGCTGGAGGTGGGTGGAACCCAGACAGTGGACGAGGAGTGTGCAGGTAAGGTCCCAGTAGAGATTACTAGACTAGTGTAGCAGAAATACTTGTATTTGTAGAGTATCTACGTGCATGTGTCAGGTCAGTTGTGGATGGGGTTTTCTAATGCACAGAAGTGCACATCTATGGTGAAGGACAAAATACTGTGTAGTATTGGGGTTGTACTGTAAATGTCCAGACATGCTGCATCCATCCTATACCAATGCCACATATGAGTCTGCTGACAATACTTCTCTCCCACAACTATCTAGGTCCCTCTGGTCTGCATGTGGGATGGCAGCCAGAAGCTGCTGAGTATGGAATTGCTCTATTGTGGTTTGACAATACCACAGGGATGTGAAGACCATGCAATGTACCATACACACAACTGTCACTCATAGCCATAGTGCTTTATATGCATGTTCACTTGTGGTGGGGTTAACTGCATTGCATCACAGTGGTCACCACTTGGACCTATCTGAAGAGAATGTAACATCCCTGTAGCATACCTCACAACCTGTCAGTGAAGACTTCTGGACAGAGACCAACAAAATGGGGGGACAAACGGCCTAAGGCAGGGTAATGTGTGAAACATTACTCTCATACATTGAATATAAACATTGAGACCACAATATGTCAGTCCACACCTTTTCCAACCTGTAATGTGGCCTATGACATGAACAATTCACTTGTAAAACCAATCATTCTGTTGTACACCAAATATGGAGTATACAAACCTTAAATAAGCTGGATGCGTATGTGTGCACACACTTCAAATAATATTTTATTGCAGCAGCTTGTGATTTATTGACAGCATTCAGTCTGCTTGAGTACACACCTGCCATCTAATGAAGGTACTCTGCCATAATATTTGACCAGAGCCAGCAACATCTGTGGGAGAGGACCAGCCTGTGGGACGACCTTGTCCACAGAGTGAATGATGCTGGCCTGCATGCATGTACATATGAGCAGGTCAGGCATTGTGGAAATTACCTTATACACCATACCTGGCAAAGGGCTGCTGCAATGGCCAGGGGCTGCAAAGCCAGAGATGGGGGACCAGCCATAGAGCCCCCACTGACACCCACTGAGGAGCATCTCAGCAACCTTGGGGCACCCATCCCAGTACAACACCAGGGTACAGACCCCCACATGCTGGAGGTGGGTGGAACCCAGACAATGGATGAGGAGTGTGCAGGTAAGCCCCCAGTGGAGATTACTAGACTAGTGTAGCAGACAAACTTGTATTTGTAGAATATCTACGTGCATGTGTCAGGTCAGATTGCAGTTGTGGATGGGTTTTTTTTATGCACAGAAGTGCACATCTATGGTGAAGGACAAAATACTGTGTAGTATTGGGGTTGTGCTGTAAATGTCCAGACATGCTGCATCCATCCTATACCAATGCCACATATGAGTCTGCTGACAATACTTCTCTCCCACAACTATCTAGGTCCCTCTGGTCTGCATCTGGGATGGCAGCCTGAAGCTGGTGAGTATGGAATTGCTCTGTTGTGGTTTGACAATGCCACAGGGATGTGAAGACCATGCAATGTACAATGCACACAACTGTCACTCATAGCCATAGTGCTTTATATGCATGTTCACTTGTGGTGGGGTTAACTTCATTGCGTCACAGTGGTCACCACTTGGGCCTATCTGAAGAGAATGTAACATCCCTGTAGCATCCCTCACAACCTGTCAGTGAAGACTTCTGGACAGAGACCAACAAAATGGGGGGACAAACGGCCTAAGGCAGGGTCATGTGTGAAACATTACTCTCATACATTGAATATAAACAGTGTGCATTCCCCTGTTAAGATGCCAGGTGTTTGTGATATATATATATATATATATATATATATATATATATATATATATATATATATATATGTATATATATATATATATATATATATGTACAAATGAGTCTGAAGAAGCGATCAGTTGTTTTAGATCGTGAAAGCATTTACTCTTGTTCTTTATTAAAGAATACTTTGTTGAAGTGGACATATACTTGGATTTTTCAGCCGTGGTCAACCTGTTTTATTTATTTTCCATGTTCATTGTCGCCTTGAGGTGTAAACCGGGTGTTAATCCAGTCTTCTAAACTTTTTTTTGCAAAGATATATCTATCTATATATATATATATATATATATATATATATATATATATATATATATATATATATATATAAATTGAGACCACAATATGTCAGTTCACACCTTTTCCAACCGGTAGTGTGACCTATGACATGAATGATTCACTTGTAAAACCAATCATTCTGTTGTTCACCAAATATGGAGTATACAAACCTTAAATAAGCTGGATGCATATGTGTGCACACACTTCAAATAATATTTTATTGCAGCAGCTTGTGATTTACTGACAGCATTCCGTCTGCTTGAGTACACACCTGCCATCTAATAAAGGCACTCTGAGTAACACCAAATAACAGTCTGCTGTCCAAGTAGGATATTCATGACATTTTCTCAGTTGCCTGCAACAGCAACAGCCATGGCTTGCAGACAGCTTACAAAGCAGCAAAGGGATCTCATATTTGAAAGGTATCAGTCACGAGTAGGGTACTACAACATTACCACAGCATTGAGTACACCATAGAACAGTGTGTAGACAGCTGTCAAAAGGTGGGTTGAATATGGGACAACAATCCTGTTGAAAAGAACCTGACATCCCTCCACAAATGATGACAACACATGTCAAAACCTGGTCAGGGAGGCTGCCAGGAGACATGCAGCAACACTGAGGGAGTTGCAGTAAACTCTTGCAAGTATTGGTGTTGTGCACTACATGTGAGAACACTCTCCCATATTCTGAATACATCTGGCCTATGGCGTAGGGTCAGAAGATGGAAGCATTTACCCACACCAAAAAAGCATCCAGGGGTGGATAAAATTTGCAATACAGCACATCAAGTCTCTCAAAGGCATGTGTGAAAATGTGTTATGGTGTAATGAGGCTATGGCTCAACTTCACAGCCACAATACCAAAAGGTATGTGTGGTGCACAAGCAACACCTCTCTTAACCTGAAGACCAACATCTCCATTGTGAATCATGCTGGTGGCAGTGGCCTGCTGTGGAGATGCTGTTCCAAAGCCAGAACTAGGCCTGTAGTCATGGTGGTGGGAATTCTGAACAGTTCCAAATAACACCCATATCTTGCCCAAATCCATCAGGCGTCTGTAAGAATGCTGAGGATGGGGAAGTGTGTCAGCCTTCAACATGACCAAGACCCAAAGCATACATCTGAAGCTACCTAAGAATGGCTCCACCTGAACACACTCATGGTTATGGATTGACCCAGCCAGAGTCTAGACCTACACCAGATAGCGAAAACCCAGTGTGACCTGATGAGGGCTGTGCACATGAGGTGCCCTTGCAATCTGACAGAGATGGGTGACCTTTGCATGGAAGACTGGTCAAATAATGTGAAGCCAAGATGTGCCATGCTGATAGACACCTTCACAAGAAGAGTGAATGCTGTAAGTCACTTATAAGGTGCTTCAAATATAATTTTAAGAGTGTGCACACTTATGCAACCACCATATTGTACATATTGCAGTCTTATATTTTATACATAACACATTTTTTTTGTTTATTGATTGGATTTCACAGGTCATATGTCACATGAAAGGCGGGCAAGATATTTGAATGCATTATTGCAGTCTCATCTTATATATTGCAAGAACATGGCATGTTAACAAAGTTGCGTACATTTATCATATCCACTGTAAGCTTAGAAGGTTGGTGGTATAACAGGAATTGTGTGACCATATATTTACTGCTGGTTTGGAGGTCTGACACTTAAATGTATGTCATTAATCAGTGATGTCACTCCTCAAATCATCACAGTTATGTGTCATAGACTACACAGGGGTTATGAGAAACAGAGCAAACATATGAACCAGACATCTACACATCCTGCAAGGATCTGTACAGTTGTGAGGTATGTTCTGTAGTACTTGCCACTGTGCTATACAGGTTAACAGCAATGATGTGTACATGGGTTCAGTCTGTGCTGGGAAGGGGCCATCACCTACTAACACTAATCACATATCCCAGGGCTCTATATTGCTAGTTACATGTAGTAAAACTGGCTGCAATGCATGATATTGAGGACCGTATGTCATGCATGTCACCATTTGGGTAATGTGTGGTCTGTGTAACAGATTTGTGCCACCTCACCTGTAAGTATCTGTGTGTGTGTGTGTGTGTGTGTGTGTGTGTGTGTGTGTGTGTGTGTGTGTGTGTGTGTGTGTGCACGTGCATAAGTGTGTGTATGCGCATGCATGCATGTGTGTACCAGCCAACCTCAAAGTGCAGGTATTAATGTACATATGTTGTCTTCTCCTCACAGATGGTGATGAGGTTCAGGGTCCCTCCCGCTTGGAAACTGATGTCATTATCCCTGCAGACTTTGACAATGATAGGAATAGTGAGGTATGGGTGGGGCTGTCAGGGGCTGAATCTATGCCATTGGTTGGCATCCCACTCTTATCCACACCATCCCTACACACAGTGACAGTGCCCACACATACCCCTTCATCAGTGGACAGCTGATGGACAGTTGGCAGGTGGTGGCATTGAACAGGCTAGTGTGGTGACTATGGCAGGTGTGAGTGTACAACTGGCCATAGCCAGAGTGCAGGTGAGGACTCACACAGGTGGATGGACAGGGGTGCTCACAAGAGGACCACTGCTCATTAAGCTGCTGTCGCCAGTGCCACAGCAGGAGTCACCAGAGGCATGTATTAGGCTGTCATGAATGCACAGGCATGTAGTGAACCCACACCAGACAAATACTCAGGGTAGTGGATGCAACTCTTCCTGATTTACATGGCAACATACATGACCTTGTTGAGGCCACAGGTTAAAATACTGAGGTCATGAATAGGGGGTGGGGTAAGACCTTGGCAATCCTCGACCATGGCTTGTCTGTGCTAGAGTGTGTGGTGGGAGATGGGCATTGGCCATATGGATATAGGTCAGCACCAACAACAGCTGAGAGTCTAAGAGACCATGCACCTTCACACTCTCATAAGGCAGTGACACCAGCACTACTGAAAGGGGGTTGCTGTCCACATCACACTGGAGCAGGCCATGGGCATGTACTCTGTCCAATCCCATCTGGGGCACAGATCCAGCCAACAACAGTCACCATCAGGAAGCAGTACTGCATCTGGCCTTGGGTGTGGTGGTGCCAGTGATACCCCTGGCAGAACTAGTTCCCATGTCTGTGGCCGGAGACAGTAAACTGGACATCCTGCCATGTACAGCCCACAGCTGTCCAATGGACCCCTGTGTAGGGCAGTCACATGGCATGACTGTGTGCATACATACACACACAAATCTGTATCACAGGCAGGTCACCTCCAGACACACACAGCACCTCTGCACAGCCCATCTATTGGATAATCATCCAAACACACACACATGATGTCAAACGTATAGCCCAGCCTAAGCCTCTGGCAAACTCACACCACACCCTGTGCATATGATGATACCTGTGCCACATCCCTGTCATCCATACCATCGATGCAGTGACATGCTAATATGCGTCTGATGCACAGGGTGACTACAGTACAGTGTAGCTATGTAATACTATGTAAGGTGCTCTCGGATTGCATTTGTTATGGGTACACAAACAGGTGTATGTACCTTATTAACCAGGATGCATTATTGCTGTTAATACCAGTGACTGAATGTAGTCTGATATGCTGTATTCTGTTGGTGATCCAGGTGTCTGTGTGTCTGCAGGCTGTAGCCCTGCAGACATTCCCAAGAGGGAGTATGGCAGAGTTCGAATACACAGACCATGTCATAGGCGAGGTACAGCTTTATGTGTATATGTACCAGGTATGTATGCATGCAACAGTGCATGATGGACACTGTCAGACAGTGTGAGCTTGCATACATACCCCTTGTCACAGACAGGTAGCCTTCAGATATGTCAGCTCAGTGTTGTGTAGTACCACAGGCTCATACATACAGAACAGGTTACTGTAGTACACTCAGCAAGTCCCTCACAAGCATAGCCATTACATTAACTGCAACAGATTCACCTGTCAAAACCTGTTGGCCCTGCCATTTCTATCCCATACACTTAACCATGATGCAGTTGATGAGGGCATGCAGGATACTGTGTATGACAGGTTTGTATTCCTGAGTTCACCGGGTGGAACAGGGAGACAAAATGGTACATCCTTTGCATGCACACAGTAAGGACTGACACAGGGGATGTGCACACAGTAACATTAACACAATTGGCAATAGACAGATTAGTAAACCTATATTTCCACCTTGATGGAGTGTACTACTACAAACACATGAAATGCCCCACATGATTATATGCATGGGATATAACACACTACCTCTTATGACATGTAATGTTCTGAATGCCTTCATGGATGGTAAGATAACCCACTGGGAATAGGATGTGGAGTCATGTATTGCTCCTACAAGCCTGGACAAGTGATAGTTTAGCAGACATTGTATCAGCATGATGTTTCAGTCAGGTATGATGCCTGATGCTGGCATGTGTATCACTAAACTCACTGTGGCTGATTTGGCAACAATATCACATACATGGACATTGTTAAGGGACAAAGACCACATATAGGTTGCAAACATCTGGATATTCCATAGACATCACTACAGAGGACTGGTGTGGCCTGCACAATGGTTTAACATATGAGGCAGATGCCATTACCACGCAATATAAAGTAATGCCATTGGGAGGTGGTAAACAGGCATGGATGGTGCACAAATCAAAATGGCATCAGCCAGACAGGATACTAGCTTCACTCAAAGACACACACTTGTCAGTATTGATATTAGAACCCCTATTTATCTAGTTATTTCTACTATAGTGTTAAACAGTTTTCAGATGCGCCACAGAGCTTACATGGTTTCACCTCATCCCAAGGTACTTCTAAGGTGAATGACATCAGCATGCCTAGTAAAGAATGGCAATGGAAAGTTTACAGGGTGGTACACAACTCAAAATGGTATAACCCACACCATGTATGTTTCTCACACAAACACTTGCCAGTATTGAGATTAGAACTCCTACCTATCTAGTTATTACTACTAAAGTGTTACATAGTTATCAGCTACTCCACAGAGCTTATATGACTTCACCTTGTCCCAAAGTACTTCTAAGGTGAATTACATCAGCAGGCCTAGTAAAGTAGGGTGATGGGAAGTTTACAGGCTAATACACAACTCAAAATGGTATAACCCACACAGTATATGATTCTCACACAAACAGCAGCAAGTATTGAGATTAGAACCACTAACTATCTAGTTGTTATTACTATAGTGTTACACAGTTATCGGACACACCATGTCTTAAAGATGACACTGTGGCCAGTAATCTATCTTGCTTAGTGCTGGATCAGGATTAGTAAACCTACATTTCCACCTTGATGTAGTGTACTACTACATACACATGACATGCCCCACATAGATTATATGCATGGGATATAAAGCACTACCTCTTACGACACATAATGTTCTGAATGCCTTCATGGATGGTAAAATAACCCACTGGGAAAAGGATGTGGATGAGGTGAAACCATTTTAGTCTAGCTGTAAAAGTGGGGGGTTGTCTCCTCCCCCCTCTTCCTGTGGTTTTGATTCCCTTGCATTCACTTTAGAAGTACCTTGGGAGTAGGTTACTGGCCACAGTGTTGTCTTTAAGGAGGACCTATGCGTGTGTTGCACGCGAACGAGGATTTAAAGACACCTACACACAGAATTTAAACCATTTAGCATTTCTAGCTTTTAATGAGAGTTTTCTAGCCCCCGAGCATGTGCTGCTTGCTGCCAGAGTCATGTTTTCAGGTAAGTAGAGTTTTGCATCCCAAGTGCTGTTTCAAGCTTTTAATTTGTTGTTGCCTAAGTGTTTTGTGAGTGCTGGTGTTTTGCTGCCCAGGTGTTGTTTCAAGCTTTTAATTTGTTGTTGCCCAAGTGTTTTGCTGAGTACTGGTGTTTTGCTGCCTGGGTGCTGTTTCCAGCTTAATTTGCTGAAATTTGCTGCCCAAGTGAAGGTTCCATCTTAATTTGTTGAAGTGTGCTGCCCAAGTGCTGTTTCCAGCTTAATTTGTTGGAGTGTGTGCCTGATTGCTGTTTCCAGCTTAATTTGTTGGAGTGTGCACCTGATTGTTGTTTCCAGCTTAATTTGTTGGTTTGCTGCCCGAGTGCTGTTTCCAGCTTAATTTGTTGAAGTGTGATGCATGAGTGCTGTTTCCAGAGTACTTTGTTAAAGTATGCTGCCCGAGTGGTGTGTGTCTGTGTGTTTTATATATATATATATATATATATATATATATATATATATGTATGGGTTTACTTAATTTGCCCTAACTTCCGATTGCCCGACACCCATTTGCCTGACCCTATTTGACCAACACTTCATTTGACCGAGACTTAATTTGACCGACAAGTATTATTGGCAAGAAAATGGGATATGCCCCCTTCCCCACTGTAGTGCGACCCTGGAGTTAGAATATATAGTAGGGGGGTGTGGGTTGCACAGCCCCCACAATGGGGGGTGTTGGGGAGTGAAGCAATATTAAAGCAAAACTAAACAATATAATATGAAATTATGTGGTGGGGCTTTGACCCCCACACCCCATTGTGGGGGGGCTGTGCCCCACACTCCCTAACTATATATTTTAACTCCAGGGTCGCACTACAGTGAGTAAGGGGGCATATCCCATTTTCTCACCAATAATACTTGTCGGTCAAATGAAGTGTCGGTCAAATGAAGTGTCAGTCAAATGAAATTTTGATCAATTGGTCTCGTGCAAATGGGTGCCGGGCAATTGGAAGTTAGGGCAAATGAAGTAGACTCATATATATATATATATATATATATATATATATATATATATATATATATATATATATATATATACACACACACATACACAAACACCCAACCACCTACATCCATTCACCAAATTCTGGGGATGAGGGTGAATGACAGGAACTTGTGTTTTGTTATTCAGTGTGATGCCAGACATGACCTTAACAGGAAAGAAAGATTAGTGAGGAATTCTTCTCTGTCTTTATGAAAGACTATGCAGGATGAAAAACATACCAAAGCTTAATCAAAACAACAAGAAAGTGACAAAACAGATGTCTACAGGCCCCAACCAAAGACACCATAGCAAAACAGAAGAAACACCTGTACAAAAAATATCTACAGTATTCCCTACATTAATGCATCATATGATATATGCAAATTTAGCCTGTAAATTATAGCTTTTTAGCACACTGTTGTCTGAATTCACAATGACACATGAAAATGTAATAATGCATCATACTCTGCTGGCTGCATGCATGTTTCTTTCTTGTATGGGCTCATCAGTATAGCATAAGAGGAGAGGTTTACTATGCAATGAAACACTGTGCTTGTACGAAGCCTGATGCACATTTATCTTTAAAAAGTGTACCAAATAAGGGTTAAACAACAAGAGTAGAAGAGTCCACATCAGACCATAGTATTAATTTATAAAATCAAATGTAAGCTGATAAAATAGGTGACTCCCAAGAAAGAAATTTCAGAAGAAACAAAAAACAGTTTAGAAAGGGTCGTTGTTACCCCCCCCAAAAAAAAAATTAAATACAATTTCATAAAATGTATCTACACTTTTTTGGAGGGTACAGCAATATGTGAGATCTACAGAAAAGGAGGAAGACGTAGGATACATATGCCGTGAGGGCAAAATTATAATAAAAAGCATTTACTGCTTATTGGTACTGTAAGTAACCTGCATTAATACCAATGACATTTTCAGAGGAAGTGCATCCAACAGCTTTGAGCAGTGAGAAGAACTGAACATGATGTCTATGCACTTACTACTCATACTAAAAGGCATTGTACCAACAGCTGGGAATTCATAGCACAAGTCCAGTGTAGGCAGGTACCATAAAGTAAGGAGTGGGACTGCCAAAGAAAATTTGTCAGACTATTGCATTTCACAAGATGAGAAAGCTGTGTTGATGGGACGTTATGTGCAAATAACTCTGCCCAGTTTAGTTCTACTACTGTCTGCTCAGCTTTTCAAGCAAAGTATAGGACCTTGGGGTAGGGATCATGACTGAAAATGGTCCATATTCATCTCTGTTTACTTGGTTAACAAATAATCAGTGAAATTAAATGAGTAAATAAATGCAAAAATAGCACCTCCCCATTTATCTTCTTTGCTCCGCATCCCTACTCATGTGCCTGCTTATCAAGCTAGTGTGCCAGTATGCCCCAGTTATATCCCTCCACATACACAAACACACACTTCCAGACTGTGGTGGGTGTTATCTACTAGTTTCAGCCTCTGTAATAACAAAACAAAGAAACATAAAACATTACAGCAGACAGGGATTACTTGGTCCAGAAGGCCGGTCCATATCCATGTCAACTAAATAATCTACAGAGCCTACTTAACAAACACATTCCTTCTACCCCCTTATTAAAACTCTCATGTCATGCATACTTCAGTTATTTCACTGTATGTGAGACTAAAAAACGACTGTAAGGCTGTCCCAATAACCAACCATTTCCACAAATAAGCACTTCCTTACATTTCCCACAAGTTTTTCGCACTGTACTAGGTGTCCTCCAACTCAATACCAATGGACCTAATGAACATCAGCAAGTCAAATTGCATCAGACATACTTGGTCCATGTATCTAAATTGAATTTTGTAGTGAAATGAATATATATTACAGAGGCTACCACTGTTCTAGAACCATTCAGGTTAAACAAAGCTCATCCCTGTCCATATTCAAATGTAACTTGGATCTAAGGATGGCTAATAGAAAATGTAGTCCTGGATTGCCCCTCATGCCACTAATGGATAGAAGCAGTTCCTAAATGCTGCATCCCATACATGGGCCCCCAAAAATGATATGTGACATGATCACAGTTATTCTCTCTAGGGCTAATATACAATTATCAGCCATGGTATAGGTAAGACCAATCAGGAAATGTTAATTCAAGCACCAAAAGGGAAATTGGCTAAGCTTAAAATGTCCTCCAACTGAACCTATGTTGTGGTAGTAAATAGTTTTTAAAATTTGCCCTTTTTAGATCACTAAGTGCCCCTTTTACCCTCCGCCCCTCCAGTCTTCAACACCTTCCGCTGCACCTGGGTGAATGACATCAGCAGGCCTAGTAAAGCATGATGATGGGAAGTTTACAGGATGTTACACAACTCAAAACAGTATAACCCACACAGTATATGATTCCCACACAAACACACGCACTCTTGTGGATGATGGGAAGTTTACAGGATGTTACACAACACAAAACAGCATAACCCACACAGTATATGATTCCCACACAAACACACACACTCTTGCCAGTATTGAGATTAGAACCCCTGCCTATCTAGTTATTTTTACAATAGTGTTATGCAGTTATTGCACATGCTACAGAGCTTACTGGGTTGACAACTGGCCAAAGGTGCTGAGAACTGCACACTTGAGGTAAACTACTACAGGTGCCAGAAAGACTGCCTTCAGTTTTTCCCTTTGATCTTGCTAGTTCTTTCTCTCCTGCACTTCAAATACCTAATAGCTTTGCACTTCAACAGGTTTTTTTTATCAATTGTTCTAGCACACTTGAGAGCCATCAGCAGTAGTCATTCCTCATGGAATTAGCTCCAGTACTAAGCAGTTATGATCACCCCTCTTGCATAATTAAAGTGCAGTTCTATGTGCTTTTCCCCATTAACCTGGTGAACTTGGGCATTCTGAGGCATTGTTGCAACTGTCTCACCTACACAACCAACTCTCTCCTCTAAATTCTCAACACTCAGACCTGTGAGAGATACCCCTATATCATTGAATTGGATGATATGCACTCTCCAGCAATGATTGGACTAGCTGGTCAAGAGGAGAAGGGTCAACACCTGCAACACACCACATGGAAAACCCACACCCTCTAGAACACCCACTATTACAGCTCTGACATACAAACAATAACCACACACACCCACCTTCACAGAGGCACTCAATAGACATTTACCCAAGCAGTGGAAACCACCAAGACAGACACCCACTCGACCTCCATAATGCAGCACAAACCACAGGACATATATTTCACCTACACAGTGTACCCCTCAGCCTAAGCCCCAAAGGCTATCTACCTTGCCTGATGCAGTAATCATAGGTGACTCAGTAGTGAGGCACACAGATGTCCTACTCACTATGTTGAACATGGAGGAGGTAACAGTCAGCTGTCTATCAGGTCCCAGAATCCAGCACATAACACACCCAGTCAGGTCACATCACAACAACTACAAGTATCACTCCATGTGTGTGTGTGAATGACCTGAGATGCACCTCCATGGACTATATGAAAAAAGACATGGTGGAGCTGTCAGATTATGTGGGCCAGGCAGGTATGACAGTAGCCCTGAGCAGTATAGTAATGTCACCCAGAGTGATACCACAGTACAAACAACAAATGACTGACTTCAACAATTGGCTTAAGTGTCTGGTGTCACTCTCATGGGATCCAGTATCTGTCTGCTTGGGATGACATGACTGACAGACTGAAATAGCTTGCCAGATATGGCCTGCATCTGTCACCCATGAGTTTTCAGGTACTGGCTAAGTGTCTTGCCTCCGCTATAGTGCCTTTTTAGACAACATTCCAAATAAAATTACCACCGTGACAGCTATACATATATGCAATCTGAGGGTCATGCTGCTCAACACTAGGCATCTACATCCCGAGATGCAGCCACTCAAAGCACTCCTCACAATGGAGGACATTGACATTTGTGCTGTAATGAAAACCTGGTTTACAGCAGCAGACAGCACCCCTGCACTACCAGCCTATAACTCTTTCCTCACCTGTTAGCCCCAAATCATGGACCACATCTCCAAAGGCAGTGGTGTCTCCATTGTAATAACAGATATGCACACATCCAGAGTAGTATCCCAGCATAATGCATCTGAGATACTTCAGATACAACTGACATTGGGTAACAGTGCAATCCAGGTCATAGCCTGCTGTAGGTCCCCATCCATGTCGCTAGACTCTCAATCCACATTCCTCAACACTCTGGAATTTATCAAGGCCCATTCCAACACTCTCACAATAGTAAAGTTCAACTACTCCTCCACCAACTGGGAAAGATACTCAAGCACCAATACACTGGCCCAATGCTTCCTGGAATTCATCATTTCCAATGCCCTGGACCAGCTCATTCTGACACCCAGTAGAGGAAACAACATCCCTGGCCCATGTTGATTACTAACATATGGGACAGTTGCTTGACAACAGAAGTCAATCGCTACCTGGTCAGATCCAACATAGAGTAATCACCATGGAGATCCACATCTCACCCACACCCCCCACAAAGGTAATCAACTTGAAAAGCTTCTCCAAAGCTGAATTTTGACTTATAAGAACAGAGGTAGTTAACTTCACATCACCCATGCCAATGGAAAATACCTGCATGACTGCTGAATCATACACAAATGCACTTTACAAATATGTATATCAATGATTGAAACTAGCCATTCCAAACAGAACCATGACACTCTCCTCCAAACACTGGAGACCAATCTGGTGGTCACATGCCATAAATAACCCGTACAACAAAAGGAAGAACCTGTTGCAGAAAAAGGTGGTATCCCAAGAGTGGTGAAACTCACTTATTAGCCTCAACAACAACTTGAGATCCCTCATGAAATCATCTAAAGCCATCTTTGACAGCAGAATTGCAGCAGACACTGACAACAATCACAAATCCTTTAATAGTTATATCAAGAAACTCCATGCCAATACCCAGAAGTGCTCTGAATTACTACACAATTCTACCTCCTATACTGAGCCAACAGATATTGCCAACATATAATACAACTAAGAAAAAACAAAAAATAAAGATAAACTGAAAATACCACCAAGACTACCGATCCAAGCAATAAGCAGATTTAATGAAACACTTAGTGCCTTGGCTTACAAAGCCTTCCAAGAGTAAAAACACTACAAAACACAATTTGTTTAAATACGGGTCTATATTATGATATCGCACACTCAGAAGAGTGAAAGACACATAATCAACCCCATGTAAGCGAAAGCTTACAACATCGAAACATCAGAACAGCGATTTAAAATCGCTGTTCCGAAAAAAAAACTGTAAAACATTACATAATGACCACCCACACCACCTCCCTACTTAAATATACCAAGTCCTAGATCGCACTACAGTGCCGAAAATGGCAAAGTAACGAAAGTGGCCAAGTGAATTCTTTCCCAGGGGAAAGAATTCGCTGAAAAGCCGTTTTGCTATTTTGCCTTTTCGCACTTTTCTGTTTGACAAGGATGCATTTGACAACCTGCATCTGCAAGTGTAATAGGGAGACTTAAATACACCATACTGCATAAAACAATTAATCAATTAAACCTACAATTTAAATCACATACTTCCAATTACATTCCTTGTTGAGTCCCAAAGGCTCCTAAGTACCATACTTTAAAATCAGGAGGGTTTCCTTTTTTAAAAGTTTGTTTTTTAAAGATACACATTCACCTATGCCAACTTGTAATTTTTCTAGGACACAATCCTTAATGGTCTCAGGGTTAGAATTATGTGCTGTCATAAAATGACTACCAAGGGGACTCTGTAGTTTTTTATTTTTTATGTCCCAGATATGTTCCTGTAAAAGGACCCTAAAACTCCTATATGTTTCCCCTATATAAAACTTATTACATCCACATCTCAGCACATACACTAGCCCCTCCATGTTGTAGCTATATCTATACCTAGCTGTAAATTTGATACCATTAATATGGGAAAAATAATTCACTATGTATTGACAGATGGAGCAACCATCACATGGAACAGTGCCCTTATTTATACTTAAACTCTGACTAAGATTAACATCTGGTAAATAAAACTGATTATGTACTAGTATATCAGACACATTCCTAGCTCTTTTATATGCAATATTCACAAAATCAGGTAATATAGAGTTCATAATTGTATCCCTTAAAAGCATTGGCCATGGACTATGCACTTTCTTAACAATTTCCTCAGTTTTAAAATTATAGGTAGTCACCAGAAAAACTTCCTTCTGCCCTCCATCATTTACAACTTTATTGGTATGTTTATTTCCACTTGCACAAGCATTATATTTCCCATTAACACGGGCACTATAAAAATATCCCTGAGGGTTGACTGGATACCTCATATCCATAATTTTTTGTTTAGCTTCCCTAACCAACTGGACATCATAGCCCCTTTTAATAAACATATCTTCTGCTTCTGCTATTTCTCTGTCAAAGCTCATGTTAAGACTACATAACCTATGAATTCATAAAAATTCATTATATGGCAATACCTTGACCAAATGTTTGGGGTGAAAACTACTTCCATATAAAAATACATTTCTATGTTCAAATTTCCTATGGAGACTAGTTGTAAATCCCTCTAAACTTATATCCAAAAAATTCACTAGAGGGCCAAGCTGCTTACCATCAAACCTTAAGCCCATATTATATATTATATATATTGCCAACATTCTTGCAAACACATTCAATGCCAGCTTTACCCCTCTCTCCCCCTCTAGGGGAACAAGCAGAATGCCAGGTGAATGCCAGGTACCCAGGATTACTCCTGCCTAGGCATTGTCCACGGGCAAGAATATAACTTCCATTGGACCCCACATTATCCCTGGCTGTGTTATACATGAACTACAAAGATACCTGGTATCACATATGTGTGCCCTGTTTAGTCACAGCCTCACTTCAGACTTTGTCCCTCCCAAATGGCACACTGCTACAGTCATCCCTCTCCATAAATGTATGGCAACTACAGACCCTGGGAATTATCAGTCCATTAGCCTGATGAGTCTGATTTGTACAGCTATGGAGCGCATTATCAGAGACCTGATTGACAAACATATAGGCAATCTCCTAACTCTGGACCCCACTCAGTTTGGCTTTGTGAAAGGGGGATCATGCCTGCTCAACCTGGTTGACTTCTTTGAGTCAGTCACCAGGGCTATGTATGACAGTAAGGCACTGCATACAGCCTACATCAATCTGGCCAAGGCCCTTGATATCATTCCTCAGTCAGGAATTATGGATGAACCCACCAAACTAGGCATCAACCCCTATATCACTAGGGGGTTGCAAATTGGGTCACAGATAGAGCACATAGTGTGAAAGCAGTGAGCTCCAAGTCAGACTGGCAGCCAGTCACAAGTGGAGCTCCACAGGGATCAGTCCTGGGTACTCTCCTGTTCAGCATCTGCTTCTCAGGAGTCCAGGCCAACACAAAGGAACTCTAGCTGACCAGGTTCACAGACAACTGCAAGCTGGGAGCCATCATTAACTCAACAAATGATGCAGACATCCTACAGAAAGGCCTCACTGAGACCACTATGTCATGTGGAAACCATGGCCTGAAGCTCAATACCACAAAATGCATCATCAGCCCCTTTGGTAAAATCTCATTTCCCACTAAGTACAACATTGATTGGAGCCCACTGAACACTGTAGGCATTATTAGAGATCTGGGGACACAGGTTGACAACAACCTCTCCTTTAACCACCACATCACCACTGTGGTCGGGAAATCCTTCTACGTGGCACATCTCATTACCAAGGGTTTTGCATCCAGGAAAAAAGAGGTCACCATCTCTGTGCACTCTTCCTTCATTAGACCAATCATCAAGTATAATGGCCTATTTGGCATGTACCTCACTAGACACCTGCAACAGCTGGAGAGGCCACGGAAGTACCTCACAATGAGGATCCTACACATTAAACACATGTCCTACACAGACAGACACAAAATAATCCAGCTATTCTCTGTCTCATATCACCTACTTAGAGGCGATCTCTGCTTGACATGCAAAGCCATGTCTGACCCAGCTCTTTCACAAATGTTACATCTAAAGACATCCCAATCTCTCTGCACCACACACTGCAGAGACCTCAATCTCATTACCACAGTCAACACAACATGCTGGAGGGACACGTTCCTACCCCAGAGACTGCACATGCCCTGGAATAGACTTCCCATACATGTCAAGCAAAGCATCTAGATGACCCTGTTGCAGAGAGAGTTTGATGAGTGGATTGGTAATAGAAAGTTCACCCCAGGGATCAATCCCATGGCTCTACTTGATGGGGGCACTGTGAACTAACAGTGGGTGGTACAATGGCAGGGGAATTCTATAGGATAGGCTTGTAACAGCTCCAGGGCCATTAGCTTAGTGCACACCTATGAACCTATAAGGGGAGTGGCATAGGCATGAGTAGGCCAGTGGGAGGGGGGTAACTTATCAAAATATTTCTTTCTACAAACCTGCACACTTCATGTGCACACATACATCCACACACAGATTTGCCAGATCTGAGAGTAAAACCCCTGCCTATCTAGTTATCTGTACTATAGTGTTACACAGTTATCACACATGCTACAGAGATTACTGGACTGACAACTGGCCAAAGGTGCTGATAAGGGGAATGACATCAGCATGACTGATAAAGTATGCCAGTGGGTGGGAAACTTATCAAAATACTCCTTCCTACAAACCTACACACTTTCACATCCACGTACACATTTGCCAGATCTGAGAGTAAAACCCCTGCCTATCTAGTTATTTGTACTATAGTGTTATATAGTTATCACACAAGCTGCAGAGCATACTGGGCTGATAATTGGCCACATGTGCTGATAAGGGGAATCACAGCAGGAGTGGTAAAGTAGGGCAGTGGGTGGGAGACTTATCAGAATATTTCTTCTTACCAACATACACACACAATCATTTGCCTGATCTGAGATTAAAACTCCTGCCTAGCTAGTGATTTGTATTATAGTGTTACGCAGTTATCACACACACTACAGAGCTTACTGGGCTGGTGGCTGGCCAAAGATGCTGGTAAGGGGAATGACATCAGCTGGAGTGGTAAAGTAGGGCAGTGGGTGGGAGACAAGGTGTTACAACACAGCTTTACATTTATTCCTTCCAACAAGGTGAATGTAGTAAATTTGTTTGTGGATTTTAAGTTATACTTAAGAAAGTTAAATTTGAAGTTCATTGTTGATGGTTTGTCTACTTCTGTTTTACCCACATAACAATGTAAATGTAGAAGTACTTATAAAGCTGCCTTATGCTCTTCCGTAGAAGTTTTTGATACACTATGTGAACAGCATTTTAGGGACATTAGTAGATGGTCCCACAGTACTGATAATGTTACTCAGGGAGAGAGGAAAGCATTAATTGACTTAGCTACTAACAAGGATCTGAGAGTAATGAAGGCAAATAAGAGTGGGGCCCTAGTCATTATGCATATTGTGGACTATGAAAATGCTATGCTGCAACTTTTGAGTGACCATAGAAACTACAAACAGGTCAATATAAATGAAGTTTTATTGTGTTTCAAGCGTATTGACACTATTATTTCATTTGTTTTGTCAAGGTAATATTGGACACTCAGTGTACATGTTTTTACAGGTTGAACATCCAAAGTTAGCAGTTCTCTTTGGTATTCCTAAAGTCCACAAATGCAAACCCCCCCCCCTTTTAGACCCATAGTGTCAGCAGCATACTCTAAGACTGAAGCAATTTCTATTTGGTTAGATAAAATTTTGAACCCTGTTGTTCAAAGCTCCAGGTTTTATCTAAAAGATTCATGGCATCTGTTAGAGTTGTTACATGAATTTAATTTGGAAAATTATTATATGTCAACTATATTTTTTGCAATAGCAATTGGAAAGTAATTTTTTTAAGTTTGGAACTAGTATTTTTCAGCAAATCCCTGGTGTGGACATGAGTTCTAGAGTGGCTCTTTCTTTTGCCAGTCTAGTTATGGCTACGTGGGAGATGACATTTATTGTGACACATCCTTTGGCTAAAAATATTTTATTTTACAGGCATTACACTGATGATTTTTTTTTTTTGTGGCAAGGGAACCTTGACAGTTTCCAGTTATTCTTGTACAATCTGAATTGTTCAACTAGTTTTTTGAACTTTAACCTGGGAGGGTTTGTGAATATTATAGACTTCCTAGATATTCATTTGGAACAACTTGATGACAGTTTTAGTTTCAGTAGTAGTATCCATAGGAAATCTACCTTTGTCAATCAGTATCTGCACAGGGACAGTCTTCACCTCAACATATGAAAAGAGGTGCTGTCAAGGGACAACTTATTAGGTTAAGTCATTTGACCAGTGAAGATTCTGTTTTTGATGGTGAGGTTAACAAACTGGAAAACATTAGTAGATGGTCCCACAGTACTGATAATGTTACTCAGGGAGAGAGGAAAGCTATAACTTTGTTATAACTGTATAACTGTGTTATACAGTTATCACACAAGCTACAGAGCTTACTGGGCTGATAATTGGCCACATGTGCTGATAAGGGGAATCACAGCAGGAGTGGTAAAGTAGGGCAGTGGTTGGGAGACTTATCAGAATATTTCTTCTTACCAACATACACACACAATCATTTGCCTGATCTGAGATTAAAACTCCTGCCTAGCTAGTGATTTGTATTATAGTGTTACGCAGTTATCACACACACTACAGAGCTTACTGGGCTGGTGGCTGGCCAAAGATGCTGGTAAGGGGAATGACATCAGCTGGAGTGGTAAAGTAGGGCAGTGGGTGGGAGACAAGGTGTTACAACGCAGCTTTACATTTATTCCTTCCAACAAGGTGAATGTAGTAAATTTGTTTGTGGATTTTAAGTTATACTTAAGAAAGTTAAATTTGAAATTCATTGTTGATGGTTTGTCTACTTCTGTTTTACCCACATAACAATGTAAATGTAGAAGTACTTATAAAGCTGCCTTATGCTCTTCCGTAGAAGTTTTTGGTACACTATGTGAACAGCATTTTAGGGACATTAGTAGATGGTCCCACAGTACTGATAATGTTACTCAAGGAGAGAGGAAAGCATTAATTGACTTAGCTACTAACAAGGATCTGAGAGTAATGAAGGCAAATAAGAGTGGGGCCCTAGTCATTATGCATATTGTGGACTATGAAAATGCTATGCTGCAACTTTTGAGTGACCATAGAAACTACAAACAGGTCAATATAAATGAAGTTTTATTGTGTTTCAAGCGTATTGACACTTTATTATTTCATTTGTTTTGTCAAGGTAATATTGGACACTCAGTATACATGTTTTTACAGGTTGAACATCCAAAGTTAGCAGTTCTCTTTGGTATTCCTAAAGTCCACACATGCAAACCCCCCCTTTTAGACCCATAGTGTCAGCAGCATACTCTAAGACTGAAGCAATTTCTATTTGGTTAGATAAAATTTTGAACCCTGTTGTTCAAAGCTCCAGGTTTTATCTAAAAGATTCATGGCATCTGTTAGAGTTGTTACATGAATTTAATTTGGAAAATTATTATATGTCAACTATATTTTTTGCAATAGCAATTGGAAAGTAATTTTTTAAAGTTTGGAACTAGTATTTTTCAGCAAATCCCTGGTGTGGACATGAGTTCTAGAGTGGCTCTTTCTTTTGCCAGTCTAGTTATGGCTACGTGGGAGATGACATTTATTGTGACACATCCTTTGGCTAAAAATATTTTATTTTACAGGCATTACACTGATGATTTTTTTTTGTGGCAAGGGAACCTTGACAGTTTCCAGTTATTCTTGCACAATCTGAATTGTTCAACTAGTTTTTTGAACTTTAACCTGGGAGGGTTTGTGAATATTATAGACTTCCTAGATATTCATTTGGAACAACTTGATGACAGTTTTAGTTTCAGTAGTAGTATCCATAGGAAATCTACCTTTGTCAATCAGTATCTGCACAGGGACAGTCTTCACCTCAACATATGAAAAGAGGTGCTGTCAAGGGACAACTTATTAGGTTAAGTCATTTGACCAGTGAAGATTCTGTTTTTGATGGTGAGGTTAACAAACTGACTGGATTTTTTTATAGCCAGGGGATATGATTTGTTTTGGTTATATAAAATTGTTGCTGAAGTTATAACTCTCAGAGACAGTTTAGCTAGTCCTATATTGAGAGGCAAATCCAGTGTTGCAAGTAGGGTGAATCAAACTGGCCTTCCCATTGCCCATTTCAGATGGAATGGACATTATTAGGCATGTTATTAAGGAAAGATTGGAAAGTGTTGCTTGGACATTTTGAATTGGTGAAAGTCCTGGGTAATGAACCTTTGTTTACTTATTAAAAGCTATGTAACATAAGAAGTATACTTGAAAGTACTTCTAAGACATCGCACAATCGGGTCAAAGACCCTGTTGGGACTTTTGCTTGTGGTCATTGCAGGCAATGTAGATACATAGCCAATTCAGGTTTTGTTGAGTTGAAACATTTCAAGAAAGTTATTTGGGCAAAGGACAGGTTTACATGTGATTCTGTGGGTATTGTTTATCTTGCAATATCTAAATCTTGTACCAGTTTTTATGTTGGCAAGTCCATCAGGTCACTAAGTAGAAGGATTTATGAACATGTGTTGGCAGTGAGAAAAAAAGACAAGAATAATGCTCTAGCACAACATGTTTTATTATGTAACAATTTTAAGAAATTTACATTCTTTGTCTTAGATAAAGTAGTTTGTGGTCCTTTGGTGGGTAATTTTAGAGCCTTATTAGAATGTAGGGAAACTAAATGGCAGATAGCTTTAAGAGCAGACTACCCTCCAGGACTAAATGAAACTATTAACATTAAGTGTTTTCTTCAGTTACAAAGGTTTTGATGTAGTGAGGCAAGCTGTTCACAAAATGGGCTTTATTTGATGAAACACTCTGTAGTAGTTTGTTATTGTTGACTATTATATATATATATATATATATATATATATATATATATATATATATATATATATATATATACATATATACATTTTTATACATATGCAATGTTAAAACATTTTGTAGTGTATTTTTAAATTTTCATGACATCACAATGGCTATTTAAATAATTCATTTGAAGTATTTTGTCATTGGATGATTTTTTTGCACATGACAAGTATTTAAAGGGTGGTTTCAATGAAGTTTGTGGTGTTTTATTAAATGAATGAAAGCTTATAAGTTTTGTGGTCCAGTTTCTTCCTGGTCTTTGGTTTGCTGCTTTTTCACTTTTACTTTGTTCTTTGGAGTTGTTTAGCCATTTTCAGTGGGTGGGAGACTTATCAAAATATTTCTTCTTACCAACATGCAAACACAATAATTTGCCAGATCTGAGATTAGAGCTCCTGTCTAGCTGGTGATTTGCATTATAGTGTTATGCAATTATCACACATGCTATGGAGCTTACTGGGCTGACAACTGGCCAAATGTGCCAATAAGGGGAATGACATCAGTAGGACTGATAAAGTGTGGCACTGGGAAGTGCTGTGGGTGGGAATGGCTAAAAAATTATTTCACCTACAAACACACACACACACACACACACACACACACACACACACACACACACACACACACACACTCTCACTTGCCAGTATAGAGATTAGAACCCTTTACCTATCTAGTTATTTGCACCATAGTGTTACATAGTTATTGCACATGCTACAGAGGTGATTGGTGTCCAATGATACTTCTAAGGTGAATGAAACCACCAGATCATGTGAAGTAGGGCAATGTGAAGTGTACTGAGTGGGAAGAGTCTTCTAATACTTGGACCTATGGAGACACACATACACACACAGGCAGGTGATGTGATATTATAAACTCAACCTCAGTACTGTTACACAATGGGGATCACCTTTTATGTTGGCACGTGTAACTGTTTACAACTGGTATGCCCCTGTCCACAGCAGGACATCACTGTATGCCATTCAGGGTATCTGTGTGTGTGACTCACTCTGTCTGTGTCCCTCTGTGTCTTTCTCTGTATCACTATCTGTCTCTCAGTTCCCCACATCTATGTGTGTGTATGCTTGACATATGTTATCTGTTGCCTATATATATATATATATATATATATATATATATATATATATATATATATATATATGTGTGTGTGTGTGTGTGTGTGTGTGTGTGTGTGTGTGTGTGTGTGTATGTATCTCACGTAACAGATGCAGTTATATCCCATATGGTCTACCTACAGCTAGCTGTGGGTAATTCTGTCTGATGTGTGTATGTGGGGACAGTTGAGGTGTACATAGCTGTCTGTATGCATGGACATATATACACAATGCAGTCATATATTGCAATGTGGGTTCCAACATGTCCTGTGACTGTCTTATACACAATGCAGTCATATATTCCGATGTAGGTTCCAACATGTCCTGTGTAGGAGCATGCCCAGTGTGACCTTCTGTAGTTAGGCTGGGACTCCATTCCAGAGATAGGTGTACTCCAGTCCAGGGTTTTGTGTGCTACAGCCATACCTCTCAGGAGTTCACATGACTTTCTTTAGGGTACTTGTTTTGTTTAGCAGACATTTTCTGACATATCTGTAATCTGAAACTGCAATGTACTGTGTCATTATCTAGTGCCAGAAATCCTCAGATCAACACAGTACTTTACCAGAGGAATACTAGTTGTATGATGCATAGACCAATATTATGAGGGCAGCCATGTAAATTCTTGCCCAACAAGGCCATTTCTGAAGTGTGGCTACAGCCAGTGTAGTAATGACATACAGTTGTGTAAACAGTCCAGCAACCTGATGATATACTGCCTGGGGATCTCCTTTTTGTGTGGTATCTTTCTAACCTGACATGCCATATCCTTGTGTGTGCATACCTCTGACCTGCACATTTTTTGACAGGATATCTAGGTGTTTGTCTAGAGGTTTCATCCTTTCTATGTAAACTTGTGTTTTTATGGCAAGTTAGTTACATATAATTGAAGTGTGATGTTACAAAATAATACAGACTTTACTGTTTCAGAATACATAACCTTCAGACCATTCCCACTACTGCAACCCCCTCACCCTACCAACTTTCTCAGTATGTAAGGGCGATATTATATTTACAACACATGCCTATCATTGTGCCTTTGTTCCACTTTTATTTCTGCCCTTGTCCAGACATCTTGCTCTCAGAAGTTGGGAGTTATGGGTGGGCACAGAGTGCATTCAACTGTGTAGGTATGTCCATTATTTGTAAAAGCAAACATAAGAAAAATGATTATTGAGAATGACCACTGGCAACAGTAGCACAAAGCACTTATATTCACAAACACCTTGGCACCTCTGTTACACATCCTTCAAGATGTCACTAATATGTGTAGTGTAATCCACATAGCACTGTGACTTCCAGGTATGTCAGTGACAGAGCAGTGGGTGTCACTGACATGCAAAACAGTTGGCACTACAGTTATCTGCACATGGCCCTGTGAAAGGCAGCAGTGAAACTAGGGCAGTAGAAGATGACTGCTAGGAGAATGTGCTGGCCAGAGCCAGACAATATTAATGACACATACATATAACTCATTAACTCCTGCATATTGTGGATAGGCAACCTGTTTTCATGTGTATTGGTACAGCCCTGCCAATGTGTGCTATGAAGCTATTTCCATGCAAACATATATGTTACTGTATTTGTGTGGGTATATGGGGGGCACACTTGTCAACTATACACATTTGCACAGACTGTGCTAATATTTGCTTTACATTTTGGTTCTGTTTACCATACTATTGTGCCCTGTCTTGTGGACTGGAGGCATATTAGTAAAGAGGCCAGGTCAGATTGTACTGGCATACATTTGCGTTTCAGACTTCCTACCCTTCATAGCCTTATTGCAACTGTGGGTCCTGCTGTGCTATCACTGTGTGAGTTGGTAGAGGGTTAATTCAACATTGCCGCCATTTGTGTGCCCTTGCCAGACATTTCTCTGTGGTTTTTCACAGCTAACTTGCTGTGTGGGTGTGAGGGGTGGTTATAGGACCCCCACCCTGATATCCATGCCTGTGAGCTATGTTCCCCAGTTAGTTGCCCCCACACATATACTGCAGTGGGATTTGCCACCTTAGGGTCTACTGCATAGTGTGTGGAGGCCAGTTTTGGCCAGACATTTCCTGGTGTCCTACCTAGCTGTCAGTTGTGTGGTCCCAGTAGGCCACCCCATTCCCTTGCATGCATGCAGCATTACCGTAGATATGCTAGCAGAACATACTATTCCATTAATTTATTGTTAAGAAGACTGACTTACCTTGTGCTTGCAGCAGTTGTGAGGACAGTGCTTGAGGGCTGCCTATGTTGGATGCACACAGTACACTTCCTATATATGGTAAGTTACAGGTAATGTGATGTGTGTGTGTCATCCATTTTACTGTGTGTGCAAGTCAGACAGAGGTGTCAGTTCCTGGAGTCCCTACATTGTCAATGTGTGTGCTATGCATTGCCTTTTTGCCAAGGTATGAGCATACTGGACATGCCTCTGTCTGCCTACAGGAGCAGGCTCAGGGGCCTCCTCCTGTGAATCCATCTGAACCTGTGGGGACCTTGGCAATAGTGGTGGGCTGTGTGGTCCTTCCCAGCTGTTTCTGCAGGATCATATTGTGTAGCATGGCACATACTATGAACATGTGTGCACATATGGCTGGAGAGTACTGCAAGGCTCCGCCAGATATGTCAAGGCAGTGGAACTGTGAACTGAGCACCCCAAACACACACTCTTTAATGATCCTGGTTTGTGTGTGTTCCTCATTATGGCATTCTTGTGTGGGTGCGTGTGCATTTCTGATGGGTGTCACCATCTGTGGCCCCAGTGCATAGCCAGCATCCCCCACCAGATGGCCATATGGGATACCCCCATTGGCAAATGCCTGGTACAGTTGTGACGAATGCCAGATGTGGCAGTTGTGATAGCTTCCAGGGCTGCCAGCACACACATTCATGATAATGCTCTGGGCATTACACATGATCTGGCAGTTGATGGAGGGGGAAGCCCATGCAGTTTATGTAGACCTTACCCTGTTCACCAGGTGGTGCTTTGATGTGGATGTACGTGCAGTCAATGGCACCTAATACCTCCAGGTATTCTGGTACACTGTGGAAGAGACACATATTTTGCATATTGCTGGTCCTCTCCTCATGGGTGGTGGGGAAGTAAATGTGTTCACTGGCATGTGGTATCATGGAATCCATGAACTGGTGGAGTATCCTGGATGCAGATACCTGTGAGACCCCCATGATTCCCCAGTAGGTGTTTGGAAAGTACCTGTAGTTAGAATTATTAAGGTTACACATACCTTGGTATCCACTGGGATAGGTTCCCCTCTGTTGGTTCTAGCTCTGAGTTGAGGCCAGCACAGCTCAGTGATTTTTCTGAAGTATGTCTCTGTCCACCCGGTAGTACTCTACTATCTCCAGATCATGTAGCCCCTGGTAGGTTACTGAACACTCTTCTCCTCCTCCTTGGTCTGTGGTGGTTGTCAGCATTATCCTCCTCTCTGCCATCAACCTCTAGCACATACTGATGGATCAAAGCAATGGCAGCCCCTAACATTTTTCCATTTAAAATTCCCCTGCATGTATACACCAGTGGTGCAGAGTTTGTGGTAAAAAACAGACTGTAAGGTGTTTTCATACTTTATACTGTTGTGCTGCAGATGCTGCCTGTATGATTGGCTGACTATGATACATTCCAGCTGCCACCTATATTACTCATGGCTTTGCTTTGGCCACTGTGAGTGTTAGAGGAATTACTGGTAATTTGTGCATGATTGCCTTTATTCTGCTGTTGATCTTTTTTCAATTATTTTTTACTTACATCTCCTCCCATTTTCAGTTATGCAGCCACCTGCCAGCTGTATTACTGTGTGCTTTGCATGGCCCATTGTGAGTTGCAAGAGTCCCATGTTAGTGATTTCTACTTCATTTCTCCTTTATTGTGCTGTTGCCCTTTATTTTCTTTACATTTCCTCCCATTTTCAGTTATGAAGCCACCTGTCAGCTGTATTATTGTGTGCTTTGCATGGCCCATTGTGAGTTGCAAGACTCCCATATTAGTGATTTCTACTTCATTTCTCCTTTATTGTGCTGTTTCCCTTTGTTTTTTTTTTTTATATCTCCTCTAATTTTCAGCTATGCAGCCACCTGCTAGCCTGGATTATTGAATGCTTTCAGTGGCCCATTGTGGGTTGCAGAATCTCATATTGCTGATTTGTACTGCATTTCCCTTATTCTGTTATTTATTTATTTTTCCTATATCCTTCCTGTTTAAGCCCCGTAGCTAGTGTAATCTGCAAGAAATGGCCCTCCCCCGGGCACGAACCCACTCCTCATTTAATGGAATAAAACTATACAGCCTCAGACATACCCCCTCGCTTAGCTGTCCTTAGCTAAGCACAAACCTGGGCAGCAGAGCTCCAATCTACTTACAGAAATCATGACATACCCCCTTTTCATGTTAGTTGCTCCTCTTGCCTACACAATGGTGCTACAGCACCTACATGGCTGGGTGCAGTGTGACACTTAGAAGAATTTTGTGATTCAGTATAATTCCCCTCATTAACATACCCCACTGCCTTACTCCATAGTTACTGGACTACACAAGAGCCTTTCCCTTAGCAACCAGTGTTCCTTGCCATTGTTTTGATTCTGCTTGCCATTGACTATAATGGCATAATGCAGCTTTCACCTAAAATGGACTTTTCACCTTATTTATTTTTATTTTCCCCACGATCCCATTTGTGTGAAGCTTCCCAATGCTCAAATGGCTGAGATAGGCCAAAAAATAAAAAAAACTTTTTTTTTTAAAGAATTAAATACTTTAACATGCCAATGACCATATATTCAGCCATTGGCATGTCTACAGATTAGGGTACATGCTTTTATTGGAGCTGTCTTGGCTCCGTTTTCATTTTTACAGACTTCTGCAGCTTACACTGTTCCTGCATAGTTACCTACCTGCTTCCTGGATTGCTATTTTACCTCATTTGCATGGTTTTCACCAGCAAATAAGGTAATTATCATCCCACATGGGTTTCCGTGCAGGAACAGTGTCGACTCGCTCGTGCACAACAAAACGGCATGTTCCTGGATTGCTCGACGGCTATATTATATGCAGGAGCAGCTACGCTGTTCCTGCACAAAGATTTCTCATTCGTGAATCCCACGGAATGTCTTAGCTACTATGTCATGTTAACATCTTCATTTGAAGATGATTTATCTTCTAATGAATACATGAGACATTCATATCATGATAAAATATGTCAGTATTTTCCTAATACATTACAAACAGTATACAGGTTAAAAACCTTGTATTAAAACATGACAACAATGTTATTGATGGAGGGGCGTCAACTAATAGTTTTACCTGTAATACTTTTTTAGTTGTGAGCATCTTGAAAATTCCAATCCCTGGTACATCATCAACAACTGATGTGCAAGCATATTTTTCGTAATGATGAACATTAAAACCAAATGAATAGCAATGTTTGTTGTGCAAAAGCAGCACACAGCTCCTTTACTGAGTATCTGTTTTTGTTTCCCTAATTAATGTCTTAAAATGCAAAACGGATGCTTTCTCTACCTATAAGAAAATGTATCCCTGAGTAATGCTGGTTTTGTGGCTTTTATATACTGTGAAACATTAACCCTAATATAAAAGTGATTTGTGTTTGTTTATTTTTAAATTTCTGGTTATTTTTAAGTTTGATTGCCACATTGATCTCTCAGCAACATTTTGTACTCAGTTCTATATACAAATTGCAACCTGTAGGTAAAGATGCATCACACTCTGAAATATACATAAATGTACTCTTAGCACTCAACTTTGTACCCATAAAACAAATATGTTAAGAGACAGAGAAAACACGCTTACTTCAGCGGTTTCTTTCTTGTAGCTATTTGTGTGAAAAAGATTGCAGTGGACATAAACTCTATATAAACATCTATATGCTGTGCTTAAATGTTGTCTTTACACAACAATACAAATCACGTGTGTGAAACATCATTTGTTACATTTCTTCCATATGATAAACATTTGTGCTACTGTACATAGCTGTATACACAATGTGATCAGATCATGCTGTAACATGATATTTATTAAAATATATTTTCTAAAGTATACTGATAATGGCCGGCACTATTTTGTGACTGTAATCAGTGCATTGGCACAGTATGTTAATTTCTGCCTCAAAGAACTTGGTTTTCCAGTTTGTTTCATGTCATGTCAGCATTTCCTCCCTCTCTTCTCATGGGTGATTAGCAGGTGCCCCATTTTCCTCACTCATTTCAAAGACATGCCACAGGTATACCAGAATTGAATTACCATTCCCGAAAATTGCTTGTAGGTGTGCATGTTTTGTGACAGTGAACACACACACACACACACACACACACACACACACACACACACACACACACACACACACACACACACACACACAAAGAAAACAAAAAAAGCAAAGATGAATAGATGCCAAGAAGTATTTACTTACTTATTTTCACTTTTTGGTTTTTGAGTTCAGTTTATCTACTGTCCATTTTTTATTAGTGACACGTATAACAATTTTCCATATGTACTGAATGTACATTTTTATGCTTTAAAATACATGGCCATTGCAATCAATATTCAACAATATATCATGCATTCTCTAATTAAGCTATATTTTTAGATTGTTTATATTATACAACTATATTAGGTACTATGCTACATTGCCAGTGAACATAGACCTCTGTCTAACAACTTATCATTGAGGAATACATTTCTAATTTGCTAAGAAGCTTGATCCTGTGCCAGGATTTGCTTTCCTTAGATTCCATTTGTCCTGGTCCCCTTCAATAAAAATATCACACCGAATGACATTTGATGACCTTAGTAAATTTCCATAAACATGATTGTTAACCAATATTCATTCATTTAAACCAAAACATGATATAGGTGAAAATAACATCCATGTAACATTAACACAAGACAGCATGCCCCACTCATTCTGATCAGCCTCCATACCTCCACTCACTTACTTATGAAGCAGCGTACCACTCACTTCAGTTACCATTTATTGAATTACCTCCAACCAAATAAGCAGCTTACCTCTGCTTGCTTATTTACTTATCAAGCAGTGCAACCGCTCACTTGCTTTTCCTTACCAAGCAGCCCAATCACTCATTTGCCTTTCCCAACTTATTGAACTGAAAATTCACCACCAGATGGGGAACAGAAGCAGCCTGCCCCTCTTCTCTGCCCACCAGCCTGACCAGGCTGATGATACGTCATGGTCAGGGCCTAGGCAAGGAATACAGTACGAATGAAAATCTTTGTGAGGTATTTTTTTTACACAAGTAATGCAATTATTAACTTTTACTGACATCGGTGAGGAGCAAGAAAAAGTTTCTCCAATGGGGTACTTAGCTTTAAGTTGAAGACTTCGGTTCTGAAACTCGAAAATGAAAATTTCAGGAGTTGGCCGACCATCACTTGCAAACTGCTTCTGCTTCGGGAACCGCACGGCAAGAAAGACTGATGTAATGGCATCAGATGCATGTTTTATACCCCTGACGACCTGACGCCATGGAAGAAGGGACAGCAACCAATGCAGGACCCAAGACTTTGTTAATCAGGCCGACTGAGGGCAACCTACCAGCAGATTACCCAAATGTAATGACTGCAACAGTGAATACACTCAAACATCTACATTTAAGGTAAGTGTACACAACTGTACTTCCCCCCTCTCTCCGACAAACTTCTGGCAACATACGTGAATGAACGTTTGTCAGAGAGAGGGGGAACAGCCTGGTCAGGTTGGTGGGCGGAGAAGAGGTGCAGGCTTGCCCTCTGCTGTTGCCTCTCTGGTGGTGGACGTTCAATTCAATAAGTTGGGAAAGGCAAGTGAGCGGTTGAGCTGCTTGATAAGGAAAGGCAACTGCTGTTTGATAAGTAAATAAGCAAGCAGTGGTAATCTGCTTAAGTTCATGACAAAAAATTTGACTCGTACTCCAGTAACACTTGCCTTAAACACTTTAAACCCCTCCCTATCTTTACCTCAATTCCTCCCAATCATCCCTCATTCCTATTTAACCCTATCCTCCAAATTCCTACTAATCTATTTATCTAGCCCCACTTGAAGATGTCCCTGGACAAATTGGTCTGTTCCAAACCTCATTTGCCTACTATATGACTTTAAGTTAGTAATTTATCCAGGTGGTATTCATGATTTGACCATGAAAAAAATCACTTGTGTAATATGTTTACCCGATAAAGAAATAATAACAGAAGGACAGTTGAACACATTAATGTATGTGCATGAATGGGCCTAGTAACATACAATCATAAATGCAAAACCCATCAATTCATTTGTGAGACCTATAAAATCCAGTCCTAATAGGGCAGAGCTAAGAATTACGCATACTCACAAAGTCAGGCAGCTATAGAGCTTTTGTCAGCAGCCTACCTGTCAAAGATATGGTTTGCTAGAGATACTTAAGATACTCTCATCAGTTTTTCTATGGTGAGGTAAGGAGTATGGTGACTATGCAACATTCCCTGCCAGATACCTAGGGCAGAAGTCAGCAGGCAGTGCCACGATGCTTGGAGATAACTGACACACATATTACCTTGTGCGTTTGGTTACACAAATGTTTGAGTAGCATGAAAGGAAACTGTTCGCATGGCATATCTACATATCCTGCCAGCAGAAGAATCCTAAAATGAGCAGCTCCTAAATGGATCCTTCTCCTTATATCAGCTGAATTTGACCCAGGAACAGCTCCTTGAGAATAATAGTTTAATGTACTCTGGGGGCAGAAAAAAATCAATAAAACTCTAACAACTTAAAAATATTGGAATTATTTTCTTACTTTACTAGAACAGGAGTACCAGAAAGAGAATTGAGTGATGACATAAACAGACATGCTCAGTTTTTGGCTTGTGTTTTCATTCTTTGTATTCAGCTGTTGACAGATTTACCTTGCAAATCAGAGGAAGGGGTTTATTCTTGCTTAGAGTTTGTATTACAAAAATGTTCACAATAATTAATTTCAATATAATGAAGGACATGCATTAATTTTAAAAAGAATACCATGGTAAGTGAATTTTTGTTACAAATGTATACTTCACATTAATTTACTGCATAAGCAAAATTATTTTTAATTGTGTTCATAATATTATATTTCCCTCTGATTCTGTACAGCTAGTCCAGAATTATAGAACCACATGGAGTACTAATTATTTTCCATAGAAAAGGAGTAAGTGCTTTCATAACAATGTCAATGGCTGGAGGACTCTATGTATGAGAACATTATTTCTTCTCTCACTTACGTCTGGCAGCATTAATGCATATTAAAAGTATATATTCAGGGAAAGTTTACAAGGCTAACAATAATGCCCATTTAAGAAAAAAACAGTATTTCCTACATAATCTCAGTTATATATGCTGCTATTTGTAACCAAGTCTTTGCTGGACTGGGATATTTTTGAGTTTTTCTATATCATACAACAGTGCTATGCTTCTTAAGGCAAAGGCCATAATAAAGAAAATAATAGTCTGGCTATGAGGTAGTTAATTTTCTGAGTCATTTTTCTTCTAAGCAAATAAATGCCAAATACCATTAAGATATTTCCATGTTACTGTCAGAGAGCTTTAAATAACATCACGGTAAATTATTTAATAACTCATTCTTCAAAATGTAATTTTAGACATAACAGCTTTTCCATAATTTTTGCTAACAAACACAACACTAAACTATAACTCACAAACAGGCATCCTTCTGTTTCTCTCTCTACAGACATTCATTATGTGGATTTGATTTTGGATAAATAGGTTTACTTTATAAGCTAATAAAAATTAAGTTTTTTTTCAAACTAATTTTTCTTCTTTTTTTGAAAGATGATATGGCATGGTGTGGCTTTGATATGATTCAGTAAAAAAGGATGTGAGTTGAGCATTTGCCAACAATAACTTCACATAACCACTTTAGGATTTAATTGCTTATGACAAGAAAGGATTTTTTTTGCAGTCAGTAATTATCCTTTGGAAGACTCCAATGTCTTATAATATATTTCTCAAAAATAAATAAAATAACACAAGAACCAAGCATCCATCATTATAAATTAAAAATAAATGCAGAGTTAATAATCCAAGCATTGCCAAAAAACATGACTGCTAGTGACTGAAATTAGCACATGTGCCTTTACTGTTTAAGAAAAATCCATTTTTATTTGAATGTAGATTTTTATTTATGACATGATAGTGCAGAATCATGGGACGATAGAGACCTGCAATTAAACAAATCTGATTACCTGAAATAGCATAACTGATAATAGTGACACTAAAATTGAATTACTACTTTAGCTTTGGACAATACATACATTGTTGAAACTGCTAATGGCTTTGTCTTTTTTCCAGGTTATATCTTGTTGGTTACTCAAGGAATAACAAAACACTTGGTTTAAAAAACATGTTGCACCTTATTATACTGCCAGTGATACTGGGGATAACAAATCATCATTAAATTTCCAGTGATACTGGGGATAACAAATCACCAACATGTTGCACCTTGTTATACTTCCAGTGATACTGGGGTAACAAATCACCAACATGTTGCGCCTCATTATACTTTCAGTGATACTGGGGATAACAAATCACCAATGTGTTGCACATCTTTATACTTCCAGTGATACTGGGGATAACAAATCACCAACATGTTGCTCCTCGTTATACTTCCAGTGATACAGGCGATAACAAATCACCAACATGTTGCACCTCGTTATACTTCCAGTGATAATGGGGATAACAAATCACCAACATGTTGCACCTCGTTATAATTTCAGTGATACTAGGGATAACAAATCAGCAATATGTTGCACCTCGTTATACTTCCAGTGATACTGGGGATAACAAATCACCAACATGTTGCACCTTGTTATACTTCCAGTGATACTGGGGATAACAAATCACCAACATGTTGCATCTTGTTATACTTTCAGTGATACTGGAGATAACAAATCACCAACATGTTGCACCTCGTGATACTTCCAGTGATACTGGGGATAACAAATCACCAACATGTTGCACCTCATTATATTTTCAGTGATACTGGGGATAACAAATCACCAACATGCTGCACATCTTTATACTTCCAGTGATACTGGGGATAACAAATCACCAACATGTTGCTCCTCATTATACATCCAGTGATACTGGGGATAACAAATCACCAGCATGTTGCATCTCTTTATACTTCCAGTGATATTGGGGATAACAAATCACCAACATGTTGCACCTCGTGATACTTCCAGTGATACTGGGGATAACAAATCACCAGCATGTTGCATCTCTTTATACTTCCAGTGATATTGGGGATAACAAATCACCAACATGTTGCTCCTCATTATACTTCCAGTGATACTGGGGATAACAAATCACCAACATGTTGCTCCTCATTATACTTCCAGTGATACTGGGGATGACAAATCACCAACATGTTGCACCTCATTATACTTTCAGTGATACTGGGGATAACAAATCACCAACATGTTGCACCTTATTATACATCCAGTGATACCGGGGATAACAAATCACCAGCATGTTGCATCTCTTTATACTTCCAGTGATATTGGGGATAACAAATCACCAACATGTTGCACCTCGTGATACTTCCAGTGATACTGGGGATAATGAATCACCAACATGTTGCACCTCATTATAATTTCAGTGATACTGGGGATAGCAAATCACCAACATGTTGCACATCTTTATACTTCCAGTGATACTGGGGATAACAAATCACCAGCATGTTGCACATCATTATACTTTCAGTGATACTGGGGATAACAAATCACCAACGTGTTGCACCTCGTTATACTTCCAGTGATACTGGGGATAACAAATCACCAACATGTTGCACCTCTTTATACTTCCAGTGATACTGGTGATAACAAATCACCAACATGTTGCACCTCGTTATACTTCCAGTGATACTGGGGATAACCAATCACCAACATGTTGCACCTCTTTATACTTCCAGTGATACTGGGGATAATAAATCACCAACATGTTGCACCTTGTTATACTTCCAGTGATACTAGGGAAAGCAAACCACCAACATGTTGCTCCTCATTATACTTTCAGTGATACTGGGGATAACAAATCACCAACATGTTGCACGTCATTATACTTCCAGTGATACTGGGGATAACAAATCACCAACATGTTGCACCTCGTGATACTTCCAGTGATACTGGGGATAACAAATCACCAACATGTTGCACCTCTTTATACTTCCAGTGATACTGGGGATAACAAATCACCAGCATGTTGCACATCATTATACTTTCAGTGATACTGGGGATAATGAATCACCAACATGTTGCACCTCGTGATACTTCCAGTGATACAGGGGAAAACAAATCACCAACATGTTGCACATCTTTATACTTCCAGTGATACCGGGGATAACAAATCACCAATGTGTTGCACATCTTTATACTTCCAGTGATACTGGGGATAACAAATCACCAACATGTTGCTCCTCGTTATACTTCCAGTGATACAGGCGATAACAAATCACCAACATGTTGCACCTCGTTATACTTCCAGTGATAATGGGGATAACAAATCACCAACATGTTGCATCTCGTTATAACTTCAGTGATACTGGGGATAACAAATCAGCAATATGTTGCACCTCGTTATACTTCCAGTGATACTGGGGATAACAAATCACCAACATGTTGCACCTTGTTATACTTCCAGTGATACTGGGGATAACAAATCACCAACATGTTGCATCTTGTTATACTTTCAGTGATACTGGGGATAACAAATCACCAACATGTTGCACCTCGTGATACTTCCAGTGATACTGGGGATAACAAATCACCAACATGTTGCACCTCATTATATTTTCAGTGATACTGGGGATAACAAATCACCAACATGCTGCACATCTTTATACTTCCAGTGATACTGGGGATAACAAATCACCAACATGTTGCTCCTCATTATACTTCCAGTGATACTGGGGATGACAAATCACCAACATGTTGCACCTCATTATACTTTCAGTGATACTGGGGATAACAAATCACCAACATGTTGCACCTTATTATATATCCAGTGATACCGGGGATAACAAATCACCAGCATGTTGCACCTCTTTATACTTCCAGTGATATTGGGGATAACAAATCACCAACATGTTGCACCTCGTGATACTTCCAGTGATACTGGGGATAACAAATCACCAACATGTTGCACCTCATTATAATTTCAGTGATACTGGGGATAACAAATCACCAACATGTTGCACATCTTTATACTTCCAGTGATACTGGGGATAACAAATCACCAACATGTTGCACCTCTTTATACTTCCAGTGATACTGGGGATAACAAATCACCAGCATGTTGCACATCATTATACTTTCAGTGATACTGGGGATAATGAATCACCAACTTGTTGCACCTCTTTATACTTCCAGTGATACTGGGGATAACAAATCACCAACATGTTGCACCTCGTTATACTTCCAGTGATACTGGGGATAACAAATCACCAACATGTTGCACCTCTTTATACTTCCAGTGATACTGGGGATAATAAATCACCAACATGTTGCACCTCGTTATACTTCCAGTGATACTGGGGAAAACAAACCACCAACATGTTGCTCCTCATTATACTTTCAGTGATACTGGGGATAACAAATCACCAACATGTTGCACGTCATTATACTTCCAGTGATACTGGGGATAACAAATCACCAACATTTTGCACCTCGTGATACTTCCAGTGATACTGGGGATAACAAATCACCAACATGTTGCACCTCTTTATACTTCCAGTGATACTGGGGATAGCAAATCACCAACATGTTGCACCTCTTTATACTTCCAGTGATACTGGGGATAACAAATCACCAGCATGTTGCACATCATTATACTTCCAGTGATACTGGGGATAACAAATCACCAACGTGTTGCACCTCGTTATACTTCCAGTGATACTGGGGATAACAAATCACCAACATGTTGCACCTCTTTATACTTCCAGTGATACTGGGGATAATAAATCACCAACATGTTGCACCTCATTATACTTCCAGTGATACTGGGGAAAACAAACCACCAACATGTTGCACCTCATTATACTTTCAGTGATACTGGGGATAACAAATCACCAACATGTTGCACGTCATTATACTTCCAGTGATACTGGGGATAACAAATCACCAACATGTTGCACCTCGTGATACTTCCAGTGATACTGGGGATAACAAATCACCAACATGTTGCACATCTTTATACTTCCAGTGATACTGGAGATAACAAATCACCAATATGTTGCACCTCTTTATACTTCCAGTGATACTGGGGATAACAAATCACCAACATGTTGCACCTTGTGACACTTCCAGTGATACTGGGGATAACAAATCACCAGCATGTTGCACGTCATTATACTTCCAGTGATAATGGGGATAACAAATCACCAACATTTTGCACCTCATTATACTTCCAGTGATACTGGGGATAACAAATCACCAACATGTTGCACATCTTTATACTTCCAGTGATACTGGAGATAACAAATCACCAATATGTTGCACCTCTTTATACTTCCAGTGATACTGGGGATAACAAATCACCAACATGTTGCACCTTGTGACACTTCCAGTGATACTGGGGATAACAAATCACCAGCATGTTGCACGTCATTATACTTCCAGTGATAATGGGGATAACAAATCACCAACATTTTGCACCTCATTATACTTTCAGTGATACCGGGGATAACAAATCACCAACATGTTGCACATCTTTATACTTCCAGTGATACTGGAGATAACAAATCACCAACATGTTGCACCTCGTGATACTTCCAGTGATAATGGGGATAACAAATCACCAACATTTTGCACCTCATTATACTTTCAGTGATACTGGGGATAACAAATCACCAACATGTTGCACCTCTTTATACTTCCAGTGATACTGGGGATAACAAATCACCAACATGTTGCACCTCGTGATACTTCCAGTGATACTGGGGATAACAAATCACCAACATGTTGCACCTCTTTATACTTCCAGTGGTACTGGGGATAACGAATCACCAACATGTTGCACATCTGTGTACTTCCAGTGATACTGGGGATAACAAATCAGCAATATGTTGTACCTCTTTATATTTCCAGTGATACTGGGGATAACAAATCACCAACATGTTGCACCTCGTGACACTTCCAATGATACTGGGGATAACAAATCACCAACATGTTGCACATCATTATACTTCCAGTGATACTGGGGATAACGAATCACCAACATGTTGCACCTCGTGATACTTCCAATGATGATATGTGGATGACAAATCACCAGCATGTTGCACCTTGTTATACTTCCAGTGATATGTGGATGACAAATCACCAACATGTTGCACCTTATTATACTTCCCGTGATACTGGGGATAACAATTCCACCTTTGTATATGCCTGTAGTAGCAAATGAATTTATGAGATATAATTAATGTTCCTACATGTATACATATATTCATGCACATTTACATTCATATGAGCACATATAAGACAAACACTTAATAACATTTCCACAGAGCCTCTCAATGTCACTTTGCTAGACATTAGATTTCTTAACAACCATAACATTGTTCAGTTCAGTAAGTACTTCTGTCTTTCTACAAGGTTTAGCAAATCTTGATGTGATGTGGATCACCCATGAACCAGCACATCCCTTTAATACTTTTATTAATATTCCTCTACAGCATGTATTCTAGTGCATAAGTCTTGTATATTTTATTATCCACTTTAAGTCCACATAATTAGATTTTTTTTTCACAACTGAGCAATACCTTTATATTATGTTTTCTGATATGTATCTGTATTTCAGTCTATGCAAGAACAACATATTCAGTATCCATATATACATATCACATACACATTTTATTTTATTGTCAATCCTTTTTTTGCTAATATCAATTAAAAAATGTTATAGATGACCTTACTGAGGAATTCTTCTGTTCTGCAGGTGTGTCTTCACCAGTATTATTCTCATCTCCACTAACCCAACTTTGTCCCATTTACTTCCTTAATATTGTTGAAAAGATTCTTTCAGAATCCACATGTGAATTTAAACCATCTCACTGGGTTGCAGACATGATTTTCTTTCTCAGGCTAAATGAAGGAAAGAGTCAAGAGCCATATAAAATCTTATACATCACTTTCTTTGTTCGGGCATATGGTTTGGCATCATCAATAAAATATTGTAGGACATTGTAGCAAATGTTGTCTGACCTGCTAAATTTTGAATGGTCCTGAGCCATTTAACTGATCATATAACAACCATCATTTTTTACAACCCCCTCAAAGATAGGCCAATTAGTTTCCATTATGTTTCAAATATAGCTGGACCAAACGATTGAATGAAGTCAAGCAAAGATGCTTCTTGTACCACCATTGCTATTCATTTTTCAAAAAAGACGCCCTAACTTTCATAAAACAAACGATTAATATTAGAATAGACTTACAGTGGAAAAGGGATCAATAGCCATAGGAAGTGACTTACAATTCATAGTGGATTGAGAGGTCTTCATTTTTGAACACCATTACTGCGGTGGTGGTGCTGCAGTAGCGTTGTCGCCTCACAGTAAGACTTTGTCCTGTTCAATTCTCAGATAGAGCGTCTTCTTTGTGGAGACATGCGTGAATGGGCGTACCTTCATTGAAGGTTGTGCGTCAGGGCTGGCAACTCAGCATGTAAAAATCTACTGCCAATCATTAGCAGACCGGAGTTCCGCTGTGGCGACCCCTAACTGGGAAAAAGCCAAAAGACACAACAATATCCAAAAGTTGGACACTGCAAGGCATTTATCATTGAAATCATGTATACTGAACAGTATACCATTTCTAGAGATACAACACATGAAATGCAAGCTTAATTAAATCCATTCATAAAAGTTAACAGATAATTTTCACCCCAATTACCCTCAAGACTGCTGTGGTGGTAACCTCCTGAAGGCATTGCAAGGGACCACATTCAAGATCTGCTACCATTTCTGCTGTTCTACATCTGCCTTTGGAAATCTCTGGAAATACCTCTGCTTCAAGTAGGAAGATTCTGTTAATGGTGAACTTCTTGCTAAGGTTATGTTTAGGTTACACTATGATAAATATCCTCAGACTTTAATTTCTAGGCAATAACTACTATTTTCAGATGCGTGGCTCACAAATATAAAACCAGATACTGATCTCCTAGTTTATTTACAGTCTAGACTGTCTGACAGTTACATGAATCACTACAAAAATATGAGATGTGTACCATGTTAAAAAGAAAACATATATGTATAATGTGTGGTGGAAATAATAACTGTTTACAATGTTTTTTATTCTAGGATACAGTGATCTTCAACCAGTCACATTAGTACCTTCCCATCAAACTGATAACCTTATCTGAAGACAAGCATCTTACTTTTAATGCAGCTAAAGATGAGTATAGGAAAAAAGAGACCATACCTGAACTAGCAGGTAACTCAGCGAATGAAAACACTAGCAGTTTATTTTCATAGACCTGTTGGTTAAGACCAGGTTATTGAGTCATCTTAAGATTCAGCAGTGAACAAGACTGAGATTGTCCTTAAATATGGAGGTTGGCAAGAAAATGGTTTTATTTACTATTCTAACTTTGAAGATACCCATAATACCATATGGTATGTCAATTTACAAATTATGAAGATAGTCCAGATTACTGTTGCAATAACCGATGAAGTGGGTGTGGTTTATTGAAAATTTACCCATAGCTGGTGTGGTTTAATCATGAGGTCAAAGCCTGAGTGATTAAACAAAGGCAACCATGGGAAAATCTTCAATATACCATACCATGGAGTCAGTTATTGATATTATACAGTAACATTTAAGAAAAAAAATTACTTACTTTCCTTAAATAATGTCTTTGTAAAAATGGCTCTCTGGTGGACTTCCGCTTTTCCCTTGATATCCTGGAGCATTGCTGATGTACTGTACATGTATATGGGACTTATGTTCCTACACTTTTGCAGTACACCCATGCTGTGTGAAGAAGCAACGGAGAAAGGAATATCTCTGTTGCTTTTTTTTAACTTAAAAAAAAAATGGGAGGCTTTTAACGTACATGAGAGATGAGACAGAGAAAAAATAGGATACTCAAGTATGTTTATTTAATTTTGTATAACGTTCCTAATTATCCTTTTATTTTTCTCTGTGGTGTCTCTGTCATTCATTTTGGTCTCCAGTTTTGTGAGCTTATTTTAAAAAAAAATGAAAGAAAAGTAATTTTTTTATTGCATACAGTAAACTCTCAGTTAACTGGCACCCATGAAAATTGGTAGATGCCAGATAACTGTAGTTTTTTGTTGCTTGAGAGTTACTATTAAAAATAGACCTGAGTAATACTGTACCTTATACTATTTGTTTGGTTTGACTTGTTCTTAGGATGGGGAGAGAGGGAATTTAATCCTATCTTCCTTTTTAAAACTCTAAAACTCTAAAAACATAAGGTATGTTTCTGTGAGGGGGGAAAAAGAAACTGCAGCACATGAAAATTGTACTGTATTCCTTAGATTTATTTTTTCTGGTAGCTTCAGAGTGCTGGTTGCTTGAGTTCTGGTTAACTGACAGTTTACTGTATATTAATGGAAAAAAGTCCAGGTGACCGGACCTTTTTCCAACAGTATATGCTTGGATTTACAATGGGCACGCTGATTGGACTAACCAATCACTGTGCTACTTTTTGAATATTAATAGCCAGTCATTGTGTAATAGGAGATAATCCACACTTGTTTCCGATAACAACAGCTAAGGAATGTAGAGACCAGCTAGAATCAACATTTATTGTTGGGTAGAGTAGTAAATTCTATTATTTGCGAACTTATCACCTTCCCTTAGTTTGATGTTATAAAGATGGCTTTATGTTTATTATTTTCATTCTTGAAATGTTGCCTTTTTTCCACTCTACTAGCATATCAGGTAGCTTATTGCAATGATCCTTGATACTGCAATCAAATAATACTTCACTGTATTTCTGTTTAGTTACCCATTAATATTTCCAGACTATATTAAGTTGAGCATAGAATGATAAGCTTAGCATCAAACCATATGTTAACAGATGGGTAGATAACTGGCTCACTGATAGAACCCACTCCATCAAAACTGGGGGAAGCGACCTCTAGTAGTAGTCCTGTAACAAGCAGCGTACCACAAGGATTGGTCTTGTAGCCTATACTGTTTGGGATATACTTTTCTGAGGTGCAAGCCAAAATCAGTGGTCTGTAGCTGACCAGGTTTGCAGATGACTGCAAGCTGGGCACAGTCATAAATTCCCCTTGTGATGCAAACATCCTTCAAAAGGGCCTTAACCAAACTAATGACTGGTGCCAGAAGCATGGCCTCAAACTGAATGACAAGGAATGCATCATTATCCCCTTTGGGGAAAATGGTGTCCCCATTAATTATCACATTAATAACAATGTACTAAGCATGCAATCAGTTGTGAGGGACTTGGGCACCCAGGTTGATAACAACCTGACTTTTCACCACCATGTTGCCTTCATTGTATGGAAGGCTTTCTACATGACCCACCTCATAAGTAAGGATATTTCATCCAGGAACAAGGAGGTCATAACATCCCTGTACTCTTCCCTTATCAGACCCATTATCAAGTTCACTGTCCCCTTCAGCATGTACCTTGCCAAGCATATGCAGCAGTTGGAGAGACCACAGAGGTTCCTGACCAGGAAATTCCAGGGTGCCAAACACCTATCCTATACAGATAGGCTAAAAGTCCTGTCCCTGTACCCAATCTCATAAAGACTGCTCAGAGGTGACCTGTGTCTGGCATACAAGGCCATCTCAGACTCAGCCTTGCTGCAGTTGCTGCATATCAGTAAGTCAAACTCCACTCATGCAACCCGCACACAAGGTATCAGCCTGGTCTGTGACATTAATAGAACTTGTTGGCAGGATAGATTTGTGTCCCAACAACTCCCCCATCTGTGGAACAGACTTCCTGCCCATGTCAAGCAGAGTACCTCACCAGCCCTCTTTAAGAGGAACCTGGATGACTGGATTGGAAACAGAAAATATACCCCTGGAATCCCACCTGTGCCCCTACTGGACAGGAAAAACAGGTGCAGACTTTGTGAGAACATGGATGAAATTATTGGCTAGGCTTATAAGGGGCTCTGGGCCAATAGCCTAGTATCATCCTAGGAACATATGAACCTAAGATCATAAGATATATAAGGCAAGTTTGATCAGAGGCCACAAGCACCTTGCCAACACCCACCCTCAGGCTGCACCACCTTTGCAAGTCAGGGAAGCACATAGAAGTCCAGAAACAAAGTTAAGGGCATCCATTCAGCTGTCTAACTTAGGTATGAAAGATGACAAGGAATCAGATTGTTTGATGTGCAGGGGGAGTCTACTGCAGAGCAAGGGGAGACACTGAGTAATGAACTTATATCCCCACATAGTTTTATGTATTCCACGGTGAAGGTTGTGATCTCTACAGTTGATATTGACTATATAATTTGATTTGCTGAGGGAAAGCAGGTTGAAAAAGAACTGAATCCCTAAGGGTATGGTAACCTAGGCAAAGGTATTCCCTCAGGAGCTTGTATGACACTGAATACCAAGACAAGAACAAGTACTCCAGTCTCTCCTAGGAGCTAAGGTTTTGATATCAGTGATCTTTTTATTAGGAATGTCTCTGTTTTTTCAAGTTTGTTAATGTGTCTGGCCAGATACTAACCAAAGGATGTTTTATAGTCTATAGTAGGTCTGATTAGGCCATAATATTGGAGAATGATGACTTCTTTGTATTTTTAGAAGAGGTGCCTTTGATAGCTAGTTGTGAAACATAAAAAGATTTCCTAACTACAGTCACCACATCATGGCCAATTGTCCAGGTCTCTGAACACTTAGTGGTTGTGGTAATGGAGTGTTTTCAATGCAGGAGAATGTAGAGTGATTTTGCTTCCTGAAGGGAAACATTAGTTTGAACTGCTTTTCTAAGCTTGAGGAATTGACTTTATTTAGTTCTTTTTGGAGGCCATAGGTATCCTAAGAGGATCTGACAATTGCATCATCTTGTGGTTACCAGCAAACTTTGTTAACCAGAGACCACTGTTATCAGTTTGGAGTTCTGTAGAATAGATGTCATCTTCTGTCTGTCTGAAGAGGTGTCACCCACACAAATGATATGCATTTTATCTCTAAGCCAGATGGCCATCCATCTTACCACAAAGGGAATTATATTTAAGGCCATTAGCTTATTCATCAGGTAGTATGATATCAAATGCCTTGGCAAGATTGAGGTAGGCAACATAGATTATATAACCACTGTGAACCACCTGTTGGCCTTTTCAATGAATCTGACAAGATTCAGCAGGCAGGACCTGCCCTTTTCAAAGGTGAAGGGCAATGTTTAAGCTTAGTCAGAGTACTGACGTCATGGCATGATTTATGAGGTCAGTGGTGATGCGAGGTATGGATTTACAGATAAGACTCATAAGGCTGATGAGTCTATATTTCCCAGGGTCTGGAGAGCATTCACTCTTATGACAAGGCATTACTATAGCAGCATTCCAAAATTCAGGGACATAACCTTTAGCAAGGCTTAGGTTAAACAGTTTGAGAAGGGAATTAGTGAGTGCATGTTTGACACTGTTTATTGGACAGCCCAGTATATCTCTTAGACCCATAAAGGAAGGTCCTTTAAAGTACTTTAAAAATGTGTTCTTTAATTTAAATGGGGTGGGGGTGGAGGGAGTGAATCAGTCATAGTTTGAGAAGGGCTAGTAGTTTCATGGGAAAGATTTGTGGTGCACCTGCTAGCCAGTATGTTTGTAATGTATTTTAGGTTTGAATAGGAGGCTGCATTAAGGAACATTTTTTAGTAATATTAAGAATTATTTCTTAGTTTTCTGACATAATTGAAAAAGGACTTGTAATTATCATTTGCTTCAATTTCTGGTCTTAGTCTGTGTGATGCTTTGCTTATCTTTATAGCTGCCTTCATTTTCTTAGCTATGTTATTAATGCAGTACTGTTTCAGTGGTTTTTGGCACTACAATGCAGTTTAAAGAGTTCCTTCATTTTGTTATACAGTATTGATTCACCACCAGGATGGTTTAATTTTGAAATTATCACCCTATCTGTTTATAACAGAGACAACTAGGTCAATAAATGTATCTAAATGGGCATAACATCATTAGTATATCTGGCTGTTTAATCAGGGATGAGCATGGAATTAACATGGCTAAATTTAGAGGGTTCATAGGTTGGTACTGAGCTATCTGCCCGAAGGCATATATTAGCCCAGCCACGTTGTGCGGTATTCATCACCCCTTTAGTAGTTCCCTAGACCCTTGTACTAGCAGCTAGTACCCTTGGCCCCTATCTATTAGTGCTGTTGGTGTGATCCCCGGTGTGAACTTTCTGTTACCCATCCACTCATCAAGGTCCCTCTTGAAAAGTGATAGTGAGGGGCTCTGTCTTATGTAGATCAGGACCCTGTTCCATAGTAAGGGAAGTCTCTGTGAAGGGAATCTATCCCTCCAGCATGTTCTATTCATTGTTGTGTTGAGGTTTATATCCCTAGAGTGTGTAGCTCAAGTAGATTTGGTTTTGCTAAGATGGAGCATGTTCAACAATTCTGGGTTGGACATGGCTCTGTACGTTAGACAGAGATTGCCTCTGAGAAAGTGGTATGCAACAGAGAACATTCTTAGCTTTTTCAATCGTGCTGCATAGGGCAACTGTTTGAGGCCAGTAATTCTCTTGGTTAGGTACCTCTGTGGTCTCTCCAGCTGCTGGAGATGTCTAGCCAGGTATATTCCAATTGGTGCATTGTACTCAATAATGGGTCTGATGAGGGAAGAGTAGAGGGGCACCATTACATCCTTAGATCTTGATGTGAACCCTTTCATGATCAGATGGGTCACATAGAAGGATTTTTTAACCACTTTGGCAACATGGTTATGAAAGGAAAGCTGGCTATCTACTTGGGTCCCCTAGATCCCTTATTTCTTCTTCAGATTTCAGGGAATTACCTCCTATGTTGTAGTTTGCGGGTACTCTGTTTTTTCCAAAGGGGGTTACTACGCATTTTTTTGCATTTAGCTTGAGACCATGGCTTTGACACCATGCATCAGTCTCATTTAGGCCCTTCTGGAGGATATCCATGTCAGCCAGAGACTCTATTATAGCACCCGGTTTGCATTTGTCCGCAAACTTAGTCAGCCACAGCCCTTCCGTACTTGCCTGTACTTCTGAGAAGTATATGCCAAACAGAAGGGGCCCCAGGACAGAGCCCTGAGGCCCACCACTCATTACTGGTCTGGATTCAGACATAGATCTTGCTACTCTTACTTTATGGGATCTGCCTGCGAGCCAGTTTGCGATCCATCTTGTGACATAAGGGTTTATGCCCAGGCTGGTGAGCTTATCAATAAGACCCAAATGGGAAAAGGTGTCAAATGCTTTAGCAAGGTCAAGGTGAGCCGTGTGTACCTCCTTTCCATTATCTATAGCCTGAGTAACTGTCTCAAAGAAATCCACCAGATTCAAGAGGCATGATCTGCCCTTGACGAAGCTGAACTGTGTGGGGTCCAGTGACTGGAGGTTCCCAAGCTCTCCATTTATGAGTTCCATAATGATTCGCTCCATAGCCTTACAGATCAGACTGGTCAGGCTTATTGGTCGGTAGTTCCCAGGGTTAGTTGTGGCCCCACCCTTGTGTAGCGGGACCACCGTTGCCGTGTGCCATTCTCTGGGCACATATCCTGTGGAGAGGCTGAGACTGAACAGGGTATTAAGATGCGGGGTTAATTCCTTTTGGAGCTCGCGTATGACACAGTCTGGGACACCATCTGGTCCCATAAAGGCAGTGTTTTTAGCTTTAGATAGAGCCTTGTTAACCAACGTATCAGTAATAATTGGACTTACACAATCCCCTGGAATGGTAATAGTCCCTGTAGGTGGTGGTGGTGGTGGTGGGGATTTGCACTGAACCTATCAGCCAAGATGTTGGCAATGTCAGAAGGGTCAGTGTATTTTGTTCCATTTTGTACTAGCTCAGAACAGACCTGAGCGTTGCCATTTAGGTTTTTGACGTAGCCATAGAAGGCCTTATGGTTATCGTTGGCATCCTTGTCAACTTTCTTTTCAAAATTAGCTTTAGTTGACTTGATGAGGGCCCTCAATTTCTTACTAATGCTGATCAGGGATGATTTTTCTACTTGAGATTTGGCCTTTTTTGTATAAGTCTCCTCCTTTTATTGTAAAGTTTGCTTATGGCCGGGGTCCACCAGACTGGTTTCTTCTTGCTTGAGGAAGGAGTCTTGGTTTTATTTGGTATAGCATGGTCCATGCAATCCTGAAGATGCATATAGAGTGCTTTGGTGTAGGATTCTGCATCCTGGATATCATTATTCTTCTGCAAGGGAATAGTGAAGCTTTCTACTTCGGATGCAAGTAGTTTGAAGTTTGCTTTGGAAAGGTTTTTGACTATGGTTTTTTTGACTGGGGGAGGTGGAGGGGTGAGGATGTCCAGGGTTATCAGTAATGCAGTTGAATGAGAATTTCCTTTTTAAAGCATCTAATGAGGGTGATATTCGTTACCAGGGGAGAAAACATTCTGAGGGTAATAACTACATTATGATTAGGCTTTATTGAAGAAAGACCAACCATGTAAAGGGAGCAGACGGGGGTCATGTTTGTGAGTTGTTATACACAATGCTTATGAAGTGTGTGTGTGTGCATGTGTGTGTGTGTGCATTTGTGTGTGTGTGTGTGTGTGTGTGTGCATGTGTGTGTGTGTGTGTGTGTGTGTGTGTGTGTGTGTGTGTGTGTGTGTGTGTGTGTGTGTGTATGTGCATTTGAATCTGTCACAGATGACATCTACAGGATAATGTAAAAGTTCTTTATCAGTGAGCATGAGACAGTTTTTATACCACCTTAGGATATCAAGTGCTAGAATGCTGGTGGTGGAAGGGGGGATGTTCTGTCCTTCCATGATGTCTGATTCTGAAATGTTAAAAGGACCCTGTTAAGAAGTAAAAAGGCGTTTATACAGTTTGGGATGTTTGGGAGACTATGGAAATGTTTATACAATCTGAGATGTTTGGAGATGACAAGAAAGATGTTTTTACAATAAGAATGAGTTGAGAGTATAGTAATACTGAGGCGATGGAGATACTTGGATAGTGGTGTTTTAAAGCTGGTATACCAAACCATTTAGTTCACAAGCACTTTGTTTTCCATTCTCTCTTTGCTGCAGTTTGTTTAGGCCTGGAGCATGCTTGCATCTGGCATCTGCTGAATAAAAGTCAAATGTAGAAATAATACTGATGATAGTAAAAAAATTTGAGTTGCACATACCATGCACTATTCAGCAACACCTATGCTGGCAGTAAGCTCAGCACAGCTGACCTTAGTAAAGAACAAGCAAGAAAACCAAGAAAACCAATGAAAAACAAGTATAAAATCAAGTAAACCGTGTTTAGCTATCTAAGAACTGTAGCACTTACTCTACTCCCAATAGAATAACTACTGTTCTCTCCAAGATGGCCTCCACACTAGACACATACTCACTGAAACCAAATAATGTTGAACAAAGTAAAATATGTAAAGCTCCGTTAAAAACAGTTTAAAAAAAGCAGATCAGCACTAAAACCACACTAGGCCAGTATGGGTCTATATTATGGCAATGAACGATCAGATGATCAGATGTTGTTATATCGACCCCTAAATCTTGAATATACAAAACAGCGAACAACCAGAGCAGTGACTTTTTCCCAGGGAAAAAAATCGCTGTTCCCCAAAAAAATAAAATAAAAAAAAAAAAACACTAAATAAATTGGGGGGGGGCTTTGCCCCCCACACCCACCATGTGGGGGGATGTGCCCCCCCCACTCCCCTACTTAAATATACCAACTCCGAGATCACCCTACAGTGGAGGAAATGGCAATAACCAGACGGCTGGCCAAGCAATTTCTTTCCATGGGAAAAAATTCGCTCTTCCGGCTGTTCGCTATTTTGCTGGCTCGACATGTAGTGTTTGAACTAACAGCGTTCGATCATCTGATCATTCACTGTTCTAAAGTAGACCCGGCCAGAAGATATTGAAATCAAACAAATGTAAAATAGAGAAAAATATGTGAAACTCAATCAAAAATCAGTTTAGAAACAGTAGAACAGCACTGAAACCACAGTAGGCCTGAATAGGCTGAAACCAAACATAATATGATCAGAGAAAAACAGATGAAACTCAAACAAGAAGCAGTTTAAAACAGCAGAAATAGATTTGATGTGTTTTTCTGTTTTTGAAAGATGACATCCATCTCTTTTTAATTTCTCCAAATCTTTTGGGTTTCTAATACTATTATGGGAATGGACCTCATGCTGAAGTCAAAGTATGATTAAAGTTCATGAAATTAGTATTGTTTCAATCTTTGATGTCAGCCAGAAGTGCTCTTCGCAGGGCCCATGTGCCCAGTAATGACTCCTTCTACAATTCGTATGAAGTTGCATGTATTGGTAACATACATAAATACAATTGTAGATTCTTTTTTATAAGACCCGTTGCTCCTACTACTATTGGAATTTTCTGGGTATTGTTCTGCCACATTGCTCTCATTTCTGCCTGCAAATACTTATGTTGTATGACTTTGCATCTCTCTGTACACAAGACACTGTAGTCACCGGGTGTAGCAATTTCAATGATCAATGCTAATTTTGCCTTCTTTTCATGGACTACTGTGTCTGGTTTTCTTGCAGCTATCTTTAGAACTGTTGGTAATGGGTGATCCTATGTGACGTAGACTTTAACATTTTCTATGATGCTTTGTGGCTCATGTTCATAGGTTCATAGGTGTGTACTAGGCTAATGGCCCTGGACCCTTTACAAGCCTAGCCCAAAAAATTTTGCCTGACACAGTGCCACTCGATGTTAGTTCACAATGCCTCTATCCAGTAGGGCAACTGGAGTGATCCCTGGGGTGAACTTTCAGTTATCCATCCACTTGTTGAGATTTCTCTTGAAGAGGGCCAGGGAAGTGCTCTGCTTCACATGAATGGGAAGCTTATTCCAGACTATAGGCAGTCTTTGGAAGATGAACCTGTCCCTCCAGCATGTTCTGTTGATTGTGGTAGTGGGGAGCGTGTAGCGAGGGGGGATTAAGATTTCTTTAGGTGTAGCATTTCAAGGTAGGGCTGGGTTGGATATGGCTTTGTAAGTCAAGCAGAGATCACCACTGAGTAGACGATAAGAGACTAAAAAAGCTGAAGTTTCTTGAGTCTGTCCATGTAGGACATGTGTTTAATGTCTAGGATTCTTTTTGTGATGTACTTTTGTGGCCTCTCCAGCTGTTATAGGTGTCTAGTCAGGTACATGGCAAATGGGGCATTATATTTGATGATTGGTCTAATGAGGGATAAGTAGAGAGGAATGATGACCTCTTTCTTTCTGGATGTAAACGTTTTGGTTATAAGATGTGCCATGTAGAAGGACTTTCTGACCACAGTGGCAGCATGGTAGTCAAAGGTGAGGTGCCTGATGACCTGGGCACCAGGATCTCTTATGACCCCTTCAGTGTTTATTGGGCTCCAATCAATGTGGTAATTCATGGGAGCTGAGTTTTTTCCAAAGGGAATGATAACACATGTTTTGGTGTTAAGCTGAAGGCCATGGTTTTGACACCAGTCATTGGTCTCAGAGATGCCCTTTTGTAGGATATCTGCATCACTTGGGGTGTTGATAATGACTCGTAGCTTGCAGTCATCAGTAAACTTTGTCAGCCAGATTCCCTCTTTGTTGGCCTGGATATCTGAGAAGTAGATGCCAAACAGGAGAGGGCCCAGGACCAAACCCTGTGGGACTTCACTTGTGACTGGTCGACAGTCTGACTTGGAGTCTGCAACTTTCACTCTGTGGGTCCTGTCTGTGAGCCAATTTGCAACCCACCTAGTGATATAAGGATTGATGCCTAGTTTGGTGAGTTTATCAATGATACTCAAGTGGGGAATGGTATCAAAGGCCTTGGCCAGGTCGAGGTAGGCTGTATGCACTGCCTTACCCTCATCAACAACCTCGGTGACTGCCTCAAAGAAGTCAATCAAGTTCAGCAGGCAGGATCTCCCCTTGATAAAGCCAAACTGTGTGGGGTCAAGAGTTTGGAGATTGCCTATATCTTTGTTGAGTAGGTCCATGATGATGTGCTCCATAGCTTTGCATACCAGACTCATCAGGCTAATGGGGTGGTAGTTACCATGGTCTGTAGTTGTTCCCCCTTTGTGGAGAGGGATGACTGTAGCAGTGCGCCATTCATTAGGGACAAAGCCTGAGGTAAGACTGTGCTTGAACAGGGCACACAGGTGTGGTGCCAGTTCATTTTGTAGTTCATGTAGGACACAGCCAGGGATAAAATCAGTTCCCATGGATGTTGTATTCTTGGCTTTGGACAATGCAGCTTTTACCTGTGCCACAGAAATGGTGGGTACCAGGCTTTCATCTGGTATTGTGATAGGGCCTTGGGGGGGGGATAAAGTTGGCACTGAATCTGTTGGCCAGTATGTTGGCTATATTTGCTGGCTCAGTATAGGAGGTACCATTGTGCAATAACTTAGAGCAAATCTGGGTGTTGCCTTGGAGGTTCTTGACATAGCTATAGAAGGTTTTGTGGTTGTTTTTGGTGTCAGCTGCAATTCGGCCTTCATAGCTGGCTTTAGAGGATTTGATAAGGGATCTCAAATTTTTGTTGAGTCTGGCAATGGAGTTTTTCCAGTCTTGTGACTTCATTTTTTTCTGCAACAGTTTCTTCCTTCTGTTGTAGAGTTTAATGATGGCTGAGGACCACCAGATTGTTTTCCTTTTTTTGAAGGAGATTGTCTTGGTTCTATTTGGTATGGCAAGATCCATGCATTTGTGTACGTGCTCATGCACTGCATTGGTGTATGATTTGGGAGTCATGCAGCTATTTTCCATTGGCATGGGTGCAGAGAAGTTAGCCACCTCTGTTTATAGGAGCCTAAAGTCAGCTTTGGAGAAGTTTTTCAGGGTGGTCACCTTAGCGGGGTGTGTGGGTGAGATGAAGATTTCCATGGTGATCAGTTTGTGGTCGGAGTTGACTATAGGTGTGGAGCAATGGTCTCCCATGTTGGTGATAACTAGGTCGAGAATGTTGCTTCCTCTAGGGGGGTCAGAATGAGCTGGTCCAGGGCATTGGAACTGATACATTCCAGGAAGCACTGGGCCTGTACATTGGTACTAGAATAGTTTTCCAAGTTGATGGAAGGGGAGTTGAAGTCACCCAGTATGAGAGTATTGGGCTGGACCTTGATAGATTCCAGGGTGCTTAGGAAGTTGGAGTGAGAGTCAAGGGACATGGTTGGGCTTCAGTAGCAGGGTATGACTTGTATCGCCATCTTACCCAGTGTTAGTTGTACCTGAACTATCTCCGATGCATTATGCTGGGCTACCAATCTGGAGGTGTGTGTATCCTTTATGAATATGGAGACACCACCACCTTTGGAGCTTCTGGCTGTATTATGGGGCCGAAAGGAATGGAATGAGTTGTAGCCTGGGAGTACAGGGTTGCTTTCTGCCTCTTTAAACCAAGTCTCCATTACAGCACAGATATCAGCATTCTACATTTTGAGGAGAGCTTTGAACAAGTGCATCTTGAGATTTAGACTTCTAGCATTGAGCAGCATGACCCTCAGACTGCATTTGTTTGTAGTAGCTATGATGGAATTTTGGTCTTTGCAACACTGCTTAAAAAAGGCACTATAGGGGTGGCAAGAGCCTTATCCAGTAGCCAGAATTGCAGGGGAGACAGATGCAGGCCGTCTCTGGCAAAGCATCAAGGTCTGTTGACCATGTCATCCCAAGCAGACAGATACTGGATCCCTTTTGAATGACACCAGAAACTTAGCCAGTTGTTGAAGTTAATCATTTTCTGCTTGTACTGTGGTATAATTCTGGGTGATGGTAGAATACTGCTCAGGGCTAGGATCATACCTGCCTGGATCGCATAATCTGAGAGTTCCATCACATCTCTTTTCATGTAGTCCAGGGAGATAGATCTCAGGTCATTCACACCCACATGGACAATGACTAAGTCATATTTGTATTTGTTGTGGAGTGGCCTGAGTGCAAGTGGTGATCCTGGCAAATGATAGACAACTGACTGTCATCTTCTCCTTGCTCAGCCTAGTGAGTGGGACATCTGTGTGCCTCACAATTGAGTCTCCTATGATTAGTACATTGGGCAAAGTGTTCAGCCTTAAGGGCTAAGGTTGAGGGGCACACTGTGGTGGTGAGTTATGTGTTCTGAGGTTGTTGTTATGTTGTGGTGGTCTAGTGCATTTCTATCTCAGGGGTCTCTGTTGTTTGGGTAAATTTTTATTGAGAGCCTCCACAAAGGTGGGTGTATGGTTTGTGTTTCTATGTGTGGTTGGTGTTTTGGAGGGCTGTGTGTTCCATGTAGTGAGTTGCAAGTGCTGACCTTCTCCTCTAGACCAGCTAGTCCGGTCATGGCTGGAGAGGGCACTGCTTCCAATTTAGTGATATAAGTGCATCTCTCACATATATGAGTGTTGGAAGGTAAGAGGAGAGAGTTGTCTGTGTACATGAGACAGTTGCTACACTGTCTCAGAATGCCCAAGTGCACCAGGCTAGCAGGAGAAAGCACAGGAAATTGCCCTACATCCATACCTGGAGGGGAGGTCACAACTAATAAGTACTGGTGCTGTTACTGTGTAGGAACAGCTAGTGCTGATAGCACCTATGTGTACAATAAATACGACTAAAGCTTGTTAAAGTGGTAGTCAATTAAACTAATCGATGTGCAAGAAGTAAAGAACAAGCATGGTCTAAGGGAAAAAAATGAAGAGCAGACTTTCTGTGACCGGTAATAGTTTACTTCAGCTTTGCGCCGCTGCACAGTGTGCAAACCCACGCAAACATCGGCTTTTAAACCAGAAAGTTGAAAGGGATGGAAAAACTGCACAAAAGGCCAATAAATTACAATTTCTGGGCCAGAAACCACTCCTCTTGTGGTAGATAGTCTACCTAGTGCTTACCACTCCTACTGATAAGCTAGATGGATCCCTCCAACACAGAAAGGTCTGAGTGACTCCGAAACTTACAAAACAGTCCTGGATACAGCAAATCAGTATCTGGACTAGACTAGTTACAGGAAAGGTGGGAAACAAGCTTAGAACTTTTTTTGTTTGTTTTTTTTTTGTTTTTGCAGAAAATCAGTTAAAACAGTAATAAAAACACTTTAAATGCAGTGCAAGCTAGCACACTTGAGTGTATAGCTGTATTAAAGCAAATGCAGTTTAAATAAATGCAGTTACATTTAAAAAAATAAAGTCTTAAAACAAGCACAGAAAGCAGTAAATTCTGAAAAAAATCAAAACAGAGGCAGATAGACTATCTCTTTCTCCTTCTTGTTGCTCTTGTAGTCTGCAGGATGCCAAATCTGGATCCACGAAGCTTAAACAAGCACAAACTCATGCAACCATGGGCTTTTAAACCAGAAAACTGAAAGGGATGGAAAAACTGCCCAAAAGGCCAATAAACTACAATTTCTGGGCCAGAAACCACTCCTCTTGTGGTTCACAGGCTACCTAGTGCTTACATCTCCCACTGTTAAGCTAGAAAGCTTCTTTCCAACACAGAAAAGTCTGAGGGACTCAGAAACATACAAAACAGTCCTGGATACAGCAAATCTGTATCTGGACTAGACTAGTTACAGGAAAGGTGGGAAACAAGCTTAGAACTTTTTTTGTTTGTTTTTTTTTTTGTTTTTGCAGAAAATCAGTTAAAACAGTAATAAAAACACTTTAAATGCAGTGCAAGCTAGCACACTTGAGTGTATAGCTGTATTAAAGCAAATGCAGTTTAAATAAATGCAGTTACATTTAAAAAAATAAAGTCTTAAAACAAGCACAGAAAGCATTAAATTCTGAAAAAAAATCAAAACGGAGGCAGATAGACTATCTCTTTCTCCTTCTTGTTGCTCTTGTAGTCTGCAGGATGCCAAATCTGGATCCACGAAGCTTAAACAAGCACAAACTCATGCAACCATGGGCTTTTAAACCAGAAAACTGAAAGGGATGGAAAAACTGCCCAAAAGGCCAATAAACTACAATTTCTGGGCCAGAAACCACTCCTCTTGTGGTTCACAGGCTACCTAGTGCTTACATCTCCCACTGTTAAGCTAGAAAGCTTCTTTCCAACACAGAAAAGTCTGAGGGACTCAGAAACATACAAAACAGTCCTGGATACAGCAAATCTGTATCTGGACTAGACTAGTTACAGGAAAGGTGGGAAACAAGCTTAGAACTTTTGTTTTGTTTTGATTTGTTTTTCTTTTGCAGAAAAGCAGCTAAAACAGTAATAAAACACCTTAAATGCAGTGCAAGCTAGCACACTTGAGTGTGTAGCAGTATTAAAGCAAATATGCTTTAAATAAATGCAGTTAAATTAAAAAGTGACTTAAAACAAGTGCCGAAAGCAGTAAATTCTGAAAAAATAAAAATGGAGGTACTTAGAGTATCTCGTTCTCCTTCCTATTGCTCTTGTAGTCTGCAGGATGCCAAATCTGGATCCATGAAGCTTAAACAAGTGCAAACCCATGCAAACATGGGCTTTTAAACCAGAAAGTTGAAAGGGATGGAAAAACTACCCAAATGGCTAATAAACTACAAATTCTGGGCCAGAAACTACTCGTCTTATGGTAGATAGGCTACTTAGTGCTTACCACTCCCACTGATAAGCTAGAAGGCTTCCCTCCAGCACAGAAAGGTCTGGGGGTCTCAGAAACTTACAAAACACTCCTAGATGCAGCAAATCTGTTTCCAGTGTTTTTCAGCTACTTCAATATTATAATGTTTGCACAATCCCCAGTGCAACAGTCTTGCCACATTATTATTCCTTTCAGTTTACAGTCCTTCTGCAATTTGTATATCACAACCTGCAACAAGGTGTGCAACTGTTTCCAATTCTGTTCTATAAAACTTACATTTGTCTGTTTCCCCCACATGTTCAATGGACTTTGTAAACCAACATTTACATAGCCCACTATCTTGAGCCGCCAATATTAACCATTCCTCTTTTGGTTTGAATTCACCTGTCATTAACCATTCCTGCATTCAATCCTGATCAACATGAGGTTCTTCCAGGAGTTTTCTATACTTGCAACTAAATTTATGCATTGTCCACATTTCTTGCCTTCTCATCTGATCCTTCACCTTATATTCTTTCTTTTGTTTTTTGGCACATTCAGTTGCTGCCTGATTTTTATCTACTTCTGGTTTGATTTCCATTCCCACACGACACCGATATGCTTCTGCTAGACTAAGAAGGGAAGTCATCTTAGATTTATTCTCCTCATGTTTCAAAACTTTCACTATATTTGGGTCTTGTAAGGTCAGCAGATATGTATGCAGTCCCACAGTTGCAGACCTATACATGTAATCAATTTCAAGGAGGCCCATACCGCCTTCGATACAAGAAATATATAATCTTGGTGTGCACTGATTTTTATAAATCATATGATGAGCATGAAGCATCCTTCTTGTTTTCCTGTCTAACCTATCCAATCACTCCAAAACTGTAAGTTAGGACAGGAAGAGCAAATTGATTTATAGCTTGAATTTTGTTTCTAGGTGTCAGCGCCTTTTTCAAGATTACTTTAAGTCTTATAAAATATTCCTTACTAAGTTTTATTTGCATTTGTTCTTGTTTTATTGTTAATCCTTCATCAGTTCCCAAATATTTGTACACTCCCTCTTGCTCAAGTTTTTTTATATCATATTATTGTCCCAAACTAATGTTTTCTTGTTGCTTCAGCTTTCCTGCTTTAAAGGTTGCTTTTGCACATTTATCAAGACCAAATGACGTTTTTATATCATCTGAAAACATTTGACCACTTGCAGTTGTGCTCTCAGTTCCTCATCTGATGAGCTATACAGTTTTAAATCACCAAATGTCTGAACATACAACACCACATCATCAGTAGGGTAAAATTAACCTGTCTCATAGTCTAAACTCAGCTCACATTCCCTGTTAGTGGGTGAACAGTCCAACACTTGGTGAATTCTGCTTCACAATGATAGGAAGAGCCAGCATCAAAGGATCGAAAAGCAATGTCACTATGAATGCTTGGCCATCTCAAGCCAGTTATCCCTGTGGTAACTTTTCTGACACCTGCTGCTTAAAACCCAAAAAGCCAGAAGGATCCTGAAGCTCTGCAGTCATAGTTTGTATTCATACTGAAAATCTAGATCAAATGAGCTTTTGCCCTTCTGCTCCATGGGAGGTTTCTGTCCTCCCTGAGCTTGCCGTAGGACACTTGTGTTACTCTTTGACAGGTGTACTGTCTCAGTCAAACTCCCCACCTGACACTGACCCCTGAGAAGGTCACACCTGGATGTCTGGGCACTTGGAGGCAGAAACTGAGTGGATGAACAGATTTCCTTTAAGTACTTGGGGATTCCCTTGTGGTACTTAAGAGATTCTATCACTGATATCTTAGAAATAAACTACAGATGTTATTATTAAAGAGGAAAGGTTTTATCCCCATTTTGTCACCTGGCTCTCTAGCTACCATTAAAATGGAGGATAACTAATGAGATCCATTATGCACTAACCCCTCACCCCCACCACAAACAGCACTGGTATGAGTTGTTCATGTCACTGTCTTCAGGACTATTCCCTTTGTCTATGTTAATCTTATGTTCTTCCACTGTGACAGTGCTAGCTAGCCTAGTCATATATACGAATGATTCCATCATTTTCTTTGCTTCCTCTACCTTCACAGAGGTTCACATACAAATAAAATGCAGTTCACACCTGGCTAGCTGAGTCAGCTCTGAATTTCAACACCACAAAATCAAGCAAACAAATGCACAAACACACAAACAAAGAAGACAACAAACACATATTTGTATAATATAGTAAACTAATGATAAATATTTACAGTGGTTTGCTTTCGTTTCTGTAATTATATGTGTATCCATGTCATTGTTACAAATGTGTGAATTTAATAAAGGAGTTGAACAGACACACTTTCACAACAAGCTATGTCAGAGCACAAACATCCATTCCACATTTTATGTGTTGCTACATTTCCACCCCTATCTTCAAAGAGCATAGTGTCTGTTAAACCATTTGATGTAACTGTGAACAGAGTACTGAAATTTAATCCATATGTTAAAGCAGGTGTTCTTTGCACCAAACAAAAACTTTTGCAGGGATTCAGTAAACTCTGTGTAGGCTTTGTGCAAAGCATACACAGAGTTTACATATGTGCATGGTGATGCGAGGTGAGCAGCAGCACACATTGCATATTCATGCCATGCACTGGATTTAAATGTGAATAAGCAAGGTTTCATGGCAACAATGTTACAAGCTAGGAAACCATATAAGCGAACACGCATAGCAATTCTGTTTAAGTCAGAGGACTGAAGGTCCACAGCTTTGTGTGGAATGCCACAATGATCACCAGGGCTTAACAGATAATAGTTTCCTAGCTCTCAATCTCTTACTGGAAGACTTCTGGACAAAGCCCAACAAAATGAGGAGACAATGACCCACACATAGGGATAGATTTGACATACTTGAGGTTTAGAAATCTGATAGAATAACAAGGGGTTTGTGTGAAGATACATGTTCTGAAGGATTTGAAGTATGAAACTCAAATGTATGTAATTACTGAGTCACATCAGCCCTGAGATCATCCCAGTGATATGGCAGAAAACCACAAATTTGATAAGGAACATACCAAAAGATATAAAGGCAAAAGTCTGTATATTCTGTGTAAATCTGGAGAGTTGAGAGGTGTGATTGTTACGTATTTGATCCAAACACAATGCAGGACAGTGTATACAGTGCAGAGTATTGTGAAATCCCATTCCTGGCATTCTGTACTAAAGTATTGGAAATGATCTCTAAGGGTACATGGACTGCCATGTAAAATAAACACATGGGGAAGTATGTGTACTGAATAAGGACACACTGATGAATTGTAGGAATGAAGACAGGGAAAGAGGACAGGTGAAACAATACAATGTACAGCAGATGAGGGCATGTCAAAGGAAGACAATTGTAGCAGCAACACCAGTCACATATTAATATGGTACAGTAGGGACTGCACATTGAAAATGTGCATTATGTGACTGTCACTCAACATGACATAACAATGGGGAGGATGTCTATGTGAGATAAGCATCCTTATATGAACAATGCAGAGGACATCTATCAGGATGTTGCATACAACTGGGGTTGGGTGCATATTGTGAAGCTGTGTAAACTGATTTGCCTGAATATGAATGTACTCTCAGCAGAGGTTTCCAGTAAGTGGGACACAGGTAAAGGCTTATGGACAACATCAAAAGAAGCAAGCACAATCACAGACAATATCAGAATAATACCACCAGTCATCCTGTCTCTGACATAACATATGTGATTTACAGTGATCAGAGATAATTCTGTGCAAACACACTTGTACAACTATTATGACATGTTCTCACTCTATGAGGGTAATCATGCACACTCATACTTTTCAACCTGGAAACATGAAAAACCTGGACAAAGGCCCATGAAAAGTAGGTACAAGTGGCCAAAAATCAGGACACTGATTATTTATGCAAATGTTATGCTAATCATGTAACTCAGCCCACTCCAGTGGAATTGTGGGATTCCAATATGAAGATTGAAGTCACTAAATAACAATAAATAATGGCAGAAATGTGAATTTCAGACTTCATATCCATCAGAAAATACATAACAGTAGCAAAAGAAAATATACAACACTGAGATAATAAATGCTTACTGCAGTATTAAAGCAAACAACCTACTGTAACACACACACACACACACACACACACACACACACACACACACACACACACACACACACACACACACACACACATAACAAATAATAAAAGGTTTGTTGAAGTTCTATTTTTGAAATAACGTTGTAGTGGTAATAATAGTATACTAACTTTTCTCAGCTGACTAAAAAGCAAACAAGCAAGCAAATGAGGCCCTAATTATGGATTGACTGTGTGGAAAATGCAATGCAAAGCAATGCTCACCAAATGTAACCAATCTGATTTTGTATATGCATCCCAAATTCCCAAGTCTGACTGCAATGAAATGAAATGAACAAATGCATAACAAGATGTTAAAGCTCAAAACTCTTATACACAGATTCATAATAAATTATGCTATCAGTCAGCAGAATATTAGAAGCCTTGCCAAAAAGCAGAGGACTGAATCAAACTCTGTACATTGTTTCTGTGAGATAAAGACCTCCCAAGCATACCTCTGTAACCATTACAACACAGACACACATATCTCCCAATCTCTGCAAGACTCAGCACTAATCAGGAAGAAAGCTAAAATAAAAAGGTACAAAGGACCAAAACATAAGCCAGCTATTACAGATTGCTATAACAAATTAGCTAAAAAAACTGTTATGTCTTAATGCAATGCCTGTTATTTTAGCAAATGAGTGCAATGCTCCTCACAATGAGGTATACTTGAGAGGTTTAATGGTGTTTATAGCAGCTTTTCAAAAGCATACACAACTGCAAGCATTAATACATCCCTAAGGAACAAATGCTACCTGACTTTGTACATATTTATCTGAAATATACAACATTATAACACATAGACACACTTCTTTATTTCCATGAACTTATTACATTGTATTTCTTCACGTGTAAATTACAATCGCAATTTGCAGTGATGATAATACCTTTTGTTGGATTAATTTAGTTCAGTTCAGCTGTAAGGTGTGCTGGACCAAAGTATCCCCTCTTTGCCTCCTGTGCTGCAGTTCCTGTATTTGAAATTCTAAGTGGCCTTTTCTTCCCAAGAAGTCTTCAGTTTTCCATTCTATGTGCCACTAACAGAGGTGAGAGGTGTCAGAAATATACACTTTGCTTTAAAATGGTGCCTTGGCTGGATAGTGGCTTTAAACAACTGAAGTATTATTTTTTTTTATTTATCCCACGTGTCTGAGAGTCTGAAGCAGTCATCACACACATCCCATGTATGCTGGCAATGCTTGGTGATGTCATCAACAAATTTAAAGTTGTATAATAATAAAAGAAAAAGAAATGAAATACGGGAATTAAAGGTACCACTTGGGAATTCATGGCACTCAATTATTTTGCCCTCAAAACCAGTAAATCCTGAGGAATTCTGTACAATTGGAGGTATGCGCACACTCTCCTGGCACCATAGCATATTGGGGATGTTAGGATGGACACTGCCATACCTGTGTACAACATGATGATCTATACAGGCTTGATGACTTATGTATATATATATATATATATATATATATATATATATATATATATATATATATATACATATATGTATATATATATATATATATATATATATATATATATATATATATGTATATATATATATATATATATATATATATATATATATATGCATCTGGTGTAACAACTTCATGGGGGTTCTGCACTATCACACAGTAATGTTTATGCCACAAAAAGAATACCTAGGTATGGCCAATAAGATGTGTAACAGCTCAGTGTGGCAAAGGTGGTACACTTCAGTTACACATTACGGGAAGATATTTAGGGAGTTACATGAAAAGGGTGCATTGTACTCTGTTATTGGTGTGATGAAGGCTGTGAACTATTCAGGTATTATGGTGTGTGATGTGGATGTCCATCACACATAGTAGTTGTGCTACATACAAGGGAGTAGTCAGCACTGTGACCACATGCTGGTGGATGTTCCACTTACCGTATACCCCTGGACACAGGTCACATACATATTCATCTGATTATAGGGTGTGATGTCTACATTATATTTGGATTGAGTGTTTGTTTTCCTGATGTGACATATCCCCCATGTTTTCATGTCATTGCTGGTGGTGTCATGGCTGTGGCAGCAATCTTTGATGCGTATTGATACCATCTATATTATGCTAATATAACAGTTGGAGTCAATGATTGCCCACAATCTGTAGTCCTTCAGACAGCTGATTGGACACAAGATCTGCATGTCATCTGTGATGTCTGTCACTTAAATATTGGACAGAAAAAGGCCTAGCAGACAGTCATGCTGTACAGACCTGATCACTAGACCTGAGATATAGGCCAAATCACACTTATCAACATATTTAGATCCCATGTATGTGATATAGTGGTCAACTCACTTGGTAATATATGTGTATATGGCCACATCTGACAGTGTTGAGTGAATACTTCACAGCGGATTTGTGTCAAATGCCTTGGGCTTGTCAGGTTGGAAAGGATGATAGTGTTGTCAACATGCATGCCCTCAATGACCTCTTTGAGGACATCTAGCATAAGTAACAGACAGGATATAGCATTAACAACTCATACAGGTTTGTTGCACACAGCCAGGATATCAATAGTGTCCATTTAGAAAAGATCCATGAAGACATTTTGATCTATTTCACAGATGAGGAGAATAAGGATGTGTCTATACATGCATGCATTGAGTGCTGTCCCCCTCCAACTCAGACAGATGCATGTTAATGTATACCATTCTACAGGAACATAGTCTGTTTGGAAGGTGTGTTGAAGTGTGTATTCAACCATGTCAGGAAGGTGTATGTGATGAGTCACATGATAGGAGATCTGTGATGTTGTCACAGCCCATTCATTCTGGTGTGATTGGCCTGGGTGAAAGTAAGACAGTGCACACTGGCTAACCTCAACTGGCCTGGAATTTGAACAGTCTCACACACAGGTATCATTGAGAAACTCTCCCAGCTGGGGATTAAACCTTATGTCACTAGATGGGCAACTAACTGACTCACTGACAGAACACATACTGTGAAAGTTGGTGAATCAACCTGTACCGGTAGAGCTGTCACCACTAGTGTATCACAGGGATCTATGCTTGGCCTTTTATTCTTTGGAATCTATTGCTCGACAGTTAAAACTACAGTATATAAGTTCATATGTTCATAGGTGTTTACTAGGCTATTGGCCACAAGGGCCTTTTTAAGCCTAGTTATGCATCCCAAATCTATGACAAGTTCTGATACCCTTGATAAGTGTAAACATGAGCCTGGGAGATGAACCATTTACAGGTTACCAGTGTCCATTAGAGACATAGGTGCCAAACCATGGATGAATTTCCTTTTTTCCCTCCATTTGTCCACGTTGCACTTTAATTGGGTTAGGGAGAAATTCTGCTTCCCATGGATGGGTAGCCTGTTCCATAGACAGGGTAGTCTCTGGGATACATACCTATCTTGCGAGCAGGTTCTATTTATATCATAGGCAAGGTTTAAGTCTTTAGAATGGGTAATTCTGGTGTTGTTTTTTTTATGGATATGCAGGAGGTCCATCATGGTGGGGGGGGGGGGTCTGACAATGCCTTGTATGCCAAGCATAGATCTCCTCTCAAAAGGCTGTAGGAGACAGAATACAGGGATAGGGCTTTGAGGCAGTCTGCATAGGACATTTTACTTACTCCCTGTATTCTTTTAGTGAGGAATGTCTGTGGATGGTGCAATTGTTGGATATGCCTGGTTAGGTACATACCAAAGGGGCATTGCACTCAATGATAGGTCTGATGAATGCCAAGTACAGTGGAATGATGACTTCCTTGGACTTAGATGCCATACCTTTGCTTATAAGTTGCACAACATAAAATGATTTCCTCACCACTGTAGATGCATGATGGTCAAAGGCCAGATTACAATCTATGTGTGGCCCTAAGTCCCTGACTACTGGGTCAACTCTAAGGGGTATGTTGTCAATATGATAGTTACCAGGGATGGATTACTTCCCTAAGGATACTATTATGCATTTCTTGGCATTTAGTTTTAGTCCATGGCTCTGACACCAGTTGCTTATCTGTGTCAGTTCCTCCTGGAGACAATTTGTGTCAGTGTAAGATTCAATGACAGTTCCTAATTTGCAGTCATCTGCAAATTTAGTCAACAAGAGACCATTGGCATTAGTCTTGATGTCTGAGAAGTAAATGCCAAAAAGGAGTGCTCCAAGGACTGATCCTTTAAGGACTTCACTTGTGACTGTTCTCTTTGTAGAGGTGGGCTCCCCAGTTCTAACTTCCTGAGTCCTATCTGCGAGACAGTTGACTATCCACTGGGTGACACATGGGTGTGTACCTAACCTCTTGAGTTTGTCAACAATACCTGAGTGGGATATTGTGTTAGATGCCTTGGTCAGGTCAGGGTAAGCAGTGTGAATGATTTTTCATTCATCCATTGCTTTGGGGACCTTTTCAAAGAAGTCCACCAGGTTGAGTAGGCATGATCTGCCCTTGATGAAACCAAACAGGGTTGGGTCCAGTGTCTGGAGGTTTACTATATCTCTATTGATTATCTCCATGATAATTATTTCCATGGCTTTACATATAAGATTAGTGACACCTATGGGTCTGTAGTATCCAGGGTCTGTAGATGTTCAACCTTTGTGCAGAGGGATGACTGCTGCATTTCTCCATTCATGAGGCACAAAGCCTGTTTGGAGGCTATAGTCAAATATTAATTCCAGTGACCCTGATAGGTCATGTTCCATGTTATTTAGAAGGCATCCTATGATATTTTCTGGGCCCATTGATGCACTGTTCTTGGTTCTACAGAGAGCATTAAGGACCTGTTCCCTGTTGATAGTAGTGGGAATTATATTTGATGATATTTTCTCGGGGAAGGATGAGGTCTTTGGCTTACTGTGTTTGATGATTCTTGCATACTGGGTGCAATCATTGAGCCCACCTATGATGATAACATACTACAGGAGGGGCTAACACAGATAAATGATTGGTGACAAAGCCACACAGTCTACAAATAAATGCAAACACATATCGTTATTTTGGCCTTTTTCAAAGTGGAATTCCCTGATAATTACAGCATTGACAACAGTCCTGGTATGCTTAAACCCAGTGATGCAAGCACTGGGAATACACATATATAGCAATCTGAATTTTGATCACCAAGTGCCCACACTGGTATTGAAAGCCTGTATTGTGCACACCATAAGTTATGCAATCATATTCAGATCTCAGGAGTATATTGCAGCACTATATTTGAACCTCATCAGAACACTAATATAGAGTATAATGCTCTCTTTTACATGTACCTCAACAGACACATACAGCAGCTGGAGAGATAACAGGGGTTACTCACTAAGAAAACACAGTGCTTACAAACCATGCCATGATGTATGTGGATAGACTGAAATCCATGTCACTGTAATCTGTATTGTATAGGATGATGTGACTTCTGCCTGGCCTCTAGGCCATTCTCTGACACTGCCTTAATGGGTATAGTGCACATCCACAAATTAGGTATAGCTGATGACATCAGCATTGTCTGGTGAGGAGAATATGGCAATAACAGTGTTCCATATGCTGGTGTAAAAGCATCTTTTCAATGTCAAGCAAGTGTGTGCATATGCACACACACAAACACACACACGCAAACACACACACACACACACACACACGCACACACACGCACACACACGCACACACACACAAACATGCACACACACACACACACACACACACACACACACACACACACACACACACACACACACACACACACACACACACACACACACACACACAAAAAACCCAGTTGACTACAGTGAGAATAGTTCCCCTACCTATCTAAGTATGCAAACTACAGAACTCTGTACTTAAGACAAGCACTACAGCTCAAGTCTGACGTGGAGGGTCTCAGACAACATTTTATAGCTGATGACATCATCAGTGTCTGGTGAGGAGAATATGGCAATACTAGTGTCCTACATGCTGGTGTAAAAGACTCTCTGTAATGTCAAGCAAGTGCACACACACACCCACACACACACACACACACACACACACACACACACACACACACACACACACACACACACACACACACACACACACACTCCTGTTGATTGCAGTAAGAATAGAACCCCTCCTTATCCAAACATATCATCTACCGAATTCTGTATTTAAGGCAAATGCCACAGCTCAAGTCTGACTTAAAGTGTCTCAGACAACATTTTATAGCTGATGGCATCAGCAGTGTCTGGTGAGGAGAACATGGCAATAACAGTGTCTCCTCTATTCTTCTGGCTAGATTCACACACACACACACACACACACACACACACACACACACACACACACACACACTCACACACACACTCACACACACACACACACACACACACATATACAAAACCCAGTTGACTGGAGTGAGAATAGAACTCCTGCCTATCTAAGTATGCAAACTACAGAACTCTGTAGTTAAGACAAGCGCCACAGCTCAAGTCTGACTTGGAAGGTCTCAGACAACATTTTATAGCTGATGACATCAGCAATGTCTGGTGAGGAGAATATGGCAATAATAGTGTCCTACATGCTGGTGTAAAAGGCTCTCTGTAATGTCAACCAAGTGCACACACACACACACACACACACACACACACACACACACACACACACACACACACACACACACACACACACACACACACACACACTCCTGTTGATTGCAGTAAGACTAGAACCCCTCCTTATCCAAACATACAGTCTACAGAACTCTGTATGCAAGGCAAATGTCACAGCTCAAGTATGACTTAAAGTGTCTCAGACAACATTTTATAGCTGATGGCATCAGCAGTGTCTGGTGAGGAGAACATGGCAATAACAGTGTCTCCTCTACTCTTCTGGCTAGACTCACACACACACACACACACACACACACACACACACACACACACACACACACACACACACACACACACACACACACACACACACTCCTGTTGATTGCAGTAAGAATAGAACCCCTCCTTATCCAAACATACAGTCTACAGAACTCTGTATGCAAGGCAAATGTCACAGCTCAAGTATGACTTAAAGTGTCATAGAATGTGCAACCTTCTCCTGTCTCTGCCCTTTTTTCACTGTTTCTTTTGAACATGGCCAATATCCCATTAGATAACATGTCAGTGTTTTACCCTACAATAACCAAGCAATTTGAAGCTTATTACAGTGTCAAATGATGAGTCCCTGTTAAAGGAACTTCCCCTTTAATCACAAGTGAATGTTTCTGAATTAACTAATCATTCATGTAGTAGCTTGTCTGACTTGAATTAATATTATTACATACTAAAATTGCTGTTTATATTAAGTGAGTGAATGTCCTGGACAAAGATTCATGCGGCCGGTAGTTGTTTGTATTAGTGCTTATATCTACTAGTCGCAGATTGACTTCAAGGTGGATTAAAGTGAGCCAGACAGTTTAATTTTATTTTTTCCTTTGTTTTTGAAGCTTTAGTGGAATTCAGAAGGATATGTAGCTTAAATATGAGGTGAGCAAGTTTTTGGAGGCATCCCAGGATTGTTTTGACTGTTGGTTACAGATCAATTGTTGTTAATGGGAGGCTTGTAGTCATTGGACGTATCTGGTGAGGTTATCCCAGCTGACGGATTGGGTTTTGGCTTGGTATAGTTGTACTTGGCAGGCCTGGTATCTCAGATGTGGTCCTGTGAAAGTAAGAAATGTATTTGATCAATATTTGGGACTAGTTGATACTGTTCTAGCTGTGCCGTGCGATGCTGGATGGAGAGGAAGCAGTTGTGATTAGCAGATGCTGAATAATGGATTGAGAAACCACTAGGCAGATGTGAGTAGTTTGGTAGAAAATGTTGGTTTGATTTCAGTAGACTGAGGCATGATTAGGTGTCATGCTTTCAGTGCTGTGGATACCAGCAGGAATGGATTTGTAGTGAGATTGGAGAGGTGTGTGTTAGGCAGAGATAACTTAAGTGACTGCAGCAACAATTTAGAAGCAGTTGAGTGGCTCGAGCATTGAAGGACATAAGGTAGTGAAGCTTTATGTTACTGCTCGAGCTCTACATTTCACCACTTACGGTTTCTTCCTGTCTTAATTGTGTTTTTTCCTCAATATGTATAGTAAATCTTTACACATTTACTAGCTTTAAAAGATGTCTAAGCAATAAAGTAATTAAAGGAAATAAATAATCGTTTAGATTTCTTGATGGGATATATTGTGATCACATTCAATGGCCCTACATAATATGACAAACTATTGAGAGCTCTCTGTTAGTTGTGAATGGATTTTATTTTATGATCAATGCAGTTTAGTGTTAACAAGTATTGAAGTCAATCTTGTTTTATTTCATGAGTTATTCCTTACATGCATAACTTCTTATACTTGCCAAGAAATAAAGTGATAATATAAGTCACTTCATGTCAAAAAGTAGAATTCCTCAATACTAAATCTTGGGTGTATTGGAGAAGCTAAACAAGATGACTAATAAGTAAACCTTTAGGAGCATAGTTTGCCTCCTTTATAACCAGTTTATTGAGGCATATGCACAAACAACACTGCTATGTATGACATTATATGATTACTGTCATATCTTCTTAGATAAATGTTAATTCTGACAATATTTCTGAGATGCAAAAAATGGATTGACTGACTGAAGTTTATAAATTAAGTAATTTAAAATATATATCATAAAGCTAGGCTACCTAGTGTAGAGAGAAATTTAAGAGAACATAGAATTACCTGGTTTGAAGATTATAAATTAGTGCTAGGCTAGATGTACTTTTGGGTCATTTGAAGTGTAGCCAACTACCTTTTAAAGGTGAAAATCAAACCTGTTTAAGATATTTGTTAGATAAACATCTTAACCACTATGCTAAAACTTAATGGTGAATATAAAGCACCTCGCTTTACTCAATTCAAGTATCTTAGCAAAATGCAATGCCTCAGTTTCTAGAACAGATGATAGTCTGGCGGTCTCATGTCAATTTCCAGCTATAGCAAAAGCCTAAACACTAACCCAGACATTATGATATAGTATAGAATGGATCATGGCTAAAGGCAGTATTTAATGTAAGTAGTATTAGATCTAATTTGTTGTTTAAAACTAACAGCTGGAATCTGAATCACACACATGAATTATTTATATTTCTATGATAAAAGTCTAGTCATATATTGAAAAACTTTAAATTTTGAGACCTATATTTTAAGACACAATGTTTTTTCTGGCTCTCCTATGTTGGTGGAGATTGAGCAGTCAAAAAGTATGACTATTTTAATGCAAAAATGTTTTCCTTTTTTTGTAATGAAGTTGAATTGTTTACAACTGGAAAAATTACAAGAGTTAGTTATGTACTAAACATTTTTGTTTTTCAAGCTTTGATACCCATGTAATGATTGTGATTAGAAGACATTGGGTAACAATGTTCTTTGCTGTCAACATTAGTCTTCTTACTAGAACTCTATTGGTGAATCAGGTTTCCAATAGATCAGTGACTTAGAATAGTGAAAATAAGGATTGTGAGACATATACGCTATTTGGCATTAACTAAAACAAAATACAGTTCTGTTAGCCCTGTTACAGTGACCTGAAATGTTCACTCTTGTGGTGATCCAATAAAATACATTTATCTTGCATTTCATCTAAATGTTAAAACTGATGATTTATTCATATCAGCAGTTATAAATAATCAGTGAGCCTTGAGGAACTGACTGCAGTCTATGAACATTGTTGTGTACAAACAAATATCATTTTGGAAAATAAATTGTTTTAATTCTATATGAAGCAAAAGCCTAACAACTTACATCAAACATATAGCAACAATTGAAAATTGTACTAGTTCCAACTGGTTACCAGGAAAGAAGAAATTTGGAGCTTTTATTTTTTGTCAACATGAAGACATGCAAGTTGTTCCAAATTCATATACAGGGATAATCCATATAATCAAACATAACGCAAGTGATTTAGATGTCTAGGTCTTTTTAATGTATGTTTGCATGTTTACAGAACATGTTGGTTTGTACTTCATAAAAGATAGTGATATTTTGGAAGTAAATAGAATATTAGTAACATTAGGCACTGATATACATTATAATCTTATACTATTAGCTATTTAGAAAATATATTTGAGCACTAAAGTTATGTTTTCATCAACATTATGATTCTCAATTTTGTAATCGTATAAGAGTAGTTGGATAAATAATTGAATTATATCCATTTATTGCCTCCATTATATCAGGTTTTAACATAAATTGGACAACATATGCATTAGATAAAATAGGATTCAGGCTGCTCACCAGTAGTGAATATACCTGTATTGGGAAAACACTATTGTTTATCCTTAAAATATCTTTTTATGTTTGTTTATATAACATCGAAAACGTATATTATCACATGATAGTTCATAGCCACAATACTGGGTTGGCAAAATTTCAATGTTAATGTTAAGCTAAAGAATTATTATTAGGGTCTATCACACAAGTATACATGAGGAAAAACTAACTGCAGGGTAAAAGATAGATAAAACACATTAACATATTAGAAAACTGATTTTATAAGATTTGATATCAATTACTATTATAATAACATATATAATTTATTTCATATGAAAGGGGAGAGTTTCATACTAAAGAAAATGCATATATTTCTATAGGTAACAGTCCTCTCTCATCAGGTCTAAATACACAAGTAACACTGAAGACTGATGACTCTGTTGAGTAATCTATTTATGTATATTAATGTTCAACCTTTATATTCTATTTCAGGTTTTATGAAGACATCACAACATATGCCTTATAATGTGACTAGACACTGTTTGAAGTGTTACCTATATTTTTCAAATTTATATAGAATCTTGCAGACTTAAGTAGTTTTGTACTTTTAACAAACTATTTGTGATCACTCTTGTTAAATCTGTCTCTAAACTGATATCCTAACTTACATTTGTTAGGAGAGTTAGAAAGAGATTTAAATTTATCATAAATTAAGAAAGTTTTTCACATATTTATTGTTAGTTATGAAAATACTAATAATATGTTTAAAGTTGATTAATAACAAAGAATTAATGTGCACACGTATATTTTGAAATATTTGAACTTATGTTGTAAAATATTAATCTTGCTTATATTTTGATAAATGTGTAGACTGATATTAGATTATCTAATTATAATATAGTTAAAACAAATATTACATATATATTGATTTATCACAACCTTGAGTTAACAATGAGAATTATTTAAATAGAACTTTAAATAATCATAATCTTATTCTCATCAACATCTAAATTCTAATCATAAAAATAGAATGGTTGAGCTGAACTAATTCTGTTTTTCTTTTTGATAAAGTAAGAGGCTTAGATGGAATATCTGTCTATGTCCAGAGTTGTTAACTCCATGTGGGGTAGGGTTGTTAAAATTCTATTTCATTTTATAAATTTTGACATAATATTCCATTTTTGGTGTCTACATCTAAAACCCAAGAGTTTGTTGTTAGAAAAATCAATTTTTATTTTTATATTGAAAAAAAAAGACAAAAAAAAAAAACAAACAAAACCCCCCCCCCAAAAAAAATTACTAGTGGTATTTATCTTATCCTTAAAATACAATACAGAATAACATTCATAGGAAAAATACAGTCCTGTTAGATGACAAGCTTTAAATATTTATCAGTCAATATTGACAGATTAAATAATGGTTGTAAGAGAGCTAGTTTTTACAAATAATTAAAATTATTTTCTCCACAAGTTGTATTTGTCCAAGAAAGACATTTAATACCAACAGATATTACTAGAATTAATAATAAACAATAAACAATGATAGCCAGTTCTCATCTTAATCAAAAGAGAAGAGGAATAGCTATATTATGGATGGATTCATTACCTCAGCCACAAATTCTAAGTGTTTATAATGATGATAAAGGACTGTTTTGTTTAGTTAATATTTTAGTTAATAGGAAAATTTATTCTCTAATAAACATATATTGGATTCCAGCGTTAGGAGTTAAAACTGCCAAGACTCACTTAGATTTTATTCTACAACATTCAAAAGGAAATGCTATTATTGCTGGGGATTTCAATTGTATATTACATGAAAAGGACTCTAATATGAAGGGAAAAAGAAGAATATCATCTACCGCTAAGTCAGTGCTAAATTTTATCAATATACTAAATATTAAAGACAGTAGCAATCTTTTGATTACAGATTCTCTTTGTTTTACTCATTTTTCGAATAGATATGGTACCCAATCTACAATCGATAGAATTTTTGTCTCAACTGATTTAGTCTGAAAATTAGGTAAAATAAAAATAATTTTGTGTCCCTATCACAATGCCATAACATTTGACCTTATTATGAACTTTAATAATAACACTCATATTAAAAGAATTCCATCTTACATCAATAATTTGAAAGATTTTAAAGATTTTTTTTATCCAAGAGATTAACACTTATTTAGAATTTTAATAATATGCCTGAAATTTCAGAAGCTTACATATGGGATGTTCTTAAAGCATATTTATATGGAAAAATTACTAATTGGTATTCAATAAAAAAGGAAACAATGGGATAAAGACTTAAAAGAATTACAAGAAAAAAATGATAAGTTAAAGAGAGATTCTCAAATTAATAACAATAAATTAGGAAAAAAATAATGAATTACAAAGCAAATATCTAGAAATGCTAAATCATAAAGTCAAAATTAACGGTAGAAAACATTAAATTAATAAATTATTCTACAAATCCAAAATCATTGCATAAAGTAGCCTCTAGAACTAAAATAATAATAAAGACAAATCATATAAAAGAATAGAACCCCTCCCTAGCTAAGTACACAGACTATAGTACTCACTATCTTACACTAGTTCTACAGCACAAGTCTGACATATACAAGGCTGCAGGACAACTTATAGTGGATGACATTAGCAGGTCATGTTGGAGAGAAGATGGGAGAACTGCATGAAATGAATGTGCAGGCATGTGCAAGTATCAAAATACTGTCAATCCATGGGATTGGAGTGGTAACTGCATAATGCACACCTCCCCTCATTTGGCTACACACACAGGCACTCACAATTGACTACAGTGAGAACAGAACCCCTAACTACCTAAGTACACAGATTACAGAACTCACTACTTTACATTAGCACCACAGCACAAGTCTGATTTTTATAAGGCTGCAGGACAACTTATAGTGGATGACATCAACAAGGCATGTTGGAGAGAAGATGTTGGGAGGCCTGCACAGATTTGTTCAAACACATATGCATGGATCTCTGCTATCAATGGCTTTGACTTTGTCTCCATTCCCAGTAAGTCTCATTGTTGTGGAAAACAGACAGTGAGGCCACTATTCCCTCATCCACTTGTGGGTTAGGCAGGATCATCTGCTCATTCCCCCCTGCTTCTACCTAACCCCATCCAGATTCTAAGCTGCTAATTAAACTCAGGTCATCTATTACACAGTTAGTGTTTGATTTATCTATGCCATGGAGTAACACTGCAAAAATAACAATAAAGTAAAAACATTTAAGTTTCCATATCTATTTATAAGTTTATCAATGAATTTATCTATCTATCTACTGTTAAGGACTCATTGTAATACCCTTTGGCTAAACAAGTACAAATACAACTCTGTCATTGTTCATGTCCTTGTTGGAGTGAATGACTTGAGATGTACCTCCATGGACTACATGAAAAAAGACATGGAAGAGCTCTCAGATCATGTAGCCCAGGCAGGTATGACCCTAGCCCTGAGTAGCATCCTGCCTTCGCCCAGAATTATACCACAGTATATGGACAAAATGATTGACTTCAACAATTGGCTAAGCTTCTGGTGTCATTCAAAGGGTATCCAGTATCTGTATGCCTGGAAAGACATGATCGACAAACCACGATGCTTTGCCAGAGATGGCATGCACCTGTCATCCCTGGGATTCAGGTTACTGGCTAAAGCTCTTGTCACCCCTATAGTTCCTTTTTTAGGAAAAGTTCAAAGGACAAAACCACCACTGTAACAGATACAAGCATGCCAAATCTGAAGGTAATGCTACTCAATGCTAGAAGTCTACACCTCAAAATGCACTCTCTCGAGGCACCCCTAAAAATGGAGAACATTGATATCTGTGCAGACACTGAGACCTGGTTTAAGGCTCCAGAGAGCACCTCTGTAATACCAGGCTACAACTCTTACCATACTTTTCGGCCACCAAACCAGGACCGAAACACTAAAGGTGGAGGAGTGTCCATATTCACCAAGGATATTCATACCTCCAGGCTAATTGCCCAACACAATGCATCTGAAATTCTCCAGGTGCAACTAACACTAGGGAAGACTGAAATCCAAACTGTAGCTTATCACTAAGGGCTTTTCATCCAGAAAAAAGGAGGTAATTTTCCCACTGTACTCATTCCTCAATAGACCCATTATAAAGTATAATGCCCCATTTGGTATGTACCTCACAAGACATCTGCAACAGCTGGAAAGGCCGCAAAAATACCTCACTAAAGGAGTCACAGGCCTAAAGCAGATGCCATATGCTGACCATCTAAAAAAACTCCAGCTATACTTTGTCGCATATCTTCTACTCAGAAGCAATCACTGCATAACATACAAGGCCATGTCAAACCCTGAGCTGTTGGATATGCTCTACTTAAAGAAATCCCAATCCTTCAGTGCCACACGTCCCAGGGATCTAAACCTTGTCATCACAATGAACAAAACATGCTGGAGGGATAGGTTCCTGACCCAGACACTCCCCATACTCTGGAATAGACTGCCCATACATGTCAAGCAGAGTGCCTCCTTGGCCCTCTTCAAAAAGAACCTTGACGATTGTATGGGAGATAGGAAATGCAGCCCAGGGATCATGTCAGTCACCCTGCTAGACAGAGGTCCAGGGAAGTAAATATTGTGGGAAGAAATATCCAGGGAATTGTTATGGCTAGGCTTGTATAGGCTTTAAGGCTGATAGCCTAGTACCAACCTATGAACCTATGTTATTGAATTATAAATGAAAATAACTTACAACAGCCTACTTCCTAAGATTTTAAACACATAGTGACAAAGCACAACATGCAATTATTGGCTACTTCACATTATACACCAAAAGTTCATTAGCATTTTAAAATTTGCAAGCAGTCTAAACAAAGCAATCAGCATGTCATTTGCAAATGCAGCATTACCTAGTGGAATAAGGCAGGCTACAACAATACAAATGCCAACAAAATAAAACCAGTGCTCTATAAAGACAGGCGTTTCTGATGTAAAAATAGCTGAACAGCTGATTTTAGTGTTTAAGCCATTTTCCATGCTCTTTTGTATCCACAGATGGCACTTAAAGTACCTTAGACATTTTGATTAGCTACTTTAGGCGTCTATTATATACATAGCAATAGCTAGATCTAGATTTATATATATATATATATGTAAATATATATATATATATATATATATATATATATATATATATATATATATATATATATATATATATATATATATATATATATAAATAAACCCATGATGAATGATTGAATGCTCAGAAGAGCAAACATTGCAACATTGCTCCTTTATATTAAAAATCTGGAAAATGAAATAACATGGGATGTCATTGCACAGGAACATGGTACAGTGTTGACTGGGGATTTGCTCCTTTCCCCACTTTAATGTAATAATGGAAATGGTATATATATATATATATATATATATATATATATATATATATATATATATATATATATATATATATATATAAAACATTAGCAGGGGGTGTGGGGGTCCCTGCAAATAAGCAGATTTTGTGTTTCTGATATTTCCAGGTTTTCGAGCATTCAACCATTCATCACGGATATATATATATATATATATATATATATATATATATATATATATATATATATACAGAGAGAGAGAGAGAGAGAGATGTGCACACACATTAATACAGTTTGATTGGCTGCTATTTTACTTCAGTTTCATTTTATGCATGTGTCAGTGCCACTTTCGTTGTACGTTATCAAAATAGCGAAAGCTACCAACTGATATCATACAAACCTTATCATCCTTGTAGAATTGTTGAGGGTTTTGTGTCCATTTCAACATTCTTTAAATGGTTGATGAAGCACAAAAACTACCTACGAGAAGTAGATGGGCTGTTGTTGTCCAAGTTGTATTTTATGTATTCTGTGAACACAAGTATGTGTAGCTTCAGATCCGCAGAGAGCATGAAAGGTAACAAAAGAAACAGAAGGTGAAGGTGTGATATTGTCAGTGGGTCATTAACTAGCCCAGCAGACTTTGTGGTGAAAGGTCAAAAAGTTGTGAGTTTTATTCCCATCCCATTTGAATGGGTTGATTTTCTGTTATTGAGAGTGCAGTATTACTTTAAGGAATGATGTAATACTGAACGTGTCATCCTTTGGATGTGATATTAAACCTAAGACCCATCTGCCCAAGTTGCTAGTAGTTCAGGTGGATGTAAAAGATCCCATGGCATTACTGAAAAGAGTTGGAGTTTTTAATATTTATATATATATATATATATATATATATCTTTACATCATTATAACTTTTACATATGTATATCTTTATCTTAACTGTAATGTATCTTGTATAGTATAATACACAGATTTTCTTACTTATTCTCCCCTTCCTTTAACACAAAACCAATAACTGATATTGTTTTGTATGTTTCTCAAATCCCTTTTTTAATGTATAACAATTCTGCATACTTCATGTTTCATATATGTAGAATAAATGTGTAAATAAAATTTTTACATTCCTCTAAACATTTGAACTGCTTTATAATGCCTATACAAAAATCATGTTCATTTACACCTTTATAAGTGCTTTTTTCTGGCATTCATTTTTACTTTTTTTCCCAAAACTATTCCATCTCTTTACATTTTAAGAGAACATATACTATAGTTTCTTTGTTAGAACAGTCATTGTACTTTCTTTCTTCCTAAACCTTCTTCTTTATAAGTAATTTTACTATATTTTTTGTAATGAAAATCTGCATATATTTATCTTCGTATAAACATTGAAATATTTCTCTTCTACTTTGTATATGTTTTAACTTCATATAATTCCTCATGCCTCAGATATATTCTTTGTTATGTATTTATTATTTTTCATACTAGTCTCTTCAAAACTTTGTTACTTCCATTTTTTTTCTATATTCCAGCTAATAGACTAAGGCCAAGAAGGAGAAGAGTTTTCAGACCTCGGGTAACTTATCACAATCTACATGACATGGAAATTGTAGAGTGCTACATAGTGGATAGAAGCACATTACAGGAACTCTACAACCTCTGTCATCCACAAGTTAGACCCAAGGCAAACTGAAGGGAACCTACACCAGTGGTTACAAAGGTATGTGCAGCACTTAAAATTTTAGCTACAGCTACCTTTCATAACCAACAGGGCACATGTTGGGGGTGTTACAGGCATCAGCATCCAGGATCCTCCATCAGTTCTTGAATGCTATGCTCCAAGATGCCACATATATTTTTCCTGTACTCCAGAAAATAGGGCCAGAAATATGTAGGAGTTCTACCCTGTAGCACACTACCCTGAAGTACTGGGTGCCATAATTTGCACATATGCAGAAATGAAGGCACTATCCAGGGAACAGGAAAGGCTCTACATTAATAGAAATGGCTTCCACTCAATTAACTGCCAAGTCATGTATAATGCCAAGGGAATCATCTTGAATGTCTGTGCTGGCAACTCAGGCAGTTACCATGACTCACATATCTGGCACACCTCCCAACTCTATCAGATGTTCACTAGGAGGGGATATCCTACAGGGTAATTTACTGGGGGATGCAGGTTCTGCACTGGAACCATAGCAGATGACACCCATTAGAAATGCACACATACCTGCTGAAGAACACCATAATGAAGCATACGCTCAAACCAGAAATATCATAGAACATGTGTTTGGGCTGCTGAAGTCATGGTTACGGTGCCTAAATACATCTGGTGGAGCCTTGCAGTGCAATCCGGGTCTATATTATACCATTGCAATCTACAAAGATCGAATTTATAATATCGAACCCTAAACACCGAAATCCACAAACATCGAACAGTCAGAATAACAATTTTTTTCCCAGGGAAAAAAAATCGCTATTCCAAGAAACATACACACAACACAAACACACACAAAAAACAGCAATCCACACACATACACTTAAAATCCTACACCTAATCCTAAACTAAACTTTACATAAACTACTAGCTATCCACTTACCTTAACCCAACCCTAACCATAAGGTCCATCACTATTGCACACTCACCTCACCTGCGCCCTAACCCTAACTCACCTAACCCACCCCCTAACCCTAACCTACACACAACCGCACACTTACCTGACCCGCGCCCTAACCCAATCTCACCTTACCCGCCCCCTAACCCTAACCTACACACAATCGCACACTTACCTGACCCACGCCCTAACCCTAACATCCACACAACCGCACACTTACCTGACCCGCTCCCTATCCCTAACTCACCTAACCTGCCCCCTAACCCTAACCTACACACAATCGCACACTTATCTGAACCTGACCCATAACGTTCCAACATATCGAATGCTGAAAACAGCGAAGCCACAGCAACGGCCCACCAAATTCTTTCCCTGGGAAAGAATTCGGTGTCCTGCACCTTCACTGTTTTCAGCATTCGACAAAACTGGTTCAATATTATAACATTCGAACTTTATAAAATCTAATGTTATAATGTAGACCCATGCAATCCAAGGACATGTACTGGCATATTGACACTACGTGCCATGCTACACATCATTCTGAGAAAACAGCTTCAACAGGATCAACAAAAGGAAGGACCACACATCCCACCACCAATGCCAAAGTCACCACAGTCCCATGCAGTTGAGGAGTCAGAGGTGGAAGCTGCAGCAGCTGTGGGTGTAGGCAGATGTAGCTGTGCTAAATATCATCTTGTGTTGACAAGGCATAGCACAGTTACTTACCACTTAGGGGCCTATAACCTTCCTCCTATGCACATACATATAGGAACCTTGATGCCAGGCAACTGTCACAATCTTTACCTCTCCATGTATTGGCTGTGTACTGCTTATATCAGACAGAGTCAGCCTTGAACTAAAACTGTTGCAACTGCTGGATTTACAAGGTAAGTGTTGAACCTGGAGTGTATTGTGCAATAGTATGAATGGCTGGCATATTCTTGCATGTTGTTACTTGGTAGTGTAAGCAAGTAAAAAGTGGGAGATTTATACAGAAATGACTATAACACATGACAGCAGAGACATATAACTTATATGTGTTCATTATTAAGTAGTAAGCCTCAGGCATCAACACAGTCATAATTCTCAAAAGTACTGATTGTCACTGCATGGTCTCGGTTTAGCACCATACAATTTTACTGGAAAATCATTAAAGAAAGAAGTTAAAAAAGTAGTAATACACATTGCAGTTTCAGACTTCACAACCCTCACAAGATCATTAACAATAAAGATGGAAAATTTTTGATGCTATCAACTGTGTAACATTCTAAAACCAATATAAGTCAAAGGTACAATTACCAGTTGAACATCACAAATGCAGATATACTAAGCACTAAGTCAGCTATGCACCTTGAGAATCAGGCACAATGTTTATGTATCCCTGAAGTCAAAAGATACAAAACAGTGATATGGCACAGTTACCATCACTTGCAAAGGGTGTTGTTTAAGGGACAGAAAGAATAGGCTGATACAAAAGGTTGATGAGTGTGTGTGTGTGTGTGTGTGTGTGTGTGTGTGTGTGTGTGTGTGTGTGTGTGTGTGTGTGTGTGTCTGTATGGGTCCTCCAGGTGAAATTGGTGTGTGGCAGTGTGCATGAACATAGCCATGCTCTATGCTAGCTTGGTATGTTGGACAGGTGTGAGCCATGCATGGTAGAGGGGACATTTCATTGTTGTCATCCCCAACCATGAGAACTGGCTCTGCCAGGAGTTGCACTGGAATGTCCATGCCCACATTCAGATGCACTGCTGCTGCCTGGATGTGACTGATATCTGCTGTGTGAGCTGCCCTGATGAAGGTGCCCAGGACCATGACCCCATGGTCTGCCATGTCTGGGTGTGGAAGGCTCACCCTCTGATGGAACAGTGGAAGTACTGCCACTATGGGACCATGAGCAGGCATGGCCATGATGACTAACAGCAGATGATGTGACTGACCTATGCCCAAGAGGATGCTGTCTCCCTCCCAGCAGATGATCCATCACAGACACCGATTGTTCCAATGTGTCATCCATCCTATCCATTGAATGACAACATGGTGGAGGCAGTCATGCATGTCAGCCTGTGTCACATCTACAACCCTGAGCATTTCTCTGGCACACCTATGGGAACATGCCTGTGCCTCCATGATGGCCCTTAACATACATTAAGTGGCACAGGAAGAGACACCTGGATCAGATGGAGGATGGACAGCAGGCCTTCTCTGAGCACCTCTAACAGCCCTCCTGAGTGGCACCTCACCCACACTTTGGCTATGGCCAGAGTTAACAGGCACTGTAGCCACAGTAACCACACTTTCCTGATCAATTGTCTCAATCTCCATCTGTCCAGTATCTGAGGGCTCACTGGAATAGGTAGGCATAGGCCTAGCAACTGTGTCTGATGGAATTTCACAGGATGGCTGTATGTCAACTTTAGTGTCAGATTCAACCTCTCCACCACCTGACTGTAGATCTCTTTGGCCACCATCATCATCAGAGTCTGCTGATACTCTGACATCAGATGGTAGATGTCCCACACTTCCACTGTCAGGATCACCTGTGATAATAATGAACAAACACAGGAACAACTAATACCTACACTACTATAGTCAAGTATATGCTAAGAAAATAACAGTGGTGTCACTATTAGACAGTACAGCAATTGACACAACAGTCCTGACATCAACAGCACACACTAAAATATTTCTTTGAATTGCGCATCAGTACTCACATAAAAATGTTTGGTTTACCATGCGCAGATGATGGTATGTTCTGTATGCTGGATGGTCCTGAGAGAAGTTTATCAAAATGTAAGGACAGCATTGTCACAATTAACAGTAACACAGGGGGTAATACTTTTCCCCCATTTATATGTCCCTTAACTATACTTTCCACTTGGATGACAAGTCCAACCTAAGCCATGGGTAAATAATCAGAATGTGTTGTTAACAATCTTCAACCCCCCCCCCCCAAAAAACAATTCTTGTGAAACAGAACTAACATATTGACTTTTAACTTTTTTTACTATACTTTCTTCTTCTTTCAGCATTTCCCAGTTAGGGGTCACCACAGTGGATCACCTGTTCGCTCATGATTGGCAGTGGAGTTTTTATGGTGTTGAGTTGCCATCCTGGTGCCTAACCTTCCACAGAAGGCACACACACACACACACACACACACACACACACACACACACACACACACACACACACACACACACACACACACACACACACGCACACCTAGGGCCAATTTAGAGTGTCCAATTCACCTACAGCATGTCTTTGGGGTGTGGGAGGAAACTGGAGCACCCGGAGAAAACCCACATGACCACAGGGAGGACATACAGCCTCCACACAGAAGGCACCCCAGATGATGATCGAACCAGAGAACCTCTTGCTGTGAGGCAGCAACACTAACCACTGCACCACAGTGGCTGCCCCTAAAATACAAAAGCTTACCTGGAAGGCTCTTCTGGGACATGCTTACTCTCCCTGAAACAGCAGAACCAATGTCAAGGACATGCTGTTCTGCATCTTCTTGGGAGCTGTCTGGATCCCTGACAGTAAACGTGAACTTTTCATTTTCTGTTAGTGGTGACTTTGTAGAAGGCCCCTGGGACCCATCCGATCACAAGCTACTGCAGCTGCTCTCTTCCATGCAGATGAGATCATGTCAGTGGCCCTATGGCATACCTAGTCATATGCCCTCTTGTGGCTGCCCACTGCATTAACCTTTGCTATGATCTGCTGCCAAATTTGCATTCTGTCAGATATATTTCCACATCCCCTCTCAAGCAAGAAGGCACCATGTTGCCTACAAGCTTCAACAATAACGTGATTCTTAGGGCCAATGAAGGGTGGTTTTCGAGGATTGAGATACCTGAGTGGCATAGTCCTAGGTGTCCCAAAAGACAACAGAAGGATAACACACATAAGATTGACATAACTATAAAATAACTGTTCCCAGATAAAAAAAGAAAAGGTAGCATTCCAGTATTAACCACTGGAGAAACATAAAACAGTCTAGGGATTTGAAATATGAACAACAGTCTGGATGCAAAAACAAAGTGAAGAAACAATAGCAACATATCCCTCTTTGTGCCACAACAGAAACGCAGCATTGTTCCTCCAGCCCAAAAAGAACAGACAGATGACTCATTTTGCCAACAAACTATCTTTGAAATGTTAAAATTGCTATCAAATGAACAGTTCCTGAAAGATATATGCAGATTTAACACAGAGCATTTCATGTTAAAGTATTGCTAATCATGTATACAAGTGAAAATCTCTGACAAACATACCCATGCCATCAGTACACTTCTAACTAATGTATACAAATAAAAGTGTAAAAGCCTTTGTTAATCAAAATATTTATATAAAGTTATTAAACAGATTTTTCTTAATTACATTTCAGCATATGTATTTTGTAGCTGTCAAAATGCAAGCATACCATCTCAAGTTTGGTAATCCTCTGTGCAGATAAATCCCAACGTAATAACCTCTTTTCTGTGTTCTCCACATAAACAAGTCTCCTCACCTTCAGTTTCCCTAGCTACATGGTTGGCTTTTTACTATGTAGATTCTGGGCTCTCAGTACGATGAAGATGCACATGAGGTGTGAATTCATTAGAATTGCTGAATCCCAAATAACTGGCTCCATGTATCAGATGTAAATATAGTGTTTGTTTTTAACGGACTGCAACTGTGAATGATTACTAGTAGGGAGAAAGTAATGCAGACTGTCCTACATCCATTGGGTGTGTCAGGTTAGACTTACAAAGTGTTAGATGTAATTTTGTCAAGTTTGGAAATGTAAGTAAGCAATACATAATTCACAGGTTCTGTCCATTAACATCAAACCTCCTCTTCACTTGTTGGCAACTGCATATTATATTATTGTCATTTAATATCCTCACACATTTTAAGGACAATGATACAGAATGGCATACAGACTGCAGGTCTCAAATTACTTGTCAGATAAGAGTAGAATGCTGAACAAACACAGAGAGATAAGGCAGAGCTGCATATTTGCAAGCAATACTCATAAATGCTTGTGCTATCACTTAGTGTATTACATCCAAAAATAATAAATGTCAAATAACACTTGTATGCTTTCTCTCTTTTTATTTCTCCAAATCTTTTGGGTTTCAAATACTATGATGGGAATATACCCTATTCCTAAATCAAATTGTGATTAAAGTTTATGACATTAGTATTGTTTCAATCTTTTGTGTCAGCCAAAAGTGCTCTTTGCAGCATCAGCAATGTGCCCAGTAATAACTCCTTCTGCAATTCATACTGGATTGCATGGATTGGCAACATACCTAAATACAATTGTAGATTTTTTTTATAAGACCCATTGCTCCTACTACTGTTGGAACTGTCTGGGTATCTTTCTTCAACATTGCTCTAGTATCTGCCTGCAGATCCTGATATTTTATGACTTTGTGTCTCCCTGTATGCAATACACTGTAGTCAATGGGTGCAGCAATTTCAGTGATCAATGCTTCTTTTGTCTTCTTTTCTTGGACCACTTTATCCAATTTTCTAGCATGTATCTTTTGAACTATTGATAATGGGTGATCCCATGTGATATAAACTTCATCATTTTCTATGATGCTTTGTGGCTCATGTTTCCAGTGTTTTTCAGCCACTTCAGTACCATAATGTTTGCACAATCCCCAGTGCAACAGTCTTGCCATGTTATTATGCCTTTCAGTATGCAGTCCTTCTGCCATTAGTATGTCACAACCAGCAACAAGGTATGCGACTGTTTCCAATTCGGTTTTACAAAACCTACATTTGCCTGTTTCTCCCACATGATCAATGGACTTTGTAAACCAGCATGTATGTAACCCTCTCTCTTGCACCACCAATATTAACCTTTCATCTCTTGGTTTGAATTTGCCTCTCCTTAACCATTCCTGCATTTGTTCCTGATCAGCACAAAGTTCTTCCAGAAGTTTTCTATACTTGCAACTATATTTATGCTTTTTACACATTTCTTGTCATCTCATCTGGTCCTTCACCTTATATTCTTTCTTTTGCTTTTGGCACATTCAGTTGCTGCCTGATTTTTATCTACTTCTGGTTTGATTTCCATTCTTGCTTGACACCGATATGCTTCTGCTAAATTAAGCAGAAAAGTCATCTTAGATTTATTCTTCTCATGTTTCAGAACTTTCACTACATTTGGGTCTTGTGAGGTCAGCAGATATGTATGGAGTCCCACAATTGCAGATCTATACATGTAATGAATTTCAAGGAGGAGCATCCTTCCTTCAGAACAGGGAATATATACATAATCTTGATATACACTGATTTTTATAAATCATTTGATGAGCATGAAGCATCTTTCTTGTTTTCCTGTCTAATCTATCCAACATGTTTTGGGGCCAGTCAATTACTCCAAAACTGTAAGTTAGGACAAAAAGAGCAGATTGGTTTACAGCTGGGATTTTTTTCTAGATGTCAACACTGTTTTCAGAATTAAAGTCTTCTAAAATATTCCTTACTAAGTTTTATTCGCATTTGTTCATGTCTTATTGTTGATCCTTCATCAATTCCCAAGTATTTATACACTCCCTTTTGCTCCAGTTCTTTTATATCACATTCTTGCCCCAGACTGATGTTTTTCTGGTGCTGCAGTTTTCCTGCTTTAAATGTTGCTTTTGCACACTTATCAAGACCAAATCACATTCTTATATCATCTGAAAAGTTTTTGACAACCTGCAGCTGTGCTTTCAGTTCCCCATCTGATTAGCTATTCAGTTTTAAACTGTCATCAAACAGAAGAGGAGAAGTCTTTATACTTTGTTATTTTCTAGGAGCCAAATTGTAGCCATGGCCTAAACTGTTAAGTAAACAGCTTAATGGGTTAATGGCAAGGCAGAATAGATTTCATATTAGTGTAGATGATGTTGCATTTGGTTGTATGTAGAATGATTTCATTTCCTTGCTCATAGCTGTTTTTGTGGCAAAGCGGGATAAGGCACCTTTACATTGTTCTGAAAGCTCATTGGCATGAGAGTTCAAATCCAGAACTATGTAAAACTATCTCATCTGTACTAACATTTTGTAGTGGGTATGTCATAGATTGCTTTTCCTCATTCCAACTACTTTTCCCTTTTTTATTTTTATTTTTATTAATTTTCGGTGCCAATGTTTGCCACTTACCGCAAACACAGGAAAAGGAGAAAAATAAAAGTCAGGTTTGGCTGTACTTATTCTCTTTTGAGGGAAGTGTGGCTGTGTGCAAACTGGACTAGTGGCCCAAGCGGGAAGCAGACAGAACACCTGCAGGATACCTGCAAACATGGTGTCCATAAAAGGACAATAGTCAAAAACAATACATTGTTGCAATTTTTGTTTTCCATCAAGCAACTGTGCTTAGTGGTGTGAGGTGGTTAGCCATCGAACACCTGCAGACAGGACTCAGACAGCCAATAATTGAAGCCACATACATTCAATTAATTCTGTTGGGTACCATGCAAACATGCCAAGCATCAGTTACCACAGAGACCTTAAGAATGATTATGAAATTCGGAAATTTTGTGTAACTAGCCCTGTGGTAGCAGGTGTAAGTGCAGGACTGGAGTACAGATGGTCCTGGGTTCTAGTACAGGGTGTGTAACCTATTTGTATTGTTGTGATAGTGTAGTTCATAGTAATGAACTGAAAAATGGATGAGTTTTATCTAAACATTCTTGTGGCAGCAGGTGTAAGTTTAGGACTACTATGCACATGGTCCTGGATTCTAATGCAGCATATTCCATGCATTTTTACTGTTGTTCCACTTCCCATTATATTCACTCTCACTTATAACACTTTAAATAGTGGAGCTGATATGAATTACATGTATGAGGGATGAGACACCATTATTATTACTTTTAGATGCATGACTGAAGGTATATTGTCTACTACATTTCTGTAAGTATAATTCTGCTATCTGCGCTTGCATGGGCTTCACAATTATATAAGACACATACACAACTGGACCTATATCCAATAACCTGGTCAGATGACACACATACATATATAACAGCTCAGACTGTCACCTGTATTTATGTATGATTCCAGGCTATGTCTTCTGTGGCAAAGATGGAAAATCAACCCTATAGAAGAAATTGTTTTGTCCCTTATTCCTAGGTTTGAAACCTGTGAAAAAAATCAATTTTACTCAGTGTATAAAGGCAAAAACATATGTGTCAGGTCACTACATTTATGCCCTGAATGCATAACTCATCTAATAGTTGCCTTCCTCTTTCCAATATATATTTCCAGGCTACATCAGTAGACACCCCTAAGGCCAAATGTCAGATTAACCTTCCAATTTCCATGATTTAATTCATCCTTACTTGGCACTGCTGCACTCCGCTTAACATTACTCAAACACTGTTGTCATTTTTGAGGGTTTGTGCACTACCAGTAAATGTGATAACTGGAACTGGCAAGAAACCATTACTCTCCATTGCTCTATTTGGCTGGTAGACATGGCTGGTGTTAGAGAGGAAGGTGTCAAGTTTAGGGCACAGAGATGGGGTGTCCAGGAGTCCAGGATATTTACTGAATTCCTGGTGAATCATCACAGCCAAAAGCTTTTGCAGGCGGACTATTCTGGCTCCCAGTACAAGTCTGAGGTGTGGAATAGTTTGGCCAAGGCTGTATCCAGTAAAACTGGTATGCCATGCACTGGAGAGCAATGTAGGCATCATTTTAATGATCTACACAGGAGAAAAAGGGATATGCTCAACTGTTGGTTGCATGAGTTGGAGACTGCAGACATCCCACAGCTGTGTTTGATAATAAGAGAGTACTTGTAAGACTTCAAAAGCTAAATATAGGCAAGACTGGTGTGCATAATGCTCTTCCATTCCTTTCTGTTCTTTCCCCAGCTCCCACTGAGTGTGAGTTCAATCAGCAAGCTCATTTTGCTTGACTGGAGAGACTGAAGGAAGCAAGTGTTATCTATGCAGCAGAAGAGAAGTGTTATTGTAGCTTTATAAGTTAAAGAAAGCTTTTTTTGTTTTTTATACACTTGTATCAAATTGAGAATGTATATCCCAGCTGTAAAGCATGCATGCATGTATCAGTCTGTAGTACAAACCAATTGTGACAGTCCAATAATAAAGTGTAGTCAGAGGTTGTGGGTTCAAAAACAACGATTCACAACTATACAGTACTGTTATTTCTTCAATAATATTTACCTTAAATTAAAAACTCTATGTTAGTGGCACAAATGCCCTGCTGTTAATTGCAATCTGTAGTGCAATATATGGACATTTCTAGAATTACTTTCAGCAGTCTGTAGTATAGTGTGTATCTGGATGTATACTTAAATGTAGTATTTCTGATAAAAGAGTCATATAATTGTAGCAAAAACAGAAACTGGAGCGAAGCAGAGTCACAAAAAATTCCAGATAGACCACAAACAAGGAACTTGAAAGAGGCTTTAATAAAATAAAACTGCAGCAGGTCAATTGATATCTCGTGTGGCTGAAAGCCACTTGTCCCTCTAAGAAGTTGGAGATGACCGCACTTGCTTGAAAGAGGCTTTAATAAAATAAAACTGCAGCAGGTCAATTGATATCTCGTGTGGCTGAAAGCCACTTGTCCCTCTAAGAAGTTGGAGACGACCGCACACAAAGTCCTTGTTTGTGGTCTATCTTGACTTTTTTGTGACTCTGCTTCGCTCCAGTTTCTGTTTTTGCTATTATTACTGGTATATCTACTTGGAGTATTTGGAGCGTTTACTCCAGAACATAGCGAGGAGTATTTTTGTATTTAGTCATATAATTGTGTTAAATTTGTTAATGCATTGTATGTCACGTATGATGGTACTAATTTTATCTCTTTTTTCTCTCTCCCCAACCCTTGTCTCTCTTTTTTATTTTCTATTATGTGTTGTCAAAGTGTCTCCATGTCATTCATGTGTACCACATCACTAAATGCTTCACAGCACAGTGAGGTAGGCCTGTCCTACTGGATCAGCCTGCTACCTCTCCACCGGCTCCAGCACTGATGCCCAAAATGTCTGGAACCAACCTGGCAGCACTGCCTCTGTTGTCCCTGCACTACCTGCACCCTCAGGAAGTACTGCCTTGGAAGCTGGTGCAGTGGGACCTACTGAGAGCAGTGACATAGGTGGTGATTTCATCACCCGCAGAGAGCTGCCTGGGATTGTGTGTAGGGTCATGCACCACACCATTGGTCTACATCTATGCTGGATGGAGAGGCTGCTCTCCTTCATGTTCTGTAGAAGGAAAAGACATCAAGCACTCCAGCCACCTGTGGAGTAAGGGGACAGTGATGACAGTCCAGTGGGTGAGTACTCGATTTTCACTGTCTCCAGTTTTGACAAGCGTGAGCCTCTGTCATCCCAAACTCAGTGCCCCCCAACCTATGTCCCTTACAAAGCACTTCTCTCTTACTGAATTAAAAAAAATGGGCACCTGTCCCACAAAAAGCAAAACAAAAAAGAAAATGTCCCATACAAAGCTCTGCATTTGCAAATACATCTTCTTGACACACTTGAGTCAATCTAATTGGCTATACAACCAACATGATTACTTGTTGTCTCCCCTCTCTCTGGAAGTAGCAGTCCAAATTCAGCTAATATTCTGCACATATGATCAGTCTTTACTGTTGAAGAAATAGATACCTATGGTTCTAACCTACCTCCGCCCTGCACATTTCTGTATTGCTTTCCCTTTGTTCTTCCCCCTGCTTGCTCCCCATTTTACCACTTTCCTATCTACCCCATTTTAACATCTATAATCTGGTAAAAAAATAGAATCACTCACAACACACATAAGTAGGGGAAGAAGCAATAGATCACTTCACTTTTTGGCCTCTATGTATACGTGGAGTATCACATTGCACAGCAATGCCAAGCAACAGTGAGAGGTGGTACAATGCTGTGGTTATCTCTGCGCACTCTCGCTTAACCCTACTGCGCTATGCCAACATACAGCAACACACATACTATAAAGAATTAATGGCATTGCATTATCGCTCCTTTTTTAAATTATTTAAAATTTTTAGATACACCTGGACTCAAACCTAGTGTCATCTGGGCTCTAAAAGAGATGTGTCATTGCATTTACACCTGCTACCACAGAGTTAGTTAAGCAGCAAGTCTGTTTCCTAGACTCAGTACTAACTCTCAGACATTTAGTAATGTGGCTTGCGTTTGTGCACTGTTTAACTATGTGCAAACACAGAAAGTATTGGAAATGTATATCTCACATGCACAAATACTTTGCTAACCATCACACAGCATTATGGAAAAATAAATGTTATTCTGTATTACTGCTGTTTACTATCCATTTCCTGTCTATGATATAAAATTGCATGTGGAAACATAAACTGAAGGACCTATCTAGCAATATATCACATATTTATAAATACAGCCATGTTTTACCTCCCCCCAAGCACTGCAACCCTGGTGTCATAGTACTTTTTCACATGTATATCATCTACACTACAAAAATGAATATCAAATGTGTGCTATGCAATGCACATCAATCTGTTAACATGGAGAACTAGAACTATTGACCCATAAGCTTAAAAAGCCTTATCAGCTAGGCTAGGGATGGAAATAGCATGGACCATATCCACTGGGACATAGGTGACCTTCAACATACTTGACCTGATCCAATCTGATTTTTATCAAGGGCAGATCTTTGCTTATTAAACCTAGTGGACTTATTTGATACTGACCCCAAAGACCTGGATGAGGGATAATAGGACATACTGCCCATGTTGAGTTATTGAAAGCCTTTGACACTATCTCCCATTCAGGTATCATGGAAAAAACCTCCCATCTGGGGATTAACCCATACATTACTAGATGGATAGCCAAATGGTTCACAAACAGAACACATATACTGTCAAAGCTGGGGACTGCACCTCCACCACTAGACCACTTACCAATGGAATATCACAAGGATCTGTGCTGGGCCATCAACTGTTTGAAAACTATTTCTCTGAAGTCCAGGCAAATGTAGATGATGTGTGGCTTATCAAGTTGGCAGATGACTGTCAACTGGATCAGTCATACAGAGTCCTCCAACTATGTTAACATATTACTGAAGGGGCTGACACAGACAAATGATTGGTGCCAAACTCACAGACTGAACCTTAAAGCAAAAAATACCTCACTGTCCCCTTTGGCAGTGAAGTACCCCTGCTAATTATGATATGCATAGCACCCCTCTAAGTTCAAACACAGTGTTGCAAGACTTGGAAACACATGTTGATAGCAATATACACTCCAATCGCTATGTGTCCATAGTGGCAACACACATATTCTACATTGTGCATCTCATAAATAATGGCATAGCATCCAAGCCCAGGGAGGTCATAGCTCTGCTGTAATTCAACCCTTATCAGACCACTAAATCAGTAAAATGATCCCTAATGTCTGTACCTCACCAAACAGCTTCAGCAACTGGAGACAAAAACAGAGGTTTGTAACCAGGAGAATCCAGGGCCTCCATGACATGACATACATGGAAAGAGTAAAAGACCTGTCATTGCACTCAGTATCATGCAGGTTGCTGAGAGGTGACCTATGCCTCACTTACCGAGCAGTCTCAGACCCTGACCTACTGGAAATGCTGGACATCTGCAAATCAACTGGGACAAAAATAACCTGCTCCAGGGATCTCAGCCTATCACATGACATAGACAGAACATACTAGGGAATCAGATATATCTCCCAGTGATTGCCACTCCTCAGTAATAGGCTCCCACTGCATGTGATGGAGTGCTTCTCAATGACTCTATTCAAGCACAACCTTGCCAACTGGATGGGTAATTGTAAATTCACCTCTGAAGTGGCACCTACATTGCTCATGGACAGGGGCAGTTGGTGCTGATCACAAAATCATTCTGCTAACATTGACCATCTAACTATGCTCAATAAGGGTACTTGTGTTTTTACACAGCTAGCTTGTAATTGCCCTATGACCATTAGCATAGTAACCTCCTATGAACCTATGAACCTATGCAGGCCTCCCAACATTTTCTCTCCAACATGCCCTACTGATGTCATCCACTATAAGCTGACCTGTAGTTTGGTAAAAGTCAGATTTGTGCCGTAGCACTTGTGTAAAGTACTGGGTTCTGTACTTGTTTGCTTAGAAAGGTAGGGGTCCTTTTCTTTCTGCAGTCAATTTTGTGTGTGTGTGTGTGTGTGTGTGTGTGTGTGTGTGTGTGTGTGTGTGTGTGTGTGTGTGTGTGTGTGTCTAACTAGAAGAGTAGAAGTGTGTACCCTACAGTTACCTCCTCAATCCCATGCAAACCTTACTCCACCCTCACCCCGCAAAAGGCCTATAACTATACCAGATGGTTGTAGAGCCCCAGCAATCACAAACACACAGGTAAAAACATCACTGTCTAAAGCCAAAACCACAGCATCTATGGGACTGGACAACATCCCAGGCTGCATCTTACACAAACTCCAAAATGAATTAGCCCCCACCTAAAACCCATGTTCAACCACAGCCTCACCACAGGCTATGCGCCCACAGAATGGTGCACAGCAATGGTTATCCCACTCCACAAAGGAGGAACAACCACAGACCCTGGGGACAATAGACCTATTAGCCTGACAATCCTGGTCTGCAAGGCCATGGAACGTATCATGATGCAACTCATAAACAAAGATATAAGTAACCTCCAAACTCTGGATGCTACCCAATTCAGATTTGTAAAAGGTAGGTCATGTCTCCTAAACCTGGTAGACTTCTTTGAAACAGTTACTAAGGCCATAGATGAGGGCAAGGTGGTCCACACAGCCTACCTGGACCTCACTAAAGCCTTTGACACTATTTCAAATTCAGGAATCATTGATAAACTCAACAACCTTAACATAAACACTTACGTCAAGAGATGGGTGGCCAACTAGCTCATGGACAGAACCTATATAGTAAGAGTTTCTGACTCCTGATTCGACTCCAAACCAGTGACAAGTGGAGTACCCCAGGGTTCAGTCTTGGGACCCCTACTGTTCGGTATATACTTCGCTGAAGTGCAAGCAAACACCAAGGTTCTATGGCTAACCAAGTTTGCAGATGACTGTAAACTGGGTGACATTATCGATTCCCCTGCTGATGTAGACATCCTGCAAAAGGGCTTCACCAAGACTGACACCTGGTGTCAAAATCATGGCCTCAAACTAAATGCCAAAAAGTACATTGTTATCCCCTTTGGCAAAAACACTGTACCCATGAATTACCAAATAGGGGGAAGTACAGTTAACTCAGAAAGTGTGATAAGAGACCTTGGGACCCAAGTGGATAGTAACTTCTCCTTTGATAACTACATTGACACAGTGGTCAGAAAATCTTTCTACGTGGCCCACTTAATCACAAAAGGGTTTGCATCTAGAAATAAGGAAGTCATCATTCCCCTCTACTCAGCACTTACCAGAATACAATGCCCCATTTGGGATGTACCTCACAAGACACCTACAACAACTTGAGAGGCCCTAAAAGTACTTCTCCAAGAGTATCACAGGCCTCAAACAATTGCCCTATGCTGACCAGCTCAAGAAACTCAAACTCTACTCGGTTGCATAGCGCTTCCTTTGAGGAGACCTCTGTCTGACATACAAAGCTATGTCAAACATGGAATTGTTCGACATGCTCCACTTGAAGAAATCCCAATCTCCCCGAGCTACATGCTCTAAGGACCTAAACCTCACCATAACAATAAATAGGACATGCTGGAGGGATAGATTAGTGACTCAGAGACTTCCCATACTCTGGAACAAAATTCCCATCCATGTCAAGCAGAGCTCGTCATTAGCTCTATTCAAGAGAAACCTTTATAAGTGGATGGGTGATAGGAAGTTCAACCTTGGGATTATGTCTGGGGCACTGCTTGACAGAGAGGCAGGAATTTAACAATACATGGGTGGCGAAAGCCAATACACTCTTGGCTAAGCTTGCTTTGGTCCTTGGGCCGATAGCCTAGTACCTACCTATGAACCTATGAACCTATGGATTTACAGTATTTTGATACTTGCACATGCCTACACATCCATTTCAAGCAGGCCTCCCAACATCTTCTCTCCAACATGCCCTGCTGATGTCATCCACTATAAGTTGACCTGCATGCTTATGAAAGTCAGTCCTCTGCTGTAGTTCTTGCATAAACTACTTAGTTCTGTAGTCTGTGTACTTAGGTAGCTTGGGGTTTTATTCTCACTGCAGTCAACTGAGTTGCTTTTGCTCTTACTTGACATTACAGAGAGCCTTTTACACCAGCATGTTGGACACTGTTCTTACCATATTCTCCCCAACAGACAATAATGATATCATCAGCTATAAAGTGTTGTCTAAGACACTTCAAATCAGACTTGAGCTGTGGTGCTTGCATAAAGTACTGAGTTCTGTAGTCTGTGTAGTTAAATAGGTAGGAGTTCTATTCTTACTGCAATCAACTGGGATGTGTGTGTTTGTGCTCTGACATTATGCAGAGCCTTTTACACCACCATGTAGAACCCTGTTATTACCATATTCTCCTCAACAGACAATGCTGATGTCATTAGCCATAACTGATTTGTGGATGTCTGGATGTCCATTATTCCCACCAGATCAGGGTCAGAGACTGGCCTGGAGCTCAGGCAGAATTCACTTCATCCTATAAGATACAGATTACACTGACATTGCTTTCAGTCTATCCGCATACATCATGGCATGGTTTGTAGGCCCTGTGTTTTCTTGGTGAGAAACCTCTGTGTTCTCTCCATCTGCTGTATGTGTCTGGTGAGGTACATGCAAAAGAGAGCATTATACTCTATTACTGTTGTGATGAGGTTTGAGGACAGTGCTGCAATATAATCCTAAGATCTGAATACGATGGCATGACCTATGATGTGCACAACACAGGCTTTCATTAACAGTGTGGACACTGGAAGGTTGAAATACAGATTGCCATCTATGTGTGTTCCCACTGCTTGCATCACTGGGTTTCAGCATAGCAGATCTGTTGTCAATGCTGTAATTAGCAGGGAATTCCACTTTGCAGAAGGCCAGAATAAAGATATATATTTGCATTTACTTGTAGACTGTGTGACTTTGTCAGCAATAATTTGTGTTAGACCCTCCTGTAGTACATTATCATCATAGGTGAACTCAATAATTGTAACCAGTATGCAAGAATCAGTAAATGCAGTAAGCCAAAGGCTGTATACTTTAGCCTGAACTGTCGAGAAATAGATTCTAAACAGTAAAGAGCCAAGCACAGATCCCTGGAGTACAGCAATGATGACAGCTCAACTGGTACAGGTTGATACACCATTTTTCACAGTATACATTCTGTCAGTGAGCCAACTGGTTACCCATTTAGTGACGTAAGGGTTAATCCCTAGCTGTGACAGTTTCTCTATACCTGCATGGGGGATTGTCTCACCTTCATCCAGGCCTACCATACAGGACCAGTGGGCTGTGACAACATCACAGATTGCATATCATGTGACTCAGCACATACATCTTCCTGTACAGTTGAATACACACTTCAACACACCCTCAACACAGGCTATGTTCCTGCACAAGGGTGTATATCATCATGCATCCATCTGAGTTGAGGGAAACAATAGCCGATGCATGCATGTATAGACACATGCTGACTCTCTTCATCTGTGAAGTAGATCAACATGTCATCATGCACCTTTTCTAAATGGACAACAGAGCTGTGTGAGTTTTAATGCTACATTATGTTTGTTACATCTGTTAGATATCCTCAAAGAGGTCATCGAGGGCATGCATGATGACAGCACTATCATCCTTTCGAACTTGACAAGACTGAGGCATTTGACATAAATTTAAACTGAGGTATTCACTCAACACTGTCAGTTGTGGCTGTAAACACCCATATCACCCAGTGGGGAGACCACTACAGCACATACATGGCATCAAAATATGTTGAAATGTGTGAAGTGAACAATATCTTAGGCCCACTAATCAGGTTTGTACATCTGTGATGTCTGCTAGGCCTTTTTCTGTCCATCATTTAAGTCACAGACATCACAAATGACATGGACATCTTGTGTCCAAACAGCTACTGTCTGCAACCATTGACTCCAACTGTGATATTAATATAATACAGACAGTATCAACACACACCAAGGATTGCTACCACAGCCATGACAGCACCTGCAATGACACAGATAGTTGGGTGGATTTGTTATGTCAGATAAAGAAACACACAACCCAAGTATAATGGAGACATAACACCCAAAACCCGGATCAATAGGAATGCCAGCTGTTTCCTGGGGTAGATGGCATGTGGAGCATCCACCAGCATGTGTCCACAGTGCTGACTACACCCTTGTATGTAGCACGACTACTGATTATGTGAAGGGCATCCACGTCACAGCCATAATACCTCCCTAGTTCACAACCTTCGTCACACCAATATGAGAGGGTGCTAAAAACCTCTAAGCCCAACCAAGAAGAGTCTGATGTGGAGTCATGAAACTTACAAGTTATTCAACATATTCTCCCTGAAGTGTAACATACTTGACACATCATGCCTGAAGTTTCTGTAACACTGCCAAAAAAAATCTGAAGTCTGATCACTGAAATACTGCTCCACTGCTGCAATAATCTCCAAATCACTCAAAAATTGCCACCCTTTTAAACTATTTTTTAAGGTCTGGAAATAGGAAGTAGTCAGATGGAGCAAGTTCTGGTGAGTAGGGTGGATGGTCTATGCACTAAATCCCCAATTTCATCAAAACATCCACCATTTTGTCAGCCTTGTGAACATGTGCATTGTCTTGCAAAAATAGAACTCCTTTCTGCAGCTTCCCACTCCTTTTTTCTTTCAAAGCCTTCTTTAATTGGCACAGCAAGTTACAGTAGTACTCTACATTAACTGTTTGGCCCCTTGGAAGATAGTCAGTCATTACAACATCTTCTTGATCCTAAAACATTGTGACCATCACCTTTCCTGCCAACTTTTGGGTCTTAAACTTCTCTGGCCTTGATAAACCTCAGTGTAGTCATTGCATGAGCTGTTGTTTTGTCTCAGGATCATAGTTGTGTAACCGTGTTTCAACAACAGTAACTAGTCATTCCAAAAAGTTGGCACCAGTTAAACGAAAATGCCACAAAATTGACTCAGAAGTGTCTACTCGATGTTTTTTCTTGTCAGCATTCAAACATCTGTGCACCCATTTGGCTGACAGCTTCTGCATACCCAGCTGTTCACAGGTTATAAACCCAACACATTCCCTGGATATCTGTAGTGTCTCAGCAATTGTTTTAGCTGATATTCGCCTATCTGCCAAAATTAGGTCATGGACATGGTCAACAATTTCAGGAGTTGACATGGTTTGAGGCCTCCCAGACCTTGCTGCATCTTCGGTCTCAAAATCTCCATGCTGAAAGCTTGCTCACCATTACTTCACCATTGAGTATGAAGGGCTGAAGGGCACTTAGCACTCGATGTTTGCATCATACCTTTATGGATTTCCCTTGGAGTTTTCTTCTGCAGGAATAAGGATCTTTCATGATAACTCAGAGATCCACATTAGAAAATTTCACTTTTTGTTGACATGGTTCAATCAATGATCTGAAACAATGTCAAAACAGAGTGTTACAATTCTGCAAATTAGCATGTTACTAGTTGAAATAACCCTCTTTTCAGCTATGGAGGCAAAATAATGCTCAGAATTTAGAATGTCGGTCAGGCTTAGAACCTTTCAGCAACCCCCTGAGTATGATGCTCCCCTCTTCATGTACCTTCTTACACATCTTCCAATTATGTATAACTGAAGTGTACCACCTTTGTCACAGTGAGTTTTCACACATCGTATTGGCCATACATAAGTATTCTTTTTGTGACATAAACATTACTGTCTGATGGTGCGAAATCCGCATGAAGTTGTTACACCAGATGCATGTGTGCTACCTGTTCTCTTGATGCACACAGTACGTACATAAGTGTTTGGCATGGGCAACATTTGTGACAGTATGGATTGCATCATATATATATATATATAAATATATATATATATATATATATATATATATATATATATATATATATATATATATATATATATATATAGAGAGAGAGAGAGAGAAAGAGATGGTATGCACACCCATCAAGTAGCCTGTATTGCTCATAATGGTGCATACAGGTATAGCAGTGTCCCTCCTAACACATCCAGCAGATGTTACAGTGCCAGGACAGTGTGCATGACTACCCTCATAAAGTGTGGAGGCATCATAATAGCTGTACAACTGTGTTTGTGCAGAATCATCTCTGATCACTCTAAATTACATATTTCAGAAGCATGGTATTACCAGTGGTATTATTCTGATATTGTCCATGACTGTGGTTACTTCTTTTAATGTTATCCATGAGCCTCTTCCTGTGTCCCACTTGCTGGAGACCTCTTCTGAGATTACACTCATATTCAGGCAAATCAGTTTGCACAACTTCACAATATGCAACCTGCTCCAATATGTAACATCCCTGATAGATGTCCTCTGCATTATTTATGTAAGGATAATTATCTCACACAGAAATCCTCCCTATTGTTATATCACCTTGTGTGACAGTCACATAATATACATTTTCACTGTACATCCCTACTGTACCAGATTGACATGTGGTTGGTGTTGCTACTACACCTGTCTTTCATTGACATTCCATCTTCTGCTGTACATTAAGTTGTCTCACTTGTCCTCTTTCCCTGTGTTCATTCCTACAATTCAACTGTTTGTCCCTATTCAATACTCACACTTCCCCTGAGGGTTTATTTTACATGGCAGTCCATGTACCCTTACAGATCATTTACACAACTTCACTACAGAATGCTGGGAATCAGAATTCACAATAGTCTGAGCTGTAGATACACTGTCTTGTACTTTGTTTGGACCGTATACTTAACAATCATACCTCTCAACTGTCCAGAGCTTCACACAATGTCCAGATTTTTCCCTTCATATCTTTTGGTGTGTTACTTATCAAATTTGTGGTTTTCTGCCATATCACTGGGATGATCTCAGGACTGATGTGACTCACTAATTACACATGTTTGAGTTTCAGACTTTAAATCCTTCAGAACATAAATCTTAACACAAACCCTAGTTACTGTAGCACATTTCTTAAAGAGCAAATATGTGAAATATGTCTGTATTTCTGGGTCATTGTCCTCCATTATGTTGTCATTTGTCCAGATGTCTTGCACTATGAGATTGAGAGCTATCTGTGAAGCCCTTGTGATCATTGTGGCATTCCACACAAAACCACAGACCTGCAATGTTCTGATTTAAACAGGATTGTTATCCCTGTTTACTTACATGGTTTCCTGGCTGGCAACACTGTTGCCAGCCACAATACCTAGCTTATTTACATTTAAACACAGTGTGCAGCATGAATATGCAATGACCACTGCTGCACACTGCGCATCACTGCGCACATGTAAATTCCATGTAGGTTTCGCGTGAAGCCCACATGGAGTTTATTGAACCCCAGAGAAAGAGATGGATGCATAAATAATAATTATATATGGCTGCCACCTTTTTTGAGCAAAAAAAAACAAACTCTCAAATGGAAGTGCCACAACTATTCATATATTCTATGTGAATTACAGCACTGTATTTCCCTGCTGTAAACAAAAAGACAACAAAGACAAACATTATTCACAGTTTATGTTATAGCTGTTGCTGTTGGTCATTTATTTTTAAGAAGTTCATCAAAATTATTCTTTTTCATATGTAAATGTATTCATTTGGGCAAGATTTATATATAAGATACATTGGTCTGAGATCATAGTGTCTGCTAAGAGTTTTGGTAGATGGTGTAAAACCACTTTGGATACTTGAACATCCATTATAGGATAGATGTTCTGTATCATACTGCACAAAATTAGAAGGCTATAAAATATTATATTTCATTTGTTTTGGAAAAATGGAATATGATATATAATTACTTAGGAAATAGCAAATCCAGTATGTGCAATAGATGTGCCCCTTTTTGTAAATATAATAAAACATTCATGGTTGAAATTTATACCAACATTTTATGAAAAATGTCTTTCTGGATTAGCCAATGTACATACGTTTATGCTTAGTGCATTCTTGCTCCAATTCTTCCCTCTTTCACCCCTGCAAAAGTGTATTTCAACATTTGGAAACACAGCACATTGTAAAGTAATTGTCTAGGTCCCTTCAATAAACACATCACACCGAATGACATTTGATGACCTTTATTAAACTTCCATAAACATAATTGTTAACCAATAGTTATTAATTTCAACCAAAACATGACATAGGTGATAATAACATCCATGTAACATTCACATAGGATAGCGTGACCCTGCTAATCTTGATCAGTAAGCAGCATCCATACCTCCACTCGCTTACTTATGAAGCAGCGTACCACCACTAACTTCAGTTACCATTTATTGAATAACAATCTAACCAAATAAGCAGCTCTGATTGCATATTTACTTATCAAACAGCACAACCACTCACTTTCCTTCCCAACTTATTGAATTGAACATCCGACAGCAGAGGGGCGACAGAAGAGGGCAAGCCTGCCCCCCTTCTCTGCCATACCCAAACTGAAAATAACCACAATCCCCACTAATAAAAAGGGAAGGGAGGGAGGGAGGGTAGGAAGTTCATGCCAAAAATGTGACTCCTACCCCAGTTACACTTGCCTAAAACCTTTTAAGCCCCTCCCAACCTTTACCTTATTTCATCCCAAACATCCCTCCTTCCCATTTAACCCTATCCTCTCCTTATCCTCTTAATTCCTGCTACTCTGTTTATCTAGCTCCACTTGAAGATGTTCCAGGACAAATCAGTCTGTTCCAAACCTCATTTCTCTCTCTCTCTCTCTCTCTCTCTCTGTCACTTTCACATACCAAGAATGACTGTACATAAATGCTGACAAAAAATATTACACAAAGGAGTAGCCTTATCCGTGTTACCACTAATGACCATTTGAGATACAGTGTCTTTACAGTAAATTAAATATGACCAGACAGGAAGCAGACAGCAGAAGGAAGTAACACGCACATCATTCATGTGAGTTAACACTACTGTAGGGAGAATTATTTTTCCTTGTATAACGTACTACTATAAAAAATGTTCATATTCTTTCTTAGTAGCATTCTGTTATGTGGACATTATAGCCAAGCTGTATCAGCAGTTCAAACAAAGCAACAGAAAACAAAATCCTCCACTTCTGCTCTGCCTTCTCCAAAATCATTGCCAAGCTTGAACACACTCACATCAATTGGCTTGCCTTCACACAGTATGGTACTAGCACCAGGTCTTAGTATGTGTGTTGTTACTTGCAAGTGGTCTGATGATCATGTATTCAGTGAAGATAACTACGAAGGATCTCTGTGCTCCTGAACATTCCCTTGCATTCCCTTGATTGTAATTTTTCCATATAAAACATACAACATCACAAGCAAGTTTAACCAAAGAACAAGGAAAAATACCTAGAGATGAATGTTCATGAGTGCTAATCTGGGCTACATTTTAGATTTCACCTTAAAGGTTAATTGTGGCACTTTTCCAGGCATCATCAGAAACATTTGTTTTTTCGAATGACAGGTCTTAAAGTTAATGGGACATTTTCTGTCAGCCCAACAGTGTGTTAGTAAGGTACTCGAGTTCCTATTACAAAATCGAAGAGGCAGAACATTGAATGGCTTTAATGTCAGAAATGCTGTTCATCGATGTGCATTTTGTGAGATCGCAGTACAGTGAAGATCGGAATATTTGCCATTTCCTCACTGTAGTGCGATCTCGGCGTTAGTATATATAATTAGCGGGAGGTATGGGGGGTGCAGACCTCCACAATAATGACTTTGAGGTCCAGCATTTTCAGCCTTTAAGCCATTCGATTTCAGGTCTTTTCGATTTTAGAATATAGACCCGTAATGTGACAAAAAAAAAAAAAAATCCAAAAAAACAGCTCAGCATTATTCAAAGTAATATAGCATGTTATGCCATCAATAAGAAAAGTTAAAATCACTGTTATTACTAGGAAAGTAGTAATAGCACCTAACCCGTATATTTTGTTTTTAGTTTTTGCTACAAAAGCATTTATTTTAAACATATCAAAAACCAGAAAGAAATGTAGCTTGTAAACAACCACAGCAGTCAAAGTGTAAAAGTCCTTTCGGCCTTCAAAGCTCTCATTTGAATATTTGCTACTACCAACAAGATCTGCACCCACGGTGGCTCCATCCGGGCCCTTGCCCTGGGCTTCAGTGCCACCATGGCAGCCCTCCTACTTGTCACGGCGTAGCCCCCTTGGCTCCCAGTGCTGGCGATGGCCAGGTATGGGCCCGACGCTACAGCGCCATCCATTTTCAGGGCTAGTTGATTCGGCAGGTGAGGTGTTACACACTCCTTAGTGGATTCCAACTTCCATGGCCACTGTCCTGCTGTCTATATCAACCAACACCTTTTCTGGGGTCTGATGAGTGTCGGTATCGGGCGCCTTAACCCAGTCTTGGGGCCGAAACTATCTCAACCTATTCTCAAACTTTAAATGGGTAAGAAGCCCGACTCGCTGACTTGGAGATGGGCGTGGAATGTGACCGCCCAGTGGGCCACTTTTGGTAAGCAGAACTGGCGCTGCGGGATGAACCGAACCCCGCGTTAAAGTGCCCGATGCCTTGGTTGTTTACGAGCTACATTTCTTTCTGGTTTTTGGTACTTTTTTGTGTTATTTGCTCGCCTATTTATTTTAAACAAACTGTAAACGTGTAAACAAATAAAATGTTTTTATGCTTGGTCCTTGAATAAAGTCTCAGACTTCAGGCTTCTTACTATTATGTTCAAAATTCATGGTGGTACTGCGGTAGCGTTGTCGCCTCACAGTTAGACATTGCCCATTCGATTCTCAGTTAGAGCGACATACGTGAATGGGTGTTCCTTCATTGAAGGTCGTGCATTAGGCCCGGCAAGCCAGCATGTAAAAATCTACTGCCAATCATTAGTGGACCGGAGTTCCGCTGTGGCGACCCCTAACCAGGAAAAGCCGAAAGACACAAATTAAATAACAGATGATCAATGTCTGTACAGGAAGCCACATAAAATAAATAAGAATCGTTTTGAACCAGACTATAACTTGAAGTAGACAGTCAGAGAAATTAGTTTAACCAATAAAGGTACCTTTTTTTACCATTATCAAATGCTTTTTAGTTATGACAAGCTCCAAATATAGGGGAAATTAAAATATTGCCTCCTCAATGAAGAAATGCATCATATTGCATTATCCATATTTGATGCATAGCCCCCAGATTCATGGAATCAAAAAGTTCAAGGACATTTTGTTTTTAACTTCGAGATATGTGAATTAGCATATGACATACTTCATTCAATACCAAATTAACTAAGCACAGATTTGTCAGTAGTAATATGCTGACATTTTCTGATAACATTAATATTGGATCACTTTAACCTGCGTGAAGCCAGAGGATTAAGAGACATTATACCAGTATAATTTTCCTGCAAATACCTTTTCAGAAAATAGATATAATTTTGAAACTAAACAGAGGCCATACTATAACCACCATTTAGAAATAGCACATTACATAATTACTTTGTCCTCTATTTATCAAATAGTTAAAGTGTGATATATTGTTAGGTTTCTCTGCTTTAGGCAGCTTCTGTTATTATATTTGAAAATGGAAGAGTTATCTGAGGAGATGTGGTTTAATCAATGCACGCCATATAGTATTTGAAATTGAGCACTGAAAGAAAGGCAGTGGCCATAAATTCTTCTGACTAGTTCTAATAGGGTATTCCTTTCTAATAAGCCCAATAGTTTTCTTTAAATTATGGCCAACAGATTTAAAGCCACACAAATATTTAGAAAATCTTCCTGTTTTCAGATTAATTAGAATTGCAGCCATACGAATACACTATATGATGCAAAAGTAATGATGTCCCTATTCACCTATTGCCTATATCCAGAAAGACATATCACTGAACTTAAAAAAAAATTCAAGCAAATAAAATTATATAAGAAGTAAATGGGTACCTTCTTAAATAAAATCCTCAGTGGTCTGTTTATAATTGAAAACTTACATCTTTAGACTGCAATTTGAGTGGCATATTTAGGCTATGGTGCAGGGGCGCGCCACGTCCTTTCTGCTGCTGCTGCTACCAAGAGAACTATCTGTTAATTAAACAACAGAAACAACAACAACAACAAAAATGCCTTCTGAAAGACTTAAAGGGAGAGTGTCAAAGTTATCATGTTTTGACTTTTTATTCCATCAATGCAAAGCTTTTCATCTAAAAATAAGAAAACTGTCTCATACCTTTAATCCTCTTAGGGCAAGATATCAAGAAAAAGACATAAATAAAAGTGGTACAAAGGCCCAAAATAGGGACAGTTTTTAAATATTGCTTTTACAAACGTAGAAAATTGATAGATTAACAGGTTTTGCATTAGCATGAATTTTCTTAAGGGTATGAAGTCTGAAACTCAAATGTTGTCATTATTTTCTAATTTCCCTATTTAATGATTTGCCAACAATTTGCCAGAAAACCACAATTTTATGAAAAACAGACCAAAAATACGAAGCAAAAATCTAGGCATTCTGTGAATATATGTACAGTTGAGAGGTATGTTTTCATTCTGCTTTTTGATTTTCATTGCATTTTTACAAGTGTCTACAAGTAGGGTTTCACACTTTCAACTTTACTCAGAAAGAACTTTCCATCATGCAGACATTGTATTTTTTGTCCCACCCTCCACCTTCACTACATTAAGTATACAGTTTTTGACATTTCTGGTACTGTTTTCCTTCCCTAGGTGAACAAAAACAAGCTAGTTTTGTTCCTATCTATTCTGCTTTCACATTGATTGGAGGCACTTTGGCATATTGCGTCAAATAAACATGATCAGGAGTAATGTCCATACCTGTGAATATACTTTCACACTGTGGCTGTTCTATTGTTTTAATATGAGTGACTTGCAGTATTCCACTGTATAAGCTGTAAATGATTCAGCTTTTGTGTGATCTGTCTCTCGTACTTGTGGGTGCTGCATGCATCTGATTATCTTTTCCTTTTTTAATGTAATTTTCTTTTTGCAACAACCAGGCAAATGACAATGTCTCCATGAAATAGCAAAACCATGGGAGTCTGTAAGTTGTCGGCTAAACCAGAAAATCTGGCATCGGGTGCTGAATCTTGCACTCTAAATAACTTTTAAGGTAGATTTAAAGGGAAATTGTTGTTTCCAGTTGCCAATCACAATTGAGGTAGCACAAATCTGCTGTTTCACAGATACTTTCTCATCAGTCTGTTTGGCCTAATAAAAAAGAAAAAAAACAAAACAAAACAAATGAACAACCAGAACAAAAAGAAAGTGCTTTGCTGTGTATTATGCAGCAACTATATCAATATACATCTCAACTGTCGCTTGTTTTTCAAAATGTTACTGACTTTGCCTGATATCTTGCCATGTTCCTTATACAATGTTTGATTTTCTGACAAAGCACTGAGGATAAGAGTTAGTCAGTAATGCTTTATGTTAGAGTTTCATATTTCTTTTTGTTTAGAAAATATCTGTTGATGCAAAACCTCTGTTTATGTCCACAATGCCTTTACCTGTTTGTCCTGCCATGCACACCTTGCTTGAGCAGAATAATTACTATATAAAGTCATTTAGCAACTGCATGTTTTCACTCTTACCATTCAGAAATCCATGCTAAGCATTGTTTTGCTGTCTTTGTACAGAGTTTAACCACAATTGCTACTGGTTTAATAATAATAATAATTATTATTATTATTGTTGTTATTATTATTATTATTGTTGTTGTTGTTGTTGTTGATAATAATATTATGGCTTACAGTTCTGTTGCACAATACTGTATGCCTATAACTACAAGCATCAGTCATGTTTTATGTACCCTAGAATACCACAAATAAATGAGGACTGCTGAAACTGCCCAGTGCAGCCACAGTGGACATTACTTGAACAAAATGGATTGCCCACCCAACTAAATGCTGCATAGCTCAGCAAGTTCTACCCCTGGCCAGATATCAGTGTGAATTTTCCTGTTGGGGGTGTGAGGATATTAGATATTATATGTGCTAGTATGAGTGGCTGAAGTTTTGTAAATAATTGTATATAAATGTAAATTACCTTGTGTTACAAATGTAGCATGACTAGCTATAGGTTTGTAAATAAGTTTATGTCTTTTGGATTATCAGTCTGATTTATGCAAGGTGCTTGGATGTCAAACAGTGTTCTTCTGGCTGACCAAATGCACATGTTCTTTTTAAAAATAAGTCTTAATGTATGTTATCAGAGTCAGCTGACCTAGATGTGATGTCATTGTGTGCCATAGTTGAGAAAAACAGAGTCTTCACAGCAACTGTTTGTTTAGTTTTTAAAATTTGATATGAGCGAGTAGAATTTTCATAGCAGCTTCCTCTTTCTTTTCAAAAAAATCTGCTATGAAAGCAGGCTCTGAATCATTTGAAGTTTAGTAGCTGTTGTTTTCCATATCAGTTGTGTTAGTTTTTTTCCAGAGTAGAAGTTGTTGTTCCAGTCGCTGAGGACAGACAACAGCCTGAAGTGTGTGTATCATTTCTCATCTTGCCAAGGGGAAGTAAGAGTATAATCTTACCTTGCTGAGTTAATTAGATTAAATAGGGACAATTAATCTTCAGATAGTCGGGCAACTTCATTTAGTTACTTACAGATTTTCTAAACTCAGTGTGAAATTTATCCTGTGTTATTTTCATATTTCCCGTGTGTGAAACTCCATGGTTTATTGGAATCAGTTGCTCAGTATTTACATTTTAAATCATTTTACTACATTTTATTGTGCCTGGTTATTTAGTTAATGTCCTTAATAACTAGAGAGTGTTTATGCTTATTGTGAGAGCACCAGGGCCACTCAAAAAAGCCTTACTGTGTGGGATTCATGCTACCATAGAGTGAAGCATTTAGTATATGTTCTTTGTAAAGACAATTCTGAATGTATGTTGCCAGAGTCAGCTGACATAGATGTGATGTCATTGTGTGCCAGAGCTGAGAAAACAGAATATTCACAGCAGCTGTTTGTTTACTTTTTAAAGTCTAAAATGAAAGAGTAAAATTCTCATAGCAGCTTCCTGTTTCTTTAAATAAAATCTGCTATAAAAGGAGGTTCTAAATTAGTTAACATTCAGTGGTTGTTGGTGTTTTCCAAATCAGTTGTGTTGTAGTTGTTTTCCAGAGTAATAGTTGTTCCAGTCACTGAGGACAGACAACAGCCTAAAGTGTGGGCATAATTTCTCATCTTGGCAAGCAGAAGTAAGAGTATAATCTACCTTGCTGACTTAATTAGATTAAATAGGGGCAGTTATCTTCAGATAGTGAGAAAATTTCAGTTAGGGTTTTTCTAAAATTAGTGTAAAATCTATCTTACTATGTTATTTTCATATTTCCTCTGTGTAAAACTCTGTGGTTTATTGAAATCAGTTATTCAGTAGTTACATGTTTTAAGTCATTTTATTTATTATTAAATATTTTACTACCTTTTGTTGTGGTTGGTTATTTAGTTAATGTTCTTTATAACATGAGAGTGTTTATGCTTATTGTAATAATACCATGGCCACTACAAAAAGCCTTACTGCTTGAAATACATGCTACCATTTGTTTCAATATCTATTTTACCCAATATAATTAAACAATCCTTTAAAGGGTTAAAATCCAAAACACCAAAAACTAGGAACAATACCACGAAAGAGCCACCTGGTTGACAAGACTTCACAATTTATTGAGCGTTTTCATCAGTGAGTGCACATAGACTTCCTCAGAATAAGGATGCATGCAATATCACTTCCTTTTAAAATCATAAAATCACATGACAGGATCACATGACAAGTTGCATAATACAAAGTTTAATATTTTAAAATTTCAAAAGGCTCCACACTTTTTAAACTATGTTACTATATTTTAACATGCCCCAATATTATACATTTTATTTAAAAATGTTTAATTTAAAATCTGAATGGAAACACTTGCATAATGTATATGTATACAACCTCCACACACACTCACACATGTAATATGTGTGCACATACCACACTACACAGTTTTACACCAATACATTGCATTTCTAAAATGCTCTATACTAAAAAAGTTTCATGTATTTATATTTATACATAGAACCAATAATACAAACAATACTGTTACTGTTTAAAATTAAATACATAGCATTTTGAGTCCTTCTTGGGTTTGTGCCCTCAAGAAACCAACTAAATACGACTACATCTGGTTATGGGATGAGGAAATATAATAACTGCTCCTATTGTATGCATACTGATGTGTCTGGTTCTTTCATACATCCCAACACTAACAGGGAGTTTTCACATCTGTCCTCAGCTGATTGTATTTCAAAGGACCTAGTTTATCTTGCATTATGTCATGGTTGCTTTTTGTTCTATGTAGGCAAAATGAATAGGCACGTACGAGAGTGCATTTCTGACCATTTATACTGTGCATATAGGGGCATGAGCTACAGTGCACTGGCAAAACACATGATAAACACAGGCATGGAACATTCTTTTAGGTTTGTAGCATTAGAATTAATTTATGATAACATCAGTAAGGGAGACCTTGTGAACAGAACTTATCAGGCAGAACTTAAGTGGATTTTTTTACAAGCACACTATTACCCTGGGTTGAATGACAGCATATCTATACAATCCACTTTAAGGGCAAGACTTTTGAAAAAGAAGTAAGCTGAATGTATATTTCCCTGCTACATCAGTTTTACTAGATATATTTTATTTTTCATTTAGTATCTATGCATTTTTAATTTATATATATATGCTCTTTGAGATGTTTATACTCAAATCTATATTGATTTTGCATACTATATATGGTTTTATGTGATATAGAGTGTTTGTAGCTTTAAACATATACTTATGTAGTTACTATGGCAGCTAATAACACTGGATGCACTTTGTTCTGATTTGTTGATTGTGACTACTTTTGCACTTTTAAGTTTGTGGTTTTGAAATGCATTTTAGATCTGATTAAGCTTACTGCGAAAGTGCTTATCTGTATTTTATTCTGTCATTAAAATTCGTGTTTTACATCTGCTGTGAACTACTTGGAGAAGAATTTGTTTGTTTATTATAACTTGTTGCACTCCAGTGGTTTACTTTCTTCAGGCATTGCCCTCCTGTTTTGCTGTTTTGTCAATACTGACAATCACACTGGGAATGTTCCTACACTTAGCTATCTTGAGCCCAATGACCTGCTATGTGGAAATGTCTGTATATACATACAACTACTTATACATATCTGTCTCTCCCTATCCGCCCCTCACACTTGATTAGTGTCTCTATCAGCATGTGGCACATATATATATATATATATATATATATATATATGTATATATATATATATATATATATATATATATATATATATATATATATATATATATATATATATATATACATACATAGATATATATATATGTATATATATATGTATATAGATATATATATATATATATATATTTGATAACAAGAGGTACATATAGCTATATAAAGTACAATGATACATAGACTTCCCACATATAGCCGCATAACACATTTACATAACATACACACACAACAACATTTAAGTATACAACTCTTTTATATACATATTTATATAGATATGGTTGGGGATGTACGAATGTCTCCACATACCCCAGAATGCTAGGTTTATCTGCACTTACACATCACAACAGCTGTCCGATGGAACCAGACCAAGGCTGCAGCAGTACATAATCCACTCACCCACAGACCCCTGTGCCTGTAGACGGTCACCCTGTAGACAAACACAGGTACACAGGTGATGTAATGTACAACGCATGCCTTGGATAGGCCATATTGTCCCTGGCCACATGTCCGCCTATAAAGCAGCAAACAGCCACATATGACCAGACAAATAAGTGTACACACATAGCAGGGATATTACCAGGTGTTCTACCCCAGGACACTAGATACAATAACAGTACCAAGCAGTATCACTCTGCAGGCCACACATGCTGTCTAACACAGGGCCACTTTGTGTACTCCACAAGTACTGTGCCTGCATCACTATTTACAACAGATGTAACCTGTGGCACATGTGATAAGTACTGTGAGCTGTAGTGTATAATACTAAATAAGTAGGAGTTCTAATCTCACATCATCCAACTCTGTGTGTGTAACAATATATCCCCTCGCAGTAGTATGGACATGCCCATATGGCCTATCTCCATGCAATGGTATGCATTTTATGCCCTGTGACTTACTGCTGGCCTCAGCATTGGCCATTTACAAGGCCTGCTCATGTCATCCACCTTAAGAGTGCTGGCTGACAATCTAATAACAAAAAAACTCCTTTGTGCATACAATAAGTATTGCAAGAGGTAGTGTGTAACAGTAGAGAGGTAGGGGTTATATTCTCACATCATCCAACTTCTGTATGTGTGTGCATGTATTTACCTATATCCCCTTGTGGCACTACAGGCATGCTACTCTGGCTTATCTCTGTGCAGTGTTATTCATTTTATGACCCTGTGACTGGCTGTTGGCCTCTAAATTCCCTCTTCCACAAGGCTTGCTGATGTCATCCATCTTAAGAGCACTGGCTGACAATCTATTTACTGAAAAACACTGTGGTGCTTGAGATAAGTACTACAAGCTATAGTGTGTAATCGTAGATGGTTTTATCTGTATCATCTGTTAGAGGGGGTTGGGAGGTATGGTTGGTCTGTAGCACCTACCTTAACATACAGCTGTGTATGCTGCGGGCTGCAGCTGCTGCTGCAGCCTAGGACATATAGGGGGGAATGAGAAGACTTTGGAGGCTAGCAAGCTGTATGTGTAACTGTGGCAGCAGTGTCAGGCCTTTGTTACAGCAGAGCCAGGGTGAGGGTACCCTTTACAGTCTAATTGGGGCATGTTCTTAAGGTACATCTGTTATGCAGCAGTTCCAATAGCAGAGTAGTAGGCAACATATAGTTAGGCTATATGAATATGTGCAGTGTATGCCTACCTGCAGTCCTTTGACTTGCAAAACTGGGTAGCAGATAATTCAGTGGCAGTAACCTATGCGGATTAAAATTGCATGACTCAGTCATTGCTTGCTGTCTTCACAACAATGTAATTGAAGTGCAACACACTAGATTCAAACCCAGGACTGTGTGTGACAAATTCACTGCCTGTCAGGCATTTAACAGACTGAGCTACTGAGACAGTGCTGCAACAACTATATTTGCCAGATATATGTGCAGACATACAGGCTGTGACACATCTGCATCCATCAGTATGTGCATGGCATTCAAAGGCAGTTGTTCTGCAGCAGGGTCTCAGCTGAACATATGTACTGTGCCATTGATGCCTTAGCAGGTGTATTTAAAGATGTTGCAGATAAAAGGGGACATTCACTTGCTATCCCAAGCCTCAAGTACTGCCATTATTATTTATTTGGCTGTCTACTGATGTATTTTTGCATCAGAGTCCCAGGTACACTTACATTTTTCAGTCTGTTGATGGCAATCAGTATATTTTGCTGGAAATACCTGTTTTAATTAAGATCTGCGTGGCGTAGTGGATTAGTGCAGTAGGCTGTAGTTGACTGGGGCTTGGGTTTGAAATGTGGCTAAGGTGATTATTTTGGACATGTGCCTAACACTGTGAGAAACCCATAAGATCATTAAGGCACATTAAAACTCATTTAAACATATTTGTGTGATACAGCACATCACAGTGCTTCGCTTAGCTCTGTGCAAACCTGAGATAAAAAATTAAAAAGAAAAAAGGGGGTGATAGGACAGTGGTGAAGTGGAGGCAAGAAGGGGGGGAAAACATAGTGAAAGGCAGGAAGGGATGTACAGGACAGGTGTAGGAAAGAACCATAGCTTTCCATTTCTTGTACAGCAACAGCTGTGCATTTTGACAGATTTTGTGGATGAATTTGGACTCTCACACCCCAGAGAAATGGATGAGGACAACATAAATGTGTTGTGAAGCCAATTGGGCCAAATTAGTTGTGTCCAGTGGACACGTGCAGAATGAAGAGCTATGTATGGGGCAATACTTTTTTTTTGGGACAGGTGCCCATGTTTTTTATAAGGCGAGAGTGAAATGTTGGGGAAGTGATTATAGGTATGTGTGGGGAGGTAAGTTGGGTAGGAGTGGATGCAATTGCAGACAGACAAGGCAGACAAGACAGCAGACAGGAGTGGTGTGTGGCATATGAGGGGGGTAAAGACCTTAGATGGGGAAGGTGTTGTGGAATCCGAGGTACATATCCCTCCAGACGGCAGCAGCATGACTGACATCCCCACCCATGGGCAGTTGACACTGCTCCTTCACTGCCCTGAAGTTGGCTGTGCTGGAGGCTGGGTGCCAGGACCAGCCAGCCCTACCAGGTTGTCCAGTGTGCCCTCAATATGGTGCAGGTGATGTTCATAGCTCCTATGAATGATCCTGCACACCATGGCTGGTAGTTGATCTTGGGTGACTACCACCCCCCACCACTGCTCCCAGGAAGGGGCCAGGCCCTGTCCCTTGAGGAGGTTCCACCCAAAGGTGGTGCAGGGCCAATGGAACGGACACCACCAGTCTGGATCTCAGACATGCCAGGACCTGGTGCCACAACCAGCTGAGGTAGGGTAGGAGGATCACCAGGATCCAGCCTACTCTGTCGTGCTGTGGTGATGAAGGTATAGCAATATGTATAGGATAGTTATGAACAAAACCATTGTTAGTAATAACAGCATGCCAGAACATTAGAAATAACCCCATTACATTTCAATGCATATTATGTGAAACACAACAATAAATAACAGAACAGTCAATATATTCACAACATGCCATTAACAGTTATGGCATATGGCCAACAGAATAGGTAATTCAACAAGATATGTTAATATGCAACCATTTTAATACATAACAATAATAAAACACATACCCCAACAACATATGTTAATAGTAAACCATAAACAAGGAATAACAATAATACATATATGTAGATAAGGGGTGGGGAGAGAGAGAATACAGTCCATTAATACTATTATAGGCTATATAGTTGACAACAGTCTGCTATCTACTCTACAGGTCTGTCATTTATTTATGTGTAAAAGTGCCCTATGGCTGCTGTAGCATGTACATACCTCTCAAGCTATCTGCATGGGACAGTATGGGCCAAGCAGTAACAACTACAGGTAGACAACTAGACAGAATACTTGCATATCAGGTGTACCTATATAACTACCAAGGTGCACTGTGGACTGATGTAGTGATACTTTGCTATTTACATAATCATGTCTAAGATAATTCTGTGACAGAGGGTTACACACTAGTAATTAAATTATGTGACAGTGTGACACTTGAGAGACATGTATGTGTACAGTACAGAGAGCAAATGACTATCATGTCTTGCTTGGCAGGCATGGGGATAGAACCCAATAGCAGTGGCTGCAGAAGACATCTGCATTGAATGTATTAATTGATTGTAGCAACCTTTAACAGACACTCCCAGCATACAGCCATACCAAAGTTTACACATTTTATTTATTTTATTTTATTATTATTATTATACTTATCTCCTTTATTTTATGCTGTATTTTCACATTCCTGGTAATGATTATAATAGTCTGTGACATCTAAACACACATTATTTACTCATAATATGGGATACTTCACCCATTTACCTGTAGTGCATATGGAGAGAAAATCTTGAACCATTATGTGACTGATACTGCAGTATTTAGTGCTACATAGCACTGGATTTTAACCCTGTTCTGTATGTGACAAAATGTACTTCATACAGAGCATTTAACAAACTGAGCTACTGAGTCACTGCCAACTACTGACTAACTGATATTTGCCTAGAGCTCATCTGGAACTAAAATATGACCTGGTAATGCTAGTACAGTTTTATACTAGACTGCAGTGACAGTTTACACAATATATATTGTCAGTATGTTGAAATATCTGTGAAGCTAACAAACATTATCTGATTATTGGTTATTTGCTGTGTACAACTATTACATTGTTATACCTGACTGCAGCACCATACCTCACGGCCTGAATGCATATAGCTGACATACAATGGTGAAAACAAGTCAATCCTGATGTACACAATTTACCTTGGTGTTATTGCTACTGGTTCATGTGTTGTTGCAGAACAGTTGTCATAATTAATTTCTTACAAAACAGCTCTGAATCAACACGTATTGCACAAGAGACTTTATTAGATGTACATTCATGCAGGTACTGATATTATTTTGTGTTTTTATTGCAGAAGTTGTCATAATTGATTTCTTGTAAAACACTCCTAATTCCATACTTATTGCACAACAGACTTTATTAGAGTTACTTTCATGCAGTTACTGGTATAATTTTGAGTTTTTATTGCACAACAGTTGCCATTATGCAGGTGTTGCAGTACAGCTGTAATTCCACAGTTATCGTACTACAAACTTTATTTGCATACACTTTATTATGGTTAATGCTTTAGTCTGCCCTGCTTATGGCACTACAGTTGGCAGTAAGCACTTATTGCAGTACAGCTGTAAGTCCACATTCATTGCAATACAATCTTCACTGTATATACCTAATTGCAGTTAATGCTTTACTCTTTCTTGCTTATTTGTCTATAGATAGCAAAATACATCTGTACTCATCACACTCACAGTGGAACCTGGCCAAGCACCTGACATGCAGCTCAAGGTTGTGAGCCCTCTCCTGTAAGTATTATGCATACCAGTTTTGCAGACAATCAGATTAGATATTGGTGGTACAGAGGTGAACGTACTTACACACATGTGGGCCAACCCCTGCCTGAAATACTTGGACCCAGGTGTTCAAGAGAGCCCCCTTATGTCTTTTTAGGTCATTGTAGTGGTGATGACACTGCTCACCTGTGTGATGGATACCAGTTGCACTGGTGAGGTCACTTGTCAGCTGGTCCCAGGGCTCCGTTTTGCACTCTGAGTCCTGGTAACCACCCTGCAGAAGCCAGCCTTCATGTTTTTTACAAAGGAGTCTGACCATGACCCTGGACTCCAGGATGCCCCAACACTGTGCCCAAAAGTGTGAACCCTCACCAACACCCGCCATAGTATCCTTTGGAGACATAACTCCAGTGGATTATGGTATATTCCTGCCTATTTTACTTAATATAGCCTGTTTTCTCACCCTTACACAACATTGGGCAACATTTAAAAATGTGGCGCATCACTTAAAACCATGCAAACCAGCTCACCTCAGCCAAGCAGTGCTTAGCATAGCTTTGTGGTGTGCACACCAGCCAATCAGTGCCAAGCAGTGTATAAACATTATCAGTCATTATTTTGTTTATGCAGAACTTATCAGGACTTAGCAGAGCTTAGCTCAGCACAGCAGGCCAGTATTTAAAAATAATTTCCATAATTTGTATTTTGAACAAAAATGCTTATTTTCCCTCCCATATATTCAGTCCTTGCACCTACTGCACATGAGGTCATAACTCCACCCATTTAGCTACGTTAATATGTGGAGTTTTGCTATATCTTTCCATATACCTCTGAGCTACCTTTAAGCAGTGCTGACCACCGCGTCACGCTGAGCAAACCTGTTCAGCTATGCTTAAACTTGACCTTTACACATATAATTAAATACATCCGGTTTCTATTTTTAGAGGTCTGGCTGGTGTCTTGGCACCACTTAGCACTGCTGCACTTCATGCAGTGCCACGCAAACATGCTTTTTAAAGAAATTTTAAAAAATTAAATTACATTGATACAATACAATTAGACAGTGCAGGGAGTGTGTTACTCATCAGTGAACCCAGTTAATACCACACTCCCTATACTGATTCAATAACCATGTTCCACGGCTCTCCCTCAGCATTGCAATCCCATGCAAACACAGGAAGGACATGCAGACTTTGCACAGAAGGCACCCAGACCGAGAATCAAACTGGAGAACCTCTTCCTGTACTAAGTTCAATGTATATTTTTAACAAATCTGTGAAAAATTGTTAATATATTTTTTAAATGAAACTGTTCCATTAAAAAGAAAGGTGATTATTCAATTAATCTAGGGGGAAGGGAATGTTTTCAATGTTATATAAAGTGTTTAGTGCTTGTGTTCTGTATTCTGATGAAGTCCTATATTACCGGGATGAAAATGTTTACTGTATTCTTTTACATGGTTTTATATTTAAGAAAATTCATGTTTTGCTCTTTGTGTGTCTTTTGACAAATTAATTAAAAGCATATTTTTGATGTGCTCCTCGCTAATGTTTTTTGTGCCTGGTTTTGTAACATATTGTTGCCAAATACGGTATCTAAGACACCCTGGCTAATTTGACATGGCAAAGCTGGAATATCAAAAATTGATTGGAGTTTGCCTATTCTTTTACGATGCTGAAGATGTGAGAAGTTATAACAACTTCTATGTTAATAGTCTAATTTACAGGAAATTCCATATCTAAATTGGTTAGATCCTTATGGAGAAAGTTAGCAAAAAAATAAAAACTTGTAAACCTAAAATCTGCTTTGTATCTAAGATTACTGTCTTGAAACCATTTTGATAAGTACATTTTTTTATAAATTAGTTAGGCCATTGGGAAATATATCAGTCTTATTTGTGAGCATTTTGCAGAAACTGCATTTTCTAAAAAGTCACCAGTAGTGTTTTAGGGTTTAGCACAACATTGCGCTACAAGTTTAAAAATAAGTTCAGACACTTGTATACAAGTATGTCAATCATTAATTGCAAAATTCACTCTAAAGAATAGTTTGAGTGATCACTTACTTCCGAAAATATAACAGTGTTTAACTTCAGTTTCCTGTACTATCATTAAGTGAAACAAAGCCTGCAAGGTGAAAATGTTCAAACACAAGTCAACTTACCTCCCCATGTACATTTAGACAGAGTGTAGAACTTTTAAAGACGTGTCACAATCCACGTGCTAATCACAAAACCAGGCTTGTCAAGGCCTGCTGAATGATGACAATCATGCATTAGTTCTCCAGCTAAATAATTCAGTCATATGACAGAAGGATAACATCAAAAATTGTCAATAGTACATTATAAACTTGAAACACAAACAGAAGAGTTTGGTGGAAATTTAATCCACAAAACTCACATTTCCTAAAGTTATACACTTTTACCCCATAATTACACAACTAATTAAAAAGCAATACCTGAAGTGGTCAGAATCTAGCAGTTTTAGAAACATAAGCTATCACAGGCTATAGCCAGTGTTTAAAGGAGTAGACTTATAATGCAGGTAACTGCCAGCACAGTCCCACTTAGTCCAACTTGGCACACTGTTCAAACTTTGACACAAAGACATGCCTTTCACTTCACATTCAACATTTATGACTGCTCTCTGTTGGCAACTGCCCTCAGAGGAACAAGAGCACAGTGAAAGTGGACACAAGACCACCAAAGAGTATCACAATCAGCCCCCAAAGAACAATGCAAAATTGCAGTGAGAGCAGGTTGCATTACAGAATCCCAGTCAAGCAACCTCATCAGGGGATGTGTTGTACTTGTCTTTAAATCAGTAATTTATAAAATAGTGAGATCAGATAGGCTCTACTGATCAAATTGCCATACAGAAAAAATAAACCACTGAAGATTTCCTAGATTCAGACCTTTGATCCCTTTATTTGAGAAGTAAGGGGTTCAACTGGATATTTAAACCTAAGCCATGTCTGTCTTTTGTTAACTTATGCTTTTTTAATTCATGTTCAAGAAAAAATAATCCACGGGTGTCTAGAGGACTAGGATGCTAAAGTATTAATTTCAAAACCTTGGCAGCGTGAACAAACTTGGATGTAAATGTGTGCAGTGCTCCATAGCAGGATACTGCCAAAGAGATTTTCAGGTGTTCAAAGCTGGATAACGTGTAAGAGGAATGCTTTATGACAAGCCATGATAATGGCATATTTTGCAGTGTACAAGTCATACAAACACTTTACTGCAGTAGTTAATGGGTATGGTGCAGTCGATCACTGTAACCTGCTATGTTGGCATATCGGATAAAGTCCTGATTTTGACCCAGGTGATCCCAGCTTGATTCTTGGATCAGACACCTGATGAAGCTGCCACAGGGGAATAGAAGAATGATAATGGGTAGCCTGCTTGCTTCTTTTCTAGACAGAGGTGAGATGTTTGTTCTTGGCACACTCTCTGCAACAGTGATCCTTATGTACAATGGGAATCTCATGGAGTGGTCATCTTCATAGGATGCAGGGTTATGTAATCACATCACACTTAGGGGTTTAGTTTTGCTTAACAAAGGTCCATTGCATGGCAACCCAGCAGATGTTAATAAGCACACACAGGCAAAGCATAGCTAGGGTAGGGCAAATGAGGCAACCACCTTGGATATAAGGGGACATCCACCTTAGGTACAAACTGTTGTAGGGGCATGATCAACAGATGTTGAGTCATTGGTAGTGAAGTACTGGTGTTTATTTCCAAATACCAGTAAGGAAATTAATGCTGATACTGGGCTTTCATTCAAGACTGAAGGACTTCAAAACTTCTTCTTTCCCTTCTTTTATATGCTATTCAACTTAGAGTTGAAAAAAGCAGATAGAGATGGAAGACCAGACAGATGGCCCTGATTTTCTCTTTAGGTGAGAGGCTCCAGTGCAGTAAACAGACAATAGACCTTTTTTTTTGTTTGTTTTTTGCTCCTCCACTTAGAATTATATTGAGGAACAGCACTGGTGTTAGATGAGCCAGCTATGACTCTGCATACAGGCGGAGACATAGGGATTTAAGTAGAACCCTTACTCTCTTCACAGATGAACGTGCTTCTTTCGGCATGCTTACCCCTAGCCCACATGGAATGACTGAGCAATAATGCTATCACCTTGGGTGGACAAATGGGATAATGGAGTGGTTAGGGGGAAGGTCAGTGGATATATAATGACTAGAGTAAAATGTTTGGGAAAATAAAGGAGCATGGCAGATCACATAGTCACATAGATAATTTAGCAGTATTTAATGTTTTTTGTAAACACAAGCAGTGTTTTATGCCATAGCAAAGGATGTTTCTATGAATCTTCACCTTTGTAATTGCTGTGCTACATTGATATTGGGCCAGTTAGTTGAAGGAGACTATATTAATCCGGTTTGATTCGGTTTTGGGGGGGGGGGGGTTGTGGCATTGCCATTTCCCCATTATCTGCTTTGTTTTGCCAGTTTTTGCTTTGGCATTTAATTTTAATTAATGCTTTGTTTTACCTGTGGTGTCTTTATACAGAGTTCTTTGACTTTGTTATGTGTTTTTGCAGTTTTATAATTTTGTAGTTTAACAATTTTTGTTCTTAGTTATGGTGTTGTCATGTTGTTCCTACATTCACATTTTTGGTATATTAAAATACTCTGCCATAGATTCCTATTAAGGAAAGGTTAGTATGTTTTTTTCTTTCTTGTAATTTGTATTGCTTCATTGCCTACTTCTATTTTGTGTGCTATGCATTTTCTTTACACCATGTTTTACTTATATTCTGCTTTCAATTGCATTTTTAAACTAGGAAAGAGATCACAGCTGTGTCTCTTGCGAGTCACACAAAAATCAGAACAGGTCATTTAAGCTTAATTACCTGTGAACTGAGGTTGGAGCTAGGAACTAAACATTCTATTTAAGTGGTGAAATAAAACATTTCAAGCCTTTACTGGAAAAGCTCACTCAGACTCTGCCATAGATAGTTGTGAAGGAAAAGTGAATCACACAGAAATTATAATTTTAATAAGCCTTTTACCCAGGTGCTGTTGCATTTTTGAACTCAACTGTCTCTCTAGTTGTCTGTCCATTATGTTATTTTTACCAAATATTTCCTTCCCTCTTCTCTTTCATTGGCTATTGTAAGTAAGCACAAAATGTTCATTTTGTGAAATCACTCCCCTTCAGTTGTTTAAATTTATTGGCCATTCTATTGTATTCCACAGAGCCAGAATGCTAAGTATCCACCCCCTTCCAATCTTACTCTTTTAAAATGAGTAGCTTCCCTCTTAGATTGCTAAAGCTTGAGTTACACCCTCTTTTATATTTAACTGCTTAGTGCAATCTGTAACTCTTAGGATATTAACCAGTTTTCCATCTTACATTTAAAATCTGCAACATCTAGTCCAAGAACAATTGGTGAACTATTGGTGAGCCCACATTTTGCCTCTCACTAGCCATCTTTGGATCAGTGCTTCTGTTATGCACTTGGAGAGTTATGAAGCACGGGGACATTATTTTCTGGAGTCTGCTGACCAGAAGGGGTGACAACTGCTTCATAGGTGTTAGCTTCGAATTTGTCCTTATATTTTGCTCCTGGTGAGAGAAGGAGCAGATGGCATTGGTTGCTAACTGTCTCCGATTGGACAGTGAGCATTTATGTGGGACCTTCTTGACTGGTCTGGTTGCAATTCAAGGCATCTACTAGGAAAAGGCAACAAGAAGCCTAGAGACCCCTGCATCATCTGGTACAAGACTATTGATCACCAAAGACAATGTGGCCTGCTTCTCATCTTGGGATTGGTGCTACTGTTTTGCTTATGGTGAGAGAAGAAGCAAAAGATCATTGCATCCCAGCAGTAGTGAGACCATCACTAGTAGTAGCCAGTCAGGTGAGTCCCCTTTTTTCATCATTCTTGACAAGCTATTTCTTTCTTTTCAGTAAGTACTGCTTGATTATCATAAATCATTAGGATCTTCTCATTAGTTTCCCCTCAAGTGTTCAGCAGTGCCCTGTATAGGTGCAGACACAGACACTTTAGTTGACATTTTTCCTGCAAAAGCACTCTTAGAATTTCAGCATTACACACACAGGCTCATTGGCCAATTTGCAAGGCAGGCAGGATATAGTTGAATTACAGAAGGAACTGCAAGATATCACAGAATTTGTTACATATCTTCTTCCATGCCATTAAGTGAAATTTGCCAGGAAAGAGCAGTAAGGTTGTTGCTGCTGTTTTTTAGGGGCATCCTCCATATAGTGGGCATGTACGATGGTGTGAAGGGCTGGGACATGATTGATTTCCTGGAAAGATTATTATAATTTTGATTAGGCATTTTCAGCAGACTGATCACACTCATTGTGTGGCAGTAAAAGTAATATAGAGCATGCTAGGCAAGAACTATGAAAGGATCAGTACTACTGAACTGTAAAGTTACAGGAGTGTTGAAAAGATTATTTTTTTGCATGGCACACAATTTCAAAAGAGAAAAATGTCTGCCTTGAGGTCTGTAGAATCAGAACAGATTTTATTCCCGTGATTTAAAAGTTTAATCAGGGTGGAATGTTGACCAAACTAGCATATAAGCTAACATTTTCACACCCTTCGTTGGCTCTCTGAAAAAAGTAAAATCCATTTCTTTAAGTTACTCTGATGTACTGCAATTACATAGGAATGGGATGAGACAAGAACTACAGTAGGTATGGGAAATAGGCAAAAGGATGGAAGTTTCTTCTCTAATTAGTCTTGTCATACACTGGCTTAATATAGACACAAATGAAATAATTAACATAGTGAATGGACATGTTCCCAAGGCTAGAGGATGGTACTGCAAGTCAAACTGTAGCACTCTTTGAAAACAGGTCTCTTTCTAAATATACATCAGCTTGGGTCAGGTAGAATAGTGACCTGGTACTTTAAAGGATTACAAGATAATGAACATTGACACTGACAGAACCTCTCTTGTGAAATCCAACCTTGATACTTCCATACAAGCAGGATGGAGGTATGAAGAACATCACACGAGGAGACAGGTAATATGCAGTCACAGCATGAAAAAGTACAGGATCAGTAGGTTAAATCAAAGGGGTCTCCACTACTGAAGCTGCTGATACCAGCCCCAGGATTCAGCAAGCTCTGCAGAGTGTGCAGGACTAGTGCAAGAGCTGCTGCACGCAATATGGCCGACGAGCGAACCAGGAACGAGCTCCCAGGATGTGCACGAGTGCTCCTACACTATTCCTGCAAGGACACAGCTCATGTATGCTAATTACCCCATTTTCAGGTGAAAACCATGCAAATGAGGTGAATTAGTGATCCAGGAAGCAGGCAGGTGTTTGTGCAGAAGTAGTGTTACCTGCAGAAATGTATTCGGCTACTAACAGGATACATTTCTGCAAATTACAAACTGGAGGCATGACAGCTCCAAAGAAAGCATGTATTCAATGTAGTAGGCATGCCATGGCCAACTATATGGCCATTGGCATGGTAAATAGTTGCAAAATTATAAAAAAAAAACTTTTATCTTTTTTGGCAGATTTTGGCCATTTAAGTGTAGGACAGTGATGCGCAAACGGGATCGGCCTGATAATAAGAAAAAAGTTAGAAATAAGCTTTTAAACCAAAATCAGCATTCTGCCATAATAGTCAATGGCATGTATAAGACAACAATATCATGGAATAGTGGTTGCTAAGGGGGAATGCTGAATGTCAGTCTTGTAACCATGCATTAGCAGTCAGTTTTATGCAAATGAGGGGACTGATACTGAATCACAGATTTCCCCTCAGTGTTAGCTTGCACACAACCATGTAGGTGCAGCAATAACATGGTATAAGCAAAAGAGGTAGATGACCTCATAAGGGGGAGAGTCATGCATGCTGTAAGCTTATTGGAGCTCTGTGGCTCATGTTTGCCCTTATCTAAGCACAGCTAAGGAAGGGAGTGTGTGTCTGAGGCTGCCTAGCAGTGTTTACATTGCCTAAACGGGTGTGCGCACTGTGCATTGGTTTTAAACAAACAAAAAAAAAACAAGAAGTAGCAGCTCTTTTCACATCTGAGCACTAGGTATGCGTGGCATGCCTTGGGGCTTAAACGGGAAAGCAATGGAAGGGAAAACAGCAGTAGGAAGGCAATCAAGAGAACTAGCATAGCTGGCAGGTGAAATGTATCAGAATCAGTCAATTACACAGTCAGCAGCCCAACCCAGCACAACACACTACTATAAACTATGCAAACACCTTTCACTCTGGTTTTTCACACAAACTCTACACCACTGGTGTACACAAATGGGGAAATTTTACCTGACAAAACTAACAAAATGATAGGGGCTGCTGTCGTTCTCATACGTAAATATGTGGAGGGTGGTGAGGATGAGAAAGCTGATGACCGACCCACAGTGCAATGAAGGAGAAGAGTGTACAGACCCAGGGTAACCTACCAGAGATTACATGAGCTGGAGATAGTGGAGTGCTATAGGGTGGACAGGGACATCTTACAGCAAATTGTTGAGCTGTGCCGGCAACGCCTCACACACAGAACCAACAGAGGGGAACCCATCCCAGTGGATACCAAGGTATGTGTAGGCTTAAGAATACTAGCCACAGGTTCCTTCCAAACGCCAACTGGGGATATTATGGGGATCTCACAGGCATCAGCATCCAGGGTACTCCACCAGTTCCTGGATGCCATGTCAGCACATGCCAGTGAGCACATATAGTTCCTCAACACCCATGAGATGTTGACCAGCAGTATGCATCTCTTCCACGAAATAGCAGAATACCTTGAGGTAGTGGGTGCTATAGACTGCACGCACATATACATCAAAGCACCACCCGGTGAGTGGGGTAGGGTCTACATAAACCAAAAGGGCTTCCCCTCCATCAACTGCCAGGATGTGCAATGCCCAGGGAATTATCATGAATGTGTGTGCTGGCAGCCCTGGAAGCTATCACTACTCTCACGTCTGGCATATGACACAGCTGTACCAGAGATTTTCCAGTGAGGACATCCCATATGACCACCTAGTGGGGGATGCTGATTATGCACTGGAGCCACGGCTGAAGACACCCATCAAAAATCCACACACACCCGAACAAGAACTCCATAATGAGGCACACGCACAAACCAAAATCATAATAAAGCGTGTGTTTGGGATGCTCAAGTCACTGTTCCGGTGCCTGAACATATCCGGTGGAGCCTTGCAGTACTCTCCAGCTACATGTACACACATTTTCATTGCAAGTGCCATGCTACACAATATGATCTGGCAGAAAGAGCTGCAGCAGGAACAGCATGGGCCAGGTTTACACAGCCCCCCACCATTGTCAAGGCCAGCACAGGCACAGAGTGACTCGGAGGAGGAACAACCTGAGCCTGCCCATGTAGGCATAAGGAGGCATGCCTAGTATGCCCAGGCTTCGACAAAGAGGCAATGCATAGCACATACACTGGCATGGTAGGAACCCAGGGAATGACACCTTTCTCTGACTTGCACATACAGTAAATGGGATCCCAAACATGACACTACCTGTGCTTTACTATGTATAGGGAGTGTACTATGTGCATCCCACATAGTCAGCTCTCCAGCAGCACCATGCTCAATGCTGGCACAGCCACAAGGTAAGTCAATCTTCCTAGCAATTGCTGAATGGAGTAGCATATTCTGCTAGTTGTAGCTATGGTATGGATGTGAGCATGCAAGGAAATTGGGTGGCTGAATGGGATGGCAGCAGAAAGTGGACACCTATATGGGCAGCAGGAAATCCATAATGAATACTGCTGTCAACAAAGTAGGCAGTACTAGACAAGGTGACAAATCCCACTGCAGTGCATGTGGTGGCCCAAATATGTGTCCATAGGACACACACATGCATGTCAGTGAGGTTCACATAACCAACAACAGCCTCAGCCAGCAGGGCAGGTGTAGATGACCATAAAGAAAGGCTGTGCTAAGGCCTCCAATTAATGGAAATGGATAACAGCCCCCTCTAGACCTACACAGACAGACTACAACAGGTCAGGCAGTTGTATGTGAGTTCTGCAGGGTAAGAAGTCTGGAACTGAAATGTAGGTCAATAAAACCTAAGATCTGTACTCTAGTGAAATGCCTCTAGTCTGCATGATAGGTTAGAATACAAAATGAAATGGAAGCCAGTAGAGTACCTGAAATACCAGTACAGTCATAGCAGACATTTACAGTTGTCAGGCGCCCCCCACACACACACAATCCTATGTAGAAATGCAGTAACATGTACGAGTGGGGTTAATAACAGTGGTACACAGACTACCTGAGCTGGTCCAATTTACAGGTTAGATTGTTGCATGTGTACAATATGCAGGGCTCTGTGTGTTAGGTTTTATGTGTTGTATAGTGTGGAAGTGGTCAGTATGTTGGTATTGAAGGTTGTGTCCCAGTGGCCTATGGCTAGTACTGTCAATGACAGGGACATGTTCTGACAACTGCATTGCCAACCATAATGCATCCCAGCAGGACCCAATTCAGCAGTCATCCATACTCATTGCTCAGATGTCAATATCTGTCACCATATGAAAGATGGACATGCCATGAATGTGGACCCAAACATACACACAGTACACAGGTGAAAGTACCCTAGGCAGAGTATATAAAATGTAACAGTGAACTGCACACACCTTTGGAATTGTGCATACAGGTTAGCAGCACATTAGTTGTCCATGTAGTATGGAATACTGATGTAGCCTGGCCAATCACTGCCAGAACACAAAAGGCACAGTTATGAAGTAATGAGAGACTGCCTATGTCCTCGCACAAGGCACCATAAGGGGAATGTCCCAGGTATATCTTTGAGTCAGCTGCAAGAAGCTTCCCTATCACTCATGTGCTCAGCTCAGCCCGCCATCATCCACAGGTTTATCACAGGTCATATCCCTGCTGTTGGAAATGAGTACAGTATGACCTCCACTTCTGTATGGGAATACCCACAGAATGCAGTATGCTGAAAAGGTGTCCCATGCAGGTGTGTTCCTGGCTGTAGGCAGCACCCTGCCAGCATCCAGACCAATGGCTTAGTATGAACAGGAAATATTGCCAATAACATCTCACACACTTACACTGTCACCCCAGGGGAATCCAGTGGCTCACAGCCTGGGACTGTAGGAGTGACAGAATGAAATGGCCTGATACAGTTGGCCTGCATCATTACCAAATGCCCTACAGTCCTCTGTCAAAGGCCTGTGCCTCACCTGTACTGCCAATGTATGTTATCTCATGGGGTCCCAACTAACAACATAACACAGTCCACAGAACACAAATGCAAGTCCATGCTGACAAATCTCAGTAGCATGCCCACCATGTCCTACTGCATGAACTGTGGACCAACCCCTAAATAATGCTGGGATGAAAGGACAACTATAGGGATACTTCCCAGATATCACTTGCATAATGTTAGGGGGATAGAATAACAGAGTGGGGGTGTAGAAGCATGGATGCAATGGAGTGTGTGAAGTCTGAAACTCTGATGTGTGCCCATACTACCCCTGCCTGCAAACCCAGTAATGGGTGGCTACAAACCTGCTCAAAAACCACAATACGAAAGAGAACTGACCAGATATATAAGCCCTGCCTCTGGGTAACCTAGGTGAGTCTGCACAGCTGAGAGGTATGGCCACAGCAGGATATGGCCATTCTGTTATATTGATAGATATAGAAGCAGGGGATCCTCAGCCACCACAGTACCAAGGTGCTGGACCATTTACACATATCCATCAGCAAGTGTCTGCAGCTACCCCTCCAGAATGGCATGAGTGTGCAAGAATATGTAGGCTGCAGACCACAATACTGGAAATAACTGTGAGCAAATAAGTATATTTGTCATTAGTTGATGACATGATACATCACAGTGTAAAACAGTACACGTCTGAATATCTCTGCTAACACCAACCATGTAACACAAGCAGCACAGCACCAATACTTACTGTATCTCACTATCTTTCGCCCATTGTGACTCAATATTGTCAACCTATCTATGGATACCCTGCAGAAACATGTTGCTAGCTGTTGGTGTAAAACACAAAATCCTGCACTGGAGTACAATCTACCTGGAATGGATTCAGACACTCATTACAGAAGATCATACTGGGCGTGCTCCTACACTTAGAGAAATGAAGCCCATGTCTGACAACAGCAGTGGACTATACATATCTGTCAGTCACAGATGTCTGTGCACACACACCACATTGCACACCATTCATGCATTGCATGCACATTGGATAGGAATACTCACACATATCCAAGGCCAGCACACTATAATAGGTCAAACATACATGCACACAGATGTGGGAAAAAGAGAGGCAGACAGGACAATGAGATTGCCATTACGAGGCCTGTCCCATCCACCACACATCTAATTGGTCAATATCTCATGATGTGCCAATGTCAATCACTGTAGACATTTCCTTTTGGTAGCCCTCAGCCCTATAGTGTATGTGGTGCATGTGATAACTGTGTAACATGATAGTACAAATCAGTATTCATCTAGCATTTGTATACTCAGTCCTGTCAAATGTAAAGTTGTGTGTGACTGAGTGTTGTGTGTGTGTGTTTCCAGAGGAATAGTTTATGGCTCATTCACACACAAAGCACTTCTCATAGCACATGTTAGCACTCATGCTGATGTCAGTGACCTTTAAATACCCACATATCTGGTGCAGTTCGAATAACAGAAGACCAGGAACCTAATGGAAAATGCACCAAACAAGCCTGTATATGAACTCCATTTATTGCAGTAAAAACACACCAAGATTATGAGCTTTCATCTTTCACATAGAAGACTTCATCAGAATAAAGCACACTGATTCAAGAACCATTTTTATACCAGTACATGCTACATAATAGATAAAATGGAGCCAATGCTATTGTCAAAAAAGTCACATGTAAAATGGTCACATGAGCAATATTAAATACACAGGATGTTAATATTCAAGCCAACTAACCTTTTTTCAAATAAAACACTGTTATATACGAAATACCTTCAGCATACATTTAAAAATGCAGGCACAGTAATGCATGTAAAAATGTTAAATTACTTAAAGTTTCACAGATTTTTCATTCAGGGCTGAAAGTATTGTCAAGGACTCATTTATACCTGGTGGAAAATTAGCTGCTAGTCTGAGTTGCCAAAAATCCCAGACATGGCAACTGTGAAACTCTGTGTGTGTGTATGTAGAGATTAATGATTTTGAGGCCATTCACAGTCACTACACCTCCCATTGCCCTACTTTAGCAAGCCTGCTGATGTCAGTCACCTTGAAATCCCCCTTTGGAGAAGGGCAAGCCTTATAAGCTCCATGGCATGTGCAATAAATGTGTAATGCTATAGTGTAACGTACTAGTTAGATAGGAGTTATAATCCCAGACATAGCAACTGTGAAACTCTGTGTGTGTGTGTGTGTGTGTGTGTGTGTGTGTGTGTGTGTGTGTGTGTGTGTGTGTGTGTGTGTGTGTGTAGTGGTTAATGATTTTGAGGCCATTCAGAGTCACTACACTTCCCATGCCCTACTTTAGAAAGTCTGCTGATGTCAGTCACCTTGAAATAACCCTTTGGACAAGGGCTAGTCCTATAAGTTTTGCTGCACATGTGATAACTCTGTAATGCTATAGTGTAACATACTAGTTAGGTAGAAGTTCTAATCCCAGACAATACAACTGTGAAACTCTGTGTTTGTAGAGATTAATGATTTTGAGGCCATTCACAGTCACTACATATCCTAACGCCCTACTTTAACAAGCCTGCTGATATCAGTCACCTTGAAATACCCCTTTGGACAAGGACAATCATTATACACTCTTTGGCACTTGCGATAACTGTGTGTTGCTATAGTGTAATGTACTAGTTAGGTAGGAGTTCTAATCTTAGACATGGCAACTGTGAAACTGTGTGTAGAGATTAATGATTTTGAGGCCATTTACAGTCACTACACCACCGACTGCCCTACTTTAGCAAGCCTGCTGATGTCAGTCACCTTGAAATAACCCTTTGGACAAGGGCCAGCCCTATAAGCCCCATGGTGCATATGATAACTGTGTAATGCTATAATGTAGCATACCTAGTTATGTAGGAGTTCTAATCCCAGACATAGTAACTGTGAAACTCTGTGTGTGTAGAGATTAATGATTTTGAGGCCATTCACAGTCACTACACCTCCCATTGCCCTACTTTATGAAGCCTGCTGATGTCAGTCCCCTTGAAATACCCCTTTGGACAAAGGTCAGCCCAGTAAGCTCCGTGGCATGTGCGATAAATGTGTAATGCTATAGTGTAACATACTCGTTAGGTTGGAGTTCTAATCCCAGATATGGCAACTGTGAAACTCTGTGTGTGGTGTGTGTGTGTGTGTGTGTGTGTGTGTGTGTGTGTGTGTGTGTGTGTGTGTGTGTGTGTGTGTGTGTGTAGAGATTAATGATTTTGAGGCCATTCACAGTCAATACACCTCCCATTGCCCTAGTTTAGCAAGCCTGCTGATGTCAGTCACCTTGAAATACCCCCTTTTGAGAAGGGTCTAGCCCTATAAGCTCCATGGCACATGCCATAAAAGTGGAACAATGTAGTAACAATAACTACACAAGTATGGGTTTGAATCTCATATGTGGCAAGTGTTGTGTGTGTACATATGTAGGTGTGCACCGCAAAGATTTTGGCCCCATGTACAGCCAGTACACATCTCAGAGCCTGACTTTAGCAGTCATGCAGGTATCATCCACCTTACAATACCTGTTGCCAACCCTAAACCATGTCAGGTCAGTGGTGCATGTGGTAAATGTGTAACATAATGGTAGAAGTTTAAACCTCACACCTGGTAAATGTAAATGTGTGTTTAGGGTAAAATTATTTTTGGGATCTCTCACCTACTACATCACTCAATGCCAGTATTTGCAAGGGCTGGTGGTGTTCCTCACCTTAGAAGTACCTTGGGACAACATCCATCTTGTAAGCTCCATGGCACATGTGCTAAATGTGGTACACTGTAGTATCAATACATAGTTAGGTATGGGTTTGAATCTCAGCACTAGCAAGTGTGTGTGTGTCTGTCATCAATACCATGTGTGAAGGGTGCTGTGATTGTGTAATAACAGGATGCATTGTGGGGTGGGTTTTGCTAAATTATTATATTGAGGACCTAGTATATGTCACAATGTCCACCTTACAAGGACAGCAGATGTCAAACACCTGATAGGCTGGTGTAGACAGTCCATAGCCCTACATGTGACATTATGGATTGGGGAACAATATAGGCAAATCTTGTGTTACTCAGAAAACACTCTCCACCCATGTCTCATACACAAACACACTTGACTACGCAACAACCACTATATTGGTTGTTCCCTGCATATTGCCTCACAGATAGTAACCACGGTGTGATTGCAGTGGACTACATGCCTGTTGACCTCAACAGTGCCACTGACATCAGAAAGTACTGTGATGTGTAACATCTCCTGTGTGTTATCCAGCAAGTAGAAGGACATGGCACCCTGTTCCACCCCTACAGTAGAGAAATAAATGCTTACATTGGTCCTTTTGCTATGTTCCCCACTGGATGCCTGCAACAACTGTAGAGTCTGCAAATGTAATGCACAAAGGGAATACCATGCCTTATACACATGCCCTGTATGGACAGGCACCACTAACTCCACTGAATACCTGTATCATGCTGTCAATGTAGGTGCAAGCATGACCTCAGGTCCATAGACAGGTCTCCCCAAATGAGGTCAGGAATGCTACATCAGAAGATAACATGCTGTACACACAACATGCCCCAGAGACCTCAAGTACAATACCACACATCAAAGAACATGCGTGTCGGACATGTACACAATCCAGACACTATCCATGTTATGGAAACTAGATCACATACAAGGGAAGCAGTGCACATCACTGGCTACCCACAATAGTAACCCAGATGAGTGGAAGGTGAATAGAATACCCACCTGTGGGGACCACTCAAGGCACTACACCCCTGAGCCACACTGGAGACCATTGTCATGTAGCCTGATGCCAAGGTATTCCCTTTGCCTAACCTTGTACAGCCACTAGGCCCATTCACCTACTACATACCTGTGAAGCAATGAACCTATGCATCTCAGTACTGGCAAGTGTGTGTGTGTGTGTGTGTGTGTGTGTGTGTGTGTGTGTGTGTGTGTGTGTGTGTGAAGATTATTGATTTTGAAGCCATTCACGATCACTGCACATCCCATTGCTCTACTTTAGCATGCCTGCTGATGTTATTCACCTTGAAATAACCCGTTGGCTATGTATCAGCCATATAAGCTCTGTAGCACTTGTGATAATTGTTTAATACTGTAGTGTAGTAAACTAGTTAGGTAGGAGTTCTAGTCCTGATCCTGCCAATTGTGATAATGCGTGTGTTTCCCTAAGAGAGAGTGTGTGTGTCTCCATTGACACCTGCTTTTGTGGACATTCCCATGTATTACACTTCCCTTATCCCTACTTTAGCACTGTTGCTGATGTCACTCACCTTCAAAGATACTTTTGGACAACTCTCCAACATGTAAGTTCCATGGCATGTGCAGTAGATGCATAGCATTGTAATAGCAATATATAGTCAGGTAGGGGGTTGAAACTCAATACTGGTAAGTGTGTGTTCCTGCATGTGTCAGCAGTATCCTGTTGGGGTGATTGTGTACTGACAGGATCCACTGCAGTGTGGGTTTTCCTACATCATTATTTTGAGGACCTATATGTCCCATTGCCCACTTTACAAGGTTAATAGTTTTCAAACACCTTAGAGGCTGTTGTAGACAATCCTCAGCCATAAATATGTACAGCCATGTGCAATTACTATGTGACAGTATGGGTTAGTAAACAATATAGGCAACTGTTATAATACCCAGATACCACTCTCCACCCACAGATCATACACAAACATGCTTGGCTCTTACTCTCTTACACCCTTCCTTTCTTACTTTCTCTGTCTCTGTCTGTCTGTCTCTCTCTCTCTCTTCCTCTCTGGTGGATGTGGACAAGTACATCTGCTTTGCATAGGCAGCAGCTTGAATTTTGTAAGGAATGCTCATAATCAGCTGATGGCCTGTGCACGAATTGCAGCCCCCTAGTTGCTAATTGCATGTGGAACAGCGGTGGTATCATTCCTATAGCCAGTTGCATGGAAACACACTCCTATAACTAAGCACTTCATGTGAGTGCTGGCCCTTTTCCTTCACTGTGAGCAGGACTTCATGTGGGTGTTTGACAAACAGCATCAGAGAGGGTAGTTGGAAATGCCTCTTAAAAATAGACTGTGGAGACAGGCCAACAAATAGGAGGGGGATGTTCCAGACATGGGGACAGATTGTAACTATTACTGTTCTATATTTGATGTAACGTTGATTTAACAGGCTTTGTGTGGATATGGTTGTTCTACATGATTTGAAGTCTTGCATGACAGTGTTATGTGTTTGAGGAAACTCTCACGTGTAGGGCTATCTCCAGACTGTCCAGCATTTGGAGTCTTATACATGTTGTGTTACTCAAGCATTTCCTATCTTTAGATATGCAGTAGCATACCCTGATGATTGCAGTCAGTACATGGTGACATCCATGAGAGTTACTGACTTCATATCCCTCAGAAGAGATATGTCACAACAAACCCGGTTACACCAGGACATTTTTCAGTTTATCACAGAAATATGTCAATATTGGCCCTGTGTTTGTGTCTCTGTCCCCCAAGTCTTTCACCCTTTGTCCATATGTCATGCAGTAAAAGGTACATATGTATAGTACATCATTATTTACTGACATCATACCTGATAACAAGCCAGTGAGATATCAGACTGCTACACATGTTATGTATAGTAGAACTTATATTTGAGGACAAAACCTGGACATTCTGTTGTAGTGTGTACAGTAGTGAAGTATGTGTACTTATGGTGATTGTTGACAGAGTGTGTATTGTGAATATGTTACTTGGCCTGTGTACAGAATGTGGTAGATGTCATAGTTCTAGGTCCTGTTCTATTGATGTTGCATGCTGCTCCAGTTTATGGTACCCTATCAGCGTACATGTTTGTAGGGCCAGACTTATACATGTCCCATACCACATTCAGGCATCAGACTACACTGTGTATTGGCCCAGTATATGTAGTGTTACTGCGTGAGTGGCTCATATGAGGGTGGTTTTGTTCACACAGTCCATATACTGTAATATTACTTAGGCTTACCATAATGTGACTGTGTTCAGATTGGTTGTGGGTATGCACTGTCACACTGTTGCGTGTTACTCCATGCTATTACATGCCTGTAGTGCCTGCTATATATTTGCAAGTACATGTGTATTCCCCCATAGGAAACTTGGGTCAGTGTTGTGGCAGTCTGCTTGTAGTTTGCACAGTGCTTTGTGACATGCCTAGCAGCTCAGTGTATTTACCTAGTTTGATGTTATGTCCAGATATTTGTCAGATGTACTGTAGGCTGGCCACCATAACTGTTGTGCATGTCTGAAAAACAGTGGGATGGTGTAAAGTTGTATGTCACTAACTAGTGTAAAGTATGTGGGCTTGGAACCTCTGTTCCTCTGGTTAATATGTATTAGAACAGACAGGAGTGTGTGAATACATCAACTGTGTGAGCTTATCTATCCCCTTTACATGGTTGTAAACATCCATTTTGTCAGGCATGGTCCATACGTCTTGCACTAAGGAGTTCTGTGTATACCTCTGCACTGACCAGATTGTGTCAGAATGTCCACTTTTATTGGTCATATCTCTGCTGTATTCCACAGGGTCATTACTGTGATTTGTATGGTACTTCACTATGATGATCTTATGATGTCTGTCAGTAACTGATGGCGTACATGTCAGAATCAGAAGTGTCTTCCCACACAACATGTCTGTTAACACAACCCCTGTTACTGTAGCAACATTCTACATTTATACCTGCAATACTTACATGACATCCTCTTGCACAAAGACGTTGTGACTATTGGTGCTGAGGTATGACTCCACTACATGTTAAGGGCATATATATATATATATATATATATATATATATATATATATATATATATATATATATATATATATATATATATATATATATATATATATATATATATATATATATATATATATATATATATATATATATATATATATATATATATATATATATATATATATATATATATATATATATATATATATATATATATATATATATATATATATATATATATATATATATATATATATATATATATATATATATATATATATATATATATATATATATATGTGTTTGTGTAAACTTGACTGTTGTATATACCTTCCCAGATGTATCACACCATATTTATCTGATATGTGTATATTTAGATATAACAACATACTGATTCAACACTAATTTCACTAAGAAGTACTACACAATTGTAGAAGTCAAAGCAGTTGTTCACTACTATTCATATGTGTACTGACAGATATGTTGGAAAAAACAACAGCCATTTTCACAGCTGTGATGTCTTAGTGGTTGACTGCTGTGACTATAGTATACACAGTCCTGGGCTGAAGACCTGCAAGGGCTGTTTATTTTGTTGCGAGGCAGAACAAAGTCTGTTGGATACAGAGTGGTTAAGGCAGTTTTGAGCAGCATTAAGTGGGTTTGCATGGGTTTGCCCAGTAGTAAACATTGCTAAAGTATGGTTAAATGAAAAGCCATTTACACTGTGTAGGCTTCTCTTACCAGTGCGCAAATCTGCTTAGCATTTATATTTACACAATGCTTACACCTGCTAAGCATGGCTCAGGCCTGGTAACCAGTGATCACATTCCAGTCTGATGAAATAGCATGGCAATGACATCTGTAATAAGTGTATTCAATTCCATGTACATAACATGCTTCTATGTACTGTCATTACAGTAGTAAGGGGTATGAGTATACTGTCTGGGACACCTGAGTATATATGGCTAGTACAACTATCTTTTCCTTTTATATGTGTTTCATACATGGGTAGTATCCCAGGTTATATGCAGTCACACTTGCATGTATTGTATCATTATGTTATTACTGTTAACAGTTCTTTCACAAATAAGAGTAGATTGCAGATTGTAGTACTGGAACCATACACCCCTGCATGCAAAGCTGGACTCTGAGTACTGACTATCATATTCTTGGTGTGTGAGCTGTGTGTTATTAAATACTTGCTACTGGATATTGATCTGATATGTGAATATTAACTGTAGACTGCTATGTGTATAGGACATGTCATTGAGGGCTGCTGTCATGTAGTAATGGCATACCTATCAGTGTCAGATGTCTTTCTGTCAAAACATTAATCCTAATGCATAAACTCTTGGCTAGCTGATTTCTGTCTGTCCTCTCTACAGATGTGCAGATGCCAGGTATCCATCTTGGCTGCTTACAGGCAATCTATGCCTGACTGACACTGACATGTCTGCCCAGTTGTGTTATGAAAGCCACAGCTAGGAAACCCCACCCTGTATGCACCGCATGCCATGGATACCTCAACTAGTCTACCACAGTCAACAGAACATGCTTGGGTACAGGTCTCCAACCCACATACTGACCATGTTATGTAATATATATTGCATACATGTCAATTGGAGCACCTCACTGGCCTCTGCAAGAGTCAACCAGGTGATTGGTTGTTGCATTTAATTGTCACCCTGAGGATCACTCACGTGGCATCAGTTGATAGATGGCCTGCTGACAAATGTCAGGTGGCATGATACCAATGTACCCACATCCCCTACTCTTCTCATATCTCCATGGACAATATCCTGGTACCACACCTAGGAACACCTGCACCTATGGAAACCAGTGCTGACAAATGTGTCAGTGTGCATTGCTGAGAATAACAGTGTCTGTGTGTTTGTAAACTTGCAGTTGATAATACCCTGAGGGCCTTCTCATACACTGCACCCCCCCCATTGCCATAGTTAGAAATGGCTGCTGCTGTAATGGACATTAAATGTATCTTGTTACACTCTTCACTCTATGGGCTACCTGGACCTTGTGGTACCAGCACAACACTGTTGTACAAATGGGTAAATAGGCATGGGTTGCCCTCTGAGCCCTGGCAAGTGTATGTATGTGTCCAAGTGTGCATATTTGTAGGATACAGTATTCTGAGGCCACATTCTCCAAATACAATACACCTGGCCATACAGTATAAGGGATAGTGATGTTGCTGACATTAGGAGAGCCATGACAAACCATCACACTACTATCCCTGTGGCATGTGCAATAAATGCATATCCCTATAGTAGCACTGAAGAGCTAGACAAGGGTTTGTATTCCAGCCCTAGTCAATGTGTGATTGTGGGTATGTCAGAGTACTATCATGGGTTTTAGTGAGTAAAATATCCAATGTGTGATGTTGGTGCTGGGTATACTGTCTTTACACTATGCTACCCCCAGTACATGTCCCAAGGTCCACTGTATGAGGAGCACTGTCACCATCAACCATACAGGTAACTGAATACACTATCCAGCCCAATGATGCATGTGCTGTGTGCAAATTATCTGTAACAGAATGGACTCACTGACAAAGTAGTTAGCATTGATAAACTCAGGCCTCTCAGATATATCTATGACTGTTATGTGTTTATCAATTTGCATATAACAGTGTTCATTAACACCCAGTACATCCCCCAATACCATACTGTACAAGGCCTGGTGATGTTCCTCACATTACAAGAAACTCGGGATACACCTTTTCCTAAAAGCTGTGTGGTGTGTGCAATTAAGGATAAATACATTAGTAGCAATAAATACCTAGGTAGGGGGTTCCACTCTCAGTGTTGCCGAGTAAGTGTGTGTGTATGTGAAAGGATCTACTTCAGTTTGCAGAAAATACATGTCCCAGGAGGTCGTCTGTCTGAGAACTGACTAGCAAATGCTACCATTTCAAAGGAAACATCTCGTGGAAATTCATCCCATCAAAAGTAGTAGTAGATGTGTAAATGCCCTCTTCTCCACTGTATAGCTGTACAGCGATACTAGAATTGGTATATATAGTTGGTTGTCAATGTTGTGGACACAGCCACTCTCATTGTGTTTATTGTTGCGTTTATCCCCGCTTAGTCTGATGTAATACTGTACAGTTTATGTTAACAGGTTAAGTAGTTGTCACTCCTACTATGTGTGGCTCTAAAGAACCCCACACTCTCCAAAGTGGAGGGCTGTGCCACTCACACCAGCACACCTATGTTTACCAACTCCAGGATTGCACTACATTGGGCAAGGGGACATATACCCTGCCAGTACCATCAGCAATGACATTAAAATAGCAGACTGATTATTTACTGATGTGATGTTTTGTCTATTTTGCCTTGGTAGAATTACATAGGCTAAAATGGGTTTACTGCAAAATTAAGTACATCCATGTGTACAGTATTCTCTGTGTATTGCATCAACACCAAAGCCTCTGTGTCTGTGTGTGTGTGTGTGTGTGTGTGTGTGTGTGTGTGTGTGTGTGTGTTATACACAAACGTGTGGTGTGTGCCACCCAGTACACTTACCATTGTCTACTGTAGAAGGGCTGCTGACATCAGCCACCATGCACTCACTGATATACACCCCTCAGACCTATCAGCAATATGGCACATGCAGTAACTGTTATACAGACTTGTTACTTGTATTCAGCTTTACCCAGGATATGACACCGTCAATGTGTCACCACAGTGGTATACTGCTTGTAGAAAACAACAGCAGACCAACATCCTGCTTACACATAGACACCTATGACACAAACTGAATACATTATGGAGACCACTATCAGTCAGTGTTAATAACAGCTATGATGCATCATGGCTGGACAGCTACACATCCTGACATGTAAACATTAAACTTTCCTGCTGAAAACATGTTAGACAACATTACATTACTACACCTTAGTACATTCACCCTGTGCATCAGAACCATATTAGCCTTACCCTGCATTGATGGTATGGATGATAGAGATATGGCACAGGTATCATCATATGCATAGGATGTGTTGTGGGTTTGCCAGAGACCTATGCTGAGTCATTTGGTTGACATCATGTGTGTGTGTTAGGGGGTTTTGTTATTAATTATGCTGTGCATATGTGGTGTGTGTAGGTATGGAGGTGCCCTAGCTGTGTTGGTGATGTGTGTGTATATGTATGCACACAGTTTAGCCATGTGGCTGCCCTATACAGGGATGTGTTAGACAGCTTCAGACTATACATGGTAGGGTGTGAAGTTCACTGTCTCCAGCCACAGACATGAAAATTGTGCCTGCCAGGGGTTCTATTGGCACTACCAGGTACAAGGCCAGATATGGTACTCTCCCTTGATGATAACAAATGTCTACTGGATCTGGGTCCCTGTTGAGACTGGGCAGGGCCATATGCACGTGGTCTACTGTTTTGTGGTGTGGATAGCACCCCACCACAGTGCTGGTGCTAGTACTACCACTACAGGAGCAGCTTTGACTTGTTGCACATCCACGTAGACCTCCACCTGTTGGTGTTGCTGACCTACGTCCATGTGGCTGTCCCCCTACTCCCACCATATGCTCTAACACAGACATTGCATGGCCGAGGATTCCTACCATCTCACCCAACTGTCTATCCAGGACCTCTGCAAAATAACAGTGGGCACCTGAAAGATCACGGATGTTGTCAATAACAGCAGAATGAGTAGTCCTCTGGAGCCTCAGACTATGCCTGGTATAATGTTTCATACATGCCTGTGCCTCCATGATGGCCCAAAACATGCATCTGTTGACACCTGCTGTGACACTTCTGCCATTAGCATGATGGCTAACAACACACCTACGAGCACCTCTGTACATTTGCCTGTGTGGTACCTCACCAGTCATGTGGCTATGTCTGCTGTGTACAGACACACTTGCCATAGTCACCACACTGTTATGTCTCATGCCACCACCCGTCAACTGTCCCTCATCTGTGACCACTGGTAATGGGGTATGTATAGGCAATGTGACTGTGTGTGGGGATGGGGTGGATAACAGTGGGATGTCAATTGATGGCACAGGTTCAGCCCCTTACAACCCTGCCTGTGCCTCACCATACCTATCATCATTGTCAGAGTCTGTATGAACACTAACATCAGTTTGTCTGTATGGATGGACCCTCTCCCACCTCGCCACCTGTGAGGGAAAATTAAAAAACGTACTTTAAGACCTGTATACATCATTGATTACCTACACACACACACACACACACACACACACACACACACACACACACACACACACACACACACACACACACACACACACACACACACACACACACACACACACACACACACACACACACACACACACACACACACACACACACACACACTTACAGGTGAGGTGGCCCAAAGAAATTACACAGATCTCACATTACCCAACTGTCAACATGCATGACATATATCACTCAACTGCATGCACTGCAGCTATATTCAATCCCTGTTACCAGCATTATACATCTCTGTGATGCATGGGTTGTGTTAGTAGGTGATGCCCCTTCTGCTGGAACACACAGCACTCATGTACACAATATTGCTGTGTACCTGTTCAGCACCCTGGCGTGTACTGTGCACCATACCACACAAGTGTACATACCATTGCTGAATGTGTATATGTGTGGTAGTTATGTTTGTTCTGTTGCTCACAGCTCCTATGTGTTTATCTGACATATGTCAATAGTGATTGCCTGATGTCTGATTTGCAGATCTCATCATCAGCAGTTCATGTATGTACAATAAAATCCAATTACACTGACAAGCTTCAAAGCATCCTGTAGCTATGAAGAGTGTACACACTCTTATAGACATGCCATCCTCTTCCCTGTTATGCTATGGGGCCACAATACTACATATGTTAACATTACACAGACCTGATATGTGACATATGACCTGTGCAATCAAATGCAGTATCAAACAAATGTGTTAGTTGTGCAGATGCTGATTGAGATGCATACAATATGTGGGTTGCATTAGTGTGCACACCCTTAACATGATGGTTTGTTGCAGCACCTATTAAGTGAACTACAGCAGTCATTATTCCTGGAAGAGGTATACTAGCATGGCCCATCTTCATTTGCCATTATTTGGTCACTCCGCCCTACAAATGCCCCCCAACTCTGCCAGACTGCAAGGTCAGCTCATGTGCACAGACCTTGGAGGTCACACAGTGCCGTCACTATTGCTGTGGAGTAAGGGTTATGTCTGATACAATGCATGACCATGACTGTGTTCAGATACAGCCATTCTTAGTGAGCTTTGGATGTATGCTTCAGTTCACTGTTGTGTTTCAGGGTGACACCCCTCCCCATCCTCAACCTTTTTTGCAGATGCTTGACAACAATGGGCCACACATGAGTGTCATTTTGCAGTGTTCCAAATTTAGAACACCATGTCTACCAGCCTAGTTCCTGCTAATAAATAGCAAACCTAAAGGTGTACATGGGTATCAGCAAGGTACAGATGGGGATGGTGGGCCTGAGGTGGAGTGAGGTGTTGGTTGTGCAGCACATGTATCTTTATTAATACTGTCTGTAGGTTTCAGCCTTGGTCTAGGTACACCATTACACATTGCAACGTATGCCTTTGGGAGACTTGATGTTATGCATATGCTACCTGTAGAGAGCCCTGGATGATCTCTCCTGTGGAACAACTCTTCCATCTGATTACCCTAACTAATAGGCCACACTTATGCAGAGTCCAGGTGATTGTCGACACAGGTACTGCACAGGCAGTACTTGCTAGAGAGTCCTGCAAGTCCCTCAGTGTTGCTGCATGTATCTGGGAAGCCTCCATGACCAGTTTGCAACATGTGTTGTCATCCGTTTTGGATGGGCATCTATTTATTTTCTACATTAATGGTGTCCCATACTTCGTCACATACATACTTGTCTGCACTGTTTGCCATGGAATATGCAATGACGAGGTAAGGCTATGTCTCCCACTCATGAGTGCTACCTTTTGGATATGGGATCCATTCCATGGTTTGTAGGATGTGTGCAAGCCATGGTTGCCTCTGTTGCAGGTGAGTGGACAAATGTCACGGACATATTTCTTGGACAGGAGGACATTACTTGGTGTGACATTGAGGACCCATACTTGATGGAAGGTGTGTACTCAAGAAGATTGAATGCTGCAGTACCTCAAAAGCTGCTTCCACAATATGTTATTTTGAATGTGTGCACACATATCTTCCAGTGTTTGTTAAGGTTTGTATTCCCCATATTTGTTGTCCTAACATAGGATTCTATATCACATATTCATTGCTCATGTTAGGATCACATTACTAGTTGTAAAAGTTGTGGAATGTGGTATTGTGATATGCCATTGTGTAGATCTGTAACAGTTGCCATTGTAATAGTGGTATATACACTGTTGTAGCCACTGTATAAGGGTAATGTTTCAGACATGTCCCTACTGTCGGCCATTTTTCCCAACATTATGTTCATCTCTGTCCACACATCTTGCACTGACAGGTTGTTAGTTATACTGCAGGACTCTTATATACCCTTCAGATATGCCACCATGGTGACCACTGTGATGCAGTGCAGTAAACAGCAACAATAAGTGAACATATACAGCATGCATTATGGGTAGGTGTGTTAAATGTGTGCATGGCAAATACCATGGCCATAACATGGCCGGTGTATTGGCAAACCTGAACAAAAGACCTCCACACTCACCAGATACAGGCTACTGCCCCAGAGGTATATCAGAGGTACCTACACAGTTGTGTGAGAGACGTGATGTCAGTAACCACACCTGTGGCATTGGTACAGGGTGGGAGCAGCATTTCAGTACATCAGCAGTACAAACCCACAATACTACAGATTATGCACATCTGCTCATTACTATACTACAGCAACAGACTGTGTTATCTGACATATGCATGAAGATACTTTACAGATGAAGATAGACAGGCAACAGTGGTCTACTAATATGCTCTGGGGCCTTACCTGCATGCTCCTCATCCATTGTGTGGGTAGCACCCACCTCCACAATGCTATCTTCAGGTTCTTGAAATGGCTGGGAGACAGGTGCCTCAAGGCTGTTAAGGAGCTTCTCAGCATGTGTCAGTGGGGGTGGGATGGCATGACCCCCACCTGTGGCTAGCTGGTCCCTCCTAACTGCAGCAGTCCGCTGACGGGAGTGGTGGATGAGGTCAGTGCAATGATGTCGCACCTACTCATAACTGCGGTTATGCAGATTGACTTTGTTTACCCTGTGGATGAGCTCTTTCCACAGGGAAGTCCTCTCAGGCAGATCATGGCTGGTATGCCCAAAGAGGTTTTTGTGGTGATGCACAATGTAGTTGATAAATATGTCATTCTCCTGTGGAGTGTAAGCAGGGAGAAGCTCTTTTGACATGGTACCTGGAAGATATAAACAGGAAAAAAGGTCTGAGGACCTCATACTGCAAGGATATAATAGTTGTTAATTGACATCCCCCCCCACAATATTTGCAAAAATAATCTGAACACACACATCAATGGGTATGTTTACACCAAACCTACTGTTGAGACATATATCCTATTGTGCAACAAATATTGAAATGTGTTTCTATTCATGTTCCATGTTGAAACAGTATCATTGGTGGCCTGTTGGTAACAATGTAATCTGCATGCCATTGTAATGGCCACTGTGGTTCCATGTATGCATATGCTCTGTTTGCTATGCAACATCTCCAAATCTAGTGTTGTGGGTTAATGGGAATATCTATGCATGCTGTTATAACTAATCCTGGATTGCGTTGACTATTACTACCCACATATGTTCTAAAACTGCTACACAACAGCATGTTTGGTAAGTCTTTTCCCAGCAGAACCACCTCCCCGACCTCATCTGGCCATGGCACCAGGCCACAGCATGTCTGGGACCCAACCCAGGACCTCCTCATCTGCTGGTCCTGCACTACCTTCAGGTGGAACCACCTCAGGGGATGGTGCTTGTCCCCCCCCCCCGGGAGCAGGTACAGACATGATGCAGTAACCTGAAGTCAGATCCAGGGTCTGGTGCCTAGGGAGCTCTGCAGAGAATTGGGGGGTCTACTACACCAACCTGAGGCCCTCATGACACAATTAGAAGTTCAGTCTGCCCCTCCTGCTCAGCTCCACAGCACAGCCACCTTTAGGGCCGTGAAGGTGCAGTGGTGACTGCCCATGGGTGGGGACCTCAGTCCCACTGTTTCCATTTGGGGGCTCATGGGCTTCCAATTTCCAAAACTCCCCTCCCCATCCACATCTGTTATATACCAGCCCTGTATGCTGTCTTGTCTGTCTCATCTGTCTTCAGAACCAATCTACCTCCCCAAATATACCTGCTATCCTTCTCTAACAACCCACTCTCACCTTAACAAAAAAGGGCAATCTGTTCCCAACACAAATTTCACCCCATACATAACTGTCCAATTTGCACCCACTTACAACTGCTTAGAGGAGCCTTAATCACTCTGTATCCGACAGCCCTTTTTCTGACCAGCAAATAAATTATCATCCCTTGCAAGTGTGTAACCCAGGACCCTGCACACCATAGCCACATCAATTTAGGAGTAAGCCATCTGAACTGCAGATATGTGTGATGTGTTCTCAAACATATCATGCAGCACAATCATTTAACAGTAGGGAAAATGTATGTATATATATATATATATATATATATATATATATATATATATATATATATATATATATATGTTGTTCTTCTTTTGGCTTTTCCCGGTTAAGGGTCGTCACAGCGGAACTCCAGTCCACTAATGATTGGCAGTAGATTTTTATGGTGCCAAGGAGCCAGCCTGACGCCCAACCTTCAATGAAGGCACACCCATTCATGCATGTCTTTTGAATGCCACTCGACCACAGGGAGGACATGCAGACTCCACACAGAAGGTGCTCCAGCTGAGAATCGAATAATCGAATGGGAGAACCTCTTGCTGTGAGGCGACAATGCTACCGCTGCACCACCGTGGCTTCATATATATATATATATATATATATATATATATATATATATATATATATATATATATATATATATATATATGTCTGTGTGTATGTGTGTGTGTGTGTGTGTGTGTGTGTGTGTGTGTGTGTGTGTGTGTGTGTGTATGTGTGTGTGTGTGTGTTTGTATGTGTGTATGTGTGTGTTTGTATATATGTAGACATACACGTATATATATATATATATATATATATATATATATATATCTATATATCTATATATAGATATATATATATATATGAGGGAAATAGCTGGACAAAATGTGTGTGACCTTGTACAGTCCGAAGATCAGTATATGCAAAACACTGTTATATGCCCTTGTAAGACATTTTATGGGGGAGGGGTATTACATGTTTTTAACCTAGGCTGTTACAACATGTGAGGGATATCAGTAGTAAGAAACATTAAGGTATATGGCTGTACATTTTCATACATTTCACCATGGGAACAGTGGTGGGCTACAGCTTACTGTCTTACACAGTTCTGTTTGTCAGTAGGATAGTGACGTTTTAAGTTAAGCATTATGTAACAGATACATTTACATTGTGACAACTATAATACTTTTCCCCATAGGGGTTGAGTACAGAGTGTAATTTGAGGCTGCTGAACTACATCTGTAATTAAGTGCTGATTGGTTCTTATCTCCAAGGCAAGTGTTTTTTTTTTACTGTTGTGCTAGTTGAAGGCCTTAGCCTGGTCAGCAAAATATGTTATGCTTTTCAAATTACTGTATCAAATGTTTTGTTTGAAAGTTACATTAATTAGTTATTATCTATTGAAAACACCTAACTGCTATAAGAAATGACATAAACAACTGAAATAGCCCCACAAGTAAACATTTCTATGTATGCAAACTTGTGTGTGGTGTCATGTCCTTTGCATTGGGTGTGGGTATATGTTTCATGCAATAATTCTCGTTTGTAGGAAAGAATCAAACACTGGCCATTTTAAAAGGTGGCAAGTGTAGGAATAATGGCTGTTTGATATGCTGTGCACCCTGTACACATACTCTTCTTATACATATCTATACATATCTATAAGTAGTAATATATATATATATATATATATATATATATATATATATATGTGTGTGTGTGTGTGTGTATATATATATATATATATGTGTGTGTGTGTGTGTGTGTGTGTGTGTGTGTGTGTGTGTGTGTGTGTGTGTGTGTATGTGTATATATATATATATATATATATATGTGTGTGTGTGTGTGTGTGTGTGTGTGTGTGTGTGTGTGTGTGTGTGTGTGTGTATATGTATCACTAGAATATTTAGTGCTTCCACATTGTACATTCTCTATGGTAGATTGAATGTTCTGTATCATATGTTACAGATATCATCCTAACATCTTACAGCTGAAATGGCTTACTGTTAACTTGTTGTGGGTATGTTGTGCAAGGTCCTGGGTTCAAGACTTGCAAGTGCTGGTTAGTGTGTTGCAAGGCAGATCTGTTCATCTGTGGAGGAATGGAAAATGGCAATAATTACAAGAGATCCCTAATTTGGGCCCCTTACCCCTCATTAACAGTGCCTTTTGGTGAGATATTCAGAGTGTGGATCCAATGTGCGAATGCAATACACACACACACACACACACACACACACACACACACACACACACACACACACACATATATATATATATATATATATTTTTTTTTTTGGTCTACTTCAGAATGTTGACTCTTCAGAATGTCGGCTTTCATATGGCCGACACCATATGATCAACATTCCAAAAGAACGACATCCTGAAATAGCACCATTTACCTACCTATAAACACAGTAAAACTGTGTTATGCAGGGGGACATGCCCCCCCTCCATCCCCCCACACATCCTGCTACTTAAATATTCTCATTCTGAGATTGCACTATAGTGCAGGAAAGGGGAATCACCCAGTCCCGCACTGTAGCGGGATCTTCACTATCATTTGTCTGCCTTTCAAACATTCATTCATATGGTGTCGGAGATATGAGTTTTGAACATTTGAAAGTTCAAACAAATGAAGGGCTCCCATATTTTTATACACACACACACACACACACACACACACACATATATATATATATATATATATATATATATATATATATATATATATATATATATATATACGAGGGCTGTTGGATATAGAATGATTAAGGCACTTTTAAGCAGTTGTAAGCGGGTTTGTGCAGCAGAAAGCAATGCTATCTTCCGGTTGAATATGCTTACAAATAGCCAGAAAAGTGCATAATCTGTGTAGCTATTGCATGCTGCCACACGAACAGGCTTAAACCCACTTACTACTGCTTAAAAGTGCTTACTCCCACTTACCCCTGAGCTAATTTCTTTAAAAGGAAAGAAAAAAGGGGTGATAGGAAAGTGCTGAAAAAGGGGGCATGCAGAGGGAAAGACAATAGGGAAAGTAGCTAGGGATGTACAGGACGGGTGTAGGGAAGGTCCATAGCTATCCATTTCTTCTACAGCAACAGTTGTGCATATATACTGAATTTGGAGGTGGATTTGGACACTCAAATCCCTAAGAGAAAGGTGAGGACAACAATAATATGTTGTGAAGCCAATTAGACCAGATTTCATGTGTCCAGTGGACACATGCAAAATGGATAGCTATGCATGGGGCGAATTATTTTTTGGAGGGACAGATTGCCCTTTTTTAAAAGGTGAGAGTGGGATGTTGGGGAAGGATAGTAGGTATATTTGGGGAGGTAGGTTGGGTAGAAAGATAGACAACACAGACATGATAGCATACAGGGGTAGTATATGACATGTTTGGGGTAAAGACCTTGGATGGGGAGGGCTGTTTGGAAATTGGAAGGCCATGAGCCCCCAAATGGAAACAGTGGGCCTGATGTCTCCACCCATGGGCTGTCACCACAGCACCTTCATGGCCCCAAAGGTGGCTGTGCTGTGGGCTGCAGGCTGACCCTCTAAATGCACCACATGGCCCTCAAGCTGGCATAGCAGATCTCCAAACTCCCTTCAGAGCTCGCTACACACCAATCCCAGGACCTGATGATGGGTGACAGTTTCCTTTCCGCACCTGCTCGAGGGGGGGGGGTGAGGCCTATCCCCTGAGTTATTTCCACCCAAAGGTGGTGTAGGACCAGTAGACAAGGAGGTTCTGGCATGGGTCTTAGATGTGCTAGAGCCCAGTGCCATGGCCAGATGAGGTGGGAGAGGTGGGTCTGCTGGGACCAGCTTTCCCAAACGTGCTATGGTGTTGTAGTTTTAAAACATATGTGGGTTAGTAATAGTCAACACAATCTATGATTAGTTATAACAGCATGCATAGAAATTCCCATTAACCCAAACAACAGATTTGGAATAGTTGCATAGCAAACAGAACACATGCATATATGGCACCACAGTGGCCATTATAACAGCATGCAGGTTACATTGATAGCAACAGGCCACTGATGATAGCATTTCAACATGGAACATTAATAGAAACACTTTTCAATATTTATCGAACAATAGAACATATGTCTCAACAGTAGGTTTGGTGTAAACATACCCATTGATTTGTGTATTTAGATTAGTGTTGCAGATATGGTGGGGGTCAGACAGAGATGTCAGTTAACAATTTATATATCTTTGTAGTTCTCACAACTTTAATGATCATTGCTCTAATCATTAAGGTACAGGTATTATTACAATACCCTATGGCCTTGGTCTGGCCAGTGGTATGTTTGTAAACAGTGTATACTTCAATTGTCTTATAGCTAAATTTTGCATCTCTTACCTGGTATACTTGTGGAGGGAATGTTTGTTAATACTACCTGATTATTTCTACACATATTCCCAGATTCTGAGTTAATATTATGCACATACTTCTCAGTCTCTTAACGCACACACTCTGGTCAAAGCTTGATAATATGGGGGTAAAACTAGGGACATATTTTGAATGTTATTCTCATAAACTTGAAGGGCTGATAGAGTGACAGGATTTGTTTTCATATACATTTTTGGAAGGTTTTGAGGTCTGCAATTTAAGTGTAGTATTTCTTGACTAAAATCTGAGATCATCCCACTGATTTGCCATGGGGACCGAGGAGAAGGAAGAAAATATGAGCCAATTATATGGACATTCTAAAAGAATGTGTACAGTTGAGAGGTATGATTATGCATACATCTTACTACCACTCCCAGGATTCAAGCCACGACTGTTTCTGATAAAAAATATAACAATTTAGATATCAGCAGAGTGTGCTGTTTGAATATTGCTGTCCATTTCTTCAATGATTGCTGTCTAAGTCTCTCGTGGTTGTACAATCTGACCTTCTAATTACAACAGTCTCATACAGACATCCCTAGACATATTTTGATGTAGCACAGTGTGAGAAACAATGGTTGACCCAACAGTACTATTCTGATATCAGATGTTACTGAATGCTACATGTCAGCCATACAATACCAGATTAAACACTACCAGTCCAGGATTTCAATCTTTATTGGCAGGCACAGTTTTCTTATCTGACAGACCTGTGGGGGAATGTTTGTTAACACTACCAGACTGTTTCCACACATATTCCCAGATTCCGAGTTACTATTATACACATACCTCTCAATCTCTTAATGCACACACTCTGGTCAAAGCTTGACAGCATGGGGGTAGAAATAGGGACATATTTTGAATATTGCTCTCATATACTTGGAGAGTTGCTAGAGTGACAGGTTTGTTTTCATATACATTTTCTGAAGGTTTAATGGTCTGAAAATCAGATGTATGTCATTATTTGCTGAGTAAAATTCTGAGATCATCCCACTGATTTGCCAGGGGGACAGGGTAACAGGCAGAAAATACAGGCCAATTATCTGGACATTCTGAAAAAATGTGTACAGTTGAGAGGTATGATTATGTATACAGCTTACTACCTCTCCCAGGATCGAACCATGGCTGTGTCTGATAAAGATACAACAATTTATGTTTCAGCAGAGTATGCTATTTGGATATTGCTGTCTATCTCTTTAGTGTTTCCTGTCTACATCTCTCTCTCCATTGTACAATCTGACCTTGTAATTACAACAGTCTTATACAGACATTCCTAGACATTTTTATTATGTAGCACAGTGTGGGTAGCAGTGGTTAATACACAACCAGTCCATTATTTAGAGCTTTATTGCAGGCAGTTACAGTTTTATTTAAATACTCCCTATATGGGACTATTACTGTCATATTGTCTGGTTTATTCAATACAACCCATACACAAAACAGTTTTTATTCTGGCAGATGACTTTCTACTACTTTTATATTTATTTGGTATGACTACTACAAGCAGGATTGTTACTCACCAGCCTCATGATGCAGCCTTTGCAGCCTGCTCGCATGGGCTCCCTGATTCACAGCCCGCTCAGCTGCAGCTGTAAGGGAAATAGAGATATTTAGCCATACCTATCCATCATTTACACAGGCTGGACATTATTAAACAGTTACTGGTATGAGCACTTATACACTGCTTGGACATCACCCCTCTGCCTTGACCCACTGGTCCAAAAACTCCCTCTTCCTCTGTTTCAAGTCAGCATAATGGTGCCTAACCTACTCACCAGTCTGAGGGATACCAGTGGCACTGGTGAGGTCACGGGCGAGATGGTCCCAGGCTTCCGCTTTATATTGGAAGCCTTGGTACTGGCCCTGCAGCAGTCTCTCATCATGTTTTTTTACCAGGAGTCCTACAATGACCTTGGACTCCTGTATGCCCCAGCGCTGCACATGGAAGCACATTCCCTCTCAACTCCATCCATTTTGCCTACAGTGAGAAGCTGCAACCAGTTATGAGCTGTGTTCCCACCTGTGGGGTTTAAATACAGCCGATTTCCCACCCTTTGCCATGATTGCATGGTTGTGAATATGCTGAGCTAAGCTAGCTATGGGCAAACTGGGTCTATATTACGTTATCGAATATTGGTAATATTGAACATCAGAAGACCGACATGTAAAGCGCGAGCTATGGTAACAGCGAATGTACAAAACCACAAAATGCAAAATGTCGAAGTGTGATGGTTGGCCCATCTGTGGTATAGCTCCGTAAGGTAAGTGTGCGATAGTTACGGAACTTAGGGTTAGGGTGCGGGTTAAGGTAAGTGCATAGATAGGTAATGTATGTATGATCTAGTGTAGGGTTAGAAGTAGGGTTTTGTTAACTGTATGTGTGTGGATTATTTGTTTTGTTTGGGTATATGTCTGTAGGGTAAGTGTGTGATAGTTACGGACCTTAGAGTTAGGGTGCGGGTTAAGGTAAGCGCATAGATAGTAATTGATGTAAGGTTTAGTGTAGTGTTAGAAGTAGGGTTTGGTTTGTGTATGTTTGTGTTTTATTTATTATGTTTGGGTATGTAGTATGTAGCGCGTGGTGGTGTTGGTCTACTATGATGTTTCGAGATTTGAAAATCCGTGGTTAGGGGGTTTGACGTATTTGCGGTTCGGGCTTTGTGTGTCGGTGTTGTGGTGTTTGATGTTATCAGGATTCGATAATGTAATATAGACCTGGCAAACCTGCTTAGCTAAGGTTGGCATTGCTTAAAGGGGCAGGTTCAGCACTGCTTACCAATGGGCAAATGCACTTAGCTGGGCTACTCATTGCTTAGCAGTCATATTTACACAATGCTTACATCTGGTAAGCAGAGCTGTGCAATGTTTAGCATTGCTTATTTTTTATTTTATAGACTATCCGGTGTATGGCATTAATTCATCATTCATTACATATTATATATTTGTTTACTGTCCCTGACATCTCCCAATGTGCTTTCATTTCATTTATTCATGCGTGACTATACTGTATGGGGCACTTGTGTTTATATGGGGATTTCACAACTTTATTAAACTGACACCTCACATCTGAATGTAATGCAGTACTCCGGTTAACAAATATATGTCATTTAGTAGGTAACACTACAAAAAATTGTTTATGTACTGCTTTCACATGTAAAATGTGAAGGGGTTATAGTGGGGATTGAATCGGTCATGGCTGCTTGCAAAGTGTTTCCTCTAACAACTACACTATTGCAATACTGCTTATATCAGATGTCTCTTGTTATTTAATTTCTTGTGCTGTTTAAGCTGGACTAAACATAGCTAAGCAACGGGCACACCCGCACAGATACTCTTAAACTTTATCGCATTTATAAAAAAAAAGGGATTGTCATGTTATTTTATCTATACCCTTCAGAATATCCTTGCTAATGCTAAACCTGTAATTTTATCAGCTTTCTGCTTCGTGGGACATTTGTCCCTTTTGGCTTTGTCCACATTACTTGCTCTGATAGGTTGGGAGGTGTGCATTATGTGCTTATGCTGCCTGTGTTATGCTAATAATGTTTGGCTTAGTTAGGGATGATTGTCTCTTTTGCCTTTGACCACTTTTGTTTTCCTGATGGGTTGTGGGTGTTATGAGCATTCTCACTCATTTTTAATTGCCAAAAGGCAATTCTGGAGTGCAAGGGCATGTGTACTGTGAGACCTCTGCTTTCAGACACACCCCCTGCACTCGTACACAGCTCCATGTCGCTCAGGCAGCACGCCTTCATGAATATGCAAGCCGCGCTGCTGTGCTGTACGGGAACGGTCCCTGCCATGCAGGAATAACTAATTCCTGCACAGCTGCTTGCTGAATCCTAAGGCAGATGTTCCCACAGGAATATTTTTGGAAGAAATACGTTTGCATTTATTCTGTAGGAAGACAAAAGTTACAGAAGGTACAGGTTGTGGTTCTATAAAATAATGAACTAGGTAACATATTGTTTTCTTTATTCTATTTGTTGGCTACTTCCTGTATTCTACAAGCCAAGTGTAACTACTCCTGATTACTATTCCTGTGCAGGTTGCCTCTTATAGCCTCCTAGAACTGGTGCCAGTGCAGTATGCAGGAATTATATTCACCTTAGTGCTATCTACATTCAATGGCTTCACAAATACAATTATTAGGTGTACTAATTGACAATAATTTGAAATTCAACTTACACCTATCACAGTCCATCAAGAAAAATCATATTAAATTGGGTTCACTGCATAGAATTAAACCATTCCTTACTACCAACACTAGGCAGGATATAGCCAGAACTCATCCTCTCTCCACCCTACAATATGCCTCCTATCTTCACATACCTATGTAAAACTGATCTAGCTAAGCTAGAAACCTGCTACAATAAAATAGCAAAATGTGCTATAAACTCTCCACACAGGTCTCACCACTGCTCTGACTGACATCAACTAAATTGGTTAGAATTACCCCATCACTTAACTCTCACTCAATTCACCTCTGCTCACAGACTAGTGCACCAACCTGATAAAAATCCCACCCTTCAACTAATGCTTCAACCTTATAGTAACACTCAACTACTCCTATCATCTTATAAATCTCTTCTATAGGTCACCAAAAGCAACAATAAAGCTGAAAACTCTGTCTCCTCTAACTACATCTCCAAAATATGGAATACTATCTCCCAGCATATCACAACCACTGCTGACCCATCTCTTTTCAAAAAATTCCTAAATTCCTCAGTAACAATTGGCTCTGCATATGTACCAGTCCTGGCTAATGACTTTCCATTTTCCTGCAGTTCTACCTACTCTGCTCCCATCCTGTTCTACTTACGTTGTTCTACTCCACTGCCATCCATGTCCTTCATATGTATATCTATATACTTATGTCCTTTATTACTCTTACCTCCTGTACTTCTTCTCCCTATTTATCTCAGTTCTTCTCATTTCATCCTTTGATCTTCTCTTCAGTTACTACACTCCAACTAGAACATACTAACTCCTTCTGTCCCCTCATCTCTTTACCTATAGTTTATCCACATCTCTACCTCTCTCCTATTATTCTTCTACCTGCCTCATCCCTGCTCTTCTACTAGCTCCCTCTCCTAATTCCTCTCCTTAGCTATCTTCCCCACAATGACAATCTATCTACTTAAATATCTTTGTTTCAAAATCCTCCCCATCTCTAGTCTACCTATTTTACTTACACCTCTGAAGACTGAATCATATATTATGTTCTTATGGGGACCTTATAGATGGTATTCATATAGTGATGTTATATTAATTTTATGTATGACTTGCAAAACTTTGTAATCACTTTAATCTCTGTGACTGCATATTCACTTATAATGCATGCATATTGTGTCTTGTGCTTAGGAAAGAATTTCTGTAACTGTCTCTGGAACTTTTCTCCTTGGGCTTCCACTGAAAATGGTCTCTCACCCAGTCAGATTATCCCAATAAACAAAAGTAAATAAATAAATCAATTGTCAGCTGGGGTGCTTTCTGTGTGGAGTCTGCATGTCCTCCCAGTGTTTGGTTTGTTTCCTCTGATGCTCCAGTTTTCTTCTACATTCCAAAGACGTGTGTATGGTGTGGATGAACTACCATGGCAGGGCTAGTGACCTGGCAGTGTAAACCTTGGCAATAGATGATTGTCACTGTTGAAGTGATACCCCAATGCCATGTGCAAAAATGGGAAAAAAGGGTTGTGGATGGATGGAAAGGGAGACTGAGGCTGAATCCCCCAACACTGGGATGCAGGGGAGCTTGCACTGCCTGCAAAAATATTTTGAAGGTGAATGTCCTGTATTTGACATGTGATTAAATGAAATGTGTTTTAAATTAATTTTAATCAATAATTTGTTATTCAGCCAAATGTATATTAAATCAAATATAGCTCATTCATAACAAAATGCATAAATGTACATACACGAGTGATTTATGCCAACATTTTGCAAATCAACATAATGAAAAAAAAATCACACAATTGAAAATAAAAAAAATTGCAAAAGGAAGCAAACAGCTTATTTTGTGATCTGATCACCCAAACTCCAGTACATATTCAGGCATAATTTCCCTAAATAGTTGCAGTGTTAAAGAAAGTGTTTTTCTACATCAAGGTGCAAGATTAGGGGTGAGGGAAGGATCAGGGTTAGAGTTAGCATCCATTAGTAGGGTGGTGTTAATCCTAACCCTACCCTTGCCCCTAAACCTAAATATGCACCTTTCCTTAGAAAAACCCTGCCCATAACATTACCTCTAAACAAGACAGCTCAGTATGTACACATATGCACCAACACTTATGCATTGCACAGAACCTATCTCCTTACTTATTGCTTATTCTAATCCTAACCCCCCTCACTTGCAAAAACATTCTCACCCACTGATGCTGAAATGCTCAGAATATATGAAAGTTTTGGCAGTAGTTTCTCAAACTCACACTTATCTTAACACTTATCTTAACCACATGCATTCAGTGTTTCTTTCATGTGAAATCTTAATATTTCAATAAACATAATGCAAGGTTAGGCTTAATGGCTGGGTTAGGGTAAGAGATATATACAAACCCTGATGAAAATAGAAGTAGTGTCAATAGTGCCATCTCTGTAAGACAGAGAGCTACAATTTTACTTTAGTTACGGCAGTTTCTCCACAGGAATTGTTGTTGATATACTATGATTTCAGTGAAATAGTGTATAAAATGAAGGTTCTGTCTTGCCCATCAGAAAAGCTGACTTCTTGTTGCAGGGGGGAATCTGTGCAGGAAACAGTGCATAATATGAGGGTCTATACTAGAAGACCGAAGATGCATTCTTTCAAATGCATCTTGGTCGAAATTAAAAGGCTGAAAACACAAAATATCGAAGCAACTGTTAAGCGAATTCTTTCCCTGGGAAAGAATTTGCTTGGCCACTTTGGTACTTTGCCATTTTTGGCACTGTAGTGAGGTCTCGGAGTTCGTATATTTAAGTAGGGGGGGTGTGAAGGGGCAAAGCCTCCCACTTAATCTAATGTTTGAAATATATATATATATTTTTTGGAACAGTGATTTTTTTTTTTCCTTGGAAAAAAAATTGCTGTTCTGACACTTTGACATAAGCTTTCGTTTACATAGGGTCGATTAATCACCATTCGCTTTTTTAAGCAATTGGTGATCTAATATAGACCCTAATATGAGACAGGAAATAAAATATTCTAAAATAACCTAAAAAGCCTAGTCATCTTCATTAGCTATCAAGAAGGAATGTTGTTAGTTAGGAACATTTTTGCTTAAATGTTTTTATTGATTTTACAAAATAAATGTAATTTCATAACTTTGCAGTATAAAACATAATTTACATAGGTTAAAAACTTCATACAGTCAACAACTATAAAATCTAAACAAACTATTTACAAAGGTGTCTAAGTTTAAAAGATATTACACATTTTAAATTCATGAGGTATTACAGTCATCTCTCTCCACTATTTTGTTCACTTTCTTCCATGAGTTGTAATAAGATGTGGTTCTTTCTGTACTCATTCTAATGGGTCTCATTTCCTTCCATGATACAATACAATGTTTCTGTATTCTTTAAATGTGGGTGAAGTCTCACTTTTCCAATGTGTAGTAATGGTTTTGAGTGCTATAGCCAGTAGTGTCCCTAAAAGTGAAAATTTTGTTCTAGCAACACATTGGGGTATGGGAGCGTTAAACAAAATCAAAGATTTAGACAAATGGAAATGATCATTAAAAACTATTTGCAAGAAAATATTAACTTTATCCCAAAATGGTGTAAGTAAATTATAGTGATAAAACATATGCCTCCAATCTGCTCTCAAGTTGCTTTTATATCTCTAATATCCTATATTTTGTTTAAACATTACTTTCATTTTATATGGTGTTATAAAGGACCTATGAATAAACTAACGTGAACAGTTTGCATTGTAATGAAAAAGATGTTTCCTTTGTGGAGAGAAGTATTACTTTCTTGTCATTGTCATTTGCCATTTTATTAGTTATTGCTTTATAGTAGTCCCAAAGATTATCTGTATGATGTAATTTTATTTTCTTAATTATTTTATAGATGTTTGATAAGTAACCTTTTCCATGAACAGCTTTTGCTGTTGAAAAGGCCAAGTGTTCTATAAATTTAGGTATATTTTGTCTGATTGTTAATTGCATTGTCTCTATTCTGTTTAAGATGTACTGTCTTATATCCTGTATGCTAAGCCATAGATCATTACCTAAATCAGATTTGTTTCTTATTTGTTCCATTGTTAAAACTTTTCCAGAGTCTAGTAACTGATGCCAATAAGTGAGTTCATGCTTTCTAAGAGTCATGATTATATCTATAGCAAAAGTTTTAATGTTATTTTAATGTTATTTTGTGTGCATGCAGTCGGATATAATAAGAATGACCAAGCTTTTCTCTTGGGATTCCTATTCATAAAGGTTTTATATCCTTTTAATATGTTTTTATAAACTTAGAACTTATGTACTTCTGTTTGTTTTCTGTAAAATATTCTCTCATCATCCAAAGAAAATTATTTGATACCAACTCGGTATATTGTGATGGCAATGTAAGACCTGGCTTTCGCCATATCTTTTCCTGTATGTGTTTCCATCTGGCAGAATAAACTTTATTGACCCATAAGGATATTGTTTTTATATTAGATAACAGTGCATATGTTCCTACATTTGGAAGACTAATTATTCCTGCTTCCTAGTCATTTAAGTGATGATTCAGGGCTATTCTGGATTTATTGGGATATCATAAGAAGTTTACCATTAGTTTACTAAATTGTTTTATGTAAGATTTAGGAGGAGATATAGAAAAGGCTCGTATGAAGTATAATATTTTTGGAAAAATTATCATTTTAATTATATAATGACTGTCCTCCATTGTAAAAAAAGTATCTATTCCATTTTTTAATGTTTTAATGTTATTTAGAAAATTAGAGTAGTTTATTGTCATTGTCTTATCTAGTTCAACTGCTAATGTAACCCCTAAGTATTTTATTTTATTGCCACCAGCTTTATATTTAGGAAAAATCTTTATCTATCCCCTGGATTTACTAATCTTCCATGCAGGACTAGCTTAGTCCTACAAGGAAGCGTCCGTTTAGGAACAGGATGGCAGTGCACCATGCATATTAATGATGTGCACTGCCTGAGCTCCTAGTCTTACATGGAGCTTGTAAAAGTACAGGGGGTGTGTCTGAGAGCAGAATATACACGCCTCCGCAATGCAGAACAGCAGAAAAGCCTAAGAAATGAGCGAGACCGCTCATAGGTGTCCCCATATCCCCACCAACATCCTCCCTCATGTATAACAGCAAGTAAATACAAATAAAATAAACAACCCCCCCTTTTTTTTAATTAAAAATCCGATTAAAGCTAACTGTAGGTGAGTGGGCATCGCTTAGCTATGGTTAATGCAGCTTAAATGGCTGAAGAGGATAACAAAGAAGATATATGCAAATGAAGCAGTATATCAATAGTGTAGTTGCCAGAGCATTCACCATACAAGTAGGCATTCCTGGCTCGAGTCCCACTGCAGCACATTCCATTTTCCATGCAAAATCAGTTTATGAGCATTTATTTGCTGTATAACCTACTAAATAACATTTAATTGTGAACTAGAGTACTGCATTAAATGCACATGTGAGGTGTCAGTGTCATAATGTTGCAAAGTTTCCAGATAAGCACATGTGCCCCATACAGTATATGTACACAGGAATCATGGATACAAATGGAAGGTAAAATGTGTAATGAATGACAACTCCATACAGCTTCCAAGTCCTCCATCTTCCCAAGAACCATTACATATAACTTTCTAAATCAGTGCAACTAGATGCGGGAGTAAGCACCAGTAAGCAAGTATAAGCACCAATACGCAGTAGTAAGCATATGTAAGCACTAGTAATTGGGTTTAAGCCCATTTGCACAGGGGTAAGCAATGTGCACACAGGTTAAGCAATATTGAAGTTAACTCTCTGTAAGCATATTTAACCAGAGGTGCAGTGCTTACCCTTGTGCAAACCCACTTACAACTGCTCAAAAGTGCCTTACTCACTCTGTATCCAATGGACATTGATATGCCCAGCAACAAAATAAACAGTCTTGCAGGTCTTGAACCCAGGACCCTATACACTATAGTCACAGTAGTTAAACACCAAGCCATCACAAGAGTACAAAAGAATAAGGTATCATCTAACAAGTCCTCACTATAGTACAATCAAACTGAACCTGTGAAAGGAATCAGTATACAGTCATATGTTACATAACCGACTACATAACAGAAATATGTGGAATGGAGTACAGCAATAAGCCCAGAAATGAGGTGTAATTGTAAAAGAGTGTTGAAGACCCCAGTAAAACACAAGGACCCCATGCAGTGTACATACGCATAAATCATGGATACCAGGCATACATATAAGATGTAATGAATAAGAAATCAATGCCACAAAGAAAATATAATGCAAAGTTTAATGTAAGCAATGCTAAGCATTGCACAGGCCAGTTTAGGAGGTGTAAGCAATGTGTACACCAGATAACTCAGTGTGCCCAGTGGTTTACCCCTTTAAACAATGCCAACCTTAGATAAGCAGGTTTGCCCATAGCCTAGCCTTTTTAAAACCAGCCAATCATGGAAAAGTGCAGAAAATCTGCCCTACTTAAACCCAACAGGTGGGAATACATCTCATAACTGGTTGTAGCTTCTCCTTGCAGGCACCATGTCAGGAAGGGGAGAAGGTGTGCGCTTTCGGGCACAGCGCTGGTGCATCCAGGAGTCCAGAGTCATGGCAGGACTCCTTGTCAAAGACCATGAGAAGAGACTGCTGCAGGGCCAGTACCAGGGATCCCAATATAAGGCAGAAGCCTGGGACCATCTTGCCCATGACCTCACCAGTGCCACTGGCATACCCCAAACTGGTGAGCAGGTCAGGCATCACTATGCTGACCTGAAGTGGTGTAAGGAGACCTCTTGGAGGAGTGGATCCCAGAGGCTAGAATGGCAGGGGTTGTCCCAGCTGTGTGTAAGTATCACCCCACTATGTGTGTAATAATTGCCAGCTCATGTATATCATGGATAGGTATGGCTAAATATTCCTGTTATGTCCCCCACAGCTGCAATGGAGCGGGCTGTGAACCAAGAGGCCAATGTAAGTTGCCTGGCGAGGTTGCGACGCAAGGCAGGTCAGTAATACTCATGTATTTACTGTCACAGGAAATAAAACTAAAAGTATTAGTAAATTAATTGCCTCTATAAAACTTGCCTTGTTCAAGGCAAGTACTGCATACACTGGAGAATATGGCAGGAAGAGTCTCATATAGTCTGTATGTAAATAAAGCGTAACAGCCTGACAATAAATTTCTAACTGCTGGACTGCATGTGTATACTCTGGTATCATATGGTAATGTAGATTTGCAATCACGTAATAGTACTGTTGTATTAAGCACTGTTGCCCACACTGTGCACCATAAATAGAATGTGTAGGAATGCCTGTATATGACTGGTGTAATCCCCAGAAGCCATTTAGTACAACTGAGAGATACAGAGACAGAAAACAGGGAAAAGGTAGATAACAAAACCCGAATAGCACATGCAACTGAGATGTGAACTGCTGTATTTTTAGCACACACAGCCATGGTTCAAATACTGGCAGTGGGAGTAGTTTGCATACAGAATCATACCCCACAACTGTACAGATATGTCCAGAATGTCCACTGAAGAAGCCCATATCTGGTGCCTGTCAACCCGTCCCCCTGTGAAATCAGTGGGATGATCCCAGACGTATAGGCAGCAAACAGGAAATACAACTTATTGACACACATCTATGAGAACAAAGCTGGCACACTAGCAATTCCCCAAAACCTTATCAGAGTAAGAAGCCACGTATGTCCCATTTACACCCCCATGTTGTCAAGCTGTGGCCAAAGCATGTACAGTAACAGAGTGAGATGTATGTGCATAATAGTAGTGTAATCTGATACTGTGTGTGGCAACATTCAGGTAGTGCTAACAAACATTTCTCCCACAGGTCTGTCAGATACCAACACTGTGCCCAGAAATACAAGAATGTTACTCTGTACTGGTACTGTTTACATTGGTATTGTATGGCATTGTGACTGATGCAGTTGCTCTGAATAATGAGGTATTACTTATCACTGTTGCCCACACTGTCCTACAAAATATAACTGTCTAGGAAATCTGTATAAGAGTGTTGTAATACAAGGTCAGAATGCCAAAGCACACAAGAATTATAAGACAGAAAGCAGATAGGAGATATACAGCAATATCTATATAGCACACACAACTCTGATGGACAGTCTTTAACTTGTAGCAGACACAGCCATGGTCAGAATCCTGGGAGTGGAAGAAGGCTGCATACAAAATCATACCCCACAACTATACAGATAAGACCAGAACATCCAGTATATGGGCCCATATCTGCTGCCTGTACTCCTGTCCCCCTGGGAAGTCTGTGGGATGATCCCAGATTTTTAGCCAGCAAACAGGGAATACAAGTGATTGTCATACATCTATGAGAACAAACCTGTCATTGTAGCAACTGCTGAAACTGTTAGAAGAGTAATAAACCAAGTATGTCCTATCTACACCCCCATGTTGTCAAGCTGTGACCAGAGTGTGTATAGTAACAGAGTGAGATGTATGTGCATAATACTAATGTGTAATCTGTAACTTTGCGTGGCAAAAATCAGGTAGTGCTAAAAATCCTTGCTCCCACAGGTATGTCAGATACAAACACTGTGCTGAGAAATAAAAACCTTTATACCCTGTACTGGTATTGTTTACTCTGGTATTGTAGGGAATAGTGAGTGTTGCAGTTTCTCTGAATAATAAAGTATCACTAATCACTGTCACCCACACTGTGCTACACAATATAACTGTGTAGGAAAGCATGTATATGTGTGTGTCAAGTCAATAAAGGTTGAAGAGGGCAATAGTCTAGATATGTCCTAGTACACCTGCATGTGGTCAAGACATGGCCAGAGACAGTGCAGAAAGATTTGGATAGCTATGTGCACAACATCAACCTGGAATCTAGGAGTATGTGTAGAAACAGTTAGTGTTAACAAACATTTCCTCCACAGGTATACCAGGTAAGAGGTGCATACTGCAGGTAAAACCAGTTCATGTATAATGATGATGACAGCCATATCACTGTCCAAACTAAGGCTATATGGTAGTGTAGTAATACTTGTATGGTACAGATAACTGACTAGGAAAGAAATGTGAACTACAGGAATATACTAGTTGTTAATTGACATCTTTCTCCCCCCACCATATCTCCAACAATAAACTACATACCCACCCCAAATGGTAAGTAATGTCTCCAGTGTTCTGATTATGTCCTATTGGCTGATAAATATTTACATTTGTTTCCATGCATGCACTATATTGAATTATTCCAACATTGGTGGCATGGTGCCATCAACGTACCTGCATGCTGTTGTTATTACCACTGTATTCCCATATATGCATGTGTTCTGTTTGCTATGCAACTGTTCCATATCTGGTGTCTGGGTTAATGGGAATATCTATGCATGCTGTTATACCTCACCATGGAATGTGCTGACTATTACTAACCCACATATGATGATAAAATCTAAACACTGTAGCACATTTGGGAAGGCCGGACCCAGTGGACCCACCTGTCCCGCTTCAGCTGGCCATGGCACCGAGCACCAGCATGTCTAGGGCCAAACCTGGGAACTCCTCACCTGTTGATCCTGCAACACCTTCAGGTGAAACTGCCTCAGGGGATGGGACTCACCCCCCCAGGAGCGGGTGCGGACAGTTACCTGTCACCCATAACCAGGTCCGGTTTATGGTACATAGAGAACTCAGCCAGCAGCTTGGTGATCTTCTACACCAGCCCAACATCCCACTCTCACCTAAAAATAAGAGCAATCTATTCCCCAAAATAATTCACACCCCATACATAGCTGCCCATTTCACACATGTGTCCACTAGACACATGTAATCAGGTCTAATTGGCATTACAACATATTGTTGTTGTCCTCACCCCTCTCTCAGGGGTTTGAGTGTCCAAATCTACCTCCTAATTCAGTGTATATGCGCAGCTGTTGCTGTAGAAGAAATGGGCAGCTATGGACATTCCTACACCCTTCCTGCACATCCCTAGCTATTTTTCCTACTGTCTTTCCCTCTTTGTGCCCCTTTTTCACTACTTTCCGATCAACCCTTTTTTCTTTTCTTTTAAAGAAATTAGCATGGGGTAAGCAGGAGTAAGCACTTTTAAGCAGCAGTAAGTGGGTTCAAGCCTGTTTGCATGGCATTAAGCAATGTCTACACAGGTTAAGCAGTTTAGAAGTTAACTGAGTATAAGAAACTGTAACCGGATGTTAGCAGTGCTTACCTCTGCGCAAACCCATGCAAACCCGCTTAAAAATGCCTTAATCACTTTGTATCAAATGGACCTTGTTCTGCCCAGCAACAAAATAAACAGCTTCTGCAAGGCTTGAACCTGGGACCCTGCACACCATGGCCAAAGTGATTTACCACTAAGCCATGTCAGATACACACAATCCTGATGTTCTCACAAACATGTCATCCAGCTCAGTCATTCAACAGTACAGGGAATGTATTCCAACATGTAGATGGAAGTGTGTGTGTATATATATTAATATGTAAATAGATAAAACACATCTATACATGTAGCTATATATATAATATAGACATATATATATATATATATATATATATATATATATATATATATATATATATATATATATTTATAAACATATAAACATACAAATGCACACATCTATAGATATATATGCCTACATGTATATGTCTACATATATACAGCAAGTTATATATATATGTAAGTATATATATGTATATATATATATATATATATATATATATATATATATATATATATACATATATATATACATATACATACATATATATAGGTATATACAGACATACAGCTGTAGATAACAATGTGAACATAACAAAAACATATGTCCACATGCACCATTAATGGGGTTGAGAGGCCCCAAACAACATATGTTTTGTATGAATAGGTACCCCCCCACAGCCAAACACATCTGCCCTGCAATTCACTACCAACTGTTGCAGATCCCATACCCAGGACCTGACACGTCATGGGCACAAGATGTTAACAGAACTCCATCACACCAGTATGATGTCAGGCTGGTATCAATAACATATCATGCAGTACAGTTCGACTCCCTTAGGGGATGTATAATGTGGAAACGATCAACATCAATAGGTTATATATACACAGACTTATATGTGCAGATACAGATATAGACACACACATATATATATATATATATATATATATATGTGTGTGTGTGTGTGTGTGTGTGTGTGTGTGTATATATATATATATATATATATATATATTTATATATATATATATATATATATATATATATGTATATACATATATATAGATGTATGTAACTACACATACACACACAGATATGTATAATAAGATACCTATATAGATGGTGCATACAATATCGAACAGCCACTATGCCTACAGTTGCCACCTTACCAGCTGGACACTGTATGAGCCACCCATACAAATGACAATCGTTGCCTGCAACATATACCCACAGAGAGGTCAAAGGATATAACACCACCTATACGTTTGCATAAATGGGAAAGCTTTATTTGTGTACTATTACAGTTGTATATGCCATGTCATATAGCTGTTTAGACATGGACATCCATATAAATTGAGTAATGCAACTGTGAAACAGTTATACTAGTACAGTAGTCTGGAAAGGTTTACAAATGTTGCTGTCCAGGCCAAGGCCTTTAAGTAGTACAATAGTAAAGACAGACTGGGCCACAGGATACCAAACAATCAACAGTAAGTAATGCAGATGCATAGTTCAGCAGCCTCTGTCTACACTTTGTAGACAATCCCTAGGTGGTAAAGAGCTCAGCTGACACAATGGGATGCAACTGTTACATAACAAGGCATAACTGACACCATCACAAGCACACTGACAAACCGAATAGTCTGTAAGGCAGGTGGCAGTAGGCCTGCATTTACACAGTGTGGGCTGTACGGTAATATACATCCAGATACCTTAAGGCAGCACACACTGATACACCCACATGTTGTAACAGCCTAGGTTAGTTATGGTGCACCCCCCCACCCCGACTCGATAATACAGGGCCATATACCACTATTACATACCCTGGCCTCTGGAGTGCATAAGGGCACACATGTATTGTGTAGGTGAAGCCCACACATATATAGCTCCAATCCCACCGTATGTGTGGGGGACACAACAGTGGACTGATGGCAGGAATGGCAGCATGACATACTCACAGCCCACTACAGAACAACCCCTGACAACATGTCATATGCACAAAGCCTGGTATGTAGGTGGAAGACACAGCCCATGTGTGTATAACTGTTGTCATACACTAAGCAAGTCACTGGTGTTACAGGATAGTCTGCAACATACCCTTAGTCAAGAATTTGAAGTTAGAAACAGAAATGGATATAGCCATGTACTGATAGCACTCAACACACACACTGCCAGTGAAATATCTGACACAAAACCTGTGTGGTGCACAGACAAAAGATAATAGGCACACCTCTGGCCATCAAGAAGATAGGTCCACATTTGAGAACTATGCAGATAGACAGCATTCCAAGGTAAACCAGTATGTACACACAAACCCAGTAACACCAGTATTATACAATGCATACAACAACTCTACTCACACTCTGTCTAGTAGTTCTGGAACCTCCTACAAATATGTAGCTGGCCTGAGTGTGCAGGTTCTCCTGTAGGAAGTATTGCTACCTGCTGTCTGTAACACTGATGCCCACACTCAGGAAGGATGTCCATCACACAGAAAAGGTAAAGGGACCACACCCATATAATGTAGGGATTTATAGCAGGTGGTTGCCATGACAGTGGTAATTTGAAGTACTACACAGCAAGCTGCATGCAGTTAGCAAGTGGATGACACTGTCTTGTTTAGATCATGTGCATCACCTACAAAACCATGCTGTAATCTATTCAAAGCAGCTCAATCCATTTACTGGAGAGAGACCAAGAGAGCAAGAGAAAGAGAGAGAGAGAGAGAGAGAGAGAGAGAGAGAGAGAAAGAAAAAAAAGGCCTAAGGCAAAGGCAAAGCAAAAGCCAAAGGAAAAGAAAACCATACTAACATCCAGTAAACTATCCAGAACAGACATCATTCCTACAACAGGTATGTGAAGTATATATACATGCAATTGAATGTAGTACCTGGTCCATAATAATGGGATAGATGATGTGGAATTATTTATATGTGCCATCAGGTGTTGTAATGATGTTCAACTAAACAACTGCTATGGACAATAGTGTCTGTCCCTGTGGGTAGTGGGCCATAGCTGTCAACTGTGCAGATCAGCACTGACCGACAAGATGTAAACCATCATAGTGTGTGTTGTGCAATGGGAAGTATGCATATTATGTATCCAATAACTGATGGTGGAAGTAATGCCATTATGATGGACACATGGGACTCACAGCCCACCCCTTGCAGGATACTCAGGTAAAGCTGTAGTGTAGCATGCAGGAATGCTATAGGTGTGTAATAGGGTTATCTGCAATAAGGTCCTACATATACCCCATTAATGTCAGGCTGTGTCCATATGTGGCACCTGTCTGTGTTGTAGCACTGCAGAACAGTGCAGCTGTGCAAGAAGGTGTTGTGTGATTGTGGACCTGATGTCTAAATGTACCCCACATATAGGTATGCATATGTGTATATATGTACACATATATAATATATAAAGATACACACACACACACATATATATATATATATATATATATATATATATATATATATATATATATATATATATATACACATGTATGTCCACAAACATACAGATACCCATGTGTAGACATATCCATGAGCACATATATACATCACATATATCTACACATATATAGATATATACCTATATGCACGTCTACATATATACAAATACACACACAAACATATATGTATGTAAATAAATATAGCACAAAATTATATACATCATCACAAAATATAGCATAGTTACTAAGGCCATAGACGAGGGATAGGTGGTTCACACAGCCTACCTTGACCTCACCAAGGCTTTCGACACCATTCCCCACTCAGATATTACAGAAAAACTCACCAGCCTGAACATAAACCCCTACGTCACAAGATGGGTTGCCAACTGGCTTACAGACAGAACTCACACGGTAAAAATAGCAGGCTCCAGGTCCTACTCTAAACCAGTCACAAGTGGTGTCCTGCAAGGCTCGTTCCTGGGGCCCTACTGTTTGGCATATACTTCTCAGAAGTACAGGCAAACACAGGAGGACTATGGCTAACCAAGTTCGCCGATGACTGCAGACTGGGAGCCATAATTGACTCTCCGGCTGACACAGACATCCTCCAAAAGGACTTTACTGAGATGGACACCTGGTGTCAAAGTCATGGTCTCAATTTAAATGCCAAAAAAATGCATAGTCATCCCGTTTGGGAAAAACAAAACACCCACAAATTACCACATAGGTGGCAGCCTCCTTAATACAGAAGAGGTAATAAGAGATCTGGGGACCCAGGTAGATAGTAATCTCTCCTTTGACAATCATATTGCCAAAGTAGTTAGGAAATCCTTCTATGTGGCCCATCTAATTACTAAAGGGTTAGCATATAGAAATAAAGAGGTTATAGTGCCCCTCTACTCATCACTCATCAGATCCATCATAGACTACAATGCCCCATTTGGGATGTACCTCACAAGTCACTTCCAACAGCTGGAAAGACCACAAAAGTACCTCACCAAGAGGATTATTGGCCTCAAACATATGTCCTATGCAGCCCAACTGAAAAAACTCCGGCTGTACTCAGTGGCATATCACTTACTCAGAGGTGATCTCTGCCTGACTTACAAAGCCATGTCCAACTCAGAATTGCTGGATATGCTCCACCTAAAGAAATCCAAGTCACTGCGAGCCATGTGCTCTAGTGAGATAAACCTCGCCACAACAATAAATAGAACATGCTGGAGGGGAAGATTCCTATCACAGAGACTCCCCATGCTTTGGAACAAAATTCCAAACTACATTAGGCAGAGCCCTCACTAACACTCTTCAAGAGAAACCTTGACAAGTGGATGGGTAACAGAAAATACACCCCTGTGATCACTTCATTGGTTCTGCTTGACAGAGGATCAGTTAATTATTCAATGGGGCAGTGAAAGGCGACACACTCTGGCTAGGCTTATAAATGCCCTCAGGCAGATAGCCTAGTACCTACCTATGAACCTATAAATGTCCCCTACATTACTACCACAGTGATGCATGCTATGTGTGAGGCAACAGCAGACATAGCAATACACACAGATATCTACAACTGGCAGTGTGTGCAACATGGACGGGTATGTCACATGTTAACCCCTTGTTGGGATCACATTGCCCTTGTCTGTGAAATATGGAATGGGAATATGGGGAAGTATTGCAGGTATAATTGTGGAGGTGGTCAGGGTTGGTAGATATAGAGGACAGTCTACAGGGGTGGTATGTGACACATGTGGTGGGTGAACACCCTGGATGGTGCATGTGGTCTGTGATGTGGATGCCCCATGGGCCCCAATATGGACACAATGGGAAGAAGCCTCCCACCCACTGCTACTTACAACAGCAGTCCACATCCTGAAGGTGCCTGGCCTGGAGGCAAAGCAGGAGGAGCATGTCAGTACTGTGAATGTGTACTGGGTGCCTCAAAGTGATGTAGCATATCTCACATGTGTCTGTGGAGCCCGTTATGGAACAGACCCTGGACCTGACCTCAGGGGACAGGAACATGTCTGTGTCTGCCCCCGGGTGGGGGACAACATCCCCTGGGTTGGTTCTACCTGACGGTATTGCTAGACCAGTACATGAGGAGGCTCCAGGGTGGGACACACATGTGATGTGGCCAAGTAACACTGGCAGATGGGTCTGGAGAGGTGGTTCTGCTGGCCAATAATACATATACATGTTATGCTGTCACTGTTATAGAACATATGTTGGTAGTAATAGTCTCCACAATACTGGAACATGTCCAATAGCATAGATATCCTCAATAACACAGAATGTCAGATGTGCAGCAATCACAAAGCAGCCATACCACAGGCATGAATGGAACCATAGTGGCCCTGACAATGCCATGTGGGTGAATAGTCTGCAACAGGCCAGCAATGATAATGTCCACACAGAGAACATGGCTACAATCACATAGCAGAAAGTGTGGTACAATACAATATCTGTCCCACTGGTAGGTAAGCTGTAGCCATACCTAATGGATTGTGTGTACAGTTTGTTATAGCTGATATGGTGGGGAGGTTACAGAAATGTGTATTAAGAACTGTAGTAACCTTGCTGTATGAGTTGCTCAGACCTGTTTCCATCTTTATGTTTATGTCTTTCAGCCAATATGTCACATGCACATTTGCCAATGTATTCAGTGGCAGAGAATGAAGTGCTGATCACATACTTAATACAGCACTACCCTGTGTTGTTTGGCAGGGCCACACATGACCAGCAGGAGCAGACCACCCTGTGGAATGATCTAGTCCACAGGGTCAATGATGTCGGACTGCACAACCACAGTTAAGAGCAGGTCCGGCATCATTGTACTGACCTGCTTTGCAATGCCCGTCAGTATACTGCTGCAGTCTGGGGGCATCACCTTACTACATAGGAGGTACATGCCATCCATCCCACTCTGACATGTGTGGAGGAGCTCCTGGCCAGCCTCATAGCACCTGCTCGTCTGGCCAGCCTCCAACCACCAGACACCTTTGTGGAGGTGGGTGTCACCCACACACTGGCCGAGGAGCATGCAGGTAAGGACACAGAGCATATCAGTAGACTACTGTTGCATATACATCCACATTGATACAGGTAGATCATGCATATCTGACATGTCATAGATTTATTGTGTTGCTGCATAGTAGTTATAAACAGATGTCCAGATGTGGTAGTATTGTGGAAATGTACCATTGATGTATTGTAATACTGCACCCACCCTGTAGCACTGCCACAGGTGTGGCCACTGACATTGCATCTCTTACCCTCTTATGTAGGTCCCACCGGGATAGCACCAAGGCAGCAGCCTGTAGCTGGTGAGTATGGTTTATATAGATACTTGCCAACACACCGGGCATGTAATGGCGATGGTATATTCCATGCACACATCTGACACACTTACCCAGAATGCATGCTGCACATGTGCACGTATTGTTGCTGTGAAATGCACGGCATCACAGGGATGACCATGATGGAGGAAGGGTATGTCAGACACCTGTGTGATAACTAACATCCTGTCATTGTGGAATGTGTCCACAGGGAGTAACATAATGGTGGGAGACATGGTCTACAGTAGGGACATGTTTGGAACAGCACCAAAATACAGTGCAACACCAGTGTATATATCTGTAGGACAATAGCAACTGCTGCAGAGATACACTATGGCATATGGCATTACAGTAGTCCACATTATCAGCTGGGACTAGGCTGTAACATGTAGTGTTCAGTGTATGGGACACTGCAAAGTGACACACGTGTAGGGCTTACTTGTCATGCATCTGCAATAAGGCTGAAGGGGGTTTGTCAGCATGACACACCGGTGTACTGCAGCAGGGAACCTAAGGATGCTAAGAATGGCAGTATCCGCACATAGTCAGGTTCAGGACCTGTGGCAGATGTAATCCTACCGCCACATCAATAGTGACGGCAGTGTGAGAACACAAAGGGATGTGCACATGAGTAGACTTTGCAATCATTTAGAGTAAGGGGACATGTGTAGGGCAGACTGAACATACGCTGGCAATTGCAGATGGCCCATGCTGGTATATCCCTGCCTGGAGTAGTGACTGCTGTAGTACACACAACAAGAGGTGCATCAAACCGTCATAGCACACACATGCCCACACAGAGAGTATGCATCATGGTCATCATCCACACACCTAACACATTAAGTAGACACTGCATGTGACAGTACAGGGCATATGCTACACATTGGGCACATGTACTGTTACGATATGCAGTGATGTGGTCCCACTGCAGATTACGGATGGGTGCGTCATATCTGTAAGGGTGTGTACACCCCCCATAGCCATGGTATGCTCTGATGGTTGTTAGTGTAAGAGTATTGGATTGGTCATACATGGTCCGCTGATGTTGAGAGCTGTATAGAAGGTATTCACAAATTGCACCTGTCCACATATCATCCCAGGAATGTGTTGCTGGAAAACATAGAGGCTGTGAGCATTAAAGCTGACATAACTGACAGTGCTACACATTCCGCAATGGGTCATACACCTGTGCAGTGTGGTGCACAGTACATGGCAGGGTGCAGAACAGGTGTACAGCATTACTGTGTACATGGGTGCAGTGGTATCCAGGGGAAGGGTCATCACCTAGTGACACAGCACATGCATCACACACATATACTGTTGCTAGCATGGATTGACTATAGCTGAACTGCATGCTGTTCTGTACCATATGTTCTGCATGTTGACAGATGGGTAATAGGAGGACTGTGTGTACTATCATTGTGCAACTTCACCTGTGTGTGTGTGTGTGTGTGTGTGTGTGTGTGTGTGTGTGTGTGTGTGTGTGTGTGTGTGTGTGTGTGTGCAACCTGGTGGTTAGTTAGTTTGTCTCTAGGGTCGCTCTGGTGAAGTGGAGGGAGGTGGATGCATGTAGAATGCGTGTATGCATGTATGTGTTTGTGTGGGTGGCCATGTATGCACATGTGAGATTGTGGGGTGTTCATACAGCTGTACCCCCTTGGGACCATGCAGTACATGGACATGGACGGCCATATTAGACCCTAGGAATACCTGTCATGTGTGTAATCACAGGACAGCTGATAGTATAATATGGTCTGTAGCATGGAACAGGCATCGAGAGGGAAGGTAGACACCAGGTACACCCTTAATATCACATTCAGCAGAGAGGTCACCTACAACCCAAGTTTCAGCACTACAGATGCATTGGTGAAGTACTAGTCAGCACTAGGGATTGTCCCCATATATTAGAGTTGTCACATGATAGGCTGAATGAGCAGCATATCTGGCATGTATTGAGCATTACATACACATGCCACACCAGTGCGTGATTTTCTGGATAGAACATAGTAGCCCACACATATAGGGGCCATGGTCATGATGTCCAGACATACAGAGGGTGCATACCGGATGACAGAAGTGGGGCTATGTAAAACCACTACATACAGGTCAGGCAGGTAATGTAGTAACAGGTCTTGTGGTGTGACCACCTGTGTAGGCCTTTAGAGGACTAATATGTTAAAGAGTGGTATCAATGTGTATATGTTAACAAGTGTGATGCAGGATGGGGTACCACATTGACATATACGTGGGACTGTCTGTAAAACCATGGAGAGGTAGGTATTACGGGTGTGTGTGTGTGTGTGTGTGTGTGTGTGTGTGTGTGTGTGTGTGTGTGTGTGTGTGTGTGTACTTTTAGACAATGCTGCACAGGTTTTAAAGTGCATTTATTGTTTTTCCCAACAGGTGGTGAGGTGGGTCAGTGTCCCTCCTGCATGCAATCTGATGTTGGTGTCCATACAGACACCGAAGATGATGATAGTACTGTTGACGCACAGGTGTGGTTGCCAGAGGCCGACACTGCACCAAGATTTGCCACCCCCCTTTTAGCCACCTCAACCCCATACACAATTTCAGTGCCTATACATATCCCTTCACCAGTGGCCATAGCACAGGGACAGCTGGCATTTGGTGGCAGTGCACAGGAAAGTGTGGTAACCATGCCTATTGTGTCCAGTCACAGCAGGCATAGCCAGATGTTTAGTAGGGCACCACATAGGCGGATGTCCCAGGGTGCTCATAGTAGGGCCGTGGACATCATGCCCCTGGCATAGGCGATATAGATTGTACCAGCAGGCACATGTTTCAGGTTGTCATGGTGGTACAGGCACGTATGGAAAATTACACAAGTAAGGTCCTGAGGCTGCAGAGGGCTGCTCTCACATCTGCAAGTGACAACCTCTGTGAACTGTCTGGCACCATCCATGCTTATACTGAGCTCACAGATAGACGGCATGGTGAGATGATGGCCCTCATCGGCCATGGTGTGTCTGTGCTTCAACCTGTGGTGAGGATGAGGCAATGGCCACGTGGATGTAGGCAAGCAACACTAACAGCTGGCAGTCAACGTGGACATGCTAGGACACCAAGGGACTCCTGTAGTGGCAGTAGCAGCCTCAGCATGGTGGGGGATGTGCTGTACACACCACACCACAGTAGGCCATGTGCAGGTGGTCCTGGCTAGTCCCAGGAGGGGACATTTGTCATCAGTGGGTGAGAGTAGCATATCGAGGCTTGTACCTGGACGTGCCCATGGAATCCCTGGCAGGCACAGTCCATGTGTCCATGGCCATTGGCAGTGAACTGCACACTCTGCCGGGTATGGTCTGCAGCTGTCCATAAACACCTGTGTAGGGCAGTCACATGGCAGAACTGTGTGCATGCATACCCACACACTATGCAAACACACCTAGGGCAACCCCATACCTACACACACCACATCAACACACCCAGCTCACCACAGTACACCCCTCACCCACACACATAGTGTCAAATGTATGGCCCACCCTCGGCCTCTGGTAACCAACATCACACCCTGTGCATATGATGATACCTGTGCCACATCCCTGTCATCCATACCATGAATGCAGGGATAAGCTGATATGTTTCTGATACACATGGTGACTGTACTATATGATACCACAGTACTGCAGTATAACTTGTTGTAGGGTGTAGAGTGTAATGCATATATGGCAGGTAGTGTAGCTGTCCAGCAATGATGTGTTATAGCTGTTAGTAACACTGGTTGGCTGTAGTCTCTGTAATGTTATCCATTTGTGTTGTAGGTGTACATGAATCAGCACAAGGATGCCCTGTGCATACAATGAGACTTGTGCCAAATACCTGTCATCCATACCATCAATGCAGGGACAGGTTGATATGGTTCTGATGCACATGGTGACTGTACTACAGTGTACCACAGTACTGCAGTGTAAAATGTTATAGGCAGTAAAGTTTAATGCATAAATGGCAGGTAGTGTAGCTGTCCAGCAATAATGCATTATAGCTGTTAGTAACACTGGTTGATTGCAGTCCCTATAATGTTATCCATTTGTGTTGTAGGTGTACATGTGTCAGCACGAGGATGGTCTGCAGTCATATTCCACAATGGGGTATATAACTGTGTGACACCATGGCTGTGAAATATCTGGGGTACAGTTGAACACGTCACAGGTTGCTAAAACGGTTATTGACTGTGCCACATGGACAGGTGACCCACTGAGGCATGTATACACTGCAACCTGATGTAGACCCATCCACATACACGCACACTGTCACTTGGCAACACTGGGACTAGACCCCTACCAAGCTATGTAGTGATACTGAAGTGTGTGGCTTACATTGCACACACCACACAGCGTTTTAGGGTGAGGTGTGCACCAGGTTACATGTTTCATGCAGAACATCCCCAGACATGTACAGTATGCTAATGGCGAATGTAATGGGTGTATATGGACAATACGTAGTGTGACATACCATCATATACACATTAACAGACGCATAATAGCCAGACACACACATCTGAGATACCAGGGCCTATCGCTGCTAACTAACTTGACCATGTGTCCAATGTGTTACAGGTAGGCTGCACACAGCACATGCATAACTGGCTTGGATTGTGGTATCAGTTACGTGTATGGTTTATGGTGACAGTGGTAACCATAACGTGGTACATGGGACATATACTGAGTATACCTTGGTGTAATGACAGTGTACACAACACCCGCATCCCCCAGTGGATATTGTGCTCCCTGAAACCCATCATGACACTCTGCCATACTCACCATCACACATTGGCTGCAACTGCGATACAACCCATAATATACCCCAAAAGTTGTACTACAGGGATATGCATCTAATGCACATGCCACATGCATAGTAGGGTGTTGCATTGTCATGCCTCACCTATGGGCAGCAACAACACTATCTGTACTACTGTGTGGCAATGGGTATTGTAATAGGAGTATGTGGCCTTGGAATGCTGTTCCCTAGAGAGATATGGACATGCACATACATGCCAGAACACAATGCCTATCAACCCATTTGTAAAATACTGTTGTGCTGGTACTGCAGGGCTTGTGTAGCCGGTGTAGGTGGGAGCTTAACAGGGTACATGTAATGTAACAGGGTACATGTAATGTCCCATACAGCAGCAGCCACAACTGACTATGGGAATGGGTGTTGCATTGGTTGTGAAGGCCCTCATGGAATTCCCAAGTACAGGTGTGCTAACACACAGACACTGCTATACCCAGTCATGTACTTGTACACATGTGTCAGTACAGGGGTGCATCGCTGCAGGTGGTCATAGCTGTGTACCGAGCTATTGTCCAAGGGGAGATGGGTTGTGTAGGAGTTGTGTGTACAGTGGTATACTGCCACCTGTCAGGTGGCAGCGGGCAATCTATTGACAGACAGTGCTGTGGTGACCCTCAGGGTGAAAATGACATGCATCAGCCAATCCTCCAGGTGCCTCCTGCACAACGGCACAGAGGTGATCAAGTTGAAATGTATGCAACATGCATTACAACACATGGTTAGCATCTGTGATGGAGACCTGTACCCAAGCATGATCGGTTCACTGTGGCAGTGTAGTGGAGGTACTCATGGCATATGGTGCATACAGGGTGACATCTCCTATATGCACCAGTTCTTACACAGCTGGGCAGACATGTCAGTGTCAATGAAACTTAGGTTGCCTGTACATATCCCAGCTGGATGCCTGCCATCTGCACATCTATACAGTGACTGACAGTCATCAGCTTGCCAAGTAGCTATGCAGTAGCATGAGTGTGTTGACAGACAGACGTCTGACAACAATATGTATGCCATAACTACATGTCAGATGCCCTCACTAACATGTGCTGTACAGACAGTAGTCTACAGTTACAGTCCACATGATGGATCATTACCCAGTAAGGGGTATATACTGTGACACAGCTCACACACCAGGCATACAACAGGGAGGCCTCAGTGTCCAGCTATGCCTGCATATGTGCCTGTTGTCAGTACTACATTTAGCACTCTGCTCTTGCCTGAGTTAGCACTGTCAACAGTAGTACTACCATGATACACTGCATGCCAGTGTGAAAGCACATACCCTGGGCTACTACACCTGTATGTAACACATTCACATGGATAACAGTACTTTACAGGCCCCATATATGTCTGTGTCTCACACATGACACTCACAACCTTTGCTACTGTAATGTCAGCACATAGGTGCATGTATTGTACATGGCATTACATACACCTATTACAGATGTCATTACCCTGCTTTATTATCATACTGGGTGGTGTGACCTGGTTATCAGGGCTAAGCCATGCTTAGCATGTATCAACATTGCTATAATATAACAGCTGAGCTGACTTGCACACTAGTAAGTGAAGTCAACACTGTGTAAAGACCCTTAAGTTTACCCATAGCTTAGCACCACTTAGTTTTGTGCAAACCCACGTAAACATGCTTAAAGCTGCTCATAACTGCCTTAACCACTCTGTATCTGACAGCCCTTGTTCTGCCAAGCAACAAAATGAACCAGCCTTGCAGGTCTTCAACCCAGGACCCTGTACACTGCAGTCACAGCACTTAGCCACAAAACCATGACCACTGGGAAGACAGCTGTTGTTTACCAATATAGTATGGAACAATTGCCTTTAGTACCTAATTGTCCTTGCTATTAATATGACTGCTGCATCACATATGTTGTTTTATCATAATGTACACATAGCAGATACATATGGTGAGATACATCTGGGAGGGTATACACAACCGTGAGGTTTCCTCATGACAGGATTATGGTTGTATATATATATATATATATATATATATATATATATATATATATATATATATATATACCAGGTATGTATAGCAAGTATATTTGTAGACTATTGCTACTGTAATAGAGATTGTTGTCATAGACATGGTGTGTATGGGAGATCACATCTGCTTTTAACATATGCCCCATTGGCTACTGACAGACATATTAAGGACATCATAGTACAGTACCACTGCCAGCATGTAATGCTCCTGTGGATTACAGCAGAGATATTGGCCAATATATGTGGACATTCTAACACACTCTGGACAGTCTAGAGGTACACACTAAACCCCTTAGTGCAAGACATGTGGACCAAGCCTGACAATGTGGATGTTAACAGCCATGTAGATGGGTATAACACGTAATGACTGGAATACATTTGCCCCCATAGGTTATGCAATCACACAACCCTGTCTGTCCTGACATATAATAACCACTGGTACAGAGGTGCCATGGCCACACACTCCCCACTAGATATTGACATACATCTGCACAGCATCCCACTGCTCTGTCTGACATCCATGACTGTTAAGGGAGGCCTGGCAGCAGTACATCTGGCAAGTATCTGGACATGACATCTCACTGGGTAAGTACACTAAGCTGCTAGTCATGGATGAAAGCACTGTGTAGACTGTCTCAACACTGGCCTACATTTTCTGTGGGGGACTGCACATGTACCTGCATATATAGCAGGCTGTACAACATGTCCCAGCACAGAGTACAATACATCTGTGTGAAAATGCATAACCACAACCAATGTGAACTCACCTACAGCCACATATGGTAAGCTAGCATATAATTACAGTATGGACTTTCTGTTCAGCACCATCCTCATATGTGCTACTCACACACTAACCCTAGATATACTGGGTCACTACACAGTGTGGTCCGATGCCTGTCTGTGGTATGGGACATGTGTCTATATGGCACTACAAACATGTAAGCAATTAAGGTAACACACAGTGGAGCAGCATGTAACATCAGATAAAACCGAGCCAAGAACAATGACATAAAGTACACATAAACATTATACACACTGTCGACATTCACCATAAGTACACAGACCTCAGTACTGTACATACAACCACAGAATGTCCAAGTTATGTCATCAGATATAACCCCTACAATACATAAGATGTGTAGCAGTCTGATATCTCACTGGCGTGTTATCAGATATGATGTCACTAATCATGGTGTACAGCACATATGCACCTCTTACTGCATAACATATGTACAAAGGTTGACAGAGTTGTGGCTGGAGGCACATACACAGGGCCATTATTGACATGTTGCTGTGATAACCTCATACATTTACTGTTGTAACAGGGTTTGTTGCAACATATGTTCTATGAGGGATATGAAGTCAGTAACTCTCATGGGTGTCACTATCAACAGACTGCAATCCTTACACTACATTCTGCAGTTCACAGATAGGTGCTCTGTGGGTAACACATGAAACAAAAGGCACCAAGCACTGCCCAGTCTGCAGATGACCCTACAGATGGGGTTTCCTCATGAATATAGCACTGACATGGCAGGTATTAAAACATGTAGGACAGCCATATCCACACACACCCTGTTAAACCAACATTACTCCAAATGCAGTATAGCAGCACTTACAGTCTGTAGTCAGGTCAGGCACATCCCCCTCCTGTGTGTTGCCCTGTTTCCACAGTGTATGTTGTTAGAGATAAATCCCCAATCCATCTGAGATGCTGTTTGTCAAACTGCAGATTGAATTCCTGCTCACAGTGAATAAAAAGGACCAATACCAACATGATGCTCCTAGATATTGGAGTGTGTTTCCATGCAATTGGCTTTGGGAATGTTACCACAGCTGTTCCACATGCAATCAGCTAGAGGAGGGCTGCAATTTGTGCAGAGGCCATCAGCTGATCATCAGCATCACTTAAAATACACATGCTGCTGCCTAAGCAAAGCAGGTGTAGGTCTCCACATCCACCAGAGAGGGAGAGAAAAAGGCAGACAGAGGCAAAGAAAAGTCAGGGAGGGGTGGGAGAGTAAAACTTAAGCATGTTTGTGTCACACACCTACCAGCACAGTGTATCAAACCCCTGACGACTGTGTAGTGCTGTCACATTTCTATGCAGTTATTGGATGCATCACATAGGTTACATGTTGAGGAGCCCACAAAACTTATATGTGATGGTGAGTGACATCTGCAACAGGGATATGGTAGCTATATGGTAGATATAGTACATGTTCCTATCCACCTGAATAGGTGCCAACATCAACACAGCCACACTATCACAGGGACGTAGACACATTGACACACTTGGCAGGGCCAGGCATGCAACTCATCACAAGTGAGATTGCTACAACATATTACTGTGCAAGTATCACATGCACCACAGGGGTCATATGGAGGTTATATGGGCAAAGGCTATGTGGAGGTGTCTGACAAATGACAGCATGCTTCAGTATGCCACTGCGGGTTGTAGTGAGTGTGAATGGGATCATATGCATCATACAACACACACACACACACACACACACACACACACACACACACACACACACACACACACGCACACACACTGCCAGTACTGACATGCATGAGTGCATTGCATCACAGGTGTGTAGTAGTCGACTGTGCCAAAAAGCTATACAAGGCTAGGTGATGGGTATACCTTGACATCAGGCCACATGACAATGGTCTGCATTGTGGCTCAGGGGTGTAGTTTCTGGATGTGCCCACACAGGTGGGAATTGTATTCACCCTCCAGTCACCTGGGTGACTATTGTGTGTGGCCAATGCTGTGCAATGCTTGCCATGTATGTGTTCCTTAGTCCATGACATGGACAATGTCTGGGATGTGCACACCTCCCACATGCATGTACAGTGATGTGTGGAACTGTACCAGGGGTGTCTGGCCCATGTTGTGTACACAGATTGTTATCATCAAATGTGCCAGTCCTGGCCTCATGTGGCAGGAACTGTTAATAGACAGCAGGTTTACCCTGCACCTACAGTGATATTCCTTGGTGTTAGTGGCATCTATCCAGACAGGGCATAATTTTCAGGCATGGAATGTCCTTTGTGGGTCACATTTGTTGGCAGCACAGGTGTTGCAGGTGTCCAGTGGGTAACATGGGGAAGGTGCAGTGTTGGCATGTACATGCCTATTGGACTGATGGACAGGGTGCCATGCCCTTTGTAGCCCACTACAATCAAACCATGGTTACTATCAGTGGCAATATGCAGGGTTCTACTAACATAGTGGCTGTTCCCTTGGCATGTGTGTGTGTGTGTGTGTGTGTGTGTGTGTGTGTGTGTGTGTGTGTATGAGACATGGGTTGAGAGTGTTCTCTGGGTAATACTAGGGTTGCTAACTTTGTTCACCTGACCTTGATGTCACATGTAGGAGTATGGATTTGCACCCCAGCCTCTCAGCTATTTCACATTTGTTATCCTTGTATGATGGACATTGTGATATACACTAGGGCCACCATAGAAAAAAATCTGCAAAACCTGCTCCACATTGAGTCCAGTTGTTACACACTCACAACCACCTCCACAGAGGATACAAATCACACACACACACACACTCACACACACACACACACACACACACACACACACACACACACACACACACACACACACCTGTCATGTCTGGGATTAGAAATCCTACCTAACTAGTTTATTACATGACAACATTACACAGTTATAGGACACACCACAGAGATTACTAGAGTACCCCTTCCCGAAAGGTGTATTTCACAGTGACAGACATCAACAAAATTACCAAAGTAGGGCATTTGAATTGTAGTGAGTGTGACTAGCTTAAAATGCATTGCTTCCTGCACAGACATAGACACACACAAACATCCACAACTGCCACGCGTGTGGATAGAACCCCTACCAGAGTTCTATATCACACTACAGCATGAAGCTGTTATAGGATGCACCATGAGGATTACTGGAGTACTCCTTCCCCTAAGGTGCATTTCACAATGAATGACATTAGCAGGATTGCCAAAGTAGGGCATTTGATTTGTAGTGAGTGTGGCTAGCCTAAAAAGCATTGCTCTCTATGCAGACATAGCAACACACACAAAACATCCACAACTGCCATGTGTGGGAATAGAGCCCATACCAGAGCTCTATATCACACTACAGCATTGAGCTGTTATAGGACGCACCACAGGGATTACTGGAGTACTCCTTCCTCAAAGGTATTTTTCACAATGAATGACATTATCAGGATTGACACGGTAGGGCATTTGAATTGTAGTGAGTGTGGCTAGCCTAAAAAGCATTGCTCTTTCCACAGACACACACACACACACACACACACACACACACACACACACACACACACACACGCACACACACAGTTGCCATGTCTGGGAGTAGAACTCCTACCTAACTAGTTTAGCACACTACAGCAGTACATATTTATAGGACATGCCACAGAGATTACTAGGCTGCAGCTTTCCGTAAGGTTTATTTCACCATCAATTACATCAACTGCCTTGCCAAAGTAGGCCAGTTGAATTGTAGTGAGTGTGGCTGGACTAAAAAGCATTGCTTTCAACAGAGACAGAGACACACATACACACACAGTTGCCATGTCTGGGATTAGAAGTTCTACCTAACTAGTTTATCACACTACAGCAGTAAGCAGTTATGGATGTGCCTTGGAGATTACTGTACTACAGCTTTCCAAAAGGTGTATTTAACAGTGAATGACATCTGCAGCGTTGCCAAGGTAGGCAAGTTGAATTCTAGTGAGTGTGGCTGGATTAAAAAGCATTGCTTTCTACACAGACATACACACACACACACACACACACACACACACACACACACACACACACACACACACACACACGCACACACACACAGTTACCATGACTGAGATTATAACTCCTACCTAACTAGTTTATGACACTACAGCAGTAAGCAGTTAAAGGACACATCATGGAGTTTACTGGGCAAAAGCTTTCCGAAAGGTGTATTTCACAGTGAATGACATCAGCAGCCTTGCCAAAGTAGGCCAGTTGAATTGTAGTGAGTGTGGATGGACTAAAAATTGTTACTCTCTATACAGAGAGACACACATACACACACACACACACACACACACACACACACACACACACACACACACACACACACACACACACACACACACACAGTTGCCATGTCTGGGATTAGAACTCCTCCCTAGCTAGTTTATCACAATATAGCAGTACGCAGTTAGAGGACGCACTGTGGAGGTTACTGGGCTACAGCATTCCAAAAGGTGTATTTCACAGTGAATGACATTAGCAGCCTTGCCAACGTAGGCCAGTTGAATTGCAGTAAGTGTGGCTGGACTAAAAAGCATTGCTTTCTACATAGACAGAAACACACATACACACACACACACACACACACACACACACACACACACACACACACACACACACACACTCACACACACATATATTTGGGATTAGAACTCCTACCTAACTAGTTTATCACACTACAGCAGTACATAGTTATGGATGTGCCACAGAGATTACTGGGCTACAGCTTTCCAAAAGGTGTATTCCACAGTGAATGACATCAGCAGCCTTGCCAACGTAGGCCAGTTGAATTGTAGTGAGTGTGGTTGGACTAAAAAGCATTGCTCTCTACAGAGATAGACACACACACACACACACACACACACACACACACGCACACACACACACACACACACACACACACACACACACACACACACACACACACACACACAGAGTTGCCATGTCTGGGATTAGAACACCTACCTAACTAGTATATCACACTACAGCAGTGCACAGTTATAGGTTGTGCTACAGAGATTACTGGGCTACACCTTTCCCAAGGGTGTCTTTTCAAAGTGGATGACCTTAGCAGGCTTGTCATAGTAGGGCTATGGTCAGGGCAGTGTGTGTGCTTGGGCCATAATCCATTCATCTAGAGGTTGACACACCACATGCTGGCACATGCAGGGTTATATTCCACAGGTACGTGTATACAGCTGCTAGATTACTACTTCCTTGTACAGTCATGTTGCACAGCTAGCACTTGCACCACATAGTCTGTAATGCTGATAGATACCGGTGGCTAATGTCTACAATGAGTGACATTTACACCTCATGTGGTTATAGCCATTTGGCTGTGTGCTGGGTGGGACATGCCTCATAATGGATGGCTCCTTGTCACAGTCACTCTTTTTCACACATCTATGTACATCTAATTTTGGCTTATTTTAATGTGTTGTCTTTGGATATGTGTCTGTATTCCTATCCACTGTGTGTTCAAGGCATGACTGGTGCATACTGAAGAGTGTATGCACTAACATCTGCAAATGCCAGATATGTATGGTCCACTGTTGTTTGCAGACATGGACTTCATTTGTTTAAGTGTGTGAGCATGCCTAGTATGACCTTTTAGTATGTTATTGTCTGACATTCCCTTCATTTCTCTAAATGTGTGAGCATGTCCCATATGGCCTTCTGTATTGAATGTGTCGATGGATTCCAGGTAGTTTGTACTCCAGTGCAGACTTTTGTGTTGAACACCTACAGGTAGCAAACTGTTTCTGCAGGGTATCCCTTGATCATTTGCAATATGGGGACACACTGTGCAGGGGATGTTGTGTACTATAGGTTATTGTGTCTGTACTGCTTCAGGTGCATGGTACTGCTGTTAACAGAGATATTCAGACGTGTGTACTGTTATACACTTGTAACCATCCAAAAGTTTGCTGGAAACACCAACTAAGAGCTCCAAGACCAACAAAAGTTATTTCAGTTATATCAGTTCGCTTTCATCTCTCTTTTTGACTGGTACTGTTATACACTGTGATGTTACTGTCCTCATGTACTGTCAGGTGGATATTCTTGCTCACAGTGATGTCTTGGGGGACAAGGGTGACTGCAGCTGTGTATGGTATTGTGGGCAGACACCTACGTATTCATGGTAAGTTATGCCATTCTGGAGGGGGAGCTGCAGACACGTGCTTCTGGGTCTGTGTATCTGGTTCAGCACCATGGTACAGTGCTGGTGGAGGATTCCATACTTATATATAAAAACAAAGGTATATACTGCTGCCCAAAGGTCTAATCCCAGAAGGCATGAACAATAGAGCAAAAGAAACAAGGTAGGATCACCAAAGCTATAAAATCTAGTTTATTCCAAGATAAAACCAAAAGGATAAGTGCTTTCACGTGGGGTAATCACGCTTCATCAGATCTCAAAATACAGAGACAAGCACTCGGTTTAAATAACAAAGCTAAATATTAATTACAATCAATTAACATCAAATTAAGATTAAAAGCATGAGCACATCAATTAAGTAGTTACAAAACTACTGCAAAAACTCACTTAAAGGGCCATGCCTCTAAAGCAGACTTAATACTTACCTAACTATTCAAACTTAGATAAATATGTGCACATAACCTAAAAGTCCACTTTAATTCAACAAATTCAAGATAATTGTTGGTATTACCCCCTCTTGGATTATTAAACACCAATTGCAGCACCTTAAAACTAAAATTGTGTGTATTAAATTCAACAATGTGCTTGGCAAAAGCATTCTGTATATTAAAGTTCTTAATATCATAAAGATGGTTGTAAATCCTGTCTCTCAACCTTCTAGACATTTTGCCAGCATAGAGACATTTACAGCAATTGCAATTAAGATATACTAGGTTGCTGCTATCACAAGTAGCATGAAATCTAGGAAAAAATTTAAAATCCAAGATAGGGTGACAAAAAAGTTGTGTTTCATTTATTGCTCTACACATACTACAGCATCCACAAGGAAAAGTGACAAAACTTAGGCTCTTATCTTGCTGCCTCACATCTCTAGATAAAAGTTGTTTTAGATTTAAGTTATTCTTATATATGAAGCTTGGTACTTCAACCATGTCAGCTGTGGTAGGATCTACGGTCAGTATGTGCCAGTTCTGTCTAATAATTTCAACCATAACTGCACTGTCATTGGCATATTTTGTTATAAAACTGTTTCCTACCCATGAAATGTCTAGTATACCTGGGGTAATTCAGTGAGTGTTTAGGGCCATTTTTCGATGAATGTACAAGGCTATTCATGGTTGGATTCATCTGCTCTAACACTTCCATCTTAGCTCTTTCCAATACCATCCAAGTGTAACCCATCTGCAAACAACTGCTCTAGGGTGTTAATTTCATCATTCATCATTATTTGTTCTCTGCAAATCATCTTCATTCTGTGATATTGTCCCTTCACTATGTTAGGGAATATGAACCTGGGATGCATACTGCTAAATTCTAGCAGGTTATTTTTCCAACATGGTTTTTGAAATAAACCAGTACTAAGGACCCCAGAGTCATCCTTATATACAGTGACATCTAGGAAGTCTACCTTCTGTGTGGATGATGTCATGGTAAACTTTAAAAAATCAGTTGTGGACTCTAGATATTTAATAAAATCTTGCAGGCAAAAAAGCCGACCATTCCACAACAGAAAAAGGTCATCCACAAACCATCTATATAAAAGGACATGTGGAAAATAAGTACAATTAAAACATGCTTATTCTCCCAATAGTGTACCACTAAATTTGCATAGGAATTTGCACATGGGGTGCCCATAGCGACACCCCATTGCTGCAAATATATATTGTTGTCAAACTTGAACACATTGTTGGAGAGTACTATTTCCAGTAATGTACAAATTAAGGTCATATCATTATTACTCATGGAGTGCATACTATTTAGAGTTTCTCTAATAGCATCCAAACCATATTCGTTAGGTATGGAAGTGAAGAGACTTTTTACATCAAGTGTAACCAATAAGCATTCATAAGAGGAATAATCATTATTTATGTTATATGCATCAATGTCATTAAGAAACTGAGTAGTATCTTTTAAAATAGTTGGTATTTGCTTCACTATTGGTCCTAATTTCTGCTCTGTGTAGATGGACATGGTTTCAGAGTCCCACCCACCTCCTGCAAGTATAGGCCTCATAGGAGCTGTATGAGCTTATGCACCTTCGGTAAACCCTTAATACAAGGAATAAGTGGATGTTCTATGTGTAGATAACAATATAGGCTATAGTCTAATGGTCTACACATTAAAACGTCATAAAGATTATCATGGACCTGCCTAAGAACGTCGATAAGATCGGGAGCATCTATGCAGACATATGTAGCAATATCTTGCAGTAACTCATGCATTGCTTTATTATAGTCTTTCCTGTTCATAAGTACTATCCTCTCACCTTTATCTGCTGGTCTGATCGCTAAAGCTGCATTACTTTGTAAGGACCATAAGGATTCTTTCTCATCAGTAGTTACATTAAAATAAGAGCAGTTGTGCTTAGCATAAAGTTGTTTATAAATGTCCTTTTCACATGCTTTTACAAAACAATCCACATGAGGTGGCAACATAGGGGTATGCAAACTTCTATGTTTCAAAGAAATTTCAGTTTGTTGATTTAAGTCTTTATCATGTAGCAATTTTAAAGTAACATTGCGCCCAAACATCCATACGTCAGTAAGCATGTCATTCACATTCGTACCTGCTGAGGGAATAAAGGATAAACCTTTATTCAGTAATGACTTCTCTGCCATAGATAGTTCATGTTCCCATAGATTAAAAACCAGGTTGTTTTCCTCCTGGTTCTGCTGTTGGTGTTTTTGGTCTCTTCTGAGTACTTTCTCTTCTGATGATCCAGACTGTTGGTCCTCGACTGGGACGTGGTGCGTAATTTCACTGGTAACAGTAAAAACAGTTCCACGTTGAAAGGTGGTAACAGTTTCAGTCTAGTCCCAGTGACAGTATTTTGCAAGGCTTGCTGATTAGGTGGAGGGGTCAACCCTTGCAACAGAACAGATGAAGATTCCAACTGTTGTGGCGGAACATTACTAGTCACAGTTGCTGACTCTTTTATGGTATTTACAGAGAGCATAGGCATGGATTCAGCGGAATTAGGCAACATATCAGTCTGTAAAGAATTAGAAACAGATGCTGTATTCAATGTGGATCAAACATTAGTAATGTTGTTTCTCGGCCACATAAAAATATTGCCGAGACTAAAGTCTTTGAAGTCCCATTGTAGCTTAAGCTGTTTTGTATGCTGCAACCTATTACTGTTGAGGGACACATTCATATAAACGTTGGCAAGCAAGTCTGTAAAAACGTCACCTTTAAAATGACAGGATAGATCTTTTTGTAACTTTTCTACCTTCTTAGTTAATTCATCTTCAGTCAGGTGGAAATAATCAATTAACAACTTCATATATTTTTGGCCCAGCTCAATATTAAGCTGCTGCCAGCTTTTAAGCCATTCAGGATGAGCATCTCCAAAAGTCGGCATACACAGTACTCTCATCCCTCTAGGGATGACATGGAAATGCAAGCTTCCATCCTTGTATACCCATCGACATGACAGTATGGCCTTATCTTGCTGTGGCAATGCCTCACAGCTGTACTGATTTGCACAGGTTACCCAGAGGCAGGGGGCCATGGGTCAGGACATTATCCCCATTGTGGTGAATGGGCAGGTGTGTAGCCACCCATTTATGTGTTTGCAGCCAGGGATAGTGTGTGCACACAGCTTGCTGTCGGGCCCTGCACATTCCATGCTGCCCGTGCTCCCACACCCCCCTCTGTTATTCAAACATCTTCCATACATTATGCATACATTCTCTGATACTTTCCCTAAGGGTATCACCCCATCACAGTTGTGTGTTAGTGTTGGTCCACTGTGCATGCAGTGGGACATGGTGGACATGTTACTGTGATTTGTTCACATGACCTTGCATATGGCTTATGTGGAGTGTGTTATGTTGTTATTTGGGTGTCCTTGACATAACATGCATTGGCAATACGTGTGAGACACAGGCCTTTCGCAGAGACCTGTGGGCCATTAAGTGTTGCTGTGGGCCAGATGTGGCAGGCCATTGCATTCTGTCAGCCCTACAGTCTCAGACTACCATACAGTATATACCCCTTGGGTGACACGGTGGGTGTGATAGGTGTTCATGCCAATGCGTTCAATCAGTCTTGATTAGGTGGTGCGGATGCTGGCAAGGTGCTACATACAGCTAGGGACACACCTGCATGGGACACCTGCACTGCAAGCTGCATTCTTCCGCTATTACCATATACAGGTGGGATCATATTGTACCCATTCCCCACAGCAGGGATATGACCAGAGAGGTACCTGTGGGTGGTGTTTGCATGAGCTGGTGCATGTGTGCTATGGACTCTACTTGCATCTGACACACAGATATGCATGGGGCATTCCAGTTATTCTGGCATGTGCAGGTACATCAGCTGTTTCCCAGTACATCAGTCCTACCTCCTTTGTTGTCTGCAAGTGCTCGGGCAGACATCACCAGTACCCCCTACTACACAACCAGTTAATCTGATGCATACCTGTATGTACAATTCCAAGGGTGTCTCCATTTCATAGTGACACAATATATACTGTATGTCTGGGGTACTTTCTCCTGTGTACTGCTTGTATATCTAGCCCAACAGCCATGCCATGTCAGTCTTTCAGATGGTGACACATATTACCACCATACATTTACAATGGCTTACTGCTAGCATGTGTTATACTTGTGGGTATTGGCTTTGGCACTGCAGTTGTGAGGGCTTGTCCCTGTCATCAGCAGTAGTGGGTAATGGCCACCAGGTCTTACCTCAACATGCATACATACTGACCACTCTCACACAATATGAAACACACACCAACCTAACACACACAGACTTGCATATTGTGCAAATGTTACAACCTATCCTGCTACGTTGGCCACCTCTGGGCATCTGTGCTCCACTGGTATTATACCTACTCATACATGTTACTACATTTCTATACAGGATTGGTGGGGGCACACCTGACTGCTACTACATTTCTATGCTGGATTGGGGGAAGGGGCACACCTGACTGTTTCTACATGTCTACATAGGAGTGGGGGGCACACCTGACTGTTACTACATTTTTTTGCAGGATTGGGGGGGCACACCTGACTGTTTCTACATTTCTACACAGGATTGTGGAGGCACACCTGACTGTTACTACATTTCTACACTGGACTGGGGGAAGGGGCACACCTGACTGTTTCTACATGTTTACATAGAAGTGGGTGGGCACACCTGACTGTTACTACATTTCTTCACATTTTGGGGGGGGGGGCACACCTGACTGTTTCTACATTTCTACACAGGATTGGGAGGGGCACACCTGACTGTTAATACATTTCTACACAGGATTGGGGGGAACACCTGACTGTTTTTACATTTCTACGTAGGATGGGGGGCACACCTGATACTTGTACACATTTGCTATGACTGTACGCACATGTCAGGTACTACATTTCATTCTGTATTCTAACCTATCATGGTGACTGGAGGCATATCAGTGTACTACAGGTCTTAGCTTTGATTGACCTACATATTATTTTCTGACTTCCAACCCTTCAGAACTAACATCCCACTGCCTGACCTGCTGTAGTCTGTCTGTGTAGGCCTGGGGGGGTACCCATTGGCTTCATTCAGAGGCCATAGCACAGCCTTTGGTTGTGTTTGTCTACACCTGTCCTGCTGGCTGGGACTGTTGTTGGGTATGTGAACCTTCATGACTGGCATATGTGAGTTATATGGACACACATGTGGCTCAGCAGATTTCCTGCAGTGGGTTTTGTTGCCTTGTGTAGTACTGGCTACTATGGTGACACCAGTATTTGTTACAGATCTCAGGGTGCCATTATAGGTGCTTACTATTTGCTGGCATACCATTCAGCCACCCGATTCCCTTGCATGCTTACATCCATACCATAGATAGATACACATAACAACACATTCTACTCCATTCAGCAACTGGTACATTGAGTGACTTACATTGTGGGTGTCCTAGTACTGAGGGTGGGGCTACAGGGCTGCCTATGTCAGATGCACATAGCACACTCCCTACACATGGTTGAACACAGGTAGTGTCATGTTTGGCATCCCCTTTACTGTATGTGAGAGTCAGAGAGAGGTGTTATTCCCTGGGTCCCTCCTGTGTCAGTGAAAGTACTATGCCTTGCCTCTTTGCCAAGGCCAAGGCATACTAGGCATGTCTCCTTCTGCCTACTGAGGCAGGCTCAAGTTGTTCCACCTCTGAGTTACTCTGTGCCTGTGCAGGCCTTGGCAATGTTGGGGGGCTGTGTGAGCCTGCCCCGTGTTGTTCCTGCTGCAGCTGTTTCAACAGGATCATATTGTGTAGCACGGCACATACAATGACAATTTGGGTACATGTACTCCACCGGATGTGTCCAGGCACCAGAATCGTGACTTGAGCATCCCAAACACATGCTCTGCTATAATTCTAGTCTGTGCATGTTCCTCATTATGGAGTTTTTGTTTAGGTGTGCGTGCATTTCTGACGGGTGTCAGCCACGGCTCCAGTGCGTATCCAGCATCCCCCACTAGGTGACCGTAAGGGATGTCCCCACTGGCAAATCTGTGGTACAGCTGCATCAGATGCCAGATGTGGGAATTGTGATAGCTTCCAGGGCAGCCAGCACATACATTCATTATTTTGCCCTGGGCATCACACACAACCTGTCAGTTGATGGAGGAGAAGCTCTTGCGGTTGATGTAGACCCTACCCCACTCACTAGGTGGTGCTTTGATGTGTATGTGTGTGCAGTCTATAGTAGCCACTTCCTCAGGGTATTCTGCTATTTGGTGGAACAGTTGCATATTGCTGGCCAACGCCTCATGGGTGTTGGGGAAATATATGTGCTCACCGGCATGTGCTGACATGGCATCCAGGAACTGGTGGAGTACCCTGGTTGCTGGTGCCTGTGAGATCCCCATAATATCTACAGTTGGCCTTTGGAAGGTACCTGTAGCTAGCATTCTTAGGTCTACACATACATTGGTATCCACTGGGATGGGTTCCCCTCTGTTAGTTGTGTGTGTCAGGCGTGGCCGGCACAGCTCAACAATTTGCTGTAGGAGGTCCCTGTTCACCCTATAGTGCTCCACTATCTCCAGCTCATGTAGCCCCTGGTAGGTTACCCTAGATCTGTACACTCTCCTCCGTCTCCTCACTGTGGGTTGGTTGACAGCATTCACATCTTCACCACCATCAGTTTCTTCCACAAGTTGTTGTATGATAGCTATTGCAGTCGCTATCATTTATTTATTTATTTATTTATTTCAATTTGATGACTAGGGAGGTCCACTAGGCTCAGGGAGCCCATTTTCAGTGAAGGCCCTGGGAGAAAAGCTCCACAATACATAGTGATTATACACAGTTATTCACATAAAAATCTGCATTACATAGTGATTATACACAGTTATTCACATAAAAATCAAAATTAAGTGAGGTAAAAACATATATGCAGTTATACACAGTTGTTCACATAAAAATCCAAATTAAATGAGGAAGAGCACAATTAAATAAAATTGTGTTACACAGTGTGTTCACAGTTACAGTGAAAGTAAAGAGAAACACAAATCAAAGATGATTAAGAGTCAGAGAACAACATAAGTTATATGGTTTCATGGTGTCAAGTATTTATGAAGGTGTGATATAGAGTAGGAACAGGGAATTTACTGAGAAGACATTGAGGGTGCAGAATTTAATTTTAAGCTAAAGAACAGGAATAAGTTGTTGCAGATTTTACCTTAGCTAAAGAAGTTAGAAGGTTATACGTTCACAGCTGAGGAACAGGAGTTTGTTCCCAGGTTAGAAGGTATTTGAAGTGTAAGGAGGAAAAGGCACTGGGAAAGAGGGGGAAAGAGAAGTGAAGGAGAGCAGAGATGATAGAGGTTGAAGACGGTTGTACGGGTCATTACTTTTAGTGTTATGTCAGGTTAGGTTTAGGCTCAGAGGTAGAGAAAAGTTTATGGGGAGAGAGAGAGGCATAAGGCTATGTGGGGAGAGATTTTGTTGTTTTGTTTGTTAAAAGTTCCCTGCTTGTATACACTGGTGGTGTAGAGTGTGGGAAAAATCAGAGGGGAAGGTTTTTGCATAGTTTATAGTAGTGTTCTAGGCTGGGCTGGTTTTCTGCCTGTGTAATTGGCTGATTCTGATACATTTCACCTGCCAGCTATGTTAGTTCTCCTAGATTACCTTCCTACTGCTGTTTCCTTTCACATTGCCTTCCTGTTTAAGCCCTGGGGCACGCCGCACAAGCACAGTGCTCAAATGTTTACAGAACTGCTATTTCCTGGTGTACTTTTGTTTTCCTTTAAACCCAGTGCACGGCATGCACACCCGCTTAGGCAATGTAAAGAGTGCTAGGCAGCCTCAGACACATCCCGTTGCTTAGCTGTGCTAAGCCAAAGGCAAACCTGAGCCACAGGGCTCCAGTCTGCTTACTGTATGCCTGACACACCCTCTATAATGTCAGCTAACTCCTAGGATTGCACCAAGCTATTCCTGCTCTTACACTGTTGGGACCTGACTAGCATGCTGGGGAAATCTGGGATTCACTATCATTCCCCTCATTTGTATAGGATTGCCTGCTAATACATAGTTACATGTCTCATACTGAGCCTTCCTCCTTAGCAACCACTACTCACTGGCCATGTTGTCTTCTGCCTGCCATTGACTATAATGGCAGAATAGTGATTTTAGTTAGAATGCTTATTTTAGGTTTATTTTCATATTTCCCCCCTGATCCTGTTTGCGCACCGCTGTCCTATGCTTAAACAGCCGAGATTGGCTAAAAAAAATTAAGTTGATTTTTAAAATTTTTTTAACCTGTTTTCAATGCCAATGGCCTTATACTTGGCCATTGGCATGCTTCCTGACTGATATGCACCCTTTATTTGGAACTGTCACGGCTCTGCTTTGGAATTTGCAGAAATGCACTCGGTTACTAACAGTACATTTCTCCAGATTACAGTAGTCCTACACGGCCAGTTTCCAGCTTCCTGGATCACAAATTCACCTCATTTACATGGATTTTTCCTGCAAATGGGGTCATTTGCATACAGGGGCTGAGTCCGTGCAGGAATAGTGCAGGAGTGCTCATGCATGCCCCTACAGGCTATTCCTGGATCGCACAGCAGACATATTGCCTGCTGGAGCTCCTGCACTAATCCTGCATGCGATGCAAGGATTGCAGAATCTGAGGGTATGTCTTTATAAGTAATATCTGTGTCTTATTTTCATTAAATTTAAGGCCAGAGAGTTTTTAAAAGCATTCAATTAAATTTAATAGAGGTTTTAAAGAGGATAACAAAATATCATCTGCAAACAACTTGAACCCTCATTTCCAGACTATTGTCAATTTGTATACCCTTAATACACTTATCCATTTGAAAATAATTTGCAAAAGGTTCAATTATTAAGGCAAATAATAACGGAGACAAGGGGCATGCCTGTGTTGTACCTTTAGTAATTTCTAAAGATTTAGAAAAGCATGATCCAATCTTTATAGATGCTAATGATTTTTCATAAAGTGATTTAATTATTAGTGTAAATTTTTGAGAAAATTCATATTCTTCTAGAACTGACTAAAGATAATCCCAGTGGACAGAATCAAAGGCACTATTTATGTCTAAACTGATGATATTCATGTTATTTTTTATATGATTAATGTAATAAATTAAGGATATTATTGCTTTTATTTTATCATATGTATTTCTATCTTTTATAAAGCCAGTCTGATCTTTGTTTATTAATAATGTAAGTAGTTGTTTGATCCTAACTTCATGTATTTCCATAAACATTTTATAATCAATATTTACTAAAGATATAGGTCTGTATGATAAGCATTCATTTGCAATTTTATCTGGTTTAAAAATAGTTGATATTATTGTATATTTCCAAGAAGGAGGAACATTTTTGCTTTCCTTTACTAATGTAAATACTTTCAATAGTAATGCCAGAGCTTCTTTGGTTAATAATTTGAACATTTCTGAGATCATATCATCTATGCCAGGTGCTTTGTTTGGCTTTACATTTTTAATTTGGGATTTAGGTTCAGTCATAGTTATTTGTTTGTCTATTAATTTTATATGATCATCTGTTAGTTCGGTTTTGATATTTTTCTAAAGAAAGACTTTAATATGTTTTGAGGTTCTATTACTTCCTTTTGGGTATTAACTTTATGAAAGTATAATTTACATGCTTCTAGTATCTCTTCTAAGTCTGATACTTTCTTTCTGGTATCTGGAATGTATATTTCCTTTATTTGATTAGCTTATATAATCTTTTTAGTTCTATTTTCTACTTTCTGATTTCTGGGTTTCATCAAATAAGAACATAGTTTGATCTTCTCTAAATTTATCATTGTCTTATGATGTAGTGTCTCTATTTTGTCATCTAATTCAGTTATTAAATTCATCTTTCCCTTTTGAATGTCTAACTTTAGTGTATTGATTCTTGATTGTAATTCCAGTAAGTCTTTTTCCCATTGCCTTTTCTTGTTTTAAACCATGTTATATAAATCCGACTTCAAATAGTCCAAGATATATCTATCTGACACATCTTCAGTAAGATTTATGTCTAAAAATATCTCTTTAATGTAAAATTCCTTAAAATTCTTTAAATTTGTTATGTATGAAGGAATTCTAGTTACAGTTATTCTTTGTTTTGTATTTAAATCTAAATCAAAAGTAATCCCATTATGGTCTGACAATGGGCATGTGACTACTTTGACTTTATCCAACTTTGTAGTTAGATCTCTTGATATGTACTCACTCCCCTGGATTCACCAATCTTCCATGCAGGACTAGCTTAGTCCTGCACAGAAGCACCTGTTCAGGAGCAGGACAGCAGTGCGCCATGCATATTATTGAAGGCACACTGCCCGAGCTCCTAGCCTTACATGAAGTGTGTACGACTGCAGGAGGCATGTCTGAGTGCAGAGCTCTCAGAATAAACACACTTCTGCAATGTAGAACAGCAGAAAGTGGGAAGAAATGAGCAAGATCATTCATAGGTGTCCGCAGATCCCCACCAACAGTTCCCCATGTGTACAACAGCAACAGTACAGAAAAAAGTAAATGAAGAAACCCTTTTATTTTTTTTTAAATCCGATTAAAGCTAACTGTAGGTGCGCGGGTGTGCCCATCGCTTAGCTATGGTTAAAGCAACTTAAAAGGCTGAAGAGGATAACAAGGAAGATATATGCAAATGAAGCAGCACAGCAATAGAGCAGTGGACAGAGTATTTGCCTAACGAGCAGGCATTCCCGGTTAGAGTACCACTGCAGCACAAACTATTTTACATGGCAAAGTGCGTTATAACCAAAATTTTGTTGCAAAACCCACTAAATAATATACATTTATGAACTAGAATACTGCAGGAAATGCACATGTGAAGTATCAGTGTCATAATGAATAAGGCATTAGTAAGCAGGTCTAAGTACAACTAAGCAGTAGTAAGCATATGTAAGCACTAGTAAGCGTGTTTGAGTGCATTTGTGTGGGGGTAAGCACTGCCTACATAGATTAAGCAATCTGGAAGCTTACTGAGTATCAAAAACTGTAACTGGAAGTTAGCAGTGCTTAGCTCCGCACAAACACATGCACACCTGCTTACAACTGCTTTAAAGTGCCTTAATCACGCTATCCAATGGCCCATGTTCTCCCCAGCAACAAAATAAACAGCCTCTGCAAGGCTCGAATCCAGGACCCTGTACAGTATAGTTAATCTCTAAGCCATCATAGCAGTATATAAGATTGAGGTTTCAACAAACAAATCCTCACCATAGGAAAATTAAACTGAACATGTGAAATGAATCTATGTACAGTGTGATGTTGAATAACCTGTTACATAACATAAATATGTGAACTGGAATACTGCAGTAAGGCCAGATGTGAGGCGTTATTGTAATAAAATGTTGAATTCCCCAGGACCCCACACAGTGTATGTACACATGAATCACAGATACCAGACACAAATATAGCATGTAACAAATAATAAATCAATGTCAAAAGGAAAATATAATGCTAATTAGATATTAAGCAATGCTAAGCATTGCACAGGTCAGCTTATGTGGTGTAAGCAATGTGTAGGCTGGCTAACTCAATCTGCCCAATGGTATGCCGATTTAAGTAATGCCAACATTAGGTAAGCAGGTGTACCCATAGCTTAGCCTTTTCAAAACCGTCCAATCACGGGAAAGTGCGAGAAATCGGGCATATTTAAACCCCACAGGTGCCGATAATTCCCATAACTGGTTGCAGCTCCCTACTGTAGGCAGAATGGCTGGAGTTGGGGAAGGCACTCGATTTAGAGTGCAGTGCTGGGGCACCCAGGAGTCCAGATTCATGGTATGGCTCCTGGTAAAACACAATGAGGAGAGACTACTGCAGAGCCAGTACCAGGGCTCACAGTATAAAGCGAAGGCCTTGGACAGTCTTGCCCTTGACCTCACCAGTCCCACTGGTATATCCCGGACCGGTGAGCAGTTCGGGCATCACCATGCTTACCTGAAGTGTCAGAGGGGTGATCTCTTGGACCAGTGGATCCAAGAATCCAGAGAGATGGCTGATGCCCCAGCACTAAGTACTCATTCTATTACATAGATAATGCTTGCCTAGCTTGTGTATACTATGGATAGGTAATGGATAAATATCACTGTATTTCTCCGACACCTGCAGATGAGCGGGCTGCGAACCAGCAGGCCCATGCTGCTAGGCTGCAAAGGCTACGTCGCGAGGCAGGTTAGTAATATTATTGCATGTACTGTCATAACAAATAAATATAACAGTGCTAGAAAGTGTTGTGCCAGTATAAAATTGTATCGTGTACGGGATGTACTGAATAAACAAGACAATATGGCAGGAAGACTGTCATATAGGTTGTGTGGAAAAAAAGGTGTAATATCTGGTGATTAAAAGTATAACCCCCTGGAGTGCTTGTGTACATTCTGCTTTCATATGTTGTAGTGTTGTATTCTATAAATAGTACTGTTGTATGAAGCAGTCTTACCCACACTGCTGAACACAGTTAAAATGTGTAGAAAGTTCAGTATAACATTGCTGGAAGTCCTAAGAGGTCAGTCATATAGAACAACTGAGGGAAACTTAGACAGCAACCATTGAAATGCATTTTGCCAATTCCCTGATAGCACAGTGTATTGTGATGTCAACTGTAATATTTTTACCACACACAACAGGGGTTTGAATCCTGGGAGTGGTAGTAAGTTGTATGCATAATCATACCCCACAACTGTACAGAGTTTGTGAGAATGTTTATTTATTTTTATTTTATTTATTTATTTTACATTTGTTGACCGGGATAGTCCAACTGGATGCATGTTCATTTTCAGCAGAGGCCCGGGGAGAAAAGCTCCAAGGGTAAGCAGATACAGCATTACATAATACCAGCATTACATATTACAAACAGACTATTTACAGAGATTGCATAAGTAAGCAAGTTAAACAAATTCCACAGGTTACAGTTAATCCTGAGCGCAAGCCAGGATTAAATTAAATTATACAGTAAACTGGTTAACAGATTTTTACACATTCTAGAGAGAGAGTTAGCCTCTCTTCTAGCCTAACTTCTAGAGAGTTCATTATGTTCAGATAGAAAGCTGTATGCATAATTAGATCCAACTGTACAGACTTTGCTAGAATGTTCAGATAGTACGCTATAAGCATAAAAATAACCATCAACTCTACAGACTGTGGCAGAATGGTCAGGTAGTAAGCTGTATGCATAGTCATACCCCTCGACTGTTCTGATCTGTCTAGCATGTCCAGATAATGGGCCCAAATCTGTTACCCAGTAACCTGTTCCCCTGACAAATAAGTGTGATGATCCAAGAAATGTAGGCAGCTTATGCTGACATATAATGGATAGTCAGACCTGAACATAAAAAGAAAATGTATATGGAAACAAACTTGTCATTGTAGCATCTCAACCAAAGTGTATGACAGCTATTCCAAAATATGTCACATTAACACCTGCATCCTGTCAAGCCTTGACCAGGGCATGTGCAATAATGGACTGTTAGGTATGTGTATAACATCAACATGGCATCTGGGAGAATGTGTAGAATTTGTTAGGTAGTGTTAATGATTTTTCCAACAGGTATAACAGGTAAGAGGTGTAGACTGTAGTTACAACACAGTTCACTCATATACTTGTCTACAAGCATGGCATCTGGGAGTTCATAGGTTCATTGGTTCATAGGTTCGTACTAGGCTATCTGCCCTAGGGCATTTATAAGCCTAGTCAGAGTGTGTGTGGCTTTCACCACCCCTTAGGATGAGAATACTACACCCTTTTAGGGTTTAGTTTACTGTGCCTCTGTCTAGTAGTAACACCGAGATGACCCCCGGGTAAACCTACGATCTCCCATCCACTCGTCAAGATTTCTCTTGAATAGAGTTAGTGAGGGGCTCTGCCTAACATGGATTGGGATTCTGTTCCAGAGTGTAGGGAGCCTCTGGGTTATGAATCTGTCCCTCCAGCATGTCCTATTTATTTCTGTGTTGAGGTTTAAGTCTCTTGCTCTCGTGGCTCTGATGGACTTGGATTTTCTGAGGTGGAGCATGTCCATTAATTCCGGATTGGACATGGCCTTGTACGTCAGGCACAGATCACCTCTGAGTAGGTGGTATGCGACTGAATAGAGCTGGAGTTTTTTCAGTCGGGCAGCATATGACATATGTTTAAGACCCTTTATCCAACTGCTGCAGGTGTCGGGTAAGATACATCCCAAATGGGGCATTGTACTCAATCATTGGCCTGATAAGAGAAGAGTACAGGGGCACAATGACCTTTCTTGATCTAGATGTGAAACCCTTCATGATAAGGTGGGCAATATAGAAGGTCTTCCTAACCACTTTGGCAATGTGAGTGTCAAATGAGAGGTTACTGTCAACCTGGGTCCCTAGGTCCCTGATTACCTCTTCCATACTTAATGGATTACCACCTATGTGGTAATTTGTGGGTACCTTGTTTTTCCCAAAGGGTATGACTATACATTTTTTGGTGTTCAGCTTAAGGCCATGGCTCTGGCACCAATTATCCGTTTCTATGAGGCCTCTCTGAAGGATGTTTGTGTCCGCTGGAGTATCAATTATGGCGCCCAGTTTGCAGTCATCTGCAAACTTTGTCAGCCACAATCCTCCTATGTATGCCTGTACCACGGAAAAATAAATGCTGAACAAGAGGGGTACCAGGACTGAGCCCTGTGGGACACCGCTTGTGAGTGGCTTAGAGTCTGACATAGCTCCAGCCACTCTGACCCTGTGGGTTCTGTCCTTGAGCAAGTTTGCCACCCATCTTGTGACATATGGGTTTACATTTAAGCTGGTGAGTTTGTCTATGATGCCGAGTGGGGTATTGTGTCAAAGGCTTTTGCAAGGTCAAGGTAGGCTGTGTGAACTGCCTTACCCTCATCAATGGCCTTAGTGACTGTTTCAAAAAAGTCGACCAAGTTCAAAAGGCAGGATCTGCCCTTGACAAAGCCAAATTGGGTAGGATCCAATGTCTGTAGGTCCCCAATGTCTTTGTTTATGAGTTCCATAATGATCCTCTCCATAGCTTTGCAGACCAGGCTCATCAAGCTTATGGGGCGGTAATTTCCAGGGTCCGTAGAAGCGCCACCTTTATGAAGTGGGACCACTGTTGCCGTACGCCACTCTTTGGGTACGTATCCTGTAGTAAGGCTAAGATTAAACAGCAGCTTTATGTGTGGGTTTAGTTCCTCTTGGAGTTCATGTAGCACACAGCCCGGGACACCGTCCGGTCCCATTGATGCTGTGTTTTTAGCTTTAGAGAGGGCGGTTCTCACCTGAGCATCTGAGATGTTAGGGAGGCTACACTCTGCTGGGATAGTTATTTCTCCTTTTGGGGGGGGGGAGAAATTTGCACTAAACCTGTCTGCCAGAATGTTGGCAATGTCAGTGGGTTCAGTGTATTTTGTGTCATTTTGGACTAACTCTGAGCATATCTGGGAGTTTCCACCCAGGTTTCTAACATAGCTAAAGAAGGCCTTGTGATTGTCTTTTGTGTCTTTTGTGATTTTTCTCTCAAAGTTGGCCTTGGATGATTTTATGAGTGATCGTAGTTTTTTGCTAGTACTGATCAGAGATGCCTTCCCTTTTAGGGATTTTGCTCTGTCATGTAGTAGCTTCCTCCTCCTGTTGTAAAGTTTGTTTATGGCTGGGGTCCACCAGACCGGCCTGCCTTTGGGGGAATGGGTCTTGGTTTTATTTGGGATTGCATGATCCATGCATTTTTGAAGGTGCCCGTAGAAGGCATTTGCAAAGGATTCAGCAGTGTGGGTTGTGGTTTCCACTGGCCCAGGGGCCTTGAAGGATACCACTTCAGTCTTAAGAAGTGTGAAGTTGGCTTTTGAGAAGTTCTTCACTGTGGTCTTTTGTGCAGGGGGTGGGGGCGGGATGTGGATTTCCAGTGAGATTAATTTATGGTCTGATCTTACCAAAGAGGGATATACTTCTGGTGTGGAGCATTTTGTCCCCATGTTTGTGATGATCAGGTCTAGTATATTATCTCCTCTTGTGGGAATGGTGACTAGTTGTTCCATTGCATTTGAGTCTATGAATTCTAGGAATCTTTGGGCTAGGGTGTTGGGGCTTGAGTAATGTTCCCAGTCTATGTTTGGGTAGTTGAAGTCTCCCAATATGATGGTATTTGGAGAGACATTCATACTCTCCAGTGTCTTCAGGAAGGCTGTGTGGGGTTCCTGAGTTTGAGAGGATGGTCTGTAGCATGCTACAAGCTGTAAGGCAGTTTTGCCTATGGTTAGTTGCACCTGGATGGTCTCCGATGCTTCCTGCATTGCCACTAACCTGGAGGTGTGGGTATCTTTGATGAATATGGATACTCCCCCTCCTTTTGTTGTTCGGTCCAAGTTTTGGGGCCGGAAAGCATGATATGAGGTAAAACCTGATAGTGCTGGGGTGCTCTCAGGAGCCTTGAACCAGGTTTCAGTCACTGCACAGACATCGATGTTCTCCATACTGAGGAGGGCTTCGAGGGCATGCATCTTGAGGTTTAGACTTCTGGCATTGAGCAGCATTACCCTTAGTTTTTTTCCACTTGTGTTTTCTAGGGAGGTGGGTTTGTCATTTGAGTCTTGCCTAAAAAAGGCACTATGGGGGTGGCAAGAGCCTTGGCCAATATCCGGAAGCCCAGGGGTGACAGGTGCAAGCCATCCCTTGTGAAGCAGTGTGGCTTGTCAAGCATGTCATCCCAAGCAGACAGACACTGGATCCCCTTAGAATGACACCAGTAATTAAGCCAATTGTTAAAACTGATCATTTTGTCTTTGTACTGTGGCATCATTCTTGGTGAAGGTAAGATGCTGCTCAGGGTCAGGGTCATACCGGCCTGGGCTACATAATCAGAGAGCTCCTCTATGTCTCTTTTCATGAAGTCCAGGGAGGTACATCTCAGGTCGTTCACACCGGCATGTACAATGACTGAGTCATATTTGTACTTGCTGTGGAGTGACCTGAGTGCTTGTGTTATGTGGCGGATTCTAGCTCCCGACAGGCAGCTTACTGTGACCCTTTCCTTGTTCAGTCTGGTGAGCGGGATGTCAGTGTGTCTGACTATGGAGTCACCTATTACAAGTGTGTCTGGCATGTTGTTTGGCCTTAAGGGCTGTGACTGTTTAACACACTGACTTTGTGAACTATGTGTTGCATGTGCTATGTCTTGAGGTGGCGGTTGCTTGGGTGTCTGCTTTGGAGGCCTCTGTTGTTTTGGTAGATTTTTAATCAACGCCTCAGAGTATGTTTTTGTGTGTTTATGTGTTTGGTTTGCAGTTGTGATAGTTCTATGTGAGACCGGGTTTGTGGTGTGCGTGGTTACCTTCTCCTCCTGACTGGTCTTGCCAGTACTGAATTGAGAGAGCTCAGCCTCCAGTTTGGCTATATAGTTGCATCTCTCGCATATATTTGTATTTGTTGGGAGGAGGAGAGGGTTGTCTGTGTACATGAGGCAATTATAACATTGCCTCAAGATTCCCAGATTCATCAGCTGAACAGGAGAGGACGCCAGCAACTGACCCTTCGACATGCTAGAAATAGTGAAAAAGATTGCTGTGTAACTGAGTCAGAAAGGACCTATAGGGAAAAGGGTACTCAAGGGAATTTAGGTGAATGAAGTACTTTCTTTTGTTTAAGAGTGCTTTACCTGTATAAAAAATGCTTTAGGAGCAAGTGCTGAGCTTTTCAGATAGGGTATAGGCTGTTTAGATTGCAAGTAGAGCAGTTTTAAGGGAAAAATTGAAGAGCATACTTTACAGAGCCAGAAATAGTTTAAACGTGATTAACCGGTGCTGCCTGATGCTGCTCTATGAGCAACTTCGCGCTAATTCATGCTAAAGCGCGCAAAAATGGGCTTTATAGCAGGGGGTTGAAAAGAGCCAGGAATTTACCCAAAATGGCCAATAAACTACAAGTTGGAACCACTCCTCTAGGGACAAATAGGTTGCTCAGTGCTCCCCACTCCCACTGGTGAACAAAGAAGCTTCCTCTTATCCAAATAAGGGTATGGATAGCACAGGAACTAAGACAAAGCCCAGAGATCAGCAAAATCTGAAGATTGGACTATTCTAGTTCAGAAAAGCAGGAAAACAAGGATATTTTTTTGTTTTTTGTCTTTTTTTTACAGAGACAGAAGAAAAAGATACAGTAGCAAACAGTAAATGCTATAAAACGGCTAGCGCACTTGAGTGTGTTAGCCTAACAGTTAAATTAAACAAAAATAACTTTTTAAAATGCTAACAGTTTAAAATCTACACAGGTACAGTAAAAACAATATGCAGAGCTGTTTTTTAGGCAAAATGCAGTCGAGATGCAGTAATTAAAGCGAAAGCCAGAAAAAAATACTTTAAAATCCAGGAAAGTCACTCTTTCACTCCCTGCTGCTTGTAGAACTCTGCAGGACACCACGAGGAGCTGTGCTGAGTCTTTTACAAGTGAAAAAGTGTGCAAAAACAGGCTTTATAGCAGGGGGTTGAAAAGAGCCAGGAGTTGACTCAAAATGGCCAATAAACTACAAGTTGCTGGGCTGGAACCACTCCTCTAGGGACAAATAGGTTGCTCAGTGCTCCCCACTCCCACTGGTGAACAAAGAAGCTTCCTCTTATCCAAATAAGGATATGGATAGCACAGGAACTAAGACAAAGCCCAGAGATCAGCAAAATCTGAAGACTGGACTATTCTAGTTCAGAAAATCAGGAAAACAAGGATATTTTTTTGTTTTTTTTCTTTTTTTACAGAGACAGAAGAAAAAGGTTCAGTAGCAAACAGTAAATGCTATAAAACGGCTAGCACACTCGAGTGTGTTAGCCTAACAGTTTAAAAAGTTGTTTTTGTTTAATTTAAGTGCTAACAGTTTAAAAGCTACACAGGTACAGCAAAAACAATATGCAGAGCTGTTTTTTAGGTGAAATGCAGTCGAGATGCAGTAATTAAAGCGAAAGCCAGAAAAAAATACTTAAAAATCCAGGAAAGTCACTCTTTCACTCTCTGCTGCTTGCAGAACTCTGCAGGACACCACGAGGAGCTGTGCTGAGTCTTTTACAAGTGAAAAAGCGCGCAAAAACGGGCTTTATAGCAGGGGGTTGAAAAGAGCCAGGAATTGACCCAAAATGGCCAAAAAACTACAAGTTGCTGGGCTGGAACCACTCCTCTAGGGACAAATAGGTTGCTCATTGCTCCCCACTCCCACTGGTGAACAAAGAAGCTTCCTCTTATCCAAATAAGGATATGGATAGCACAGGAACTAAGACAAAGCCCAGAGATCAGCAAAATCTGAAGACTGGACTATTCTAGTTCAGAAAAGCGGGAAAACAAGGATTTGTTTTGTTTTTTTTTTCTTTTTTTTTACAGAGATAGAAGAAAAAGATACAGTAGCAAACAGTAAATGCTATAAAATGGCTAGCACACTTGAGTGTGTTAGCCTAACAGTTAAATTAAACAAAAATAACTTTTTAAAGTGCTAACAGTTTAAAATCTACACAGGTACAAGAAAAACAATATGCAGAGCTGTTTTTTAGGCGAAATGCAGTTGAGATGCAGTAATTAAAGCAAAAGCCAGAAAAAAATACTTAACATCCAGGAAAGTCACTCTTTCACTCTCTGCTGCTTGTAGAACTCTGCAGGACACCACGAGGAGCTGTGCTGAGTCTTTTACAAGTGAAAAAGCGCACAAAAACGGGCTTTATGGCAGGGGGTTGAAAAGAGCCAGGAATTGACCCAAAATGGACAATAAACTACAAGTTGCTGGGCTGGAACCACTCCTCTAGGGACAAATAGGTTGCTCAGTGCTCCCCACTCCCACTGGTGAACAGAGAAGCTTCTTCTTATCCAAATAAGGATATGGATAGCACAGGAACTAAGACAAAGCCCAGAGATCAGCAAAATCTGAAGACTGGACTATTCTAGTTCAGAAAAGCGGGAAAACAAGGATTTTTTTTATTTTTTGTCTTTTTTTTGCAGAGACAGAAGAAAAAGATACAGTAGCAAACAGTAAATGCTATAAAATGGCTAGCGCACTTGAGTGTGTTAGCCTAACAGTTAAATTAAACAAAAAAAGTATGTGTAGAATTTGTCAGGTAGTGTTAAGAATGATTTTCTCAACAGCTATAACAGATAAGATGTGTAGACTATACGTAAGACACAGTCCACACATATACTAATCTACAAACATACCATTGTACAAAGTAAGGCCATTGGGTAGTGTAATAATACATGTAAGGGACAGATCACTGCAGTGACTAAGAAAGTTGTGAAAACTACAGGGATATATTATTTGTTACTTGATCTCTTTCTCTCACCCCCACCATATGTGCAACAATAACCCAATTACACACCTCAAGTGGTACGTGTACACTCCATACCTTTGTTGGACATATGTCCTATTGGTTTACAAATATTTACATTTGGTTCTATGCATGTGCCATGTTAAAATACCCCCATACTGGTAGCCTGTTGCCATCAATGAAACCTGCATGCTGTTGTAATGGCCACTGTTGTCCCATATATGCGTGTGTCCTGCTTGCTCTGCCACTGTTGTAAATCTGGTGTCTTGGGTTAATGGGAATACCTATGCATGCTGTTAGAACTAAACCTGAATGCTGTTGACTATTACTAACCCATATCATTCTTACAACTGCAGCACCATAGCTCGTTTGGAAAGGCTGGTCACAGCAGACCCACCTGTCCCACCTCAGCTGGCTATGGCACCAGGCACCAGCATGTTTGGGGCCCAGCCTGGGATCTCTTCCTCCGTTGGCCCTGCACCACCTTCAGGTGGAACCACCACAGGGGATGGGGCTCGGCCCCCCAGGGAGTGGGGCAGCAGGGGTACCTATCACCTGCCATGGTGCGTAGGGAGCTCGACAGGGAGTTTCGAGACTGGCTAGGCCAGCTTGAGGGCCGCGTGGTGCATATAGAGGGTGATCCTGCCCCTCCTACCCATCCCCCAGTACAGCCACCCTTGGGGCCAAGAAGGTGCAGTGGTGACTGCCCATGGGTGGGGACCTAAGTCCCACTTTTTCCATTTGGGGGCGCATGGGCTTGCAACTTTCAAACACCCCTCCCCATCCAAGGAGTTTACCCCCCACATGTGTCATATAACATCCCTGTATGCATCTTGTTTGTCTTGTCTGTTAACCTACCCAACCTACCTCTTCAAATATACCTACTACACCTCCCCAACATCCCACTCTCACCTGAAAAAAAAAGGGCAATTTGTTCCTAGAAAAAAACTTTGCCCCATACATAGCTGTCCATTTAGCACACATCCACTGGACACATGTAATCCGGTCTAATTGGCATCACAACTTATTTTTGTTGACCTCACCCCATCCCAGGGGTTTGAGTGTCCAAATCTACCTCCAAATTCAGTGCATATGCAGAGCTGTTACTGTAGAATAAATGGGCAGCTATGGACTTTCCATACACCCGTCCTGCACATCCCTTACTATTTTCTCTACTGGCTTTCCCGATTTGTGCCCCTTTTTCACCACTTTCCTATCAACCCCTTTTTCTTTTTTTTAAAGAAATTAGCATGGGGGTAAGTGGGATTAGGCACTTTTAAGCATCAGTGAGCAGGTTTAAGCCTGTTTGAGTGGGGGTAAGCTACAAATGTTAAGCAATATAGAAGCTAACTGAGTATAAGAAACTGTAACCGGAAGTTAGCAGTGCTTACCTCCATGCAAACCTGTGCAAACCTGAATACAACTGCTTTAAAGTGCCTTAATCACACTGTATCCAACAGCCCGTGTTCTGCCCAGCAACAAAATAAACATCCTCTGCAAGTCTTGAACCCAGGACCCTGTATACCATAGATAAAGTGATTTACCACTAAGACATGGCAAATCTACAAAAATGTGATGTTTTCAGAAACATATTAATATTTAAACAGATACAACATATCTATATATGTAGTGATATATATATATATATATATATATATATATATATATATATATATATATATATATATATATATTTATAAATATATACATATATATATAAACATATATGAACATATATACATGCAAATGCCTACATCAACACATATATATGTCTACACCTACATGTCAACATATGCACAGCAAGGTACATATATGTACACAGGTATATAGTTATGTAGGTATATACGGACATAGTCATACATAAGTTAGCTGATATATATATATTTATATAGGTATATGTGGCCATATATCTATAGATAGCAATGGTAGATTAACAAAAACAAATATATCCACATGCACCGTTAATGGGGTTAAGAGGCCCCAAACAATATATGTCTTGTACGAATAGGCATACCCCCCATAGCCAAACACATCCACCCTGCAATACACTACCAAGTGTTGCAGATCCCATAACCAGGACCTGACATGACATGGGCACAAGATGTTAGTACTACATCCCACCTGTATGATGTCAGGCTGGTATTGGTAACATATCATGCAGTACAGTCTGGCTCCCATAGGAAATGTAAAATGTGGAAGCTATCAACATCCCCAGGATACATATACACACAAATATATGCAGATACACACACACACACACACACGCATAAATATATATATATATATATATATATATATATATATATATATATTTACATATATATAGATATACATGTGACTACACATTCACATGCAGAGATATGTACAGTAAGATACATATGTAGGAGGTGCACAAAATATTGAATAGCCACCTATACCTATGGGTCACACCTGAACAACAGGACACTGTATGGGTTACCCATACAAATGGTAATCATTGCCTGCAACATATACCCAAAGAGAGGACATAGGAAAAAAGCACCACACACAGGTTTTCAGGAATGGAAATAATTTTTTTGTGTAATATTACATTTCTATATACTATTGCTACTGTAATTGGGATTGTCTTCACAGACATGGTGTGTGTTGGGGGGGGTCACATCTGCTTTCCACATGTGTGCCATTGGCTACTGACAGACATCCTAAGGACATCATAGTAAAGTACTGCTACTAGCACATACTGCCCTTGTCAACTGCAGCTGAGATATTGGCCAATATGTGAGGACATTCTGACACACTCTGTACAGTCCAGAGGTATACACAAAATCCCTTAGTGCAAAACATGTGTACCATGCCTGACAACATGGATGTTAACAGCCATGTAGGTGGGTATAACACATAACTGGTATACATATGCCACCATAGGTTATGCATTCACACACACCCGTCTGGCCTCACACATACTACCCACAGGTACAGGGGTGCCATGGCCACATACTACCCACTAGATATTGACATACATCTGTACAGCATCCCACTGCCCTGTCTGACATACATGACTGTTAAGGGAGGCCCGGCAGCAATACATCTGGCAAATATCTGCACATGACATCTCACTGGGTAAGTTCACTTAGCTGCTAGTCATATAGCAATGCACTGTGCAGGCTACAGGAAGACTGGCTCAACAACGACCTACATCTCCTATGGGGGAATGCACATGTACCTGCCTATATAGCAGGCTCTACAGGCATGTCACAGCACAGGGTAAGATACACCTGTGTGAAAGTACATAACCACAACCAATGAGAACAGAGCCACAGCCACATATGGCAAGCTAGCATAATATTACAGTATATGGACTATCTGTTCAATACTATCCTCATATGCACCACTCACACACTAATCCTAAATATACTTGTCCACTAGACAGTTTGGTCTGATGGCTGACTGTGGTATGGGACAGATGTGCATGGCCCTACAAACATATAAGCCAATACGGTAACATACAGTGGAGCAGCATGTAACATCAGAATGGACAGGACCTAGGAAGATGACAACTACCACAGTCTGTACACAGGCCAAGGTACATATTAACAATACACACACTGTTGGCATTCACCATAAGTACACAGACCTCAGTACTGTACAAACAACCACAATATGTCCAGGTTATGTCATCAAATATAACCGCTACTGTACATAACATATGTAGCAGTCTGATATCTCACTGGCTTGTTATCAGATATGATGCCACTAATTATGGTGTACAGCACATATGCACCTCTTCATTCATGACATATGTGTAAAGGTTGACAGAGTTGGGGCTGGAAGCACATACACAGGGCCAATATTGACATGTTGCTGTGATAACCTCATACATTTACTGTTGTAACAGGGTTTGTTGCAACATATGTTCTGTTAGGGATATGAAGTCAGTAACTGTCACGGCTTTCACCATCTACAGATTGCAATCCTCACACTACCTTCTGCAGTTCACAGATAGATGCTCCGTGGGTAACGCATGAAACCAAAGGCACAACGCACTGTCCAGTCTGCAGATTACCCTGCAGATGGGGATTCCTCATAAACATAGACTTGACATGGCAGGTATTGAGACATGTAGGACAGCCATATCCACACATACACTGTTAAACCAGCATTACTCCAATTGCAGTATAGCAGCACTTACAGTCTGTAGTCATGTCAGGCACATCCCCCTCCTGTGTGTTGCCCTTTTTCCACAGTGTATGTTGTTAGAGGTAAATCCCCAATACATCTGAGATTCTGTTTGCCAAACAACAAATCTAGTTCCTGCTCACAGTGAATGAAAAGAGCCAACACCAACATGATGCTCCTAGATATTGAAGTGTGTTTCCATGCAATGGGCTATGGGAATGTTACTGCAGCTGTTGTACATGCGATCAGGTAGGGGAGGGCTGCAATTCATGCAGACGCCAGCAGGTGATCATGAGCATCACTTAAAATACATACGCTGCTGCCTAAGCAAAGCAGGTGCAGGTCTCCATATCCACCAGAGAGGGAGTGGGAGAGGCAGACAGAGGGAAATACAAGTCATGGAGGGGTGGGAGAATAAAACCTAAGCATGTTTGTGCCACACACCTACCAGCACTGGGTATCAAACCCCTGATGACTATGTGGTGCTAGCACAGTTCTTTGCAGTTATGGGATGTGTCACATAGGTTACCTGTTGTGGAGCCCTCAGAACATATATGTGATGGTGAGTGACATCTGTAACAGGGATATGGGAGCTATATGGTAGGTGACATACATGTGCCTGTCCGCATGAACAGGTGCCACCGTCAACACAGCCACACTCTTACAGGGACGCACACACATTGACACACTTGGCAGGGCTAGGATTATAACTCATCAGTAGTGGGATTGCCACAACATATCACTGTGCAGGTATCACATGCATCACATGGGTCATACAGAGGTTGTATGGGCAAAGGGTATGGGGAGGTGTCTGACATAAGACAGCATGCTTCAGTATGCCAATGGGGGTTGTAGTGAATGTGGATGCGAACATACGCACCATACAACACACACACACACACACACACACACACACACACACACACACACACACACACACACACACACAAACACACAGGGGGTCAGTACTGACATGCACATGTGCATGTTTGCACGGATGTGTGGTGGTCGACTGTGCCAGATGACTGTACAAGACTAGGTGATGGGTATACTTTGGCATCAAGCCACATGATGATGATCTGCATTGTGTCTCAGGGCTGTGGTTTCTGCATTTGCCCACCCAGGTGGGTATTGCATCCCCATCCAGTAACCAGGGTGACTATTGTGTGTGGCCAATGCTGTGCATCACTTGCTATTTATGTGTTCCTTAGTCCATGACATGGACGGTGTCTGGGATGTACACAACTCCTACATGCATGTACAGTGACATGTGGAACTGTACCTGGGGTGTCTGGCCCATGTTGTGAACACAGATTATCATCAGATGTGCCAGTCTTGCCCACCTGTGGCAGGAAATGGTAATGGGCAGCAGGTTTACCCTGCACCTACATTGACAGCATGCTAATGGCATTCCCTGGTGTCAGTGGCATCTGTCCATACAGGGCATGTTTTCAGACATGGTATGTCCTTTGTGGGTCACATGTGATGGCACCACAGGTATTGCAGGTGTCCATTGGGGAACATGGGGAGGGTGCACTGTCTGCATGTACGTGCATATTGGACATATGGACAGGGTACCATGCCCTCTTTAGTCCACTGCTATCACTACATAGTTACTATCAGTGGCCAATATGCAGTGTACAACCAACATATTGGCTGTTGCCTAGGCATGTGTGTGTGTGCATGAGACATGGGCTGAGACTGTTTTCTGGGTAATACTGAAGTTGCTAACTGTGATTGCCTGGCCTTGATGTCACATGTATAGGTATGCCTTTGCACCCCAGCCTCCCAGCTATTTCACATCTGTTATCCCTGTACTGTGGACATTGCGATATATAGTAGGGCCACCATATAAGAATTATGCAAAAGCCGCTCCACATTGGCCACAGACTCAGAACTACCTTCACACAGGATACGAGTTACAAATGCACACACACACACACACACACACACACACACACACACACACACACACGCGCATACACGCACACACATGCGCACACACACGCACACACACACACACACACACACACACACACACACACACACACACACACACACACACTGCTGTCATGTCTGCGAGTAAAACCCCTACCTCGCTAGTTTATTATACTACAGCACTTCGCAGTTATAGCATGCACCATGAAGATTACCAGGGTACTCCGTCCCCAAAGGTGTATTTCACAATGAATGACATCAGCAGGATTGCCAAAGTAGGACATTCGAACTGTAGTGAGTTTGACTAGCCTAAAATTCATTGCTCCCTACACAGACAGTGACACACACACAAAAAAATCCACAACCGACATGTGTTGGTATAGAACCCCTAAAAGAAGTCTATATCATACTACAGCATGGAGCTATTTGACACATCACAGGGACTATTGCAGAGCTCCTTCCCCAAAGGTGTATTTCACAATGAATGACATCAGCAGGAGTGCCAAAGCAGGACATTCGAATTATTGTGAGTGTGACTAGCCTATAATGCAATGCTCCATAAACAGACATTGAAACACACACAAAACTTCCAGAACTGCCATGGGTGGAGATGGAGCCCTACCACAGTTCTAAATCACACAACAGCAGTATGCCGTTATGGCACATGCTACAGAGATTACTGGGCTACAACCTTCCCAGAGGTGTATTTCTAGGTGGGTGACATCAGCAGCCTTGCCAAAGTCAAGCATATGAATTGTAGGGAGTGTGAGTACCCTAAAAAGCATTGCTCTCTACACAGACAGACAGACACACACTTGCCATGTCGGGGAGTAGAACACCTACCTAACTAATTTATCACACTACAACAGTACACAGTTGCAGGATGTGCTACAGAGATTATGGGTCTACAAGCTTCCCAGAGGTGTATTTCTAGGTGGATGACATCAGCAGCTTTGCCAAAGTTGAGTATATGAATTGTAGGGAGTGTGAGAACCCTAAAAAACATTGCTCTCTACACAGACAGAGTCAGACAGACACACACACACTTGCCATGTCTGGGATTTAAACACCTACCTAACTACTTTATCACACTACAAGAGTATGTAGTTACAGATTGCGCTACGGAGATAACTGGGGTACAACTTTCCCAGAAGTGTATTTCTGGGTGGATGACATCATCAGCCTTGCCAAAGATGAGTATATGAATTGTAGGGAGTGTAAATCCCCTAAAAAGCATTGCTATCTACACAGTCAGACACACACTTGCCATGTTTGAGATTAGAACACCTACCTAACTACTTTTTCACACTACAGCAGTATGCAGTTACAGGACGTGTGATGGAGATTACTAGGCTACAACTTTCCCAGAGGTGTATTTCTAGGAGGATGACGTCAGCAGCCTTGCCAAAGTTGAGCATTTGAATTGTTGGTAGTGTGACTACCCTAAAAAGTATTGCACTCTACACAGTCAGACACACACTTGCCAAGTCTGGGATTATAACTGCTACCTAACTAGTTTATCACTCTACAGTAGTAGACAGTTTTGGGATGCACCACAGGGATTACTGGGTTACAATGCTCCCAAAGGTGTATTTCACATTGGATGACCTCAGCAGGCTTGTCATAGTAGGGCTATGGGAAGGGTAGTGTGTGTGCATGAGCCATAACCCATTCATCTAGGGGTTGACACACCACATGCGGGCACACACAGTGTCATATTTCACAGGTATGTGTATACAGCTGCTAGATGACTACTTCCTTCTACAGTGATGTTACACAGCTCACACGAGCACCACATAGTCTGTCATGCTGACAGATACTGCTGGCTAGTATCTGCAGTGAGTAACATCTGCACCTCATGTGTTTGGGGCCCTTTGGCTATATGCTGGGAGGGACAGGCCTGGATGGTTCCTTGTCACAGTCACCCTCTTTCACACATCTATGTCTGTCTACCTTTGGCTTATTATAGTGTGTTGCCCTAACATATATGTCTGTATTCCTATCCACTGTGTGTGCAATGCATGAGTGGTGCATACTGATGAGTGTCTGCACTAACAACTGCGACTGCCATATATGTCTGGTCTACTGGTGTTTGCAGACATGGCCTTCATGTGTTTAAGTGTGTGAGTATGCCCAGTATGACCTTTCAGTATACTGTTGACTGACATTGCCTCCATTTCTCTGTGTAAGCATGCCCAGTATGGCCATCTGTATTGCATGTGTGGATCGAGTCCAGGTAGTTTGCACTGCAGTGCTGACCTTTGTGTTGTACACCAACAGGTAGCATGATGTCTCTGCGGGGTATCCATCGATCATTTCGCATTGACTGTTACTACATTTCTGCATAGCAGGGGGGGCACACCTGAGTGTTTCTACTTTTCTACACAGGATTGGGGGGCAAACCTGACTGTTACTATATTTCTACATAAGATGGGGGGGCACACCTGACTATTTCTACATTTCTACACAGGTTTGGGGGGCACACCTGACTGTTACTATATTTTAATGTAGGATGGGGGGCACACCTGACTATTTCTACAGTTCTACACAGGATTGGAGGGGCACACCTGACTGTTACTATATTTCTATGTAGGATGGGGGGCACACCTGACAATTGTACACATTTGCTAGGACTGTACTGGAATGTCGGGTACTCCATTTCAGTCTGTAGTCTTACGTATTGTGCTGGCTAGGACATACCAGTGTACTATAGATCTTAGCTTTTAATTGCCTACATGTTGGTTTCTGACATCCTACCCTTCAGAACTGACATCCCACTGCCTGACCTGCTGTAGTCTGTCTGTGTAAGCCTGCGGGGAGGTTACCCATAGGCCTCATTTAGAGGCCATAGCACAGCCTTTGTTTGTGTTTGACTACACTGTCCTGCTGGCTGTGACTGTTGTTGGTTATGTGACCCCCTCGACTGGCATGTGTGAGTCACTTACCTTGTGGGTGTCCCAGTATTGAGGGTGTTGCTGCAGGGTTGTCTATGTCAGATGCACATAGTACACTCCCTATGCATGGTTAGGCACAGGTAGTGCAATGTTTGGCATGCCTTTTACTGTATGTAAGAGTCAGAGAGAGGTGTTATTCCCTGGGTCCCTCCTGTGCCAATGTATATGCTATGCGTTGCCTCTTTTCCAAGGCCATGGTATACTGGGCATGCCTCCTTCTGCCTACTGGGACAGGCTCAGGTTGTTCCTCCTCTGAATCACTCTGTGCCTGTGCAGGCCTTGGCAATGGTGGGGGGCTGTGTGGCTCTGCCCCGTGCTGTTCATGCTACAGCTGTTTCTGCAGGATCATATTGTGTAGCATGGCACATACAAGGACAATTTGGGTACATGTAGCTGGTGAGTACTGCAGGGTTACACCGGATGTGTTCAGGCACCGGAACCTTGACTTGAGCATCCCAAACACACAGTCTACTATAATTCCTGTCTGTGCATGTGCCTCATTATAGTATTCATGTTTGGGTGCGTGTGCATTTCTGATGGGTGTCATCAGCCACAGTTCCAGTGCATATTCAGCATCCCCCAGTAGGTGACCATGAGGGATGTCCCCACTGGCAAATTTCTGGTATGACTGCATCAGATGCCAGATGTGGGAATTGTGATTGCTTCCAGGGCAGCCAGCACACACTCTCATTATTATGTCTTGGGCATCACAGCTGACCTGGCAGTTGATGGAGGATAAGCCCTTGCAGTTGATGTAGATGCTACCCCCCTCACTGGGTGGTGCTTTGATGCATATGTGCGTGCAGTCTATGGCATCCACTACCCCAGGATATTCTGCTATTTGATGGAACAGTTGCATATTGCTGACCAATGCTTCATGGGTGTTGGAGAAATATATGTGCTCACCGACATGTGCTGACATGGCATCCAGGAACTGGTGGAGTACCCTGAATGCTGATGTCTGTGAGATCCCCATGATATCCCCAGTTGGCCTTTGGAAGGTACCTGTGGCTAGTATTCTTAAGCCTACACATATCTTGGCATCCACTGGGATGGGTTCCCCTCTGTTAGTTCTGTGTGTGAGGTGTGGCTGGCACAGCTCAACAATTTGCTGTAGGAGGTCCCTGTCTACCCTATAGTGCTCCACTATCTTCAGCTCATGTAGCTCCTGCTAGGTTACCCTGGGTCTGTACACTCTTCTCCATCTCCTCACTGTGGGTTGATCAACAGTATTCACATCCTCACCACCCTCAGCCTCTTCCACAAGTTGTATGATAGCTATTGCAGCCCCTATCATTTTCTGCTGTGAGTGTTAAAAGTTCCCTGCTTGTTTACACCAATGGTGTAGAGTATGGGAAAAGCCAGAGGGGAAGGTGTTTGCTTAGTTTATAATGGTATTCTGAGATGAGCTGGTCTGCTGCCTATGTAATTGGCTGATTCTGATACATTCCACCTGCCAGCTAAGCTAGTTCTCCTTGATTACCTTCCTACTGCTTTCCCTTCCCATTGCCTTCCTGTTTAAGCCCGTGTGCACACCGCACAAACAGAGTGCTCAAATGTGCACAGTGCTGCTATTTCCTGGTTTAACTTTGTTTTAAAACCTTTAATACCTGGTGCATGTTGTGCACACCTGCTTAGGCTTTGTAAAGAGTGCTAGGTCAGTTTAAACACACCCCCTAGCTTAGCTGTGCTAAGCTAGGAGAAAACCCAAGCCAAAGGGCTCAGATCCACTTACAGTATGCCGGACACCCCCCATGACGTCACCTAACTCCTAGGCTTGCACCATGCTATTCCTGCTCTTACACTGTTAGAACCTGATTCACATGCTGGGGAAAACTGGGATTCACTATCATTTCCCTCATTTGCATAGGATTGCCTCTGATGCATAGTTACATGTCTTACACTGAGCATCCCCCTTAGCAACCACTACTCACTGGCTATGTTGTCTTCTGCCTGCCATTGACTTGCATGACAGAATACTGATTTTAGTTAGAATGCTTAATTTAGGTTTATTTTGTTATTTTACCACAATCCCATTTGCGCCCCACTGCCCTATACTTAAACAGCCGAGATTGGCTAAAAAATAAATTAAAAGTTTTATTTTTTGTTTTGTTTGCAATGCCAATGGCCTTATAATTGGCCATTGGCATGCTTCCTCAATGATATGCAGCCTTTATTTGGAGCTGTCACAGCTCTGTTTTGGATTTTGCAGAAATGTACCCTGTTACTAACCGAGTACATTTCTGCAGATTGCACTAGTCCTGCATGGATGGTTGCAAGATTCCTGGATCACATAATCACCTCATTTGCATGGATTTCTCCTACAAATGGGGTGATTTGTATACAAGGGTTTAATCCATACAGGATTAGTGCAGGAGCTCTCGTGCACTCCCTGAAGGCTGTTCCTGGATCGCACGGCAGACATATTGCCTGCTCGAGCTCCTGCACTGATCCTGCACGACATGCAGGGCATAGTGAATCTGGGGGGCTATCTATTCTTGAATGTGTGCCATATCATTGAGAGAAATTTGTAAAGAATAATGTATTAGCATCAGCATATTCAATAATGTCTATGATATTAAAAGCTTTAGTAAAATCAGATTGCACCTTAGAAATTGTTTTCTTTTCTGTGTTTCTAGCATCATTCATTATGCAATTAAAATCTCCTGCTATGATTATTTCCCCTTTAACATGGTGTACAATGTCTTCCTAATGCTGCTTGGCTACTTTGACACCTAATCCAGGTATCCAATAAATGTTTACTAGAGTATATATCTTTCCATTTATGGATATCATTACTAAACAGAACATCCCTGTTTTGTCATAATATGCATTTAAAATTTTTGGCATTAAGATTGATTATTTCCATAAACTTGCTGCTCCTCTCTTCTTTTGTTTATAGTGTGAACTTACTAAAACTGTATAGTTATTTGTGTTAATTTTATTTATATCTTCTTCTATAGGGTGTGTTTCTTGTAAAAAATAATCTGTGCATCGAACATCTTGAAACATGTTAAGCGACTTCCCCTTTTAATTATTATTCAGACCATTTACATTAATGGAAATACATTTCACAGGTAAACTATTACCACTCAAACTGCTAGTCCTGTATATATTTTAACTAATAAGCACACAGATTTTACTAAAGAGAATGACTTATTTGCATTAGATGCAGCAAAGTAATTACAACTCATAGACAACCAATAAAAAAAAAAGAATTAAACAATAAAACCTTACATATTGAGACAAAAAACAAACTAACCTTCCTATGGGGAACAAACCCCAGCTTTGAATAGACTTGCCATTCAAGCATATCCTCTAACCTTCCTTCGAAGAATCATTCCTCAACCAAATTATCTAAACATTTTGTCTAAAAGAAAAAAGCTTGATATGTCTTATGTTCTATTCATGTAAGACATTTTTCATAAAATTTCATTTTAAATCCAAGAAAAACATTTAACATAACCATATTACTATATTAAGCATATTAATTTGTTATTAAAATAATATGTTACGACATTTTGTGTTTGCTTATAATATACAACAGTTACCCATTAGTCAAAGTCATTTTGATAACAATGGATTAATATTTATCATTCAGTTTAATGTAACTATTCAGCAAAGCAGTTCAGATTTAAAAAAAAAATGCTTAACAAGGAACTATCCCTCTATTTAAACTCAGTGAAGCTGTTGTTATTAAATTGATTAGTAGCACAGTCTGCTTCCCACCAATCTCTTTATTATACATTATCTAATTACAACAATTTCCTATTTGCATTAAAATCAAATATACCATGTCTCTTTAATAAGTTCACTAAATTACTTGTTAATAAATCTCAAATTGTTTTTACTCTTATTCATATTGTGTAGTTCCGTATGCTATTAGGTAACTATCCCTTTAAGAAGCTGAAAAGTTCAAACACCTCATTGTTAAGCTTTAGCGCGAGTGTTTACATCATGCCTGAGCCTTTTACTTTCCTTTTAAAGCACTAACATGGTTGAAAAGGGATTTTCAGCTTCTAAGTATGCTAATAATGGAGAGAGAAAAAGAAAAAAAAAAACATCTTGGGAAGAAGGAAATAAGCTTTTCAGCTCACAACCAAGCCAAAAAACAATTAAAAATGTGAGTACTTTTGAACATGCCCAGTGCTTGACAAGTGCTTGAGATCTTTCCTTCCTTCTAAATGGTTGTTTGTAAAGCCCAAGCATATCACTGTAATTAGAATCAAGTTTACATTTACCCGAGAAAAGTTTTATTTTAACTGTAATAAGGCTTGATCATTCCATATAAAAAAAGAAATCAACATTTCTTTTCCTGTTTAAGCATGTTCTAATCATTCAATCAGTTAAGCCAGGAATCATTCAGACAAACATTTAAAAAATAGGCATACATCTTCTGTTTCTTAAAGTTTAGAACTTATTAAGACATCTATATTTAAACTGTATGTTCATATAAACATTTTAAATGCTCACTTAAGTGCCTTTTTAAGCTGTAAATAACTCTCTATGTCTACACTACACAGACAAAGCATGCAGTATGATGTGTTACTTAAAAGTTTTTATTTTCTTTAAGCATCTTTTTTCCATTTCTTTTTTAAAACTAACTTGTCTGAGACTATGACATTAAAGACTTTAACAAAAGGTATAAGCAAATAAAGCATTGCTTTGTTTCATGTATTATACTATTGTTATTTACTGTACTTTGAGAGATATTAGTTTTATACAGATTTGTTCAAGCATTACCAAGCTGTTCAGTTAGTAAACTAGAAAGTTAATAAACAAGAATAAAATGCTTTTACCTTTTTTCCTTTGGGGATTGTAGTCTTTTAGTTAAAAGGCATTATTTTTGTTATTCATTTTAAGGAACTTTGTAGATTTGCCATCTGAATCAAGTGGTTCCATTTAGATAATTTGTGTGTGGTATAAAAGAAAAACATATGTAAAATAATTATTTAAAGGTTACTTGTCCTTTAGTCTCATCTTCTTCTTCTTTTTGCCTGCTTTTTCAATTCATTCTTCTCTAGTTGAAGTTTTAGGGTAAAATCAGTCCAATCCATTTCTTCTGTTTGATTTAAAGTTTTGTTCAATGTTAAAAAAGACACAGCAGGATCCAAGGTGTCAAAAGTCTTTGCTCCATCCAAGAAAAAGATATTAGGTCTCACAGGAAACAGTAAATGAAGCTTAAATTGTCTCTTCTTCAATTATTTTAATAAAGGTAAACACTCCTTTCTTTTAGAGTTTACCTCTGATGAGTAATCATTGTCAAATCTTATTATATTATCTTGGTATTTGACAGGAGAGTTTGACCACTCAGTTTTTAGCAACAGTTCCTTGTCCTGACAAGATATAAATCTTGCTGTTATTGATAATAGACTTTTATTTGCTTTGCTGGAAGATGAAAGAACTTCCAGTGATCTATGGGCTCTTTCAATTCCATAAGAAAAAGACTCGGGTAAATTCTAAATATTTGGAAGCCAGTATGTGAAACATTTTACAATATTGTTTCCTTCAGACTTTTCCAGTAGTCCATAAATATGCAAGTTGTTTTTCCTTGACTTATTTCCTAGTTCATCTAATTTTGTTTTGAGAGAGAGACTCAAGCTGATGTTTTTGTTCCATGAGTCTCCCTTTCATGTCATTTAATGTTTCTTCTATGTCAGCAGTCTGAGTCTTATGTTACATTATTAATTCTTGTAACTGTTCCATTTGTTTTTTTTGCATTTTTCTTTAAAAGAGTCAAATTTTTTATCCACTTTGTCAAAGATAAATCCTGCATGGCAGATAATAAAGTTTGCAGTTCCCTCTTCACTGTCTGGTCCTGTGAAGTGTTCTTTTGATAACTCATTCTGTGAAGAAATCTGAGCCCTTTCTGCTTGAATTTTGATAGAAAAATAATAGAATTTAAACAAAATAATCCAATGTAGATTTCCAAAGACTGTAGCAGAAGTTACTGGTTAAGTTTAGGAGTCTCTAAAATATTCTGTCAGCAATATAACTTAGATTAGAGAGCTGTGAAAAAGTGCTGTCCACCTGTCAGCATCCTGGCTACTCCCCCCAGTTAAGAACATTTTGATAACTGTGTTAACACAGTGACACAAGATGCTGTTTTTTTTTTCTTTCTTTCTTTCATTTTTTTTTTGTGGGACTAACATAAATGATTCTTTATATAACTTCTGTTGTTCCACATGCATGCAAAGGGATAGGCTACGTAAGTATTTTACATGCTCTTTAATGATCCATCATTATTTTAGAGACTTATTGCTTCTATGCTTTATTTTATATATCATTGGTGGGTGCAGTAGACATGTTTAGCACAAGTTTTTTATTCCAAAAATGATATTTAATTTTATCTTTTGCTGCCTTAAAGACCATTGACTCATTGAACACATTTTGCAGTAAAACAGAGAGAGAGAGAGAGAGAGAGAGATCAGTCATTATGTGTGTGTTGGAAGTTTTCTGTGGAATACTTCTATATTTATTCCTGGAGTAAGACTGACAACTGTAGAGCAACTCCTTCAGCTGATGAGATGGTTATGACTGCAAAGTCCATTGTGATGCCAAAGCCAGTTCCATCTCATAAGCAACTAACTTGAAGGGAGACCTTAAGGTATACCTTAATAGCCTTTAAATGGTATACCTTAATAGCCTTTAAATGGTATGTCCACCCTGATGGATGGGACTAGAGTGTTTAAGTCAGAATCCCATCAGCCCAGTTAACTGGCAAACTTTTGAAGGGTTTCATGTTCAGGGAAGGGTCTGACTATCAGGACTATGAAAAAAATTAAAAAGCACTTTTAGTTCAAGCTGGCATTACCTGTGGGACAGAAATTTAAAGGTTTCATAGCTGGACAATTTCTCCTAACAAACTGACATCATCTCAGTTACGTAATGCCAATCATGTACGTAAACTCTGGTTAGATCCTGGGTGTCAGCACACTAAAACTGAAATGATGGAAATGTGGCCATTGATACATTTAAAGCTGCTTTGTCTGCTACTTTGAGAAAATGGATATTACATTCTGATCATAAGGATGTTGAAAATGTTTTACGGTAGATAGGTTGTCCCGCGATATCTAAAAATGAACAGTCTAAAATTATTTTAAAGCCAGTGTCAGGTTCTGGTAAAAAGTACAAAGTAGCAACTGTAAATATATATTTTTAAATGAAGTAAAAGGGATTGTATATAATAGTTGAAGATGGCCACTGTTCTGTGAGCACTGCTAGCACCTAGCTCTCTGAAATACCGTGGATTAAAATAAACCCAGAAGGCATCATGGAATAAAAAAATGCAGAAATAAGACTGAACATCTATTCCAGATAACAAACAGCAATCAAATGAAGAAAAAATAGCAGCAGATTCCTTTTAAAAACAACAGGATTATCTAAGATATTAGAAACAACTAAAGCTGTGTGGTACTGAGGCCCTGCACTCATATACAAAGTCTGAAAAAAACACCAAGGGGCAGGATGTCGAAAGAAGAAAATAATATGGACACTGTAACAACTAAGACCATATTCTCGATACTAGCCTCACCAGAGAAAGATACAACTCCAAAAAGACTAAGGACAAATAAACAATCAGACAATGCTAAATCTACAGGCAAAACCAAGGCAGACCAGCCAGCTAACCTGGAAGATATTAAAACTGCTTTATTACCTATTCAGCAAGCAATACAGGAACTATCTTTACAATTTCAAACATTTGTTGAGTCATTTAAATACTAACTTAAATGGCAAAATCTTAGGCAAAAGTACTAGAACATGAAATAAAGATAGACTCTATTGCTCAAAGAACTGATTCCCATGACAAAGATCTGCAAAGTCTACAATCAAAAATAACAGACCTTGAGGCAAGGTCACGAAGAAACAACATTATCATCAGAGGAATCCCGGAAACTGTGTCACATAATAATCTAATACCAACTATCAAACTCATAATACAATCTCTGCTAGATGACCCTGAAGAAACACAGCAAGTGATAATAGAGAGAGCCAAAAGAACTCTGAGAGAAACACAGTCATTACTGAGACCAAGACCTGTCTATATTAAAATATTAAACTACCAAGATGTAAATAAAATCCTATTTGAAGCCAAGAAGAAAGGTACACTCACCTGGAATAATAATAAAATTTCCTTTGCTCAGGACCTTCCCATCCAGATAAGTGACAAGGAACACAGGAAAGGAAAAACGGGTAGGAACCAAAATACAACTGCCATTTCTAATGCGCGATTTATAGGAAGGGACCACCTCCTGGGACTCTGGTATGCATAATCATTCCCCCTTTGATCTCAAGGACTCCACTACAAACTAAAAATGACCTGGAATTAATATGAAGAAAGTTTACGAAGTTAATCTTGTCATAAACATTCATAAATCGATTTAAACAAGCTGATAAGGTAAACCAGACTGTAAGATGATCAGAAACCTGCAAAACAAGAATCTGAAGAATAAGGTATGATTTTACCAAAACAACCAATAAGACTTTGAATCTCTTATTAAGACTTATCATAAACAATCCAGACTTTATTAATACATGAGAGACTGTCAGAACTAGCCTATCTTAAGACTGTATGACAGAAATAATGATGTTTGACTTGAATAAAGATAAGTAAAGTGTAAATGCATTTTAGAAAAGGAAATACAAGAACACACAAATATAAACTATCTGACTGCAGAAAACATAATCATAACCTAAATATGTAGGCTTTGGCAGAATACCTGGCTAAGCCTGAAAACATTCTTTTTTCTCTCTTCCCCTGATTTTCCTACTTCTGATTATAGGTGCAAATAACATTCTTTTTCCCCTGGATTCTGGTACAGATTGGCACAGAAATGTTATAGGCACCAAAGTAGGGGAGAAAAACTGTTTAAAGGAGAGGGGAAGATAAGAGAAGAATAATGAAAAGGAAAATGTAAACAAGACAAATCTGACTTAAAATTCATTCTACATTGTTCTATATCTTCATATAGTTAACTGAGGATTTGAATACTAACATGTTGTTTAAAAATGCATTACTAGAAGGAATAAGCCGCATGTTAAAAAGCTATAAGTTCTGAGCTGTAACCATAATACTATAATTGTATAATAGTTTCAAAGGAAGAGACTAGGGATATTTCACAGCAGTGTTTTTTAGGGAACTACTTTGTTAAGCATTGTCCATATAGTATATAGTAACGTAAGGGGGCTAACATGCTTTCAACCTACACACAGAGAAAACACAACCAAAGATCAGAGGGAAACTAAAAGTATATGCTAATTTCTCACTTTATTCCCCACTTATTCCTGGTCCAGGGGTACAGTGGGTAGGCACAGGATAGGGACAGGAATAGTTAGCTGCTTTCCAAAAACATATTAACATCACATACAAAGACCATAAAACCAAACTAACATACAAGTCACGTAGAACAAACATATTTAACAAATAAATGTGGGAAATAGAGACATGGAATGTTAAAGGACTCCAAAATAAAGAAAAAAGAAAACAATTTTTCCATCTTACCCTGAAAACCAAAGCAAATCGTATATTAATATAAGAAACACACTTAACTACAGAACAATGAACAGAAATTGGGGAAAAAATGGATAAGACAAATTATAGCAACAGGGGATAAAACAAACAGTGCTGGGGTTGCCATAATAATTAAAAATCAATTCCAAGACAAGATAATTAAGACTAAGGTGGACAAAGAGGGAAGATGGTGTTACATAACATTTACCAACCCAAGATTGCCAAAACCCATAATGGTGTTTAATCTATATGCACCCTTTAGCAACCAACATCACTTTTTTATGTCACTTTACCCAGTTCTAAACCAACTTAAAGATCACTACCTAATAACTGGGGGCGACTGGAACACATATCAAAACCCAGAAAAAGACAAATCTAACCCGATTAAAACATTCTACTTGCAGTGCCACAAAATGTGGTCAAGAATAGACTTCTTTTTAATCTCAGGCATACTCATTAACATGGATCCAACAACAGTTATACACACTAGCTTTTTCTTGGATCATTCCAAAGTCACATGTTTTATCAACTGGGACAAAAAACTGTACTTAGCTAATAGAGGTCATAACTGGTCATTGAATCCTAACCTGCTCATTAAAACAGATGTAATAAAAGAAGTTGAAGAGATATTAAAGACAACCCTTGCAAATATCTCCAGATCCCAAGTCCCAATAGACATAGAATGGGCTGCAGCCAAATCACAAATCAGAGGAATATTCATCAAAAAAAGCAGCATATTATAAAAAAATACAACTAAAAGAGGAGTATACATTGAAAGGGAAAATAATACAACTGGAAAGAGAACTACTAAATAACCCTAATAGCCAAACTGAAGTTGATCTCCTAAAACTACAGATAGACCTCTATATGTTAGAAACCAGAAATCTGTCATTTTATGAGGTAATAATGTTAGGTAATGATGCAGAGGAAGCCCAAATACCACCCAGAGCCTTGGCCAGAATCATCTGTCAGCACAAAACCACCTCAGATCTATCAGAAATAAATTACATGGACAAAAACTACACAAGAAATGAAGAAATTATCAAAGCATTCGAACAAATATATTCTCAAATCTATGGAGAACAAACATTACAAACCTCTAAGGAAGATAGAGAGCATGTTCTTCAAAAACTTAAATTCCCTAAACTAGATTTAGATCAACAAAAAAAATCTAATGGAACCTATTTCCATTAATGAGATAAGCACAACAATTAAACATTTAAAATCACATAAGGCCCCAGGACCAGATGGACTTAGTTTAGAATTTTTATAAAACTTTCACCCCCATAATTACTAAACTACTATGCTATGTGTTGAACTATATAATAAATAACAACATAAATGATATTCACTTCAATGCCTCCAAAACTATTTTCATACTAAAAGAACATGCAGACCCCAAAAACCCAGATAGTTATCAATCCATCTCCCTTTTAAATATTGATACAAAGATCCTGACCTCAATACTCACAAATAGATTAAAGAACTTGATAGAGACAATCATTTCACCAGAACAATCCAGGTTCACACCACAAAGACAGACCAGTGATAACACTCTAGCAATAGATGCATTAATACTTTTTGCAAATCAGAGGAATATTAATATCTATGCAATGGTACTGGATGCCCACAAGGCATTTGACAGGGTCAACCTAGAATTTTTACTTCAAACATTACCTTATTTTGACATACCTATCAATTTCATTCAGATTATCCAAATTCTCTATAGCAATCCATACACTTCCCTATATATAAATAAAACATGGTCAAGTAGAATTATGATAAAAAAACGGAACAAGACAAGGATGTCTGTTATTGCCCTTTCTATTCAACCTATACCTAGTACCCCTGTTTCTTTATATTAAACAAAAGCCATACCATAACCCCCCTCAACACATAACTTTAAAGTGTAATTCACCGCCTTTGCAGATGATCTGAACATATACTTCACTACATCAAACTCAGACATAACCAAAATAATAACTGCAATTGAACCATTTTCAACCATGTCTAACTACAAATTAAACCTCAATAAAACTAATATCTTCCCCTTAAGGCCACCCAAACTTATCTCACTAATAGCACTAATAGATACAATAAAAATTAAGGAAGAAACCAAATATCTGGGAATTACTTTCTTCCAGAGCAACAAGGAATTCTTCCAGCATAACATAACTCTTAAATGGCAAAGCATAATGCAAGACTGTAAAAGGTGAAATAACCTTAAGCTACCATTTCTGGCCAGAGTATCAATAATCAAAATGAACATTTTACCTAGACTAACATATATATTCATGACATCACAGATAACTATACATAATACATTTTTCAGACAAATTCATACCTTCCTAGCAAAATTCATATGGGAACCCAAAAAAAAACAGAATCTTGTATAAGAAACTGACACTTCCCAAGATCAAAGGGGATCTGAACCTGGCAGATTTTAAAACTTATTACTTTATTATCAACACTAACAGAATATCGAGAATAGCAGAACATAACCTGACAATGAAAACTTGGTCACCTCCTTGGGTGACAATATTCTATAGGTACATTAAAGCGCTAGGCATCAGTCCCAAAGTGCTTCCCTTTTTAAACAAAAAAGATTTACAAACCTACAACATTATAGGTCCTTTAAAACATTTTATAAATATAACACAAAAACTCTTTTATTCCTTAAACCTTGGGCAAGCTATGGTAACACTACAACCCCTCCATAACAATCCAAATCTAAAAATAAATAACAAGATGCTAGACCTTGACTCTTTTCCTCAATTAAAGGACAAAATAATCCAAGATATCTACCTATACCTCAACTGTACAATCCAAGAAATAAGAAGTAACCTAAATCTACCCAAATCATATATAATAATTCTAAGACAAATCAAAGAGTTGTGTTCCAGCTACCTCCAAAACTTTACTATACCTAATAGTGACATGGAAAACTGTACTCTGCTTTGGAAGACTATTCTTACAACAAGGAAAACAATATCTAACTCATATAAAATGATAGGCGAAATCAAATTTCAGAAGGACCTACTTTTCTCTAACTATTAGAGAAAATTTAAAATATCTAGATGACCAGCAAATAGGTCATGTAATAAAATTTAAAACTGAAAAGTATACTCCTTAAAAAACTGTCATACACACAGCTCATGATAAATAATAATAATGCATATTTTACACCCGTAATACTCCACAAATTCAAAGCATCAAAATCACCATATTGCCCACACTGTAAGGACCAGGTAGCAGACCTAATGCATATATTTTGGAGTTGCAAATGTATGCACAAACTCTGGAATTTCCTCAAGATACAACTACAAAAAATTGGATATCAAACATCAACACTAACATGGGAATTTACCCTTCTACATATTCTCCCATCTAACATATCAGAAAAACAAGCAAATATACTTATAATAATTTTCTTACTAATGAAGCTATACATAGCTCTCAAATGGTTAGACCCTACAAATATTTCTTGGGAGGTATTCAAAAAATACCTATGAAACATCTTTTATCCCATAAAATAGTAATGGATAAAAGAAACAAAAATATGAAAGCCAGAGAAATTCGGGAACAAACCTTTAACATCATATAACATCATACATACTACATAGGAACAAGGTACAAAGGAACCTAGAAATATACACACGATCACACAGCCAAGCTATGGACTTGAAATTCTTATTGTATGTGCTGTTTTTGTAACAATGGAATTGACTGTCAAAGCATCTTTGTTTATAGTGTAAATAGATATGTTTTATGACCTACATGTTACTATATTGATTACAATATATAACACTCACCAATGGACATGCTGTAAGAATGGAAATTATTGTGATTTATGTAAATGAAAAAATGAAAATAAAAATTATTGAAAAAAGGGATTGTATATTAGGATTTTGTACAAGAAATAATAACAGCTCTATCTGAGAAAACATTAACCAGCAAAATACATACAACTAATGATGTTGAACTAATGATGTGTAAGAAATTGTCTGCCAGTATAGCTGACATAGCTTTTGTAGATCAATGTGTGTGCATCTATCATTAAGAAGGTATTAGAGGGCTTGCACAAGTGTATAAATACTGAGCACTTGTGAGCCTGACTGCCCGTTTGTAGTAAGCTGTTGAGATGTAAGCATATATGTTTGTAAGATATGTCTCTTAATCAGTTTGCTTATATTTTGTGATGTTGCTATCTATCCTGATGTGTTTCTGTGTAATAAAGCATCTAAACAAAGTACCCTTCCAATTTGTCTTTTATGTTAGAGAAGGATAAGTGATATGGTGTCAGACGTGGCATGTCTAAAAGGACATGGTGTCAGAAAAGGCATGACTAAAATGACTTGCTTCCAGAAAGAGTTTCAATTTCTTCAATTTAAGTCCAAGAGGCATCCAGTTGGTATTGGAGGAATATATAGGAGTGGATCATCCCTACTGCACATATAATTTGCAAAATAGGTCAGAACCAAATTTTAGATGTTAAAACTTGCTCAAATAATTTCTTATTCACAAAATATGAAAAAAAGCATACAGAGCACTCTAAACGATGTTTAAATAAACTATATCTAATATTGATAAAAATATTTGAATTACTATAGAAAATGTTTGAAATAAAGTCTGAATTGCATAAAATGAATAAAATAAAAGGAAGCAAGCTTATTTTCTCTAAGCACATATTTTCATATTAATTAAAGATATCCAATTTATCAGAAGTGTATGAAGTGTTTGCGCAATATTACAGTAAAGTTATTTCACAAGATACAGCCATTACAGAGCATATTTCACAAAGTAAAGGATTTCAGAGTTTATTGTGCATTTGAATGTTATTACAAGCACACACAGCAAGCTTGTTCATACACAATTACAAGGGCCATATATTTCAGTGTGTTTGTGCATACTTTGTTGACATGGCAGACAGATTTTGAAAACCCATTACACTTCTGTTTAATAATAATATTGCAGGGAACTGGAGAGTGTTGGAGCAAGTGTATGACATTTTCATACACACTGCATTTTCTGATAAAGATGCCTGTATAAAGGCATTTATTCTACATAATTTAGCTAGGTCAGAATTCATAGAAAGGGAGCCTAATTTGTGTATGCACCTGCTATCTTTGCAGGAGAAGGGGAAAACAATCATATTGTAGTACCAGTTGAGGCAAGGGAGGACTCTGATTGCTTAAAATGTAAATTTAGAGAAACGTGTAACCCCCAGACAAACATTACAAAGAAAAGACACTTATTTTATACAAGGGATCAAAAGCCTAGTGAAACTTTTTCAGTATACATAACAGACTTGAGAAACAAGGCTAAAATGTGCAGATTTGGTGATTTAAGGGATGAATTGATGAAAGACAGACTTGTGTGTGGTATTAAAGATGATGCTGTGCGAAAGATTTTGCTTTGTGACTGTGATTTAACTTTGAATAAGGCCATTGAGATTTGTCAGATATATGAGCTCACACAAAACACACAAATATGTTTACAAATAAGAAATGCATGCTTCCAGTAATTTCTAGAGCTCATGTTGATAGTATGTAGTATGTGGTTAAAAGAAATAGGACCAAGCAAATTGTAGTAAATGTAGCCCCTACAACACTCACTGGTAAACCCCAGAGCTTTCCAGCAAGTTCCAGAGTTCACACAGTCTCAGTGAAGCATGAGTGAGTTAGCAAACTCAAAGCATGGGCCCTAACCTAGTTTCATTGCCAACTGTCATAACTGTGGTGAATTTAAAAAGTAAAAATGCTAGCTTTTGGTCAGCAATGCCACAAATGCAATAAGTGGAATCATTTCATAAGGTTTTGTAAATCAAAGGGCACACATTCTTTTATTAAAAGGGAACATTCAAAGAAACAAGTTGATCAGTTAGAAAGCTGCAACCCTACTTTTTATGTTGATAGCATGTCAATGCTTCATGAAACAGTCAATGCAGTAGAGTTAAGGGCAAAGAATGAAGTATTTTGTACTGTTTAGATAAATGAAAAACCTATAGAGCTCAAAGTTAACACAGGTTCCAAGAGCAATGTTATGTCAGTAGAAACATTTACTAGAGTATGTGCTAGTGAAAGGCTTGATTTGGCAAAGTGTGTGAAACTTATTCCTTATGGTGGTGAAGAAACTCAAACTGAATGCTCAGTAGTGCTTTTCGTGTTACTCTGCTGGGAGAAGTTATGACTTATTTTATGTGGTCAAAAGGCATATCCAGTCATTATTAGGGCTCAGAGACAGTTTGAAAATGGGACTGCTTTCATTTAATAAGGAAATCCATCATGTTAGCTTGAAAGACCACTACTCTAATTTCTCCCAGCATATTTTTCTACCTATGTTGATCTTTTCGAAGACAAACTAGGCAAGCTTCCAGTTGTGTACTCCACAAAGTTAGACCCAGATGTCAGTCCAGTTTTCAGGCCAGTCCAGAAAGTTCCAATAGCTATGAAGAACAGTCAAAGTTGAGCTAGATAAAATGGTGCAACAAGCTGTGATTTGTCCAGTAGATGAACCTACTGAATGGGTATCATCCATGGTGGTAGCTCATACGAAAAGTTCAGATGACATCAGAATATGTATTGATACATGAGATTTGAGCAAAGCACTAAAAATACCTCATCATCCAATGTGTATAGTCAAAGAAGTTGCTGTCCTTATGCCAAATGCCACTGTTTTTTTTTCTGTCTTAGATGCAAAGAGTTCATTTTGGCAAATTTTGCTTAACAAGAAATCCTCATTGCTAACTGCGGTAGGTATAGATTTTTGAGAATGCCACTTGGGATAAATTCTGCAAGTAAAGTCTTTTAACATGCAGTAGAGCAATTTTTCTTTGGGTATCCTTGTGCCAGTATAGTAGACGGCATACTAGTACGAGGTAATGGTGAAGCTGAGCATGACAGAAACTCAGAAAAGTTCTGAAAAGAGCACATCAAGTGAATCTTAATCTCAGCCCACAAAAATGCAAATTCAGGCTATATGAAGTTACTTATGTTCTTCATTTATTTACCAGTTCAGGCCTATGACAAGACCCTTCCAAGCAAACATCAATTCTCAAGATGCCAGCTCCAGACAATGACCCTACAGCATTTTCTTGGCATGGTTAACTACCTAGGCAAGTTCATTCCAGACTCAAGTCAAATATCAGCACCACTCAGAGATCTGACATGTAAAGATGTATCCTGGTCTTGGTTAGAACAGCACCAAGGAACATTTGAAGTCCTGAAACAAAGAATTGCCAGTCCACCAACTCTCAGATACTATGATGATCACAAACCAGTTACTCTGTCCTGTGATGCTTTAAAATTTGATTTAGGTGCAGTCATTCTACAAGAGGGTCAATGTGTTGCCTATGCATCAAGAACTCTAACCCAAACTGAAATGCAGCATGCTCAGATTGAAAAACAGCTTTTGGCAATTGTATTTGCATGCTCAAAGTTCCATGATTATGTTTACGGTAGACCTATCCAGATTGAAAAAGACCACCAGACTCTAATCAATATTTTGAGAAAGCCTATACATACAGTTTCAGCCAGACTGCAATGTATGATGTTGAGACAGCAAAAGTGTAATTTCACTCTTGTCTACATGAAAGGCAAACTTCTTTATTTTGCTGATACATTCTCCAGATCACACAGAAACACCACTGAACAGCATGAGAATGAGAATGGGAACCTTGATTCTGAAGTCATGGAAATGACATTTTTTTTCTTCCACACATCTTGATGAGTTGAGAGATCATACAGCCACAGATCCAGTTTTACAGAGGCTCAACCAGTTTATTCAACAAGGATAGCTGTTTAAGCAATCTAGTTTATCTCAAGAAGTGTGACCTTATTTTCCATACAGAGATGAGATTTTGTCTAACAATGGTATCATTATGAAAGGTCCAAAAGTAAAATTGTTCCAAAGTCCTTGCAACAAGAATACATTACTATCTTGCAATCATGGTCACCCAGGAGCAGACTCTACCCAAAGAAGGGCAAGATGTCTAGTATTTTGGCCTTCTATGTCACTAGATATTGAGAGAGTGCTATCATCTTGTTCCGTGTGTAATAGTACTAAGTCACATCAACAGAAAGAACCACTTTAACTAAACCAGATTCCTGAACCAGCCCTGGTCAACAATAGCCACCAACATTTTCAAGTGGAGTGGTAAACATTATTTGGTGTTAGCAGACTCTTATTCAAATTGGTTTGAGATTGACCTACTTCCTAATCTAACACCCAATACTGTCATCACTAAGACAAAGCATCATTTTACAGTCCATGGTAGTCCACACAAAGTTATTTCTGACAATACCACACAGTTTACAAGCCAACAGTTAAACAGATATGCCAAATAGTGTTACTTTCATGGCACGAGTAGCCCAGAGTACCTGCGGTCAATTGGTTTGGCAGAATGTGTAGTTCAAAGTGCAAAACGGTTACTAGAGAAGCCAAAACGAGACAATAGTGATGTTTTCCTGAATCTCTTGAATCTCATAAATATTACTTGTGATAAACATCTTGGTTCCCTTTCCGAGAGACTTCTGTTGAAACAAACCAGGAACATGTTACCAATCAGTAGTCAATTGTTGGTTCCATTTGTCAAGAACAACAGGTCAGTGAAAACCAATCTGTTGAAGAAGCATTTAACCCAGAAGTCACAAAATGTGCAGACAGCTCTTGGAAGAGCGTTAATGTACAGTGTTTTTTCGGTTTTATTGTGATATTAAAGCTGCAATTACTTCACTTTACGGAGGTCTCTTTTCCTGGGATTGCACTCCTTATTGTGTTCTTGATTTAACCGAGAAGTCCTACTATGATAAGACCAGCAAACTGCTCAATCTATTATGAAAAGGAAAGTGGTAAGGATGCAAATGTACAAAGGTTATGATCGAATTGGAGTAGTAAAGAATATTTGCTCACAGCCAAGATTTTACATTGTGGAATCAGAAGTAGAAGAGTTTAAGTGGAAATGGAAAGATTTGATGCCAGTTTGCAAGCCTATACAATAGCACATAGCCTATGAGACAGACTCTTTATCTCAGAGTGAGTTGTCCAGTGTTCCCATTTCAGAGGAAGTTCCAGAGAATATTCCCATTCCTGTGATGAATCCAGAAGTTCCTGATATGAATTGTTCACCGAAGACTGTCCATATTGCTAAGCCCAGTCCAGATTGTTATGTTACAAGATCTAGTCGCATCTCCAGATCATGTTATAGATACAAGGCGACTTGGACATGAACATTGTGTTTGTTTCTAATGTCTGTAGTAATGCATGTCTAACTCCAATGTTATTTTCAACTAAGGGCAACCTTTTTAATAGGGAGGAAGTAGATCAATGTGTGTATATATCTTTAAGAAGCTATTTGAGGGCTTCCACAAGTGTATAAATACTGAGCACATGAGAGCCTGACTGCCATTTTGTAGCAAGCTGTTGAGATGTAAGCATGTAAGGTCTGTTTGTTAATCAGTTTGCTTATATTCTGTGATGCTATTATCCATCCTGATGTATTTCTATGTAATAAAGAATCTAAATGAACGACCCTGCTTGCTCGTCTTCTATGTTAGAGAAGGATGAGTGACAGTTTTCTGCTATCAGGCTACTACAAAACTGATAAGACCAATGTCTTCATTGATGGCAGATAGCAGGAATTTTTAGATGCAAGGACTATAATTACATTTATAAAGGTGCAATATGTTTAACAAAAGAAGACAGATACTAAAAAGCCATTGAAATGGTTTGCATTTATAGAGTTAAGTAGCAATATCCTATTACTCATATAAAAATAAAGACATTTCATCCTGATGTAGTGGCAATAAATTTAATACATAACATGACAATAGGGAAATATTTTCCCCACCTTAGACATTTATGGGGGTCAGTGGAAAGAAGATAATGATTTTGATAGACCACCTCATTAGTATGGTGAAGGGAATCAGCAAGTGAATGAGATTGATGCTTCTCTGCCTTAACTGGAAAAAGTGAAAGAGCAACCATCAGTTATAAGAGTATAAGAATCCAAAAAAAGCAGGGCATAATCTTAGGAAGATAACCATTTCAAATATTGGGAACCAATGCTGTGTAGAGGGCTTGCCCCCTTCCAATAAGAATTTTAAAAGAGTGATTTTTAAAATTCACTCTTCTCCTGTGTTTATGGTCTATTTTTTCAACTTGTCTACACTTGGCATTTTGAGTGCCAACACTTCACCTGGGAGCCATTAGGAAGCCATAACTGCCAAGCAGAATGCAAGGTCTGCTAAAATTGCTAAGTGCTCAAGAAATCTAAATAGCTGCAAAAATCTGGCACAGATTTTAAATACTTCTTTATACTTAGAAAGTTACTGGAATAATAGGTTTTGCATTAGCAACCATTTTTTTGAAGCATACAAAGTCTGAAACTCACTTGTCTGTCATTATTTAGTGACTGTGATCTACAATAATTTGCCAGAAAACCAAAAATTCTATGAGGAAGTGACCAAACAAAGCAGGCAAAATTAAGGACAGCTGACAGCAATTCCTTACACACACACACACACACACACACACACACACACACACACACACACACACACACACACACACACACACACACACACACACACACACACACACACACACACACACACACACACACACACACACACACACACACACACACACACACACACACACACACACACGTGACCATCAATTGCATCCACGTGTATGACTGTGTACACTACATATATAGGTTCATAGGGGTTTACTAGGATAACGACCACAAGGGACTTTTTAAGCTAGCCATTCATCCCAAATCTCTGACAAGTTCTGATACCCTTGATAAGTGTAAGCAGGGGTTTGGGAGATGAACCATTTACAGGTTACCTGTATCCATTAAAGGCATAGATGCCAAACCAGGGATGAATTTCTGGTTTACAATCCAATTGTCCAAGTTGCACTTGAATTGGGTTAGGGAAGGACTCTGCTTCACATGGATGATCTATTGAAAAACAGGGATATCTATTTGTAATCAAATAAATGAATGAATATATAAACAGTGGTTCAAAATGTATCTTAGCTCTTTACTGTCAGAGCCATACAGTGTGGCCCAATACAGTCTTATAATATCCTCCCAACTTCATATCTCAGAAATCAGGGATCCATTCAAAAATAATGGAGGTCAAACGCACAAGAATATGAACAAACTTTAAATGTTGTACTTAGGAAGTTACTACATTAACAAGCTTTACATGCATTTTCTGATGAATATTAAGCATGGAACTCAAACTCAAATGTCTGTCATTATTTAATGACTGCAGTCCTACTTTGCCTGAAAAACACAAAGTTTATGATGAACAGACCCAAAATATAAAGCAGAAATCAGGGACATTCCGCTAAATCAGGGAAAGTTAATTGGCATGATACAAAGAAAAATGAGCGGTGGTGTGACATTAAAGATTTGGCTTTTTTTCATTTTTTTCCCCTTTTTGCGGGCATGGGCTTGTCTCAGTGAAGTAAACCAGACAAGATTTTTTATTGCAGTATATTGCATAACAATATATACATCTGAAATGTAATCAGTTTTCTTCATTCTTGCAGTTTCATTCTCATGTCACAGCGGCTATCAGACGTCTGGTAATAAGGCAGAGTGTCAAATTACAAAGTTCTACTGAACAACTGACTGGCTGAGTGAGTCAAGCAGTTGGAAGAGGAGGAGGGAGAAGAAAAATCCATTTTGGCTAGACTTCATTCAAGAAAAAGGACAGCTAGAAAAGAGGTCAATAAATGGAAAAATACAAACCAGCATGGAATCTCAGCCAACTGAGTGTGTGTCTTCTGTTCACCCAGAGTGTCTCATGTGGTGGGCATTGTGCAGCTTGGACACAAGGGTGTAGCTAGGATTTTCAAATTTGTACTCACAGCCCTCAAACTGCTACCCCCCCCCCCCCGAGCCAAGCTATGGCCATTCTCATAATTCACGGTTCGCTCTTTTAGTGTCGATGAAGAGGCATTCGCTGTAATGCCTCTTCAGTAATATAATATAATTTCACTCAAACTCGGTTCCTTGAATTGAAAACTAACCTGAAATGTCAGTTGTTTGAAAAATGCAGCATGGTAGTTGGGGTAGAGAATTTATGCTTTTGTTTTCTGTAACTAAGGTACAGGTTTTGAGCTTGAGTAAATTACTAACCACCTGCTACCCCTAACTAGGATGTTTTATTCACACACACACCCCTACCTACCTCTTAGTGCAAGAAATATGGACAAAGCCTAAAATAAACAGGGACAGATATTAAATAATGCTCTCGTGAACTTAGAAAGTTGCTAGAATAACAGGATTTGTGCTAGTATGAATTTTTCTAAAGGACATGAAGTCTGAAATTCAAATGTCTGTCATTATTTAGCAACTTCAGCCTTCAATGATTTTCTAGAAAAATCACAAAATTTATGAGGAACAGACAAAACATATGGGGTAAAAATCTGGACATTCTGCAAAATTTGGACAGTTGAGAGGTATGCTACCTACCTACCACACACACACACACACACACACACACACACACACACACACACACACACACACACACACACTTCAAACGTTGATTCCCTTCCTTCAATGTGAACGCCCTTGCCTTCCGATAATAATCCGAACACACTTGCCTTCTGATAATCCATTTGCCCTTGCCTTCCGATAATCCATTTGCCCTTCCCTTCCGATAATCTATTTGCCCTTGCTTGCGAATCCATTGCTTGCCTTCCAGTTTCCTGCTCGCGAATCCATTGCTTGCTTGCCTTCCAAGTTCCAAATCAGACTGTTTCCCGCTCGCAGCCAGCCGGACATGATGTGAGCTCACTTCCGACTGGCTGGTATGCTCCTTAAAGGAGCCAACACCCTTTAAATATGTACGTTTTTTTTTTCAAAAAAGCTACCCCCCTTCTACAAAAGTTGTACTGAAATCAGTACAGTGTGTATGCCTCCCAACGTCCCTGCTTGGACATATGCTAAGAGGGGTACTGCATCTAATAGGGTAATCACTAAGAAACTGTAACTCCCAGGCAAGACAAGTAAGTAGTTTTGGTTTGCAAACATTCTTTTGTACATTGGTAGTTTGAACTGAATTCATATAAGCAATGAGTCTCAGAAGTTGTACAAATGGCAAAAAAGTCAAGCAACATTCTTATCAAAATGCTACTGATGGGGGACTCTGGGGTGAGGAAGATCCATGGTTTATTTCTGTTTTCCAAGGATGCCTTCAATGCCAAATTCATCTTTTCTCTAGGAATAGATTCTAAAATCAAAAGAGCTGAGTAACAAGGAAAGACCAAACTACAAATATGGGCACAGCAGAACAAGAATGATTTCATACAATTGCAACATATTACTGTAGAGTTGCTTGAAATCATGTTAGCACATGAAATGTTAACATTTTTAAAAATATCAGCAAGTGGTTCCGAATCATAAATAACTGTTGATAGAATGCTCCTGGGCTATACATGTAACATGGAAGACAAAATAGCTGTAACTAAGGCAAATGAACAGACTGCTTGAGGTTATGACATCACAGTTTTTTGAAACAGATGCAAAAGTAAATATTAAAAACTGAGAAAGCATTTCTCTTGTTAGCGGAACATATTATTCAAAAGACCCAGTTAAGGACCTGACAGAAAATGTAGATATCAGCAGTGTTGTTAAAGTAATGGGATTATAGAGCAAATGCTGTAGCTATGAAACACATTTCTTTCCATCACTCTGTTTTTTATCCTGGAGATCCCACCCTTATTGTAGATCAGAAAGCTAGTATGTACTTTAAGAAACATTTCCAGATGTAAGGATGTGCATATAAATACTGAGCACGTGCAGGTAGCAGTGCCATTTTGAGAGAACAGCCAGAGTATTAACATGTATGAGTGTGGTAGTCAGTCTGTTTATAAGTTTATTTAAGTTTAAGTTACAAAGCCTCATTCCTGATGTGTTTGTGTGTAATAAAGCTGCTTGAACTGAACCCATAAATGTTTGTCTGTTTTATCCTGACCAGATGAGTGACATGGTGTCACAACCAGGATTAAGAGAACAACTTCTTCAAGCCATGAGATGCAGAGTTGAAGGTGAAGGCAGATTAAGCTGGATGAATGAACCGGAGTTCAGACAAACAAAAAGGGTCAGAAACAAACTCAAAGTAACTAAAAACTGCACAAATTATTTATTTGGCAAAGAAAATGAAATAGAGCATTTGTAAGGCACAAAACACATTATTAATCAAACGAGTAGCACAAAATGTATTATTAATCAAACAAAAGGCACAAAATGCATTATTAATTAAACAAAATGTTTGAAACTACGATATTTGATGCAACTAGCAGAAGTATTCACATGGGGCACAGAATTATATTAAGCTTGCATAAAAAGCTTGTTTAAAATAAAACAGGCACAAGAAAAGTATAATGAGCATGTTAAGAGATTAAAAGGGCATAATGAGTACAATAAAAGGTCAAGATGAGCGTAAAGAGCAAGGCGACTGCATATTTTTTAGTAAAAGACCATGTTTATGCACACATTACTATTTTGCATTTACTGAAGCCATTCAAAGCATAACTAGAGTTGCTTGAAGTATCTCAGAGTGTGCAAAGTACAGTTATATTGCAAAGTGCAAAGTACAGCCATTACAAAATGTTTCTTGTGCTGTGTACATTTATTCACAGAATGCCGCCATTTCAGAGTGTTTCTTAAACTGTGCAGAGCTATTTCACAAAGTACAGCCATTTTGAAGAGTTTTTCCACTGTGTACAGTTTATTCACAAAGTACAGTCATTTTAAAGTGTTTCTTACACTAAAGAGTGGTTTCAAAAAGTACAGTGATTTCAGAGTGTTCTTGTGCTATGGAGACTTTCTTGGCAAAGTGTAGTTATTTCAAAGAGTTTGTTGTTTTATTGGTCATAATTATAAGTACAGGCATAAACTTCTGGCATATATATATATATATATATATATATATATATATATATATATATATGTACAAACACACACACACACACACATATATATATATATATATATATATATATATATATATATATATGGGTTCCGTCAATTTTTTCAAAGTTTCACTACTTCAAACTCCACTTCACCGAGTCCACTTATTCGAAGTAGTGAAACTTTGAACATTGACTTTGGCAGTCACACTACAGCATGGAATGGGAATATTCCCGTTTTTCCACTGTAGTGCGATCTCGGAGTTGGTATATTTAAGTTGAGGGTGTAGGGGACACAACCCCCCCACATGGGGGGTGCAGGGGGCTTTCCCCCCTACAAAAACATGTTTTAGTGTTTTCTTTTTTGGGTACTAGACTAAAGCGAAAGTGCACTTTTGTTTAAGTGGACTTTTGCTGAAGTGTAGGGTCTACTGCTTAATTTCAGAGAAGTGTCTTTTCGATGTTAAGCAGTAGACCTATATATATATATATATATATATATATATATATATATATATATATATTTGTGTATGTTCGTACATAATTTCCACCATCTTCACTACTGTGTGTTACTATAGCAGTGGCATTTCGCAGACCCGGTCTACTTGTGTTTGATCATGATATAGCAGAGAATTAGAGAGTAGCTGAGCAGGAATACAATATTTTCATACAAGCAGCTTTTTCTGACAAAGATGCATGTACAAGGGAATTAATTTTGCTTAACTTAGCTGGGTCATCAGAGGCTATTCAAAGAGAGCATTCATTTGTGTATTCACCAGCAGATAGGGGGAAACTGCCATATTGTGGTACCGTCTGAATCAAGGGTGGACCTTGAGTGTTTGAAACGCAAATTTAGAGAAATGTGCAACCCCCAGACAAATGTTACATTAGAGAGGCACTTATTTTATACAAGAGACCAAAAGCCAGGTGAAACTTTTGCAGCTTATATCACTAACGTGAGAAACAAAGCTAAAACATGAGATTTGGTGACTTGAAAGATGAGTTAATAAAGGACAGGCTTGTGTGTGGTGTTAATAGTGCTGCAGTCAGAAAGATTTTGCTTTGTGACAGTGATTTATCTTTAAGAAAAGCCACAGAGATTTGTCAAATCCATGAGCTCACAGAAAGGCACACAGGTATGCTTCCAAGTGATAAGATTATGGTTTCAGCAGCCTTTTGAGCAAACGTAGACAGCATTCAACAAGTGGCAAGCAGAAACAGGCCTAAGAACATAGCAGCAGCAACCCCTGTGGGTCTGGTTGTGGAAACCCATAACTTTCTATCAAGTTCCAAGACTACCTCAGTAAAAAAGGCATGCTCAGTGCAGTATAAGTGTGAGTCAGCAAAACCCAAGTCAAGTCTTATTGTTAACTGTTGTAATTGTGGTGACAATCATGAGTCTAAAAGAGAGAAGTGCTTAGCATTTGGACAGCAATGCCAGAAGTGTAAAAAATGGAATAATTTTCAAAAGTTTTGTAAATCAAGCAAGCCTCATTCAGTTATTAAGAAATATCACTCAAAAAAGCAAGTTGATCATGTAGAAAGCTGCAACCCTATTTCCTAAGTAGATGGTGTCTCAGAGTTCAGTGAAAATGTTAATGCAGTAGATTTGTCGGCAAAAAATGATGCATTGTGTACTGTTCTGATCAATGGTAAGCCCACAGAGGTTAAAGAAGACACCAGTTCAAGGTGTAATGTAATGTCAGCAGAAATATTTTTTAAAGTGAGAGCTGGTGAGCAACTGAATTTGGCCAATTTTGTGAAGCTTGTTGCTTATGGAGGTGAAGAGATTCAAACCAAAGTCTCAGTAGTGCTTTCATGCTATTCTGCTGGGAACAGTTACAGCTTGCAATATGATGTAGTCAGAAGACCTGTGCAGTCATTATTAGATCTCAGAGACAGTTTGAGAATGAAACTGCTTTCTTTCACCAAAGAAGAACTTCATGTAAGCACTTGTTCCAGTTTTACTGATGCTATTTTCTCAGAATATGCTAATGTTTTTGATGACAAGTTAGGCAAACTTCCACTTGTGTACTCCATAAAAGTATACCCAGAAGTTAGTCTAATGGTCAGATCATCAAGAAGAGTTCCAATAGCTATGCAGGACAAAGTCAAGGTCCAGTTAGACAAAATGGTGCAGCAGGGTATGATTTGTCCAGTCACAGAACCAACTGAGTGGGTGTCTTCCATGGTAGCTGCTCATAAGAAAAATTCTGATGAAATCAGAATATGCATTGACCCACGAGACTTGAACAAGGCATTAAAAAGACATCATCATCATCCTTTGCATACAGTTGAAGAGGTTGCCACCCTCATGCCAAATGCCCATGTTTTTTCTGTCTTAAATGCAAAGAGTTCATCTTGGCAAATTATGTTTGATCACAAATCTTCACTACTGACTACATTCAGTACCACATTTGGTTAATGCAGATTCCACAGGATGCCTTTTGGAATAAATTCTGCCAGTGAAGTTTATCAGCGTGCAATGGAGTACATTTTTTTCAAGCTACCCATGTGCAATAATAGTTGATGATTTACTGGTTGGAGGCAATAGTGAAGCAGAGCATGACAGAAACCTCAGGAAAGTTCTGGACAGAGTGCTTGTAGTGAATTTAAAGCTCAATCCTCTGAAGTATAAAATCAGACTACCAAAAGTTACTTATATAGGTCATCTGTTTACCAGTATAGCTTACGACCAGATCCTTCTAAGCAAGCAGCCATTCTTGAGATGCCAGCTCCAGACAACGTCCAAGCCCTACAGCATTTTCTTGATATAGTTAACTATTTGGGCAAATTTATCCCTGACTTAAGTGAGTTATCAGCACCTTTAACAGAGCTGACATGCGGAAATGTTGCCTGACCATGGTTAGAACAACACCAGAGAGCATTTGATAACCTCAAACAGCAAACTGCTAGCCCGTCTACATTAAGATACAAACCAGTAGCTCTTTCCTGTGATGCCTCAAAGTTCAGTTTTGGTGCAGTTATTCTTAAAGAGGGAATACCTGTTGCCTATGCATTTAGAACTCTTACCCAAACTGAGATGCAGTATGCTCAAATTGAGAAGGAACTTTTGGCAATTGTGTTCACGTTTGAAGTTCCATGATTATATTTATGGCCGAGCTATCCAGATAGAAACTGACCATCAACCTCTAGTCACTATTTTAAAGAAGCCTATGCATTCAGCTCCAGCAAGACTACAAAGAATGATGCTCAAATTGCAAAAGTATAATTTCAAAATATTTTATACAAAAGGTAAACTTCTTTATCTGGCTGATACCTTATCCAGATTGCCCAGAAATACCATGGGACAGCTTGATGCAGAGAATTTTGACATTGATGTCATGGATGTGCATAATTTTTCTACCACAACACTTGATGAGCTAAAAGATCATATAAAGACTGATCCTATTTTGCAAAAGCTCAACCACTTCATCAATGTAGGATGGCCTTCAAAGCAATCCTGTGTACTGCCAGAGGTGCAACCTTAATTTCCATACAGAGGTGAGATGCTGATATAAGATGGTATCATTTTCAAAGGTCTAAAAGATGTTGTTCCTACTTCCTTACAGTGTTCAGCATTCAGATTTTGCATCATGGCCAACCAGATTCTGATTCTTCCAAAAGAAGGGCAAAAGGACTAGTATTTTGGCCTTCTCTATCGAAAGACACTAATAAAGTGCTTTTGTCTTGTTCAGTGTGCAACAGCACTAAACCGCATTTGCTTAAAGAGCCACTTTAGCTAAGCCTAATTCCTGAACTTTGGTCAGCAGTAGCAACTGACATATTTGAGTGGAACAATCAGCATTACTTAGTGTTGGTAGACTCTTATTCTAACTGGCTTGAGATTGATTTTCTACTTAACCTAACATCTAGTGCTGTTATTATTGAGACAAAACGTCATTTCTCAGTCCATGGTAGTCCACATAAAGTTATTTTTACAAGGGTTCTCAGTTTACTAGTCAATTGTTTCAGGGATTTGCAAAACAGTGGGCTTTATTCATGTTACTATTAGTCCGGAATACCCACAGTCAAATGTCCTTGCTGAATGTGCAGTACAGAGTGCACAGCAATTGCTAGAGAGGTCAAAGCATGCAAATACTGATATCTTCTTGAATTTACTTAATCTCAGTAATATATCCCAGGCTCGCCTGGTCAGAGACTTCTATCTAGACAAACCAGAACAACCTTGCCTATCAGTTCTACTTAGTTGGTGCCTAATGCTAAAAACAACAGAGAAATCAAAGCCCAACTTTTTAAGAAGCATTCTTCTCAGAAGTTCAGTTATGATAAAATCAGCAGATTTCTTCGCCCATTAAAAGGAGAGACAGTGAGGATGCAAATGGTGAAAGGCTTTGATCGAATCGGTCAAGTGAGAGGTATATGTGCCAAGCTGAGAACCTACTTAGTAGAATCTGAGGGTATAGAATACAGGAGAAACTGCAGGCATCTTCTTCCTGTATCAGAAATGATATTGCATCATCGTACCTGTGATACAGACTCTAGATCTGAGAGCAATCCTGATAATGTTCATACCAAAGAACATGTCTCAGTATCCATTCCCATTCCTGATGATGTCCCATTTGCTCCCAAAGTTGAACATTCCTTGAAGACAGTCTTCATTGCTAGATCCAGTTCTGACTTTTATGTTATACGATCAGATCATATTTCCAGACCTAGTGTAAAATGCACAGCAGCCTGGGCATGATTGTTTTATATGTTTCTGATTTTGTATGATTGCATGTCAAATAATTGGTTATGTATAACTGCATGTCAAAAGATCATTTCTGTAAATTGCATGTCTTTGAATACTGTCATTTAGTATATGGGCTATTTCTCAAAGAGGGAGGATGTAGATCAGAGTGTGTGTATGTGTATATGTACCTTTAAGAAGCATTTCCAGATGTAAGCACGTGCATATAAATAGTGAGCACATGCAGGCAGCAGTGCCATTTTGAGCGAACAGCCAGAGTGTTAATGTATGAGTGTGGCAGTCAGTCTGTTTATAAGTTTATTTAAGTTTAAGTTACAAAGCCTCATTCCTGATGTGGTTGTGTATAATAAAGTTTCTTGAACTGAACACAAAAAATGTTTGTCTGTTTTTTCCTGACAAGATGAGCAGCACTTATATTCTTCCATTTATGACTGCTTGCTGATAATATACTTTTTTATGTAAATATATAAAAGAATATAATGTATAAGAAAGTCTCTCATTTTAAACATAATTGCATAAACTTCACTGGTACATTTTGGCTGTATCATATAATTTATCAACATCAAAGCACACCCAAGTCTCAATTCTTCAACGTATATGAGAATAAAAGAATTAACATTTTTTATTGTGAAAAAAGAAAAGAAAAAATTGGCTCATTTTTTTTATTTTATTTTTAAGAGTGGTGCGTATGCATGAAATCTCTTTCCCCAGTCATCCTCACTGTTGTTTGATATTTCCACTCAAGGTCATCAAATCCTCTGATATCAACAGAGGTCACCACAAATGAAGTTTGAACCTCTAAGGAGTTTTGCATTATTACAAATTTCACCAAATGGCCCAAACCTCAAGACACACACTTTGCAGCATGGCTCCTAAGCATATTAGATTATCAGGGACAGCTGTCAAGGAAATGACTGTCACAGTCTAATAACATTTCCTGAGCCACTCTGTCCAGCTAAAAAAAAGTTGTTTGCCAAAGGGGAAAGCTAAATATAGAATGTACATGAAAAGTGGTGCGGAGGAGAAACGTGGTAATGAGGGTGCATTAGCTCTCCTAACAGCCCCAGTAAATAGGTATGTATGAAAAATGACAATTGGGATGATTCTCCATGTTCTTTCAATAAAACTCTACATACTAATAATTAACAAAACATAACTAGTCAACTAGTTTTCCAAAAAGAAGCCCCTAAAAATGTGCAGCTTACCTAGTAGTAGTAATAGGAATGTTTCCTCCTTATAATCCTGCAATGCCTGTAATTAAAAATGGTCTTCCACAGCAATGGAAATCTGTCAGAGGATGTCGGAAGTGCATTTTCATGCAAAACCTATATTTCTGTCAGAGTTACTTATCCAAATATCTTATATCTCTAGTTTGGTGATAAGGCTGTGCTTTGTTGTCACCCTGAACATGAATATATTATTTAGTATAAATCCTCTGCTTGTATTTTGTACAACAGAGGATGTGATATATACTCATCTACTTAAATTACATAAGATGTAGTTGTAGGTCCACAAAATTACTAAAACATTTGTTTCTCACTTAGTGTTCTGGCAAGTATTTCATTTAATGCTCCTGTAGGTATCACAAAATGAGAAAGATGGATGTGAACTCACAAATATGTTTTACTTATCTACCCATATATCTTGTTTGCCACATCTGATTAACGACCAGTGGAGTTCTTTTCCACTCTAAATACCATTCCCATATTATTGCATGACACTGAGTTCAACTATTTAGTTTATGTATTGGTGGATATATGTAGATGCTGGAGCAATTTGTTGGTGAGTGCCTTTTAATAACCATATTTCGAGTCAACAAAAGACAAAGTCATAGCTGAATCTGTTACTATTGACAACATATTTTATTCATTATATTCTGTGTAGTTAGGTGTGCATGCTATTTTCTGAAGAATATTTGGCTCTGTCATTTGCATATCTTTCAGAGCATGATAGCTGCATGCTTGAGTTTTACATTATGAGCATTATAAATCTTAGGCAGTGATGAAGCAATTTTCATTCATTTTTTCATTAGAACCCTGACTGTACAGAAGCCTTGATTATTTAACAGCCCCTAATGTCATAGTAGCCCTGAATTCAAAATCACCCTACTCTCTTAATGGACATATCTGATTATTAGGACTTGGACATGCCAAATATGTAAAACACGTCCCATGGTTCTTATTCCGAGCATAACTATCAATAAAATTCAGGTACAGATTTTCATATTTTCTTTTTATTAGTTTGTTTGATAATGAATTAAGCAATAAGGTATCTTTACTCAGGATGATCCACTTTGAGGAGTCAGATCATAATATGCTGGCAGAGGACTAGATGAATCATCTAACGATGTCTCCATAGAAACTGGGGGTGACCAGTGATGACATCATTTAAAACTCTGCCATTTGGGGCTTTACTCCTAGTTATCCTTCTTACTTATATGAATGTACGTACACAACAACATAACTGAAGGAAAAAAGAAACAACCTGCAAAGGTGAAAAAACTTATAACTGTGAAATTACAATACAGCTATGCACTTGTAAGACTTGCATATAATTGTTGGTGGGATTTGAAAGTTAATATAACATCTCTTACCAAATGGTGAATCATGGCTAGCTATACTTATTTTGTTTAAATATTGCAAACTTTGCATACTGATGAAGCTTTAAGCAAAAATGGTCTACCTACACGTTTTTCTGCATTAAATTATTATATTTTTACCTTTGCTGTATGTTGGATTTTGTGATATATGTATATATGTGCGAGTGTGTGTGTGTGTGTGTGTGTGTGTGTGTGTGTGTGTGTGTGTGTGTGTGTGTGTGTGTGTATGTGCATGCGTGTGTGTGTATGTGTGTGTGTGTGTGTGCATGTGTGTGGTTGTGTACACACACACACACACACACACACACACACACACATACACAGATGCATATGTTTAGTCAGAATGCATGTAAAAGTTCATAGCTTTAGAGGTGTATAGTTTAAATGACTAGCATTTTTGAGTGAACAATAGTACGATTGGCGATAATGCTGAATGGGGTTATTGAATGTTGTTTATTGTAGGATACTGAGGGACTGCATGATAATGTATAATCTTTTGTTCTACTATGTTTATTAGTTATATAATGTAGTAATTGACATTTGTTAGTAGTGTCAGGTTTTTTTGTTATTTAGATGTTTTATACAAAGTCTTTGACAGATATCGCTGTTAATGATTTTCATTTTACGGGAAATTTGTTGAGCTGGTATGACAAAGGGGTGCAGGGAGCTTGTTCTCCTGCAAAAACAATATGACTGTTTTAATGTTTTTATTTCCAGTTAAAAGATTGCTCATCTGTTCATTTTTTTTGTTTAGTTTCATCCTTTTTGGTCATTTGATGGTCACTCATGTTTTTTTCATGGGTTTATTTCAGAAGACTGAAAAACCAAAAGACTGAATCCCAAAAGACTGACCCCCGGATTTACTAATCTCCCATGCAGGACTAGCTTAGTCCTGCATGGAAGTGACCATTTAGGAGCAGGACGACAGTGCGCCATGCATATTAGTGAGGCACACTGCCTGACCTCCTAATCTTACATGGAGCGTGTAAGAGTGCAGGGGTCATGTCTGAGAGCAGAGCTCTCAGAATATACACGCCCCCGCAATGCAGAACAGCAGAAAGGGGTAAGAAATGAGTGAAACTGCTCATAGGTTTCTGCCTATCCCCACCAACAGTCCCGCTTGTGTACAACAGCAACAGTAGATATAAATAAAATGAAGAAACCCTTTTATTATATTTTTAAAAATCCAAATAAAGCTAACCCTAGGTGTGCAGGTGTGTCCATAGCTTAGCTATGGTTAATGTAGCTTAAATTGCTGAACAGGATAATAAGGAAGATATATGCCAATGAAGCAGCATACAAAATGTGTAGTGGGCAGAGCATTGACCTTACGAGCAGGCATTCCTGGTTTGAGTCCCACTGCAGCAAATTCCATTTCCATGGCAAAGCACGTTATGAGTAATATTTATGTTGCATAACCCACTACATAACATATTTTTATGAACTGGAGTACTGCAGTAAATGCACATGTGAGGTGTCAGTGTCATAATGAATAAGGCACTAGTAAGCAGGTTTAAGCACAAATAAGCAGTAGTAAGCATATTTAAACACTAGTAAGTGGGCTTAAGCCTGTTTGCATGGCGGTAAGCAATGCCTACACTGGTTAAGCAATTCTCAAGCTAACATTGTGTAAGCAGATGTAATGGCAGGTTAGCAGTGCTTACCATTGCGCAAACCCTCTTACAACTGCTCAAAAGTGCCTTAATCACTCTGTATCCAATGGCCCTTGTTCTGCCCATCAACAAAATAAAAAGCCATGCAGGTCTCGAACCCAGGACCCTATACACCATAGTCACAGTAGTTAACCACCAAGCCATCACAGAAACACAGAAGAATGAGGTAGCAGCAAACAAGTCCTCACCATAGTATAACCAAACTGAACCTGTGAAAGGAATCAGTATACAGTCATATATGTTCCATAACCCACTACATAACATAAATATGTGAACTGGAGTACAGCAGTAAGCCCAGAAGTAAGGTGTAATTGTAATAGAGTGTTGAAGTCCCCAATAAAACACAAGGACCCCACAGAGTGTATGTACACATTAATCATGGATACCAGGCATACATATAAGGTATAATGAATAATAACTCAATGCCAAAAAGGCATTATAATGAAAGTCTAATGTAAGCAATGCTAAGCATTGCACAGGCCAGCTTAGGAGGTGTGAGCAATGTGTAGACCAGCTAATTCATTGTGCCCAGTGGTATACCCCTTTAAACAATGACAACTTTAGGTAAGCAGGTTTGCCCATAGTTTAGCCTTTTTAAAACTGGCTAATCACCGAAACGTGTGGGAAATCAGCCCTACCTAAAACCAAGAGGTGGGAATACATATCATAACTGGTTGTAGCTTCCCCTTGCAGGCACTATGGCAGTAAAGGTGAGAAGGTGTGCGCTTCAGGGTACAGTGCTGGTGCATCCAGGAATCCAAGGTCATAGCAGGACTCCTAGTGAAAGACCATGCTCAGAGACTGCTGCAGGGCCAGTATCAGGTCTCCAAATATAAGGTGGAGGCCACTGGCCTACTCCGAACTGGTGAGCAGGTCAGGCACCACTATGCCGACCTGAAGCGGTGTAAGAGTGTACCTCTTGGAGGAGTGGGACAAAAGGCTAGAGCATTAGGAGATGTCCCAGCCATGTGTAAGTTTCACCCCAGTATGTGTGTAATAATTGCCAGCTCAGGTATATCATGGATAGGTATGGCTAAATATTCCTCTTATGTCCCCCACAGCTGCAATGGAGCGGGCCGTGAACCAGGAGGCCCACATCAGTTGTCTGGTGAGGTTGCGATGCAAGGCAGGTCAGTGATACTCATGCATTTACTGTCATAGGAAATAAAAATAAAAGTAGTAGTAAATTAATTGCTTGTATAAAAGCTGTATTGTTCAAGGCAAGTACTGCATACACTAGAGAATATGGCAAGAAGAGTCTCATATTGTGTGTAAGTCAATAAAAGGGTAATACCCTGATACAACAGGTCTAACTACTTTACTACATGTGTATACTCTGGTATCATACAGTAATGTATATATGCAATCATGTAATAGTACTGTAGTATTAAGCAATGTTACCCACACTATGCACCATAAATTGAATGTGTAGGAATGCCTGTATATGACAGGTGTAATCCCCAGAGGCCATTTAGTAAAACTGAGAGACACATAGACAGTAAACAAGGAAAATGCAGACAACAAAAAATGAATAGCACATGCAACTGAGATGTGAACTCTTGCTTTTTAGCACACACAGCCATGGTTTGAATCCTGCCAGTGGTAATAATCCGCATACAGAATCATACCCCACAACTGTACAGATATGTCCAGGATGTCTAGTAAAGTGGCCCATATCTGTTGCCTATCAATCTGTCTTCCTGGGAAATCAGTGGGATGATCCCAGATGTATAGGCAGCAAACAGGAAATATAACTGATTGACACACAGCTATGAGAACAAAACTGGCACGCTAGCAACTCCCCAATACCTTATGTGACTAAGAAGCCACGTATGTCCCATTTACACCCCAACTTGTCAAGCTGTGGTCAGAATGTGTACAGTAACAGAGTGAGATGTATGTGCGTAATAGTAATGTGGACTCTGGAACTCTGTGTGGGAACATTCAGGTAGTGCTAATAAACATTCCCCGCACAGGTCTGTCAGATACCAACACTGTGCCCAGAAATTAAAGTGATATGCAGTTGCTCTGAATAATGAGGTGTTACACATCACTGTTGCCCACACTATCCAACAACATATAACAGTCTAGGAAATCTGTATTTGAGTGTTGCAATAGAAGGTCAGAATGCAAAAGCACAGGGGATTAATAAGACAGAAAACAGATAGGAGATATACAGCAATATCTATATAGCAGACACAACTGTGATGGACAGTGTTTAAGTTGTAGCACAGCCATGGTCTGAATCCTGGGAGTGGAATTAGGCTGCATACAGATGCATATCTCACAACTGTACAGATGAGGCCAGAATGTCCAGCATATGTGCCCATATCCGCTGCCTGTCCCCCGGTAACTCTGTGGGATGATCCCAGATGTTTAGCCAGCAAGCAGGGAATAAAAGTGATTGTCAAACATCATGAGAACACAACTGTCACTGTAGCAACCCCCGAAACTGTTAGGAGCGTAATATTTCAAATATGTCCTATCTACACCCCCATGTTGTCAAAGTGCGACCAGAGTGTGTACAGTAACAGAGTGAGATGTATGTGCATAATACTAATGTGTAATCTAGAACTTTGTGTGTCAACAGTCAGATAATGCTAACAAACATTGTTCTCACAGGTATTTTGGATACAAACACTGTGCTGAGAAATACAGATGATTATAACCTGTACTGGTACTGTTCAATTTGGTATTGTAGGGAATTGTGAGTGTTGCAGTTTCTCTGAATAATAAAGTATCACTGGTCACTGTCACCCACACTGTGCTACATAATTTAGCTGTGTAGGAAAGCATGTATATGTGTGTGTCAGGTCACTAAAGGTGGAAAAGAACAACATTCTAGCTACGTCCAGGTACACCGGCATGTGGTCAACACATGGCCAGAGTCTGTGCAGAAAGAGTTGGATAGTATTGTGCAAAACATCAACCTGGAATCTGGGAGTATGTGTACAAACAGTTAGTGTTAACAAACATTCCCTCCACAGGTATACCAGGTAAGGGGTGTATACTGCAGGTAAAACTGGTTCATGTGTAATGATGATGACAGCCATATCACTGTCCAAACTAAGGTTATAGGGTAGTGCAGTAAGACTTGTAAGGTACAGATAACAGCACTGAAAGTAATGTGGACTGCAGGAATATACTAGTTGTTAATTGACATCTTTCTCCCCCTCCAACCTTATCTCCAACAATAATCAACATACTCACCCCAACTGGTATGTAATGACTCTGATAATATCCAATTGTTTGATAAATATTTTAATGGTTCCAATGCATGTGCTATATTGAATTATTCTAACATTGCTGGCATGGTGCCATCAACGCACCTGCATGCTGTTCTTATTACCATTGTGGTCCCATATATGCATGTGCTCTGTTTGCTATGCAACTGCTCCGTATCTGGTGACTAGGTTAATGGGAATATCTATGCATACGGTTATACCTAACCCTGTAATGTGTTGACTATTACTAACCCATATATGATGATGAAATCTAAACACTATAGCATGCTTGGGAAGGCCGGTCCCAGCAGACTCGCCTGTCCCACCTGAGCTGGCTGTGACAACGGGCACCAGCATGTCTGGGGCCCAACCCTGGACCTCCCTGTCCATTGGTCCTGCATCACCTTTGGGTGGAACCACCTCAGGGGATGGGGCTTGCCCCCCCAGGAGTGTGTACGGACAGGCACCTGTCACCAATCACCAGGTCAGGGTTGTGGTGCGTAGAGTGATCAATGAGCTGTTTGGTGATCTTCTATGCCAGCTCAAGGGCCACATGTTGCAATTAGAGAGTCAGCCTGGCTCTGCGACTCAGCACCCAGCACAGCCACCTTTGGGGCTGTGAAGGTGCAGTGGTGACTGCCCATGGGTGGGGACCTCAGTCCTACTGTTACCACTAGGGGGCTTATGGGCTTCCGATATCCCAACACCCCTCCCCATCAAGGTGTTTACCCCCCACATGTGTCATATACACCACACCTGTATGCATCTTGTTTGTGTTGTCTGTTAATCTACCCAACCTACCTCCCCAAATATACCTACTACCCCTCCTCAACATCCCACTCTCACCTGAAAAAAAAGCAAAAAAGGGCAATCTGTTCCCACAAAAAAAATCTCGCCCTATATGTAGCTGTCCATTTTGCACGTATCCACTGGACATATGTAATCTGGTTTAATTGGCATCACAACTTATTATTGTTGTCCTCACCCCTCAACCAGGGGTTTGAGTGTCCAAATCTACCTACAAATTCAATGTATATGCACAGCTGTTGCTGTAGAAGAAATGGGCAACTATGGACCTTCCCTACACCCTTCCTGCACATCCCTAGCTATTTTCCCTGCTGTCTTTCCCTCTTTGTGCCTCTTTTTCACCACTTTCCTATCAACCCTTTTTTCTTTTGTTTTAAAGAAATTAGCATTGGGGTAAGCGGGAGTAAGCACTTTTAAGCAGCAGTAAGTGGGTTGAAGCCTGTTTGCTTGCGGATAAGCAATGCCTACACAGGTTAAGCAATACAGGAGCTAAAAGAGTGTAAGAAACTGTAACAGAAGTTAGCAGTGCTTACCTCTGCTCAAACCCACTTACAACTGGTTTAAAGTGCCTTAATCACTCTGTATCCAACGGCCCATGTTCTGGCCATCAAAAAAATAAACAGCCTCTGTAAGGCTCGAACCCAGAACCCTGCACACCATACGCAAAATTATTTACTACTAAGCCATGCCAGATTCAGATAACCCTGATGTTTTCAAAAACATATCATCCAGCCCAGGGATTAAATTGATCAGTCACAGCATGAAGTTATGGGAAAGAGTAGTGGAAGCTAGGTTAAGAAGGAACGTGATGATTAGTGATCAGCAGTATGGTTTCATGCCAAGAAAGAGCACTACAGATGCGATGTTTGCTCCGAGAGTGTTGTTGGTGAAGTACAGAGAAGGTCAGTAGGAGTTGCATTGTGTTTTTGTAGATTTCGAGAAAGCATATGACAGGTTGCCTAGAGAGGAGTTGTGGTATTGTATGAGGAAGTCGGGAGTGTCAGAGAAGTATGTAAGAGTGGTACAGGATATGAACGAGGGTAGTGTTACAGTGGTGAGGTCTGAGGGTGGGAGTGACCGATGAGTTTAAGGTGGAGGTGGGATTACATCAAGAATCAGCTCTGAGCCCTTTCTTATTTGCAATGGTGATGGACAGGTTGACAGACAAGATCAGACAGGAGTCCTCGTGGACTATGATGTTTGCAGATGACATTGTGATCTGTAGTGAAAGTAGGGAACAGGTGGAGGAGACCCTGGATAGATGGAGATATACTCTAGAGAGAAGAGGAATGAAGGTCAGCAGGACTAAGATGGAATATATGTGTGAGAATGAGAGAGAGGATAGAGGAATGGTGAGAATGCAAGGAGTAGAGGTGGCGAAGGTGGATGAGTTTAAATACTTAGGATCAATAGTTCACGGTGAGTGTGGAAGAGAGGTGAAGAAGAGGGTACAGGCAGGATGGAGTGGGTGGAGAAGAGTGTCAGGAGTGATTTGTGACATACGAGTACCAGTAAGAGTGAAAGGGAAGGTCTACAAGAGGGTAATGAGACTAGCTATGCTATATGGGTTGGAGCCAGTGGCATTGACAAAAAGGCAGGAGTTGGAGCTGGATGTGGCAGAGTTAAAGATGTTAAGGTTTCTCCTGGGTGTGACAATTGTGGACAGGAACAGGAATAAGTATATTAAAGGGCCAGCCAAGGTTGGAAGATTTGGAGACAAAGCCAGAGAGGTAAGATTACATTGGTTTGGACATATGCTGAGGAGGGATGCTGAGTATATTGGGAAAAAGATGCTAAGGATGAAGCTACCAGGTAACAGGAAAAGAGGGAGGCCTAAGATAAGGTTTATGGATGTGGTGAGAGAGGACATGCAGGTGGTTGGTGTGACAGAGCAAGATGCAGAGCACAGGAAGAAATGGAAACAGATGATCCACTGTGGCGACCCCTAACGGGAACAGCCGAAAGAAGATGATGATGATCATCCAGCCCATTCATTAAACAGTACAGAGAATATATTCCAACATTTAGATGTGTGTGTGTGTGTGTGTGTGTGTGTGTGTGTGTGTGTGTGTGTGTGTGTGTGTGTAAATATATTAATAACTAAACAGATACAATATATATATATATATATATATATATATATATATATATATATATATATATATATATATATATATATATGTTTATATACACACACACACACACATATATCTGTATATATATGTATATATATATATATATATATATATATATATATATATATATATATATATATATGAACATATATACATGCAAATGTCTACATCAACACATATATATGTCTTCACCTATATGTCTACATATACACAGCAAGTTACATATATGTAAACAGAAGTATATCTATGTAGGTATATACAGCCATAGTTATGTATATATGTAAGCATATATATATATATATATATATATATATATATATATATATATAGGTATATATGGATATACATGTGTAGATATCAATGGGAGCTACGTCCATATGCACTGTTAATGGGGTTGAGAGGCCCCAAACAATATACGTCTTGTATGAATAGGTATATCCACCCTCCACAGCCAAACACGTCCGCCCTGCAATGCACTACCAAGTGTTGCAGATCCCATAATCAGGTCCTGTCATGACATGGGCACAAGATGTTAACAGTACTTAATCCCACCTGTATGTCAGGCTGGTATTGGTAACATATCATGCAGTACAGTCTGGCACCCATAGTAAATGTAAAATGTGGAACCTATCAACATTCCCAGGATACGTATACACAGACACATATATGCAGATACAGATATACACACACAAACATATATATATATATATATATATATATATATATATATATATATATATATATATATATATATATGGGTTCCGTTCAGAAGCTCAAAATACTGAAATCTCGAATTTCAGTATTTTGAGCCCAAGAAGCCAAATCCACATAACAGCGAAAGTTTAGAAGCGCAAAATTCAAAACCTCGAATACCGGAGGTTTTGAATTTTGCGCTTCTAAAGTTCTGCTGTGGTCATGTATTCAGGTAAGTGTGTGCATGTTAAGCAGTTTGGGTAGGGGCTGTGGTGTGTGTCAGTGTGTTTTTTTGCTGTGATGTGTGTGTGCGAAGAGAAAGTAGCTTGTGTGGTGGTGTTTTGTGTGTGTTTGTATGTAGTGCGACCTCGGAGTGAGAATATTTAAGTAGGGGGGTGTAGGGGGCACAGAGAATGATTGTGTGTGTTTGTGTGGTGGATGATGTGTGTGTGTGTGTGTGTGTGTGTGTGTGTGTGTGTGTGTGTGTGTGTGTGTGTGTGTGTGTGTGTGTGTGTGCAGTAAAACCGCAAAATTCAAAACCTCCGGTATTCAAGGTTTTGAATTTCGCGGTTTTTAGTTTTTGTTGTTTTGTGGATTCGACTTCTTGGGCTCGAGATACTGAAATTCAAGATTTTAGTATTTCAATATATATATATATACACACACACACACACACACACACACACACACATATATAGATATGCATGTGACTACACATACACACGCAGAGATACTTACAGTAAGATACTTATGTAGTAGGTGCACACAACATAGCACAACCACTATGCCTACAGTTAACACTTTAACAACTGGACACTGGATGAGCCACCCATACAAGTGACATTCGTTGCCTGCAACATATACCCACAGAGAGGTCATTTATTTATTTATTTATTGTCATTTATTAACCGGGTTTGTCCAACTGGACTTTTAGCCCATTTTCAGTGGAGACCCGAGGAGAAAAGCTCCAGAAAATTGCATAATAGCACATTGTCATAGGATCATTGTCATAGGTCATAGGATAAAACACCACACACAGGTTTGCAGAAATGGAAAACCTTTATTTTGTGTGCTATTACAGATTTATATACCATGTCATATAGCTGTTCAGACACTGACATCCATATAAACAGAGTAATGCAACTGTGAAACAGTTATACTAATACAGTAGTCTGGAAAGGTTCACAACTGTTGCTGTCCAGGCCAAGCCCTTCAAATTGTACAATAGTAATGACAGACTGGGCCACAGGATACCAAACAATCAACAGTAAGTATTGCAGGTGTATAGTTCATCAGCCTCTATCTACACTCTGTACACAATCACTAGGTGGTAAAGACTTCGGTTGACCAAATGGCATATAACTGTTACATACCAAGGCATAACTGACACCATCACAGGCACACTGACAAACAGAACAGTCTGTAAAGGAGGCAGTAGGCCTGCATTAACCCAATTTATGTAAGTAATGTCAAGACAGGTGAATTGTATGGTACTGTACATCCAGACTACCTTAAGCAGCTCACTCCTGATACCCGCTCATTTTGTATCAGCCTAGGTTATTTATGGTGCATCCTCCCTGACTCAATAATACAAGGCCATATACCACTGTTACATACACTGGCCACATGAGTGCATATGGGCACACATGTATTGTGTAGGTGAAGCCCACACATATATGGCCCTAGCCCCACCGTATTTGTGGGGGATGCAAAAGCACTGGACTGCTGGCAGGAATGGCAGCTTGGTATATGTATATGTGCATATGTATCACTATCTGTATATGTGTAGACATATGTTGCTCTGTATATGTATATATCTGGGTGTGTATATGTATATCTATATACATATACATACCCATCTATATATGTCGATATGTATATGTGTAATTATCTATATAGATATTTGGATAACTAAATGTACATATATTTTCACCATATGTCCTGAATATGGAGTGTAGCCCTACCTCAGGCCCTATAGTTCCAACTTCATAGTGCAAGGGGATGTCAGGTATGTATAGCAGGTATATTAGTAGACTATTGCTATTGTAATAGGGATTGTCTTCACAGACATCGTGTGTGTGGGAGGTCATATCTGCTTTTCACATGTGAGCCATTGGCTACTGACAGACATCCTAAGGACATCATAGTACAGTACCGCTGCAAGCACATAATGCTCCTGTGGACTACAGCAGAGGTATTGGCCAATATATGTGGACATTCTGACATACTCTGCACAGTCCAGAGGTATACACAGAACCCCTCAGTGCAGAACATGTGGACCAAGCCTGACAATATGGATGTTAACAGCCATGTAGATGGGTATAACACATAATGACTGGTATACATTTGCCCCCATAGGTTATGCATTCACACACCCCTGTCTGTCATGACACAATAACTGCTGGTACAGAGGTGCCATGACCACATACTACCCACTAGATATTGACATACATCTGTACAGCATCCCACTGCTCTGTCTGACATACATGACTGTTAAGGGAGGCCCGACAGCAGTACATCTGGCAAGTATCTGGACATGTCATCTCACTTGGTAAGTACACTAAGTTGCTAGGCATGTAACAAAGCACTGTGCAGGCTACAGGCAGACTGGCTTAACACTGGCTTACATCTCCTATGGGGGAATGCACATGTACCTGCATATATAGCAGGCTCTACACGCATGTCACAGCACAGGGTAAGATACACCTGTGTGAAAGTGAATAACCACAACCAATGTGAACACAGCCACAGCCACATATGGCAAGCTAGCATAATATTATGATATATGGACTATCTGTTCAACACCATCCTCATATGTGACACTCACACACTAACCCTACATGTACTGGGCCGTTACACAGTGTAGTCTGATGCCTGTCTGTGGTATCGGACATGTGTGTGTGTAACATGTAAGCCAATATGGTAACATACAGTGGAGCAGCAAGTAACATCAGATAGGATGGGACCTAGAACAATGACATCTACCACAGTCTGTACACAGGCCAAAGTATATATTAACAATACACACACTGTTGACATTCACAATAAGTACACAGACCTCAGTACTGTACAAACAACTACTGAATGTCCAGGTGATGTCATCAAATATAACCCCTACTGTACATAACATGTGTAGCAGTCTGATATCTCACTGGCTTGTTATCAGATATGATGACACTAATTATGGTGTACAGCACATATGCACCTCTTAATGCATGACATATGTACAACGGCTGACAGAGTTGTGGCTGGAAGCACATACACAGGGCCAATATTGGCATGTTGCTGTGATAACTGCATACATTTACTGTTGTAACAGGGTTTGTCGCAACATATGTCCTGTGAGGAATATGAAGTCAGTACCTGTCATGGCTTTCACCATCTACAGAATGCAATCCTCACACTACCTTCTGCAGTTCACATATAGATGCTCTGTGGGAAACACATGAAACCAGAGGCACCACACACTACCCAGTCTGCAGATAACCCTACAGATGGGGATTCCTCATAAACATAGAACTGACATGGCAGGTATTAAAACATGTAGGACAGCCATATCCACACACACCCTGTTAAACCAACATTACTTCAAATGCAGTATAGCAGCACTTACAGTCTGTAGTCAGGTCAGCCACATCCCCCTCCTGTGTGTTGGCCTGTTTCCAGAGTGTATGTTGCTAGAGGTAAATCCCCAATCCATCTAAGATGCTGTTTGCCAAACAACAGATCGAGTTCTTGCTCACAGTGAATAAAAAGGCTCAACACCAACATGATGTTCCTAGATATTGGAGTGTGTTTCCATGCGATTAGCTATGGGAATGTTACCACAGCTGTTCCACATGCAATCAGCTAGGGGAGGGCTGCAATTCATGCAGAGGCCATCAGCTGACCATGAGCATCACTTAAAATACACATGCTGCTGCCTACGCAAAGCAGGTGTAGGTCTCCACTTTCACCAGAGGGGGAGTGAGAGAGGCAGACAGAGGCAAAGACAAGTCGGGGGGCGGGAGAGTAAAACTTAAGCATGTTTGTGTTACACACCTACCAGCACAGGGTATCAAACCCCTGATCACTATGTAGTGCGATCACAGTTCTATGCAGTTATTGTATACACCACATAGGTTGCTTGCTATGGAGCTCTCAGAACGTATATGTGATGGTGAGTGACATCTGCAACAGGGATATGGTAGCTATATGGTAGGTGTAGTACATGTGCCTGTCCGCATGAATATGTGCCAGCGTCAACACAGCCACATTTTCACAGGAACGTACACACATTGACACACTTGGCAGGGCCAGGAATACAACCCATCACTAGTGTGATTGCCACAGCACATTACTGTGCAGGTATTACATGCACTACAGGGGTCATATGGAGGCTATATGGGCAAAGGGTATGGGGAGATGTCTGACATCAGACAGCATGCTTCAGTATGCCAATCAGGGGTGGCTTGTGCTATTGGACTGCAGGACTGCAGCCCTCCCAACTGTAAAACAAGAAAAAATTAAACAAAATATAAAATAAAATAACAAAAAGAAAATACTAAAACTTTGAAAAGCAACCACGAGTCCCAGAGCATCGCGCATGCACACTCACAGCATTTCCTGATATTTGGACTGTTGATGAACCAGTCTAGAGCATGCGCACAGAATCCAGACTGTCTACACCAGCAGTCCTGATTACAAAGGCGACATGCACGTCTACATTTTCCCAGCAGACTGGAAGGGAATGAGACTGCACCATCCACAGGTAGGGTGGTCTTGCAGGACAGATAGGATGAGCGTTTGGTGCTCTTGTGGGAAGGGCTTGCCTACTGCATGGATTTTAACAGCCTGGCCAGCAATGATGGTGCACGAATGGATTGAACAGTTGGGTGATGACAGACTTTGCTGCTTTTGATGGACAGACTTTGCAAGTAAGAGGTATTTGCTGCTTTTGATGGACGTTTACAGGTAAGAGGTGTGTGCGTGTGTGTGTATGTGATGCCCCAGTCACTACATGGTGGTGGGTAGAGAATAAGGATTGAACCCTGTATCTTGGGCACAGAAAGCAAGAGCCTGAATTCCCTACCTACCACCATTTGTAAAATAACTGCAGATTTTTGTCTCATATTTGTTCTGTTCCTCATAAAATCTGTGGTTTCTGTATTTTTGTTTCTCAATGCAGCCAGTTATATACTGGTGTGGTGGTGGCATTGTTGCCTATGAGCTACAGGTTGTCAGGTTTTATTCTTGGCTGGGATGCCTTCTATGTGGAGTCTACATGCCCTCCCTGTGTTTGTGTGGGTTTGCTCTGTCTGGAGTGTTTCTTCCTCTTCCAAAAATTGGCTTTTGTTTCAAATCAGACTTTCCTGGTTAACAAATGTTAAATAAATAAAAACGACAAGCAGTGGAATGTCAGACTTCATATTCTTCAGAAAGTACATGGTAAAACAAAACCTATTGTTATAGCAAGTTTCTAAGTTTATAAGATGGATATTTGAAATTTGTCCCTATTTTTGGGACTGTATTCCCCCATTATTGGCTTCATCCAGTTTTTTTTTTGTGCCAAGGTTGAGAGCTATGCTGATAACTGAACTCACTGAATATGTTTGGGGGCTGTATTCCTGCATTACTGGCTTTGTCTATGTGTTTTTGCTAAGAGGATGAGAGCTATGGTGAGAACTGAATTCACTGAATATGTTTGGGTGCTGTATTCCCCCATTACTGGCTTTGTTCAGGTGTTTTGTGCTAAGATGTTGACAGCTATAGTGAGAACTGAATTCACTGAATGTTGCCATTTAAGTCTCAGTCTTCCTCTTTTGTAAAATAGATGATTGATTTGGCATAGTGGTATGTCGCTCTGACTGTTGTGCACAGAGTTCTGGGTTCAGTTCTTGGCAGTGAAATGTATGGTGGTAACACAGCATTGTATTCCAGCAACTTTCCAACATTATACAAGCAATGTTTAAAATGTGTCCCTGTTTTTTGGTCTTTTGCCCCCCCCCCCTAAATTTCGGCTTTTTCCAGATTTCTTGTGCTGCAAAGTTCAGAGATACAGCTGAGTGTCAAGTAGATTTTACAAGAAGCTGAGAGCTGCAGGGGTACAAAAGTTTAATGATGCTTATGCTAAATCGGATTGCATTGTTAATAGCACAAGTAATGAACTTGCTTTTGATGCAGAAGGCTGTGGGTTTTACTCCCACAGTAGGTAGATCCATTGCTGATGCTGTACTCTATTGCAAATGGGGTGGATGATGCAGTCCTTTTTGGTGAAGATACCTAGTAACTCTGAACCTGTTATCAGTTTGCCATCCATTCCCTATTGCAATATTACTGGCTTATCGTTTTTTAATGAAACATAGGCAATTTATTCCTCAAGGGCAACAGAAACTTTATTTGTAGATGAAACAATGAAATTTAAAGTTGTCTGCTAGCAGCAACCTCTTCATTAGTTACAGATTTCTTTAATGTGGAATTACTTAGATGACTTTTACTTCTTCAGAGATTGTGCATATTTACTGATACTGATGGACTGTAGAAGTTTGAGTAGACTTTTATGATAGAAATGCTCTGAATTGGGCAGTTTTGTCGTTATTGGTGCATGCATTTTTTTCATTGTTTACTGGAAAAATGTTCTGAAATGAGCAGTTTTGTCATTATTGGTGCATGCATTTTGTTTCATTGTTTACTGGAAAAATGTTCATAACAAATTTAAAATGCCCTCTACAACTGTACTATATTGTACAAGGAATATAATTTAATAAAATCAGAAAGGTGTATCAAAGACCACTTGTATGTTTCATGTGCAAGGGGCCTATGATTTGAAAACAGCCCAAAGTTAATCTTTATCTGTCACTGGCAAAATGTATTTTCTTTGAATGTGGGTTTCAATGCTGTTTCAATGAATGTGAGTTTCAAGGGCAGAGAAGTTTTAATGCTAAGTCTGTTTTCATTGTGAGATTGCGTTGCTTTGTTTAGCAGAGATCTTAGTGTTTGTGCTGTAAAATGTACAATAAAACTTTCAAATGAAGTCAAAATCATTGTAGAAGTAAATCAGTATGCACACTAGTGTTTATGGTAAATGGGGTGAAACAGCCAAGTAATGGTTCATTGGAATAGCTGAAGGGGGGAGGCTCCATTCGACCATGATTTTGTGAGGGAGAAGGGCGGCAAACTCAGACAGCCCCGGCTGAACTATACCTCTCAACTGTCCAGATTTTCACAGAATGAATAGGTTTTTGCTTCTTATTTTTAGTTTGTTCCACACTAAATGTGTGGTTTTCTGGCAAATAATTTAGGAATTAAGTCACTAAATAATGACAGACACTGAGTTTCAGACTTCATAACCTTCAGAAAAATGCATGCTAAAGCAAGATATGTTATTCTGTCAACTGTCTCAGTTTATACAACAATTGTTTGTACTGTTTATAAGTATATTGGGCCTTGTCCAGATTTCCTGCATTAACAGATTGAGAGGTATGTGCAAATAAATTGCTTTAAAAAATTAGGCATATCCAAACTTCTCAACTGTTCCCGATTTTGGCTCAAAATGTTACTCTTCCTCTAATAATCCCACCGCAAAATGGCAATTTTGGAAGAAAACGTGGTGGGTTTACAATTAAGAAATAACTGTAATAATCAGAGTTGTAGATTACTTTTATTTCAGAAATGCATGTAGATTCTTTTATTTTGTCAGCTGCTCAAGTTAGCAGTACTAATATTAAGTATCTCTTCTTTTACAGGTTCCCAGCTGTATTGTGTGGCTATTTTATATTTTTGCATCACATTTTTGGTCCATTTTTCAAAAAATTGTGTTTTTTTTTGGCAAATTAGTAGCAAATCATTAAAGACTGAAGTTAGAAAATAATGACAGACAATTGTGTTTCAGATTTCATACCCTTCAGAAATTCATACTAATGCAATACCTACTACTCTATTATCTAAGTTTACAAGAGCAATATTTAAAATTGCCCTTATTTTTGGGCCTTGTCCCACTTCTATGCATGGCTTTGTCCAGATTTCTTGCTCTGAGGTTGAGAGGTATGACAAATGTGTCAGGGCCATCACAATCAGCCAGAGACATTTCAAATTGTGACATACTTGTTGCACCCCACTGCCCCATGTAGTGTGACTCTGGATGTGTCTAAGCAAGGCAAGGAGCAGTTATGCAGTGTAAATGTGCATAGTATCCCTCCATCCAAGGTAGACACAAGTACTACTTTTATTCTGTCCTTGATTTTGCAGAATGTTCTGGTTTGTCATATTTTATACTGTTGATTTATGCTTATTATTACTCAGAAAGTGCCTGTTGCTTTGTGTTTAAGTAGCAATGCTTTAATGACCATCAGGTAAGCTTGTCTGAGATTGTAAGATGCAAGTAAGCTTTAATAAGCATACTGTTAAAGAATTGCCAACAGTGAAAGCCTTTCTGTTGCCATGCAGAAAATACTTACATAACTAGATAATGTATAAGCCTTGGGTATTGAAATGCATATGACAGTATTTGTAATAAAGGACAGGATTATATTATTTTAAGAAGCTCATTACATTTGTTAGAAACTTGCAGTCATCTTTGCAGGCTTTACCTGTAAACCAAACAGAATGCCATTCTATCATGTGTGGTCCATTACATGTACAGTAATCCTTTAAGCAATGTATCTTGAGCTTGTTTCTTGTTTGCTTTTCATTTTATACTTTGATCATGTTTTCCCCATGAAACAAGTAGATAGTTGTTGTCAGGCAGCAGGTCTTTGTTGGAAAAGAAACATTTTTACAAGTGGGATATCACAGAGATTGCTACTTTCAGCATGTTACTTGGTACTTTAATAAAGCTGAATATAAATTATAATTAGAACTGCAGTGCAAGGAGAATTGGTTTGAGTTGAATGTTGCTTGTTTTTCTTGTACTTGATTTTGACTGGCATTCCAGTAATGTATTTAAAAACTAATTTATTTTTTCATGCCTCACAGCCTTTTTGTTTCCATCTAGATATTAAGTAAGCTGTCATGCAGCTAATGCATTGAAATATTCTTCTACACTTCACATTGTTTTGATTGGACTCTCATAATGATGGTTTGGCATCCAGGGCAGCGTATTTAATTAAAGTTCCAGTTTTTGTGGTTTTGAGCATAGCTCCTCCCATTTCTAGTTAACCACACCTCTTCCCATTGGCCCCACCCATTCAGCTGTCTCTTGCAGCCCCCCTTCGATTTGAACTCACCAGCCACCACTGATGCCAGTGGGGGGTTGTAGTGAGTGTGAATGTGAGCATACGCATCATACAATACACGCACACACACACACACACACACACACACACACACACACACACACACACACACACACACACACACACACACACACACACACACACACACACACACACACACACACACACACACACACACACACACACACACACACACACACACACACGGTGCCAGTACTGACATGCATGGGTGCATTAATTCATGGGTGTGTAGTGGTCAACTGTGCCAGATGGCTATAAAAGGCTAGGTGATGGGTATACCTTGGCCATCAGGCTACATGACAATGATCTGCATTGTGGCTCAGGGGTGTAGTTCCTGGATTTGCCCACAAAGGTGGGTATTGTATTCACCATCCAGTCACCTGGGTGACTATTGCATGTGGCTAATGCTGTGCATTGCTTGCCATGTATGTGTTCATTAGTCGATGACATGGACGGTGTCTGTGATGTGCACACCTCCCACATGCATGTACAGTGACATCTGGACCTGTACCTGGGGTGTCTGGCACATGTTGTGTACACAGACTATCATGAAATGTGACAGTCCTGGCCTCATGTGGTGGGAACTGGCAATGGATAGCAGGTTTACACTGCACCTACATTGATACCATGCTAATGGCATTCCCTGGTGTCATTGGCATCTGTCCATACAGGGCATGTTTTCAGGCATGATATGTCTTTTGTGGGTCACATTTGATGGCACCACAGGTGTTGCAGGTGTCCAGTGGGGAATATGGGGAAGGTGCACTGTCTGCATGTATGTGCCTATTGGACAGATGGACTGGGTGCCATGGCCTCTGTAGGCCACTGCAATCACTCCATAGTTACTATCAGTGGGCAATATGCAGTGTACTACCACCATAGCAGCTGTTGCCTAGGCAAGTGTGTGTATGTGTATGAGACATGGGTTGACAGTGTTCTCTGGCTAATACTAGGGTTGCTAACTTTGTTTGCCTGGCCTTGATGCAATTTGTATGGGTATAGATCTGCACCCTAGCCTCTCAGCTATTTCACATTTGTTATCCCCGTACGGTGGACATTGTGATATATACTAGGGCCACCATATAAGAAATTTGCAAAACCCACTCCTCACTGAGGCCAGTTCACTCACAACCACCTCCACACAGGATACGACTTGCAAACACAGACACACACATCTGTCATGTCTGGGATTAGAACTCCTACCTAACTAGTTTATTAGACTACAGCAGTGCCTAGTTATAGTATGCACCACGGAAATTACAGGAGTACACTTTCCCCAAAGGTGTATATCACATTGGATGACATCAGCAGGGTTGCCAAAATAAGGCATTCAAATTGTAGTGAGCGTGGATAGGCTAAAATGCATTGCTCCCTACACAAACATTGAAACACACACAAAACACCCATAACTGGCATGTGTGGGTATAGAACCCCTAGCAGAGATCTATATCATACTACAGCATGAAACTGTTATAGGATGCACCATGGAAACTACTGAAGAGTTATTTTCCCAAAGCTGTATTTCACATTGGATGACATCAGCAAGAGTGCCAAAGTAGGGAATTCAAATTGTAGTGAGTGTGGCTAGACTAAAATGCACTGCTCCCTACACAGAGATAGAAACACACACAAAACAACCACAACTGACATGTGTGGGCACAGAACCCCTAACAGAGGTCTATATCACACTACAGCATGAAGCTGTTATAGGATGCACCACGGGGATTACTGGAAAACTCCTTCTCCAAAGGTTCATTTAACATTGGATGACATCAGCAGAAGTACCAAAGTAGGGCATTTGAATTGTAGTGAGAGTGGCTAGGCTAAAATGCACTGCTCCCTACACAGACATTGAAACACACACAAAACATCCACAACTGACGTGTGGGTATAGAACACCTAACAGAAGTCTATACTACTGTACAGCATGAAGCTGTTATAGGATGCACCACAGGGATTACTGGAGAATGCCTTCCCTAAAAGATGTATTTCACAGTGAATGACATCAGCAGGATTTCCAAAGTAGAGCATTTGAAATGTATTCAGTGTGACTAGCCTAAAATGCATTGTTCCTTACACAGACATTGAAACTCACACATAACATCCAGAACTACCATGGGTGGGAATTGAACCCTATCAGTGTTCTATATCACACTACAGGAGTACACAGTTATGGCATGTGGTATGGAGATTACTGGGCTACATCCTTCCCAGAGGTGTTTTTTTCTAGGTGGATGACATCAGCAGCCTCACCAAAGTGGAGTATTTGAATTGTATGTAGTGTGACTGACCTAAAAAGCATTGCTCTCTACACAGAGTCAGACAGACACACACACAGACACACACACTCACACACACACACACACACACACACACACACACACACACACACACACACACACACACACACACACATGCACACACACACAGAAACACACACACACACACACACACACACACACACACACACACACACACACACACACACATACTTGCCATGTCTGTGATTAGCACTCCTACCTAACTAATTTATCATACTGCAGCAGTAGACAGTTATTGGACATGCTATGGAGATTACTGGGCTACACCCTTCCCAGAGGTGTATTTCTAGCTGGATGACATCAGCAACCTCGCCAAAGTAGAACATTCAAATTGTATGAAGTGAGACTACCCTAAAAAACATTTCTCTCTACACAGACACCCACACACACAGTTGCCATGTCTGGGATTAGAACTCCTACCTAACTATTTTATCATACTACAGCAGTAAACAGTTATAGGACATGCTACAGAGATTACTAGGCTACATCATTCCCAGAGATGTATTTCTAGGTGGATGACATCAGCAGTTTTACCAAAGTGGAGCATTTCAATTGTATGGAGTGTGACTATCCTAAAAAGCATTGCACTCTACACAGACACCCATGCACACACACACAGTTGCCATGTCTGGGATTAGAACTCCTACCTAACTATTTTATCATACTACAGCAGTAAACAGTTATAGGACACACTACAGAGATTACTAGGCTACATCATTCCCAGAGATGTATTTCTAGGTGGATGACACCAGCAGTTTTACCAAAGTGGAGCATTTCAGTTGTACGGAGTGTGACTACCCTAAAAAGCATTGCGCTCTACACAGATATAGACAGACAAACACACACCCACACCCACACACAGTTTCCATGTCTAGGACTGTAACTCCTACCTAACTAATTTATTACACTACAGAAGTACACAGTTATGGGACTGGCCACAGAGATTATTGGGCTACAATTCTCCCAAAGGTGTATTTCACAGTGGATGACCTCAGCAGGCTTGTCATAGTAGGGCTGTGGGTAGGGCACTGTGTGTGCATGGGCCATAACCCATTCATCTAGAGGTTGACATGCCACATGTGGGCACACACAGAGTCATATTTCACAGGCATGTGTATACAGCTGCTAGATAACTACTTCCATGTACAATCATGTTGCACAGGTAGCACTTGCACCACATAGTCTGTAATGCTGAGAGATACCGGTGGCTAGTATCTGCAGTGAGTGACATCTGAACCTCATGTGGTTGGGGCCCTTTGGCTGTGTGCTGGGTGGGACAGGCCTGGATGGCTCCTTGTCACAGTCACCCTCTCCCAGACATCTATGTATGTCTACCTTTTAGTTATTATAGTGTGTGGTCCTTACATATATGTCTGTATTCCTATTCACTGTGTGTGCAAGGCATGAGTGGTTCATACTGGGGAGTGTCTGCACTAACATCTGCGACTACTAGATATGTCTGGTCCACTGATGTTTGCAGCCATGGCCTTCATGTGTTTAAGTGTGGGAGCATGCCCAGTATGACCTTTCAGTATGTTGTTGACTGACATTGTCTTAATTTCTCTAAGTGTGTGAACATGCCCTGTATGCCCATCTGTATTTAACATGTGGGTCGGGTACAGGTAGTTTGTACTGCAGTGCTGTCCTTTGTGTTGTACACCTACAGGTATCATGCTATTTCTGCAAGTTATCCGTCAACTGCTACTACATTCCTGCATAGGATGGGAGGCACACCTGACTACTTCTACATTTCTACACAGGATTGGGGGTGCACACCTGACTGTTATTACATTACTATGTAGGATGGGGGGGCACACATGACACTTGTACACATTTGCTATGACTGTACTGGTATGTCAGGTACTCCATTTCATTCTGTATTCTTACCTATTATGCTGACTAGAGGTATACCAGTGTACTACTGATATTAGCATTGGTTGCCCTACATATTATTGTCTGACATCATGCCCTTCACAACCAACATCCCATTGAGTGACCTGCTCTAGTTTGTCTGTGTAGGCCTGGGGGGTGGTTAGCCATAGCCATCATTCAGAGGCCATAGAATAGGCTCTGTTTTGCTTTGTCTACACCTGTCCTGCTGGCTGAGACTGTTGTTGGGTATGTGAATCGCCCTGACTGGCATTTGTGAGTCATATGGGCACACATGTCACCCAGCACATTTCCTGCAGTGGGTTTTGTCACCCTGTGTAGTACTGGCTACTATGGTGACTCCAGTAGGTGTCATGGTGCCACTATGGGTGTCTACTTTCTGCTGCCGTAACATTCAGCCACCCAATTCCCTTGCATGCTCACATCCATACCACAGATACAGGTAATGACACATTCTACTCCATTTGGCAATTGGTAGGCTAATTGACTTATCTTGTGGGTGTACCAGAATTGTGGATGGTGATGGAGGGCTGCTTATGTGAGATGCACATAGTACACTCCATATACATGGTTGAGCACAGGTAGAGTCATGTTTGGCATCCCTTTTACTGTATGTGTGAGCCAGAGACAGGTGTCATTCCCTGGGTCCCTACTGTGTCAGTGTATGTGCTATGCATTGTTTCTTTGTTGCGGCCTTGGCATACTGGGCACACCTCCATCTGCCTGCTGGGGCAGGCTCAAGTTGTTCCTCTTCCAAGTCACTCTGTGCCTGTGCAGGCCATGGCATTGGTGGGGGGCTCTGTGGTCCCATCCCATGCTGTTCCTTCTGCATCTGTTTCAGCAGGATCATATTGTGTAGCATGGCACATACCATAACAATTTGGGTACATGTAGCTGGTGAGTACTGCAAGGCTCCACCAGATGTGCCCAGACACCGGAACTGTGACCTGAGTATCCCAAACACATGCTCTATTATAAGTCTGGTCTGTGTGTGTGTGTGTGTGTGTGTGTGTGTGTGTGTGTGTGTGTGTGTGTGTGTGTGTGTGTGTGTGTGTGTGTGTGTGTGTGCCTCATTATGGCGTTCTTGTTCAGGTGTGTGTGCATTTGTGATGGATGTCATCAGCCACGGCTCCAGTGTGTAACCAGCATCCCACACTAGGTGACCGTAGGGGATGTCCCCATTGGCAAATCTCTGGTACAGCTGCATCAGATGCCAAATGTGGGAATAGTGATAGCTTCTGGGGCAGCCAGCACACACATTCATTATAATGCTCTGGGCATCACAGACAACCTGGCAGTTGATGGAGATGATGTCCCTGCAGTTGATGTAGGCCCTATCCTGATCACTTGGTGGTGCTTTGATGCACATGTGCGTGTAGTCTATAGCACCCACTACCTCAGGTCTGCTATTTGGTGGAAGAGACGCATATTGCTGGCAAACACCTCACGAGTGTTGGGAAAATATACGTGCTCACTGGCATGTGCTGACATGGCATCTAGGAAGTGGTGGAATACTCTGTATGCTGATGCCTGTGAGATCTCCATGATATCCCAAGTTGAGCTTTGGGAGGTACCTGTGGCTATTATTCTTAGGCCTACACATACCTTGGTATTCACTGGGATAGGTTTCCCTTAGTCAGTTTGGTGTGTCAGGTGTGGCCGGCACAGCTCAACAATTTGCTGTAGGAGGTCTCTGTCCACCCATTAGCCCTCTGCTATCTCCAGCTCATGTAGCTACTGGTAGGTTACCCTGGGTCTGTACGCTCTTCTCCGTCTCCTCACTGTGGGTTTATCAGCAGCATTCACATCCTCACCACCCTCAGCCTCTTGCACATGTTGTTCTATGTTGCCTGCTGCAGCCCCTCTCATTTTGCAGGTTTGTTTGTTAAAATTTTCCCGCTTGTATACACCGGTGGTGTAGAGTGTGGGAAAATCCAGAGGGGAAGGTGTTTGCATAGTTTATAGTAGTGTTCTGGGCTGGTCTGGTCTGCTGCCTGTGCACTTGGCTGATTCTGATACATTTCACCTGCCAACTATGCTAGTTCTCCTTGATTAATATCCTACTGCTGTTTTCCCTTCCCATTGCCTTCCTGTTTAAGCCTGGGGGTGTGCCATGCAAACAGAATGCTCATATGTGCATACTGCTGCTATTTCTTTGTTTAACTTTTTTTTTCTGCCTTTAAAACCCGGTGCGTGGCAAGCACACCCGCTTAGGCAATGTAAAGATTGGTAGGCAGGTTTAGACACACCCAATAGCTTAGCTGTGCTAAGCTAGGAGCAAACCCGAGACACAGGGCTCCAATCCACTTAAAGTATGCCTGATACCCCCCCCATGATGTCACGTACCTCCTAGGCTTGCACCAAGCTATTCCTACTCTTACACTTTTGGGACCTGACTAGCATGCTGGGGAAAACTGGAATTTACTATCATTCCCCTCATTTGCATAGGATTGCCTACTAATGCATAGTTACATGTCTCACACTGAACCTCCCCCCTTACCAACCACTACTCTCTGTCCATGTTGTCTTCTGCCTGCTATTGACTTGCATGGCAGAATAGTGATTTTAGTTAGGATGCTTAATTTAGGTTTATTTTGTTATTTTCCTCCCGATCCCATTTGCGTGCCGTTGCCCTATGCTTAAACAGCTGAGATCGGCTAAAAAAAAAATAAAAGTTTTTTTTTTTCTTTTTTGGGCTGTTTGCAATGCCAGTGGCCTTATACTTGACCATTGACATGCTTCCTATCTAATATGCAGTCTTTATTTGGAGCTGTCACAGTTCCGTTTTAGATTTTGCAGAAATGTACTCGTTTACTAACGAGTACATTTCTGCAGATTGCACTAGTCCTGCACGGCCGGTTAGAAGCTTCCTGGATTGCAAAATCACCTCATTTGCATGGATTTCAACTGCAAATTGAGTGATTTGTATACAGGGGCTTAGTCCATGCAGAATTAGTGCAGGAGCGCTCGTGCACGCCCCTGCAGGCTGTTCCTGGATCGCACGGCAGACATATTGCCTGCTAGAGCTCCTGCACCGATCTTGCATGCTGTGCAAGGCATAGAGAATCCGGGGGTGAAAATTCAAAATACAGAACACATTTTTAATGCAGGGGAAAGCCCCTCTACACCCGTCATGTGGGGGCTGCACCCCTTCATCCCCTGCTAACTATATACACCAACACCAAGATCGTACAACAGTGGAAAATGGTCAAATTCCATCATTCAGTATTTTGAATTTTCTTTCTTTTAGGATTCAGTCTTTTGGTTTTTCAGTCTTCTGAAGTAGACCCATTTTCATTCTTTTATGATGTAATCATAAATATACATAGAAATATTTCACCTGCTGCATCACTCTTATGCAGTTGTTTGGCTGTTCAATCATAATTCCATCTTCTGAAGTCATATTGAAAAATGCTACTTCTCACATATATTTTTTAGTAACAGCTGTTATCAACACGTTAGAAAGCAATAATGCAATCAAGGAAATAGCATTTCAATTACTTTCACCACAGTAATGGAGATTAATGCAAAAATACATGTTTTAGATTACACACATCTCTACAGCTCATTAAGTAGAAACTAGGGACAACCGCACTTTAGAGAAAATAGAAATAAAATGGAGAATCTGATTCTTAGAAAAGACCATAAAAATTAAGCAAAACAACTTCTCCAAAATATGTAGAATATCAGCTACTTTTTTACTACAACTTTTTAATGAATTATTAAGAATGGAAGTAGACACCAACTTGGAAGGTATAAGCTAAGTACTTCTCATAAAAATATATTGAATATTAACACAATTATTATATTTAATGAATATTTCAGATATTGCTGCCATTTTAGTCCAAGATTTTACTCAATACCATAAACTGCACATGTACTGATTGATTATTATGCAAGGTGAGTCTGACACATAGCATCCATTTATGTGTGCAGTTCTTTCTGCAGAAGCTACAAGGCCTTTCATCACGCTTCATATATACTGCTATTGATGCCACACCATGCCACATCAGTTAGTTGCCATGGTTTCACTTTTTTTACCTAGCCTGTTTGTATTAAAGTGTGTGCAGTATGAGACATGCAAACTTTACTTGATGGAGAGACACAATATGTGGAGGAGCTTTTATCTTGCAAAAAAACATCTTAGCTCCAACCTCAGATCAGAAAACTATACATGGAGGTGATATTGTGATGCTTCAATGTATATCACAGTAATATGCAGTCAAAATGACATATGTAGGATATGTGTGCTGTTATACACGTTTTTGAGGAACTTTTCAAATTACTGATTCTTGGCAGATTTCTAGCAGGGAAATATTACAAAGATAAGTGTATTTTACTTACACAGACACAGGCATGTGTGCAAACACACACACGCGCACACACACACACACACACACACACACACACACACACACACACACACACACACACACACACACACACACGCAAACAAACACTTATAAAATACAAAACAAACGTACAAGATTAATCCATTTTAGGTAATGTTTACTTCTTCCAGATTTTCAACATCTTAAGTTAAATGGATATTGTCTATGGAAAAGCACTTACATTTCTATTCAAAACATTTTAAATAAATAATGATTGATTTAGATTGAGCCTCGCCTAATATGATAGATTTCATTAACTGATTGATTGATTGATTGACTGATTGCCTGATTGCTACATTTACTTATTTCTCATTTTATTGATCTATGTAGCTCCAGTTGCCACATGTGCTTTTTCAGGGGTAACTTGGGAACCCTTGACTGCTTATACGACTTGCAATAATTGTATAGAATATCTTTGTTAATAATCAAATGGAATGATATGGTTAAATGGTTTGCAAAAAATGAAACTAAAGACTGAAGAAATAAAACCTAGAACTTGTAGATAAAGCTTATTAGCAGATAACCAAGATTAACCATTTCTGCTATATGCTTCAAACTTGACATGCCTTTCAAACATTTGAGATATCATTGCTGTATATTACTTTGTCTCATATTATTAAACTGTTTCTGGCATGCCTCTATCAAGCCTTGATTGAAACACCATCACTTTCTTTATTCACCAGTATCCACAATTGCCTGTTTCACCCTTTCACTTTCAGTATTTAAAGACAGAAAAAAAAAAAAATCAGTAATGCAGAAAAAATCATCAAAAAGCATTGTACATATTAATCTTGCTCTGATGTTCCTTGTGTTTCTCTGTTGCAGTTATCACTTGTGGGTTATCCCTGCTGGGTAGCCCTCAGATGGCCTGAATATCAGAGTAAAGGATTTGCCTCCTGCGTCAGCTGCAGGTCACCCAAGACTGACGTCAGGCCGCCAGTGCTATAAAGAGAGGCAGCTGATACCATTACATCAGTCTTTCTTGCTGTGGAGCCTGAAGCAGAAGCAGTTTGCAAGTGCATCAGTCCTCCATTGCCAGAGTGAGGGAGGATACTACTAAAGCAAAGGCCCCATTGGGGATCTTTTTTCTTGCACTTTACTGATGTCTGAAAAAGTAAATAACTGTCCCCTTTGTGGAAAACAAACACCACACTGAAGCTTTCATAATCTGTGTGTAACTTGTCTAGGCCCAGAGCAAAATGTCCCAGGTTGTTGGTTCTGTGCCTTATTTAAAGCTAGAACCATCTGTAGAAGAGCTAATTTTGTAGCTAGGCATTTCAGGGAGTTTAGCTACTCAAGCAAAATGGTGTCTGTTGGTCAATCGACTGTCGAAATTCCCAAAAAGAGAAAAGATAAGGAGAGAGACAGACCTCAGAAGGTTAGGCCCACAGACGACACAAATCAGAAGCCAGCCAGCCTTCCTTCCACTAGTTCAGTGGAACTCAGTGAGGTGTATACGCAGCCCCTGATGACAGCTGTAGAGCCATTACAGGCCTCTACCAAGACCCTTCAGGAGTCCGGTACACCGCCAGATCAAGTTCCTTCAACCTTTTTGACAGTCACCAGCACCTCGGTTGAGTCCGAAGCCACTTTGAAGGCACCGGCTTCCGAGGATGCTTTCCAGGTGATTGATGCCCGGCCTAGACCAACAGCCACACCACCAGCAAAAACCACTAGACCCATCAAATCTCTGAGGCCTAAGAGCAAGGCCACTCCTAGAAGAGCCCCTTCTTTGGTGCCCAGTCACCAGTTTCCGGCCCACTCTGAACAGTTACTTAGAATGGCTGAAGATTTAATTACCCTCATCAGGGGTAATCAGTCTACTCCAGCTACCCCAGCCAAAAGAAAAAGTGATCATTCACCTGACGTGCTTTCAGAGTCACAGTCTGAGGACTCTGAATTTCTAAACTTAGACACTGACCAACAGCCACTGACAGCCTTTGATGATTCAGATGCTGAGGAATCCATTCTTTCAGCTTCCTCCCCTAAGGATCTCTCTTTTGGGGAAACCTTAAATTTACTCAGGGAACATTTCCATTGGGAGGCCCAGGACTACCCCCAATCAAAGAAGAGACCGAAGGAGTTCCTAGACTTGCATCAATACAAGCCCTTAGCCATTCCACCCATCCTGGATGTGGTGGAAAACACCTTCCTGGAATCTAGAATCACCCCTGATGCCCTACCTCCTGCACCCAGAAAACCTAACAGATGCTGCAGGGTACCTGACTCCCACAGATATCTGTTTAAGAACCCTGCAGCTGACCCAGAAGTCATTACCCAGGGAACCAAAGGGGCTAGGACCAGCTTCTCCAAAAACCCAATACCCTCTGACAAGGAGATCAAAGCCTTGGACTGATGGGGCAAAACGTTCTACACTTCGGAGACCTTAGCCATTAGAGCCCTCAATTGCCAATTTCAAATACTCACATTTCAACAAAACATGCTGGAATTAATAAAGCTAAACATTTCCACCTTACCAGAGAGTAATACTACCAGAGAACTAGGAGATTTGATCTACTCTATCCCTCAAGTGGCAAAGCATTCCCTGCAATTCAAATCTGATGCTCTAGAAACCTCTAGCAGAGCTGCAGTTTGTTTCAGAATCAGTCATCAGAAGGTATGCATGGCTGAGAGAGAAGACTTTGCCTGACCAGGTAAAATGTATGCTTCTGGATGCCCCCTTGGATAGGGAACTACTGTCTGGCCCAAAGGAAGAGGAAGTCATTAAAAAAATGGAGGACAAGGCTATGTCTATGCAGACAGTCAAACACTTCCTACTAGTACAGCCTCCCAGATTCAGCAGGAACTTTCCAACAAAACTCTGGTCCTTTCCTGCACAACCCAAAGCTGTACCTAGGAGAGGGTGCAGAGATAGGCTCTCCAGACAGCAGCAGCAAAGCCAGCAAAGGCCCAGGCAGTGGTCCTCTACTATACCTAGGCAAGAGAGTTCTAAATCCACTCCCTACTCCAAGGACCTACAATGACTCCCCCTCTCCCATCTGTCCCTCCACCAACCCCACGAGGCTAGGAGGAAGGCTGTCCCAAGTCTTAGACAAGTGACAAACCATCACAACAGATCAGTGAGTACTAAACATCATTTCAAAGGGGTACAGATTCATTTTCAAAGAAAGCCCAAGATTTTCAGGATTCCCAGACTTACCTGCAAACCAAAGAGCAGAGGCCATTCGCCAAATTCAAAACCTTTGTGCTCAGAGATCAGTGGAACCAGTGCCAGAGGAACAAGCAGGAAAAAGTTTCTACACAAGGCTGTTCCTGGTACCCAGAAAAGAAGGCACCTGGTACCCCATTCTAGACCTATCCACATCAAATCTGTTCCTCCAAGTGCCAAAATTCAAAAATCTGATCCTTCAAAACCTATTACCTATGTTGGCTCCAGATGCCTGGCTAGTGACCCTAGATCTCAAAGATAATCCCCATCAGGGAGTTCTGCAGGAGATACCTATGTTTTAGAGCTGGCTCAGAGCACTTTCAGTTTTCTGATCTGCCCTTTGATTATCTACTGTCCCAGAGTCTTCACCGAGTGCCTGGCCCTGGTCATTGCCTTTTGCAGACAGCAAAACATTCAGATTTACAGATATCTGGATGACTGCCTCATTCAGGCAGATACCAAGGAAAAACTTCTGCAAGACCTTTCCTTTGTCTAAACTCTTCTAACCTCTTTGGGATTCACCACCAACAGAGAAAAATCTCATTTCCAACCCACACGGCAGATTTACTTCCTAGGAGCTCTCCTGGACACAACTGCCCAAAGATCCCTCCTCTCTGTGGAGAAGCAGAGCTTTGTCCCACTCTACTTTTTCTCAACTAGCTCTCAGGTCACATCTCACACCAAGGAAGTCCCTGCAAGTGATTGGGTACATGGCTTCCTGCATCCTTCTGGTGCGTTTAGCCAGGCTCCACATGAGAAAACTACAATGGTATCTCAACAACCTATGGAGCCAACATTCCCAGTCACTGGAACACCAGCTGCCTCTCATCCCTTGCTTAAGGAAGGAATTTTTATGGTGGGCAGAAGATTGTATCAGGAACAGGGGGCTAGCCTTTATCACCATTCCCCAAGGCCAGACCATCACCACCGACACCTCAGACACAGCCTGGTGGGGCTCATCAAGGAGACATGTGTACTCAGGGCACCTGGGATCAGGGAGACTTTGCCCTCCACATCAACCTGAAGGAATTGCTAGTGATACACAGAGCTATAATAGCATTCAAGAGCTACCTGAGACCAGGAGTCATCCTAATCAAAATCAACAACACCACAGTCATGTGATACATCAACAAACAGGTGGGAACACAGTCTTACCCCTTATGCCACCTAGCTATGCTTACTGACAGACAACTTCAATGATGGGTCTGCATCTGATAGCCCAGTACATTCCAAAGGAGCACAACACCCTGGCAGACCACCTCAGCAGGAGTGTCCTTAACCCACATGAGTTGCAGCTACACAAGGACACCTTCCTCTACATCACACACCTCTGGGGATTACCAGAGATAGACCTCTTTGCAAAATCTCTAAACAGGCAGCTAAACAGGTTCTGCTCCAGGGAATTCCAGCCATGAACATGGAAGTTAGATGCTCTCTCCTTTCCCTGGGGCAACCTGTTTATGTACACTTTCCCTCCCTTAACACTGATTCCCAGGGTACTTCTAAAGATCAGGGAGGAAGGGCCAAGGACTGTCCTCATTGCCCCAAACTGGCCCAGACAACACTGGTACCCCTTACTCCTCAGCCTAACCAAGGAATTACCCATCAGCCTGCCTCTCACAGAAAAGATGCTAACACAAGAGAAAGGGTCAGTACTGCACCCAAATCTTCACACACTAAGGCTATCCACATAGCTTATACCCCAGAGATGGATAACAGGCCATTACTGAGCAAACAGGTCATGGATATCATTAAAGAGGCCAGAAGGCCTACCAGAAAATTATATTCTGCTAAATGGAAAAGATTCACTGCATGGTGCCAAAATAAGGGTGAAAACAGCACCCATGCCTCTCTCACCTTGGTTCTGGACTACCTAACAGAGCTCATGCAAAAGGGGATTGTCTTACTCCTCTATCAAAATCCATGCCTCAGCTATCTCTGCTCATTCCCCAACAGAGCAAACTCTATTCTCCCATCCCCTGTTAAAACAATTCCTTAGAGGGGTATCACACATTAGACCTCTTAGGAAGCCACATACACCAGCATGGGATTTGAACTTTGTCCTCGAGAAATTTACCTTATCCCCTTTTGTACCAGCTGCCTCAGCAGAAATAAAGCTCCTCTCTTGGAAGACTGCCTTCCTGCTGGCCATAACCTCACCCAGAAGAGTTTCTGAACTACAGGCTCTCATGGCCATTGAACCTTTCATTATTTTCCATCCAGACAGGGTATCCCTTAGGACCACCCCCTCCTTTATGTCTAAGGTGATATCTGATGTGGCTCTTAATCAGGCTGTCCAACTCCCTACCTTCTTTCCAAACCCACAAAATAGGGGGGAAAGAATTTTCCATACTTTAGATGTGCACAGGCAGCTTAGATACTACCTGGATAGAACCAAGTCTCTCAGAAAGACTGACCAACTGTTGGTCAGCTTCACCCCTGGGGCAGAAGCGAAACCTATATCCAAACAGAACATTTCCAAATGGATATCACACTGCATCTATTTCTGCTACTCTTTTCATGGAAAGGTACCTCCCAAATCAGTCAGGACCCATTCTAAAATTGCAGCATCAACTTTCACTGCCTTCCTCAGAGGCATCCCTATCAGGGACATTTTGGAAGCTACCACCTGGACATTTGTCCACACCTTCACAAAACACTACCAGCTGGCTACGTTTTACAAATTCAGGGAAGGCTTTGCTTCAGCAGTCCTGCAGGGTATTGTAGTTTCCATTTAAAGTAATACAAGCCTATTTTCCAGCTCCTTCATTGGATTCCTACCACCCTACCTTTCAGCTTTGGGAATCTTCCCACAAGTGATGACTGCAACAGTGAAACACAAAACACATAGTATAGTTGTGTACACTTACCATAAATGTAGATGTCTGAGTGTATTCACTGTTGCAGTCCTGTTTCCCTCCCACCGCACCCTATCTCTTTTCCATCTATCTTATGGCCTTACCCAGGTTGGCCTTCTTGGAAGGGGTCCTAGGGGTTGGGGGCAAGAAAAACAGATGTAATGGCATCGGCTGCCTCTCTTTATAGCATTGATAACCTGACATCAGTCTCGGGTGATGTGCAGCTGAAGCAGGAAGAAAATCCTTTACGCTGGTATTCAGGCCAGCTGAGGGCTACCAAGCAGGGATAACCCACAAGTGATGACTGCAACAGTGAATACACTTGAACATCTACATTTATGGTAAGTGTACACAACTGTACTTTCTGCAGAGGGATAAATGTCTGACTAAGATTCAGATGACCAAAGTTCACTTAGTGGTTTGGGCACTAGAAGAACCAATCAGGGTAAGATGGGAATTAAAAGTCCTTGCTGGCTTACCCATCCTGATGTGAGGGGTGTGGCTCAGGCTTGCTGCTTCTTTGAATCCAGAGAGAATTTCAGGTTTTACATCTGTGGAGCATGGGCCTGTTAAGCATGTGTTAGCATTGTGTAACCAATTGAGCCAGGAGGTCAGCATGTGGTGGCATGCTTACTACAGCAAGTAGAATCTTGTAAATCTCAGACAGCTGACATGAGAGGAGGGGCAATTTGCATGATTGGATGGGTAGGCTGTTCCAGTGGACCTCCAAGCTATCCCACTCCATAAACACCCAGCTTTTGCCACAATGTAATAAACAGGCCAATTAGGCTACCTCTGCAGGAGCAAAAAGCCCATTGGGCTTTCATCTTGCCTGGGGATGTCTGACTATTATTCCCTTGAACTAATGGGCTAATTGGATGCCATAAGGAGAGCTAGCAAACAAAAATAACTACATTCACACATACATACATACTATGCATAAATAAAAGCATTGTGCACATCATGTAATCTGAAAACATTTTGTAGTTATGTTCTGTCTATCCATATTACTTTTCAAGTAACCAGATGCACATTAAGAATTAATTACACAACTGTTTAATCTTCTATCCTAAGGTACTTTAGAATCTTAAAACAGGGACTGCAGGATGAATAAAATAATCAGTAATTATTTGGTAGATCCTTTTTCATGCAGTTGTATTTTGAAAGATCAAGACGGCAAATAAAGTGACCTCACAGTAATGGACCAAAGGTTATGAAGATGGGTATAAACATTAATATTTAACAGGTAAATATGATCCAAGCACTATGACTAAAATCAGAATATTGTGACCTTCTCTCAAACAAATTTGAAATGATTTTATCTGATTCAGACAACGTAATGACACAGGAAAAGGAAAAGCTAGCTTCAGCATAGTAAGATGACATTCATCCTTTGCATAAATATAATTTCTACAGTCTATACAAAACAAGAGAAAAAACATAACATATTACTATAGCTAATGTTCTGAAGTTATTTTTAAGCAGATAGCAGTTAGGATATCATTTTATTAAAAAAGCATTTCTTTCTGTCCATAAAAATTCACTAAATTTAGCAGTATATTGAAAGGGTAAGAAGGCATTTTATTACAGTGAATGATATAAAAATGATAAGTAGCTATAAATCCTTGTTTAAAATGCATATAATAATGTTTAATAGCATACTCGAGTTAAAAAATACATATTTTAACAACTGTAAATATAGACCACCAGTAAGTATTTTAACCTTATATTGATATACAGAAATAGTTTCTTTCGGCTTTTCTCAGTTAGGGGTCGCCACAGCAGAACTCCAGTCCGCTAATGATTGGCAGTAGATTTTTGACGTGCTGGCTTGCCGGGCTTAACGCACAACCTTCAATGAAGGAACGCCCATTCACGCATGTCGCCACACAGAAGACGCTCTAACTGAGAATCGAACGGGCAACGTCTAACTGTGAGGCAACAATGCTACCGCAGCACCACCACCGCAGTATATTGATATACAGTATACATAGTGCAATTATCTTGTACTGTGTTACAAAACTGTAACATTTATTTCCTGTTCATATCAAGCATTTATTAAAGTCAGGCATTTCAGAGTCTTCTTTAAATAACAGAAAGTGCACTGCCTATGCATTATATGATAAAATAAAACTGAACCGTTTTGTCAATGGCTATTGGTATATGCATGTTGAAATACAATTTGTTGAGAAACTTACTGTCTGTTGGTGTCCACTTGATCAATGCTCAGAACTTTGTCATTGAAAGGTCGTCAGGTTCAAGTGATCACTACTATACTTAGGGAAGAGCAAGAAGGTGAGTGTTGCATTTTTGTCAGTTTTTCCTTCCTTCTCCTCCATACCTATGATCTCATAGTTTTTGTGCATACAGTTTCAGCATGTCTGGGCATTCCTCCCTCTTAGGTGTATAGATTACTCCTGGGAACCCATTTTTTTTTTGTTTATCAAACCTTCAAAGTATTACTGTTATTGAGTTGTGACCTGTTATGTGTTTAGATGCTTTGGGGTTGAATAATCATATTGATTAATCAAGGCACAGCTATTCATACTAAACCCAGATTGTTCCTTAGGCAGTGCTACTGCGCTGTTGAGTTTCTTTGCTGGCTGGATAAAACCAAAGTACCTACAGAATCTTCCAATGTAGGTGAAATAATCTGATTTAGGAAAAAAATTAAAATTATATAAATGATAATTTTTAAAAAGAAAAAATGTGTGTGTGTGTGTGTGTGTGTGTGTATGTGTGTGTGTGTGTGTGTGTGTGTGTGTGTGTGTGTGTGTGTGTGTGTGTGTGTGTGCGTGTGCGTGCGTGTGCGTGCGTGTGTGTGTGTGTGTGCGTGTGTGTGCGCGTGTGTGCTCGTGTGTGCGTGTGTGTGTGTGTGTGCGCGTGTGTGCGCGTGTGTGTGTGTTTGCGTGTGTGTGTGTGTGTGTGTGTGCGCATGTGCGCACGCGCGTGTGTGTTTGTGTGTGCGCGTGTGTGTGTGCGTGTGCGTGTGTGCGTGCGTGTGCGCGTGTGCGCGTGTGTGCGCGTGTGTGCGTGTGCGTGTGCGTGTGTGTGTGTGTGTGTGTGTTTGCGTGTGCGTGTGCGCGTGTGTGTGTGTGTGTGTGTGTGTGTGTGTGTGTGTGTGTGCGCGTGTGTGCATGTGCAATATAAAAATAATGAAAATGTCACTGGTTTGTTTTCTATTACTGTACGTGTACAATGTCATTGTTTACATTGTGATTTAATAAAGATGTTTAAAAATGGCATCATGTTGTTTCATCATACCTTTCTCATGTACTTGCTGGGTATTTTGGTAAACAGAGTAATTAATAGTACAGGCCAGCATAATTCATTTCCACTGAAAGCTGAATATACTAAATCAATGCAGTGAATAATTGAGAAGCTATATGTTATCTGTCAGCAGTAATTAGCCTGGTATAGGGTGTTCAGTATATCAAAAAAAGGTACAAGCCAGATAGCCAGTCCCAGATGATTGTTTATTCCGCAAATCCACGAACCAACACTGATAAATCACACTGCAAACCAAAGAACATACTTTTTTTGGTTTATCAGTGCAGTTTCGGGTACTTGTGACCAACTTGCTTGTTCAGTATATCAGATGAATATACTTACTGATTTATGAAAGTCATGCAAATCAAATGTATGAAGTGATATATATAAGACTGGAAAGCTGCATAATATTGCATGGCATTTCTCAGTGAGTGATGGAAAATATGGTACAAATGTTTCAGTTAAACTGCAGAAATGTAGTACACATTACATTGATATTGATACTGAAAATATGATAAGTGGTAGTTTTGGGGGTATATGCTGGCCACAGAAATAGAAACTAGCCAAGTGAAGAATTTTACTGTCACTCTCTAGCCACTTTAGTGTATATTACTGAACAGATAAGGAATAATAAACAATCCCTTCCTGACTGGAATTCAAAGAAGGGACTGCACTGTTAAAACAATTGCATAACATTGATTTATAACCAACAACCCAGTCAAGCACAAGGTGAACTTTTTTCAGTTATATACATTTCTGCCATATAATGACAATGAATCTAACAATAAGACAGTTTGTACAGAAAGTACTGTTTCAGCATGCATTCATACATTTGTGAATTAGAAATTGTTGGCTTGCAGTGATCTATGCTGAAAAAAGAGCAGCCAACAGTTAAACAAAGAACAACACAGGGTTTTGTTGATTTTTCTGACCTTTGAAGGCTTAAAGAACAAAATGAAGGATGAGATGTGTGGCAGAGAGAGATTTTTTTATTATAGAGCCAGACAAGGAAACAGAGCAGGAGAGGATGAAGGACAAAATGTCTGTCATTTTAAAGCAGAAGATTTAAGCTATGAACTATTTTAGTCTCTACGTTCCTGATATGTGATTAGAGTTAAATCATTTTGTCAAACAGTTCTGAAACTTTCTTGAAAAAAGTTACTTGTGCATAATAGGCATATATGGTAGGTTGGTAACAAATGAATAAAAAATAATACAGGCACACAATATAGAGCAGTGAAAAATAAAAATCAACAAACACATGAATAAATAAAATAATCTTAACTATAAACAATTGTTGCATTTGTAAATATTGAATGATAGCTTCCATTGACAATGGGCGGAGGCAGTGTAGGTAGAAGGAGAGACAAACAGAAAGGGAGAGAAATGAGAGAAAAAGACAGATTAGAACTTTAAAGTGGACTATATGGAAATACATTCATTTATTTGAGCCAAAGATCAGTTTTGCTTTGACCAGGCCTTTTCCCTATATTTCAAGAATGGAACAGAGCTAGTCCAGATATGAACAAAGACTGGGAGAGCCACCATGATTCTGAAAATGGTATAAGAATGAACTAGAATAAAATGAAAAAAAAAATGGCAACCACTCTGCAGAATCAACTTTAACAAAACTTTTGAGAAAAAGGTATTTGGTTGTGTGTTATGGGACCAAGTTCCTTTGTACCTCTATACTCTGGCATCTCTAATAAGGTAACTCCAAAATTACACAGCAGTGGAAGCAAATTGAACATGTCTTACCTCCATGGTTACACAATCTGTGTTATCATTGTTTTCTTATACAATGTTTATCAATTAAATAAAATTAATCTCATTATAATAAAACTCTCACTGATCAAAACCCTGCATATCCAGATCTGGGAAAAGTTGACTATTTCATTGCTTTAATGAAGCTGTCTGTCATTGCTTAGAATGTGTAATGAATTCATATGCACTTGTACCTTGTCTCAGCGGATTCATTTTAATTAAAACATAGATAACTGCATAAAATGAATGTTTTTCAAAACAGCCACTGTGTGTGTGCATGTGGGGAGTGTTAAATACATTATGTTTGTTCACATTTTCAAAAGTAGCAATACTGTTATATTAAGTAAGTTCTGCAAACAATAATCATACCTCTCAACTGTACAGATTTTTGCAGAATGTCCAGATTTTTGTCTCATATTTTTGGTTTGTTTTTCATAAAACTGTGCTTTTCTGGCCAATTAGTAGCAAATCATTAAATACTGAAGTTAGAAAATAATGACAGACATTCGAGTTTCAGATTTCATATCCTTCAGAAAATTCATGCTAATGCAAAACCTGTTATTCCGTTAACTTTCTAAGTTTGTAAAATCAATATTTAAAATGTGTCCCTATTTTTGGGCCTCTGTCGCACTTTTATTTATGACTTTGTCCAGATTTCTAACTATAAAAGCTTGAGCGGTATGATCATATTAGCAGATCTCAGCAGTTATATGATACACAGCAAACTATATTACAAATGTGAAACAACAAAGACATACCAGGGAATTCATAAATCTACCATCTGTGGTAAAGGCAACACTGTTTGCAGTGCATGTATGATAAGCTAATCCGATATGCATGTGGCCAGACCAATATGCATGACAATGAGACTCTTGCTACAGCCACATTACAGAGGTGTGGTTAGATCATGTTAAACCATCCCACATCCAAACTGAAATACAAGCAGCTGAGATAAACAATTATGCTGCATGAGCATTCCCCAGTACTGGTTGCACATGTATGTGCACAGTTACATAATGCTGATGTGATTGACAGCAATAAATGTACACAGAAATGTGCAATGGAAATGAAAGTAGCACAGATGGCTGTGGGTGGAGTACATGTTACACTACAATAACACAATCCACACAGATGGACAACATAAGAGATCTAAAGAAGTTATGAAAAAACAATCAACAGAAAATGAGAATAAAGAAGCTGCTATGATAAAATGGTGATTCTGAAGAATATGCAATATACACATTACATGTGGGATATAATAAAGTAAAGCAATATACCAACTTGCACCACACTTGACAACATTGGAGTGCCAGCAGTGGGCCTGTTCTATATTGTGAATGTCTTTAAAAAGGAATAGATGTAACTTGAGGGGAGTTAATCCAGTAATTCATTCAACATTCCAGTATATTCACAGTTTATTACAAGGGAAGCCACTGCAGCAGCCAGAGTGCAAGGGTCGTAAAACATGTATATCTGGGAAATGTAGTTTATGTGAGATAATGACAAAACAAAAATAAAATTGTCCTCAAGATAATTGAACCTGTAACTTCCAGTCTTCACTGTTTTATAGTAGTGCATTAATAAGGTGAGCCATTACAGCAGTCTGAGAAGAAAGGGTCATAAAACATATAAATCTGGGAAATGTAATACATGTACAAACTGAAAACAGAAAAGTCAACAAACAATATACAAATCCCAGGAGATTTAAAACACCCAACCAGTGTACTGACACAGTGAGAATCATTGCATAAGTATACTGAGCCATTAAATAACATTTAATAATAGTAGTATCTCTGATACTTCATATTGAGATATGCAGCAAACGTTGGTCAGTTGCACATCTGATTAGCATGTATTAAAAATTTTCTTTCATTTTTGCTATAGGATGTGGACTGCCATTTTATGAGATTACTATTGGCCATCAGTGTTGCTCATTGCCAATGTATAATCACAGAAAAATGACTAAGAATTGTATGCTCATTTTTAGCATATGTATGGCGTGTCTATTTTTGTGGGCCATAGCATAGTTCAGAAATGGTGGTATAGGACAAACTGAGATGAGAAAATAAAGCAAGAATAGGGTTAAAACAAAGTAATGAAATACAGAATGAGCAGGATAGTGGTGGGAGAGGGGCTCATTTTTCTCTACTTCCTAGCTCAGTAATGGCAGAAGAATCAAGAAATACATTATGTTAGAAAGTGTCACCTTCCTCCACATAATATCACACTCATCACAGGATTGTTTATTTTCAGGGGAATTGAACACATGATAGTACCAAATGAAAAACATAAATGAATCGAACTGAACCCTGGCTATTCCACTGGCATGGCCTAAACCAGTAATTTAGCAAGATACAACATAAAAACAATGGTAGAAAAAGTGAACAGAAAACACATTTCAGGGTAATGGAATACATTATAGCAAGATAACATTAAACATTCATGGGCACAAACCACTGCTTTTAAAAAGAAAATGCCCTTGACTAGCTCAGTATCAAAAGAATCCACAGAAGACCATATACTGAATGTATACATTTCAGGGAAATGTTAGAAGATTGTTGAAGACTGAAAACTGAACAGTGGAAAACAATATACGAACCAACAAATGATTAAAGCCCATTTGCCAGTGTACTGATAATGTACACATCACTACATAAGTGGACTGAGACATGGAAGGTGCCACACAGATGTACCATGTTTAACTGATATTTGAAAGGTGTTCATTACACGATAATGCCTGTTTCTCAGCATGTTGCATCTTGACCTCAATAGATTTGTGCTCCTGCCTGCTCAGCAGCTATTCTCTCCACCAGCACTTTAGCAAGTGATGCAACAGAGGAACATATAAGGTTGCAAGAGAATCACACAGTTCAAAGGAATGTTAAAACATTGTAATCCACCTCTACTATATAGACAATTTACACATAAATGACAACCTGTTACATACACTTGCTATGCTTAGCCTTATCCCGTACATGCACTGAAAGTACTTACTGCAGTGAGCTTGCCAGACTTTTTGTGTGTTCAAAAGTGAAAGTTTGACTCTGACACCGGAACAGTGGATCTACCCCCATCTAATGTAGGATCATTAACTTCTACTGATGATGATGGTGGTGTTGATGAGCAGGCAGAGTTAGGGGATGCAGAGTGTGTGTCGGACACAGGGAGTGTGAGCCCCACATCCCCTTTTAAGACTATTGGCTTAGTCTCTATGCTTATGCATGTCCAACACAACCTACCATCTGAGCATAGACAAGCTAATGGTGACACTGTGGATCAGAGAAGTGTGTTGACCCATGTAAAGACAGACCTGGATCTGCCCTTAGCATTCATGGATGTGAGGGTCTACACAGGGAGTTTGGTACTGGTGCTTGCCAGAGGCATGGTTCTTGACTTCCTTTGCTGCTGGCATGTCAGTAGCTGCCACCCGACATATGTACAGGGCCATGAAGGAGGCAAAGGTGAATTCCACTAGAGCTTCAGTAGAAGTTGTGGGGGTTATCCACGCTCTGCATGTTGACATATGGGATTTCATGAACCATAATGTGTCATTTGTTATATAGAATGAGTTACACATTGGAATATACAGTGTCCGCTCTAGGTCATCAAACAGAGGTCATTCTCCTGACCATTCATCTGCAATGTCCTTAGATATTAGTCAACATGTTCATGGATGAGCCTTATCCTGCTCCTGCGGTGCCAGCATGTCCACTGCAGCATCAGTTGTGGATGGGTCTGCATCCAGGAGAGGCTGTCCCTGTGGTTGTAAACATTGTCATGCTGGCATATCCTCCAACAAAGTCAGTCAAGGTGAGATAGCACACTGAACTCTATTCAAGGTCCTGGGACAGCCAGTGCAATACCTGGCAAATCTGGCTCTCATGGGCAGAGGCACAAATAGGAAACTGAGCCCTCTGTCCAGCATAGGTTCGTAGGTTCATAGGTGTTTACTAGTCTAATGACCACAAGGGCCTTTTTAAGCCTAGCCATGCATCCCAAATCTCTGACCAGTTTTGATACCATTGATAAATGTAAGCATGGGCCTGGGAGATGAACCATTTACAGGTTAATGAGCTCACAAAGAAAAATCCACTGGTCCAAGACAATTGTTCTGTTTACAGGTTAAGTGTGTCCATTAGAGATATAGGTGCCAAACTAGGGATGAATTTCCAGTTTCCTATCCAATTGTCCACATTGCACTTGAATTGGGTTAGGGAGGAACTCTGCTTCGCATGCCCTGGCACAGTACTGAACCATGGTTGAGGCTGTGTCTATGCAGATACACATACCCACATACACACACACACACACACACACACACACACACACACACACACACACACACACACACACACACACACACACACACACACACACACACACACACACACACACACACATACACACACACACACACACACACAGACACACACCATCACAGCCTTCAGCACATCCTACATTTCTACCAACTCCAGCCCTTCCCAATGTTAAGCCCATCATGGTATTTCTGACACTTCCCATATAAGCACTTTTTATTTTTATTCACATCTGAGGTCTGACACCCACACTTCCCTTTGAGTGACATGCACTCCTGTACTTTTACTCCACCAGTGCAAATGATGAATAGTGTGCCCTATCCTGTGTATATTGCTACATGGGTTGCCTATGTCCTGTTCACAGTATGGTCAAACTATGTATCCAGGAAGCAGAACCATGACTTCAGTAGCTCAATACACACATTCTATGCCATTTCTAGTTTGTGTTATAACATGTCTGAAACTGTTTTCGGTCTGGTTATGTGGATTTCTAATTGGTATCATAAGTCAGGGTTCCAGGACATATCTGACATCTACCACAGTTTTCCCCTATAAGAAGTCAACCTGTGCAAACATATGAAACAAAACACATATGTTCCATATGTGTGAGTTGTGGAAACTGCCTGGATAGCCTGCACACACACATTGTAGATTAAACCCTCTACATTATAGACCACCTGATAGTTTATGAAATGATGCTGTCTGAAGTTCGCTTACCTCCTTCCTGGTTTACCAGGTGGGGCCTTTATTTAATGTGGGTGCAGTCTAAAGCTCCCAGTACCTCAGGGGAAGTGGGCTATAGCACCAAAATTCCACATGGAGTTTGTTCTCACCTGTGGGGTATGTTCAAACAACATAAGACCCCCCCCATACAGAAGCACAGCATTGAGGTACTGGTGGAATATTCTAATAAAAGATGCCTAAGAAATCCCCACTGTGTCCCCAGCAGGTCACTGAAAGATTCTTTTAGCTAATATATGTAAAGCTGCACTTAGTTTGTATCCACTGGGATGGGTACTCCATGACATCCATGAGGTTGCAAATGTGGCCAATACATGTCCACAATTTCCTTCACGATGTCCATGTCCATACAGTATCAGTCCATTATGTCACTGTCATGGAGGGAATAAAATGTTAAGCGTGGCTGAAAAACCCAGCCCCTCTGGGTGATGTCATGGACCATAGTCTGGAACTGCTACTATAAGAGCCTCTTGCAGATACAAGTTTACAATAGCTGCAGCAAACCCCTAACATCACTAAGTAGTTTAGGGTCTATATTATATATTCAAAGTTTCAAAACATCGAATCCCATATGTTCGACAACATATGATCGAAGTTTAAAACTTCGAATATATAATAAAATGGTTTACCTTTACAAGTGCGCACATGTGTGAAATTCAAAAGACCAAAAGGACTTTTTCAAGATCTTGGAAGGCCAAAAACAAAATGCATCGAATGTGCAATGAGCGAATGCACAGTGACGTTCGCTCAATGCAGATTCGGCATTTTTAGTGCAAGGTGCACTATAGTGGGGATTGGGAAGTGGACACTTTCCCCACTGCAGTGCAACCTCGGAGTTAGAATAATAAAGTGGGGGCAGTGGGGGGCTCAGCCTACCACATGGGGGGTCACGCTATGTCTTTCGAATTGAAGTTTGAAAATCAGCAAATCTTGTTTTCAATTTGCTAATTTTCAAACTTTGGTGCAGATTGGACTGACGATTTTTGTCATTCCAGTTCACAGAAAGGGCTGTTCGGTAGGTTGATTTTCAACCTTTCAAAGGTAAACCAATAAAACATCAAAAAACAAAATAAAACTTACCTTAACTCTCTGAGCAGGGGGGGCAAGCCCCCCTGCACCCCCCACACCCCCTACTTAAATATACCAACAACGAGATCACACTTCAGTGCAGAAAAGGGAAATTATCCCATTCTGCACTGTACAGCACCATCACATTTAACCTTCAAACTTTTCAAAGTTCGATCATATGGTGTCGACCATATGACGTTCAAACTTTGAAAAGTTTGTTCATGTAATAGGAACCCATAGTTTACACTGTTTGAACACAAACATCTGGCCATGTACAAATCTAAGCAAGTGCAGCCTCACTGGGGAGTGTTTAAACTTTTCTTCATCACTCCACTGTGATTTTTTTTGTCTTGTTAACCTACACATTACTTCATTATACATTCAATAGCATATAATCTGTCTGGAACATTGTGTAGCTGTATTTTATGAACAGCACACATCCTGTACATGGCCAGTCATCATGCAAATTCACTTAACAAGGAGAGGCAAATGTTATTGAATTCCACTCATACCTTTTTGAGCAGGGTGGATATTCTTAAGTAATCTAATAATGATGAAAACCCAAATAAGCCATTGTGAGAAATAAAACCAATCTAATTATGAAACTAGAAATAACTAGTACCTCAGCCAGTGGAGGCAACAGTGCTGAAATGTTGATTTTAGTTGGAAAATAACTTTTTTTATTTACAGAGCATGATTTTGCAAGAAGGAAATTGATATTTATTATAATTGTATTACAGATATTATCACTCCAGACATCAGTATTGATCTAAGGGAAAACTGAACAGTGATAACATCAACTCTTTATAAATAATAAAATAAAATATGAAGGCATACAAATACATTTTGGAGTGCACTAGAAGTTTGTACTGCTGAACAGATCTATTAGCAGGAATTATTAACTCATTCAGAGATAAAGTATGAAAAAGGTTTTTCCGGAGATGGGGGGGGGGGGGTGGTTAACCCAGTGAAATGGGGCAAAAATAAGGAATTCAAAATTCATTTAATCTACAACACTTTATGCTTCATAAAGTCATGCAAAAAGCTATCATAAAAGCATTCTAAAAGGTTCATCACCATTAATTATTATATAGTAAGGAAACAATATTGTTCTTTACTTGATAATGGTTGCTACCCTTTTTCCTATAGGCTGATCACCATAACCTGTACATTAATGAAAGCGTAAGGAAATCTTGAATGAGGTTAGGTAGGAAAGGTAGAAAAAGATGAAACAGAAGAAGACAGCTCTAGGACTTTTTCTAACATTGTATATCCATCATTATATTTTGTCATGTAGTATGTTGTATCTCATAAATAGAACAATTTCTCCAAATTTCATTCAATGAGATTTCTCCACATATAAACACTAACTCTAAGCTGCAGCACTGTCAAACTATGTTTATTGAGTTTGTGGAGTGATTCGTGTAAAAGTTTGCCCACGAGGCTAGGACTTTTATCACACAATTAAATTTTTTTCTTAGTTGAAAATTAGAGCTTTTAAATTCTGGCATTTTCATATCTAATAGTGTAATTTTATCTGTTTTGTAATAGATGTCGCCACTGAGCCAGTGGATATCTTATAGGGTATAAATAATCACATGTGTTTTAAATGTCAGTGAATTCAAGCATCCCACACTGGAACACTGGAAGACAGAGGTAAGCATTCAGTTGTGAGCCGATGAGCTGCGAACAGATGAAGACTGAGTAACTGAAAGACACTCTGAAATGTGTAAAATAGAACAATTGAGTATATGACTTCCTAAGGTACTGGTCCTCCAGAAATCAGTGAAGGCTCTCACAGAGGAGGCTTAAGACTATTTTGGCAAATTAATAAAATAACCACAGAAGGAGATGGAGCAACAAAAGAATGTGAATATATGGCTTTACCTGAAACAAATACAGGCCAGGATATGTAGATCATTAGAAAATAAAATAGACACTAGATTGCCTGGTGGGGTTGGGTGGGGGGATTGACCAAGATGGCAAGCAGTTAGTAGCACATGAATTTTGCTCTGTTGCTCCTATTCATTTTTGACAGGATTAAATTGTCATTTTCATAAAAAAAATCATTCAAATAAGCTGGAATATCATGTTGGAAACTTCTTCTGACATTTTGGTGGAAAAATAATTTATATTTCATATATTTTCCTGTTAAAACTTCAAGATAAAGATTTACCAGAGGAAGATGAACCACTCTAAAGTAGTTTCACAAGAAAATTAAGTGAAGAACGAGTTAGTCTATTCTTTGTAGTGTACAAGACCTATCCTTAAAACTAGATAAACTGGATTCCAAAATCAACACAATAAAAGAAGACTGTACAAAGCAGATTGAATTAATCAAGAAAGTAGTGAAACAACAGAAATTCCAGATATCTGCTATGGAGGATTCTATCACTGACATAGACAGCAGACTTACAGAAGAATAACATAACACTGATTTTATTCTTCAACAAAATAAGTTCTTGAAAAAAAATGATGACCTGGAGAATAAGGCAAGAAGGAACAACATCAAGATTTATGGAGTTCCTGAGCAACTCGAAGGAGATAACATGGTAAACTTCTTATCTACCTGGATCACTACACCATTAAACCTTCCTGAAGCCCTGGCATTTGGCATAGAGAGGGCTCATAGAACTTTGACTACAGTGACACCAAGAAAATAAAATAGACAAAATATATAAAGAAATCTTTAGATTAAGAACAACATCTACTGATTATATATACATTGTTAATGAGCAACTACAGTAAATTGATGAAATCCTATCTAATCTCTTGGATTCCCTCACAGAACAGGAATAAAAGAAAGTTGTATTGAACAAAGGATCATTTGTTGTTAAATAAAGTCATACTGGAGAACTGTAAAAAGGGGAAGAATTTAAGTATGGCATGGATTGACTATAAAAAAAGCATTTGATAGTATCCCACATTCAAGGATAAAAGAGTGCTTAAAAATGTATAAGATATACCCTACACTGATTGACTACATTACAGTGACCGTGAAACAGTGGCACACCTCTTTGCAATTAAGCCACTATAAAGGACAGATTATTATCCCAGGGATAAAAATTCAAAGGGGGATATTCCAGGGTGACTCTCTGTCACTGTTGCTATTCTGCCTTGCCATTAATCCAGTAAGCTGTTTACTTAAAAACTTAGGCCATGGCTACAAGTTGGCTCCTAAAAAACAACAAAGTGTAAAGACTTCTCATCTTTTCTTTGTCGATGATTTAAAACTGTATAGCTCATCAGATGAGGAACTGAAAGCACAGCTGCAGGTTGTCAAAACTTTTTCAGATGATATAAGAATGTTATTTGGTCTTGATAAGTGTGCAAACCTTTAAAGCAGGAAAACTGCAGCACCAGGAAAACATCAGTTTGGGACAAGAATGTGATATAAAAGAACTTGAGCAAGAGGGAGTGTATAAATATTTGGGAATTGATGAAGGATCAACAATAAAACATGAACAAATGTGAATAAAACTTAGTAAGGAATATGTTAGAAGCCTTAAATTAATTCTGAAAACAGCGTTGACATCTAGGAATAAAATCCAGGCTATAAACCAATTTGCTCTTCCTGTCGTAACTTACAGTTTTGGAGTGATGGACTGGCCCCAAAACGTGTTAGATAGATTAGATAGGAAAACAAGAAGGATGCTTCATTCTCACCAAATGATTTATAAAATCAGTGCATACCAAGATTATGTATTCCCCATTGCAAAGGAGGGATTGGGCCTCCTTAAATATGATTACATGTATAGAGCTACAATCATGGGACTCCACACATATCTATGGACCTCACAAGACCCAAATGTAGTGAAAGTCTTGAAATATGAGGAGAATAAATCTACAATGACTTCTCTGCTTAATTTAGCAGAAGCATGTTGACATCAAGCTGGAATGGAAATCAAACCAGAAGTAGATAAAAAAATCAGGCAGTAACTGAATGTGCCAAACAAACAAACAAAAAAAAGAATATAAGGTGAAAGACCAGATGAGAAGGCAAGAAATGTGGAAAAAGCATAAATATAGTTGCAAGTATAGAAAACTTCTGGAAGAACCTCATGTTGATCAGGAATGAACTCAGGAATGGTTAAGGAGAGGCGAATTCGAACCAAGAGATGAAAAGTTAATATTGGCAGCCCGAGATATTGGGCTATGTACACGCTGGTTTACAAAGTCCATTGAACATGTGGGAGAAACAGACAAATGTACGTTTTGTAAAACCAAATTGGAAACAGTCTCACTTCTTGCTGCTGGGTGTGGCAAACTAATGGCAGAAGGACTGTATACTGAAAGACATAATAATGTGGCAAGACTGTTGCACTGGGGATTGTGCAAACATTATGGTACTGAAATGGCTGAAGAACACTGGAAACATGAGCCACAAAGCATCATAGAAAATGATGAAGTTTATATCACATTGGATCACCCATTATCAACAGTTCAAAAGATAGGTGCTAGAAAACTGGATATAGTGGTCCAAGAAAAGAAGGCAAAAGTAGCATTGATCATTGAAATTGCTACACCCAGTGAGTACAGTGTCTTGTGTACAGAGAGACACAAAGTCATAAAATATCAGGATCTGCAGGCAGAAATGAGAGCAATGTGGAAGAAAGATACCCAGACAGTTACAATAGCAGTTAGAGCAATGGGTCTTATAAAAAAAGAATTTACAATCATATTTAGATATGTTACCAATCCATGTAACCCCATACAAATTGCAGAAGGAGTCATTACTGGGCACATTGCTGCAAAGAGTACTTTTGGCTGACATCAAAGATTGAAACAATACTAATTTCATGAACTTTGATCGTACTTTGACTTAGGAGTGGGGTCCATTCCTATCATAGTATTAGAAAGTAAAAAGATATGGAGAAATTAAAAAAAAACATACTCTTGAAACCCTAGAGAAAAAATGCAGGTATTAAAAGTGGAAGAAAATGGAATTTATGTTGACAGTTATTATTCATTGTGTATGAGAAATATCTATTTGCCTTGCCAGAGGAATGAATCTAAAGTTTTAAACTAATGGATCCAGCTACATTTCAGGTACTTTACCCTACTGGATTAAAGGTTTATTTGGATTCACATTCTGCACTAGAAGATCTAAAGAAAATGTTAGAAGAGATGATGAATTGTGGACACAATGTGACTGACCCAGAGTTTAAAGGAAGTGATATGGACAAGTTAGTTAAAGCCCCAAGGGAGACATTTTCAGCCAAGCTCTTCCCCATGTTCCCAAGAAAACTGTTAGAAAAAAAGGAAGAAATGAAAACACATTTTAATAGGATATCAGAATCAGTCAAAAGTGTTTTGCAGCAGGAGTTGGATGAAGAAGAGCACTAAAGATTGTAAATGGGAAGAAAAAGAAAAGACTTATTACTGACCGTAATGAATTGTCAAAGACTAGGGAGGTTTGGGGTTGAATTATAAAGCAAGGCAGTAGTATGGGTAAAAGGAAGAGATAAATAAGTTGTTAAATAAAAAAGATGGTAATGTTAGAGCCTTGTTTAAACAATGAAGCACAAGTCTGTAGGAAAGGAAAATCATAATGAATTAGGGTTGAATCCTACCACATAATTTGGCAATTGGCAGGTGCACAAGTAGTGCACATAAATAGCTCCTGAAAGTGCAGGGTGGCAGGCAGATATCTTAATGTAAAGTAAATGGGAAAGGTGAAAGATCAGCCAATGGGAATTAAGTACTACAATGGAGGATTATGTGAATAAAATGTGGAGGAGTTAAACTGGCATGGCATAATTTGTATATTTTGTTTACCTAAGCAATTGGCCATATAAATGTAGCTGCCAAAAATCTCCAAAAATGGGGGATTACATTGCAAAGAGGGGTACATAAGCATGGGATAAGAATGGAGTTAGGAAATTCAGGCACATAGACAGATGTCTTAGTGTGCACTAACAGAGGGGAAGGGAGTTAATGAACTAATAGAGAATAAAAAGGAGAATACATTTACATAATGGAAGGAGCTACATTGACAGACAAAATATATTAAATAGAAAGTAGAAAAATAAGAAAGGAATAGTGCTGTAAGATAAGAATACAAACAGAAGGAAGTCTAACAATACAAAGAGCAATGTTAATTCACACTTAAATACCTCCTCAGTTCAGTGTGAGTGAGATAAGTGAATGGGGGGGGGGGTGATGTCGTACAGAGGGTTAGAAGGAGTTACGCAAATGGATTCTGACTAGGCTTAATAGAAAGTAAGGGAATACTAATAAAGCAGTTATGGTCAAAGAAATGTAAAATAATAGAGTGCAATTAGTCTGCCATGTAGAAAATAGGATGCAGTTTTAATAAATAACATTTCTTTGTGTTAGCAGAGTACAGCAAACATAGGAAACAGGTGATGTAATGTAACTAAGGAGTATATGGGAAAATAAGGAAGGAGAACACCATGCTATAGCTGGAAATGGAAACTGCTGAACAGTGGACATCAATTGAACAGTAAATGGGCAGTCCCAAATGAGGGATAGCCAGTCCTAAAGAGAGTAATGGCAGTGAGGTCAGAAACAGGAAGAGAAGATAGGAAATTTAAACATGCACCCTAGTAATGTGTGTCTCATTAACAGGGGTTGTGAGTCATGATTAAGGTATTAAAAATGAGAAGTGAGGAAAATGGGGTGAATAGGAGGGATAGATGAACTAGTTATTAGAGGGGATGTATAACAGCTGAAAATTACTAATGGCAACACATGTGCCAGATAACATAGCAAAAAAGGATAGAATGTCAATCACATGCAGTCATAAAGGAAATGTTATGTTTGTGTAAAAGGATGGAAAGATAAGCACTGTCCTGTGGGATACACTTTTGTAGATGCTGGGTCGGCAGACTGGTGTGATGAGGGAGATGATTTTTCTGAGCTATGATACAGAATTGGAATTGACTAGAGATGGTAAGGCTTTGCTGTCTCTAATTATGGTGGCTACCAAATAGGCATTTGCTAGAAAATGGAAACCAGAATCTAAACCAACTTTATTAGAAGTAGTGAATATAGTAACACAGATAAAACAACTGGAATTGAGATCTTTAGAAACAGGTAGGAGCAAACTACATAGGAAAAAAAACAAGAACTGTGGGAACAATACATACAGGGGAGGGATGAGGTTTAAAAAAAGCAGGACTTAAATGAAGCTATGTAATGTTTGACTGAAAACAATTGGATAGATTATAAGTGATTTATAATGTTTGCAGCTGGGAGTGTGTCAGTATGGTTTTTGATGTAAAATGCTTGCAACTAAGACTGTATCTGTCTGGTTTGTTTTTATTTATATGAATATATGATTGCTTATGTTGTAAGTGATGGTTTAATAAAGATGTTTCTTGTTTAAAAAAGGGGTAAGGAATTGAATAATTTATATAATGTTGCTAAGGTTATATGATATATATCAATATATGTGAAGCATAATGTTTGTTATTTTAACTTGTTAATACAGTTTGATTACTTTTATATAAATGTAAATGTGCCTATGTCACAAGTGATAATTCAATAAACATGTTTAAAAAAAAAAAAAAAAGGAAAAAGATAAGCACTGGGAAGGATAGAGAAGAAAGAGACAAAGTAGGCCACTAGACCTCAGGTGTAGAAACAGGATTCTGCTTGAGTGAAAGATACAATTTCAAGTATACCGGTGGAGCTGTACTCTTAAGTCTGGAAGTAGAACAATGGATTAGACTTTTGTATATAGTTTTGTTTGGGTGAAGTGGTTTAGGGTCAGTCTGAAATTGTTATAAGAATATTGGTTCTCAGAGATGAGAAAAAACAAGCTATATCACCTGCCATAATGAAGACCGTAGAATGGAGAGGGCATAAAAAATAAGACAATTAAGGAAAATACATGGGATGAAAGATCTCTGAAGAATGAGGGTGGTACAAATATATTACACTAGGAGATTACAGCACTAGAGGACAAAATAGAAAGGCATGTGGCACTGACACATATTAGTAAAATTGAAGTACATGTAGCTTTTTTTGCTTAAACGTTTTTATTGATTTTATAAAATGAATGTAATTTCATAACTTTGCAGTATAAAACATAATTATTACAAGAGATACACTTGAAATGTAAGAAACATTAAAACCTCATAAATGAAAGTAGGTGGGAAGGCTGTTTTGCAGGTCTGAGATGTGAGGAAGAATGGAATATATTAGTAAAGAAATATGAGCAATTCCAAATGGAGGAATTCTGAAAGAGAGAGAAAGGAGTTTTGTGGGGTTCAAAGGAAATCGGAGAAGGTTAATAATGATGTTATAATCTATAGGCTCACCTCTTAGAATCTCTAGAAAGAAAATAAAGGAACTGTTAACGAAAACTGTAATGTTCCAGCAAGGAATGCTAATCTTAATGGGCAACTGGAACATGATAACTAATACAAGAGACGTAACAGTGGGCCTAAGATAATGGAGACTGCAGGGGAAAGAAGATTTTTAGATTATTTCTAGATATTTGGAATGATAGATGTAGCAGAAATCATAGGTTCTAGAGCAGAATTTACTTACTGCTCCATAGACTGGTCATAGGGGCAACACTAGATCATTATTATATAAAAGGGGAACATCAGCAGTTAACAAAGTAGTTTATAACACATCTGTTTATAATGTTAAATCACACAGCTGTAGAGGTCAAGAGTATCCCCCTATATAGAATACAGAGGAAAGTCAGTGGCATTTTTTCCCACTGGTTTCTTAAAGGGAAAGGAATTTATGATTGTGTGGATGAATTATTAAAAAAGATTTAGAGAGCATATATTCTGAGGGTTCCTATCACAAAATTGAACAAGCTGGAGAGCGAACAGCTTTAACATCGAAAATGCTGTTCATCGATGTGTTTATTGCGATAACCCGGTACAGTGAAGATCAAAAATTTGCCCTTTCCTCACTGTAGTGCAATCTCAGAGTTGGAATATATAATTAGCAGGGGGTGTGGGGGCACAGCCCCCCACAAGATTGACTTCAAGGAACGGCATTTTGGATGTTTAAGCTGTTCGCTCCCTGATCTTTTTGATCTTGTGATATAGACCTATATTTAGATTGTAAGGGAATATCAGAGCTTGGATAAATGCAATGAAAGGCTAAGCTTGCAAGTAATGATAAATACTCAAGATATATGGAGGAGAATGACATGTTCAGACAAGATCAGCAAAAAGGAAAAGAACGGCAAGAAGTAAAATCTAATCAAGGAGGGATGGAGGAGGAATAGAGGAGGTCTGGGAATATATATTCAGGGCCACACAACAATTGTTAGAGTACTTAGCATAAATGACAGTAGAACAGCCAAGATAAGATTAAAGCACTTTGAAAATACTCCAAAGAACATTAAAATGTTGATACTAAGGCTTAGACAGGAGAAGGTAAGATCATATAGGGCTATAGCCTAAATGGATAACAATGCTAGTGAATAAGATGATAGCTATTCATGGGAAAGGGTTGGCAACATTTTGGAAATTAATAGAGAAAACAGGAAATGCACAGTCAGAGGCTAAACACTGTAAAAGCATATTGAATCTAATTTTAACCAAGAAGGTAAAAATAAAGAATGGATGAGGCAAATTGTACCTATAGGCATGGACCTGGGAAATAGAAGGGGACAGGGAGGAGGAAAGAGAATGTGGACAGCTTATGGAATGAAAGTATTAGGAACTCCAGACACTGAGAGCAATTTAGAATAGAGGGTGACTTGGAAAGATTGTGAAGAAGTGAGACAAACATTTACTTTACTTCCCAAGGGAACAGTTTCTATACCAATGCTAATTACAACAGAAAGGAAAAGAGGACAGACAAATAGAGAAGCAATACTGCCCAAAAAGGTACAATATCTAACTGATACTAGAATAAAACAGAAAACAGAGAGAAGTTACTCCCAAGGGAGCATGTTGGGCTAAGAGTATTAAAGTGGGAGAAGGCAGTGACATTTAAGCAACCACGGTTTAATAAGCTGAAAAAATTATTTACAGAAGAACAATGGAGAAAAGTGTGTCTGGCCACCAAGGTGGTAACAAAAGTGGTAACATTTCAGATATTCAGGAGAAAACAACTGGCTGAGGTAATTTCATTCCACAAGCAGATGAGATATGTTGTAGGTGTGACACTCAAGATCCAGGGATGTGGGAACATATTTTTTGGAACGTGAGGGTAGACAGTAATATAAGGTTGAGACTCAGAGTCTAATATAAATTATCCTGGGATAAGAAATAATTATAATGGATATAATGTTGTTGAATTGGGTAGATAGTAACAAGCCTAAATGAGTGAAATTATCGATTTCCTTGATGATAACTGCTAAACAAATCACTATCAGGTAATCGAAAATGAAAGAGAAGCCAAAAATGGAGGAGCAGAAAGGTACTATAGAAGATATCAGAGAGAATGAGATGACGTTGGCAAGTCAGTGCAAAAATAGCAATTTAGTTAATTAATAGAATAGGTGGGCCATCTCTCAACAGGATCAAACAGTTTAAGAATGGTATCAAGAAGCAGTAGGACAAAGATGTTTCCAGATAGAAGTTGTACAAAGAAATCTATTATGAAACAATGGGAACCATTATCAACACAAGATGTATCAAGTGTATATAGTTAGGAAGTTTAGAGATTTTATAATAGAAGGAAGACAAATTTAAAAAAAATTAACAAGGATGGATGGGAAGAGGACAACTGGAAAACAATTTGCATAAGGGATAAAGTATAAGCTGAGGGTAGACAAGGGTTTAGTTAATGAAAAAAGTTAAACAAAGAATGTACTGTTCTAAATTTGAATTGAAACCACTGGTTGTAGATGACTAGCTGAGAAAAATGATGCTAAGTGTCTGGAAAAACAAGTTTTGAAAATTAAAAAAAAAAGTACTATGACATACAAAACACTAACTGCCTCTAAAAATTATTTTTTGTTCAATTCCTTGCTGTTATCTGTTTAGTGATGGCATAGCTTTGTAGTGTTAAGCAGAAGGAAGAACATTTGGTAATGAAATTCATAAAAAGCAATATGTAAAACAAACTGATTTCAGGTTCCTAGTGATATAGTCTATTACAGGTGATGGATTTGACTTCTATGAGGGTTGATATACTGTTGAATCCATTTACTCAAAGTCATTAGAATGTCTACCCTCACTGTAATATGGAAAAGTATGTTCTTATCAGTTAAAGACATGGAAATAAACATTTGGATACTTACTGGATCTGGTTTAGAGTTTGTAGAAACTATATCACCATGAGGCATTTAGGTTACATTCCAATATAGACTTACCTTTCTCTGACTTACTAGGTACTTATGAAGTATATTTGCATAGAAGGTACACTTCCATATCCTGGTTAATAAGAAATGCTTTGATTCAAGTAATAGAATACAGAAGCTTTGTAAAGAGTAGCCATTTAAGCCACTTCACATGTTTGCTGTTTTATAGCTGCAATTTTTTAGGTCTTTTTGTCTCTCTATCACACTTAGTGACCATCAGCCCTCCCCACTGCTCGGTCATACAAATTTTCTCCCGCACATTGGTCATCCATACCCACATACTTCTTGTGGTGTGAATTTGCCTGTGCCCACAGGGAGTGCGCTTTATTGTACTGTACTATATATGGTGCCATGTTGAGGGCAACAGCTGTCAAGAGAAAAGACCATCATTCAGGCAGCCATATAGGGATATTTATAGAACATAATTCTCTGAACACATTGACAGCTATAAGGGATTGCTTCAGTACTGGACTTGAGTATAGACAGTCCTGAATATTTCTGACCTGACTGCAGCTTGCACTGCTGTCCCTTACCAGACCTCAAAGCTTTTGGTAGAAATTATCGCTGCAACATCCTATCACATCTGGTCTGTCTGGCTGCCTGTCTTGCCACAGAATTGCTGAGCTGAAGACAGTTGCTCATCACAGCCCACCCTCATCAGCTCTTCCCATATCTGGACTGCTAATCAGGTCATCTGAGTCACAATTAGACTTCATTGCTTTGTACAATGGAGCCAGAGGTTTTGAAACTGTAGTTATAATTATTGTTTACAGATACTGAAATGTGATGCAATTTACTGCACTGCTATGTATGCTCTAATTGTTATGTTGTTATAGACTTCTGTTCAGATTGTTCAAGGGGTTATTGCCCAAGGCCTGAATAATGGCTGAAAAGGCTCTACAGGCCACCTAATAAATAAATAAATAGCTACATACTTGCATAAATAAATAAATATATAAATATAAATATCTATACACATACATAATCTCTCTCTCACACACACACACACACACACAAATATAAATATCTATACACATACATAATCTCACACACACACACACACACACACACACACACACACACACACACACACACACACACACGTGTAAGTATGTGTATGCATATATATATATATATATTACACACACACACACATATATATATATATATATATATATATATATATATATATATATATAAAAACACACACACACACACACACACTCACACACACACACACACACACACACACACACACACACACACACACACACACACACACACACACAGATATATCTAGTAAAAAAATTATAGTTTCAAATATAACCACCGTAGTAAGTCACTGTCTTCTGAGTAGTGAATTTTAAGAGTTACAAAAATAAAAGAAAGAAATAACATCAAATATTACTGATATGACATATTTCTTAATTGTTTAGAAGGTATTTTAATGTCAAACTATTTAGCTCTGATAAAACATTGAAAGGCTTTTAACAGTGACCGTTTGAAATGCCAATTGTCAGATTGCCAAGTCCCCAAAGGTGGAGATTGAAAGCCCGAAAATCTGGACTTACATATAATATGTTCAAGATTGTAATTTCTTGGAATATTCTGCTTTCTCTTAGTTATGCACTATTGGCGATGGTATAAATAAGTTTGTGGTGTGAGGGAGCTTGACTCCCACATCAAGGAGTTGCCTGTGCAAAAAAAAAAAAAAAAAAAAAAGTTTAAATGAAAAGAGCCATGCTCAATATTTGCTATTCTCCTGTATTTCCAGTCTAAAACTGTGGTGGTGCAGTGGTAGCATTGTCGCATCACAGTAAGATGTTGTCCTGTTTGATTCTCAGCTAGAGCGTCTTCTGTGTGGAGACATTGTGAATGGGTGTACCTTCGTTGAAGGTTGTGCGTCAGGGTCAGCAACTTGGCACATAAAAATCTACTGCCAATCATTAGCGGATCGGAGTTCCGCTGTGGCGACCCCTAACCAGGAAAATCCAAAAGACACAACAACAACCTGTATTTCCAGTCTCTTTTCTTTGGTGCTTTGGGACTCAGAAATCCAAGTCCCAATATTTCAACAGGGAGCCCTTTTAACAAGTGTTCTTTCATGTGGATAGTGTAATAGCTTTAGTTTGAAGAAGAAAGTATGGTTTTTGTCCCTGGCGGTTTTGTCCCATTCAGGAATGCAATATGTGATGGCTAAAACTCCTTCTCTGACTAATCTTCACGAGTAAAGTCAGATTTTAAAATTAGTGCAGTGAGAGAAGTTTGTATAGTTTCATAAATGCATGCTTTGGCACAACAAGTACTTTGGTCAGTATACTTTGGTGGACAGTCCTGTAAGCCTCAGCCAAAACAGCACCATCAGCAATGGCTAATAATGGATGATGTAGCAGCTCTTAGAATAGACTAAGTTGTACAGTTTGTAATAGCATAATAGGTTCATAGGTTCATACTTAGGTACTAGGCTATTGGCCCTAGGGCCTATATAAGCCTAGCCAAATGGTACCCTGGCTTTCGCCACCCAAGAAAATTATTTTCCTGTGTGCCTGTCGAGCAGAGCCACAGAAGTGATCCCCAGGGTGAATTTCCTATCTCCCATTCAATCATCAAGATTTTTCTTGAAGAGTGCTAATGAGGAGCTTTGTTTGATATAGATAGGCAGTTTGTTCCAGACTACAGGAAATCTCTGGGACAGGAATCTATCCCTCCAGCATGTTCTGTTTATTGTGGTGACAAAGTTTAGGTCCCTAGAGTGTGTAGCTCAGAGAGATTGGGAATTCCTTAAGTGGAGCATGTCTGACAGCTCTGGGTTTGACATAACTTTGTATGTTAGGCAGAGATCACCTCTGAGTAGGCGACATGCGACAGAGTAAAGCTGTAGTTTTTTTAGACGGTCTGCATAGGGCATCTGCTTGAGGCTGGTAATCCTATTTGTGAGGTATTCCTGTGACCTTTCCAGTTGTTTAGATGTCTTGTAAGGTACATACCAAAAGGGGCATTGTACTCTATAATGGGTCTAATGAGTGACGAGTAGAGGGGAACAATTACCTTTTTTCCTGGATAAGAAACCTTTTGTGATGAGGTGTGCTATGTAGAAGGATTTCCTGACTACTGTGGTGATGTGATTATCAAAGGAAGGACTACTGTCCACCTGTGTCTCAAGGTCTCTTATCACACTTTCTGTGTTACGTAGACTACCGCCTATATGGTAGTTCATGGGTACAGAGTTTTTAGCAAAAGGGATGACAATGCACTTTTTGGCATTGAGCTTGAGGCTATGGTTTTGACATCAGTCATCTGTCTCAGTGAGGCCTTTTTATAGGATGTCTACATCGTTAGGAGTTTTGATTATGGCTCCTAGTTTGCAGTCATCTGCAAACTTTGTTAGTCAAAGACCTTCTGTGTTAGTCTGTACTTCAGAGAAGTAGCTACCAAACAGGAGAGGGCCCAGGACTAAACCCTGTGGAACTCCACTTGTCACTGGTCTGAAGTTGGATTTAGAGTCTGCTACTTTCACAGTGTGGGTTCTCTCAGTGAGCCAGGTGCCAACCCATCTTGTGACATACGGATTTATACCTAGTTTAGTGAGTTTATCTATAATTCCAGAGTGGGGGATGGTGTTGAAAGCCTTGGCGAGATCTAGATAGGCTGTGTGAACCACCTTACCCTCATCTATGGCTTTGGCGACGGCTTCAAAGAAGTCTATCAGGTTTAGGAGACATGATCTGCCTTTTACAAACCCTAACTGGGTAGGGTCCAGAGTTTGGAGATTACCAATGTTATCGATTTTAAGTTCCATGATGATACATTCCATAGCCTTGCAGACCAGGCTCATCAGGCTAATGGGGCACTAGTTCCCGGGGTCCGTGGTGGCTTCCCCTTTGTGGAGTGAGATAACCACTGCTGTGCACCATTCAGTGGGCACAAAGCCTGAGGTTAGGCTATGATTGAACATGGTACTTAGGTGGGGTGCCAGTTTCTTCTGTAGTTCATGTAGAACGCAGCCTGGGATGTTGTCAGGTCCCATGGATGTTGTGTTCTTGGCTTTGGAGAGTGTGTTTTTTACCTGTGCAGCCATGATTACAGGAGCTTTGCATTCTTCCAGTATAGAGATGGGCCCTTTAGGGGGGTGAGACACGTGTAAAGTTAGCACTGAACCTATCTGCTAGGATGTTGGCAATATCAGTTGATTCTGTATATTTAGTGCCATTGTGCTGTAACTCAGAGCAGATCTGAGTGTTGCCATTGAGATTCTTGACATAGCTATAGAATGCTTTGTGGCTGTCTTTAGAATCAGTGGCAATTTTGTTTTCATAACTAGCTTTGAAGGATTTTATGAGGGATCTCAGCTTCTTACTGTGGCTGACCAGGGAGTTCCTCCAATCATGGGATTTTACTCTTTTTTGCAGCAGATTCTTTCTTTTGTTTGTTGTAGAGTTTGTTTATGGCAGGGGACCACCAGATTGACTTCCTTTTTTGGAGGATTGCATCTTGGTTCTGTTAGGGATTGCACAATCCATGCACTTGTGTAACTGCTTATACAGTGCATTTGTATAGGATTCAGCAGTTGTACCTCTATTGTCCATTAGCATGGGTGTCGTGAAATTTGCCTCTTCTGTTTTAAGAAATGTGAAGTTGGCTTTGGAGAAATTTTTTACAGTGGTTTCCCTAATGGGGGATGGGGGTGGGATGTGGATGTCTAGGGTGATTAGCTTGTGGTCGGATCTGACCAGTGAGGAATTGACCTCTGGTGTGGAACACCGATTGCCCATGTTGGTAATGACCAGGTCTAGGACATTGCTGCCCCTGGTGAGGGTGTGGATAAGTTAAACCAAGGCGTTGGAATTTATGAATTCTAGAAAACGTTGAGCACAAGAGTTGGTGCATGAGTAGTTTTCCCAGTTATTGGTGGGGTAGTTGAAATCACCCATTATTAGGGTGTTAGATTGTACCCTAATATTTTCCAATCTGTGTCATACATTATTCTTCATGTCACTGTTCTTCCTGCATCTTTATAGTAAGTCTGTCTGAATACATTCCATCTGCAGGGATCATGAACCTGAAAAAATATGTCTTTTATTTATGTTTTTTTTAACCAGTTTTTCCATCTGGGTTGGGGCTTGTGTGCACTGTCTGATTAAATGAGATACTCAGAGTCACTCAGTAGACAAATAGAGATTGAGCCTCAAACAAAGGCTTATAGGAACAAGCTTATTATGAGCCTGAAGCTTTTATTGTCTGCATTAAAATTTGAGAATTTTGCGACTGAGAGGATATTTAACAGCAACATGAAAAAGCTGTTGAAAATGTATACATTATTCTTTTTTGTCATACATATATATGATCATGTTAATGTTCTGAAGGGAAACTGATTCCAGAATTAAAATATGTTTTGGAAATAAATGGACCTTATCAGTCTGTTTTAATTTTTCAGTTTTGTATCAAAACAGAAAATGTCCTTTGTGCAAAAGTCCTGAATTTTGTTCAATACTTATAAAAAAGGGCACAGATGGTGCCAGAAAAGTTGATATCAGTGTGTAAGATAGCATCTGTATTATACAAAAAAAGATGCTTAGTTCTTTTTTGAAAGTTTGCTACACTTAGTTGATATTATGATATATACTGATGACAAATATTTCTCTGCAACTCTGAAACTAAGCAGACATAGTGTAATACGTGCAGCACTGTTAATATGTCTGCACACCTTAATAGTTACTGATTTCCTATTTATCACCCAGCGGGGTACCTATCAATGATAACAAGAGCAGCATTCGGACACGGAAATGTTCTGCAAAGAGGGAAAAGTAATGAAGTCATTCATACAAGAAAAAGTCCCCATTTTTTTTCAAACTTTTAAGTTACATGACAGCAAAATGTGCATTTACAGCAAGGATTTTCCAGTGATTGTGAAAAAAGAAGAGCTACTGTAATTGAAGTGATTCTGATTTTGCTGTAACACCTGTGATTCACCTTTTTTTCCATTTATGCGCCACGCTGCTACCAATCAGAAGGTATAAAAGCATCATACCCGCTCTGATAAGTATTACAGGAAGAGAAAAAAATAAACAAACAAAAAATTTGACCACCAACTGCTCAAAAATGAGGGAACTATCAAACAAAAATTACTTTCAAAACATTGTAGAACTCATTCTCTCTGGCAGCCATATGCATATACCTGTGATGCAAGACAGTAATTAATTCTGGTTAATTGGTTGCCTATGGATTAATGCTGCAGAGTGACAATTTTATGAACAGTTGCTCGTTTTAGAAGAACGAGACAAGATAGCCCACGGCCAACTTGATTTGGAACTATAAATTACTGTGCACATGCATAGCTGTGACAGAGTTATAATTAGAGATAATAGCATTTAAAATATACCCAAATTACAGTGGTGGGTAATCACTCCATTACTGGAAGTACTACATAAAATGAAAACTAACAGCTTACATTGCTGTGTATCCTTACTTCCTGTATGCAATCTCGGTTTGCATTGTATTATTTATAAGGCAGCAGCATCCCTGGGCTCTTCAGTATCAACAGTGATTGTCACTTTTATACAACTAATTGAGCTCAGTTCTATTTGCTGAAGCATACTACATGTGTGCGTGTGTGTGTGTGTGTGTGTGTGTGTGTGTGTGTGTGTGTGTGTGTGTGTGAAACTTATAGATAATTTCATAGTGTACTGTAGATATATATATATATATATATATATATATATATATATATATATATATATATATATATGCAAAATCACAAAACCCAAGAGGCAGTATACACTCCAATTTGCGTATAATAAATGCAATAAATGTCAATGTCCAGTAAATCCTTAATAAAGTATAAAATCCAGCACAGGTAAAGTTGAAGTAAAACAAACCACAGTTTATTCAGGAGAAAAATTCGTAAGCGCTTTCACGGACTTCACTATCCGCTTCCTCAGACGATACTGTTACAAAAAATACATTCATTTAAATAGAACCATCCTCTTGTATTAATTAACTAATTAAACAATTTAGATAAAAATGCTTCCTCTATCAAGGATTTACTGGACATTGACATTTATTGCACTTATTATATGCAAATTGGAGTGTATACTGCCTCTTGGGTTTTGTGATTTTGCATCTACCTTGGGACATTGTGTTTTTTACATATATATATATATATATATATTTATATATATATAGGGTCAAGCGAGTGATATGTCCTCAGTTTCATAGTTTTGCTCCTTTAAGTGTGATTACAATAAAGTAACAGCACTTTATAAATGCGTGTTGTTATAATTTTTTAAACGGATTAATTTGCTGTTACTTTAATTGTCTGCCATTAATATGATTTCAGACTATTTGATTGTAGCACTTTCAGAATGAAGAGTCATGCCCTTCACTGGCTGGCATGATTACTAAGTATGGATGTAAGAACTGTATCTAGATTTTGACACTGACAACTAACCAGTTTCCATCCTGCATGACAGCCAGCAAGTTTAGTCACTGTACTACTTATGTAACTGGTGAAATTGCAGACTCGGGCCATGCAACACTTTGAGGTCATGACCATTCATTATTGTTACAAATGAACCAAAAAGAAAGGAAACTAATGTACTATCTAAGCACACATTATATGTCATAAACATATGAAATTTTAATTTTTTTCATTCAACAAGTCCCTTCTAACCCAAGGGGAAGGCCATAAGACTGAATATAAAGTGATCATAAGGCAGGTTAAGTTACATGCTGATGTACCCCTCTGGGATGAATGATAAGATTATCTATCAGATGTACTTTAGAAATGTGAGCAGCTAAATTGTAATTTCTGCACTATTATTTCCTCATATAATTTTGGGTGCACGGGGGAGAGTGAAGCAATAATTTCTTATTTTCTGAGCCTTATTTGAAATGACATGCTGATATTTATTGCATGATACTCTTTTTTACTGTAATATGATTTTAAATTGCATGATTTTAACAATATTTGTTAATTCAATTATTACAGGTGTGTTTATTTTTTTATTCATACTCATTTTTGCTTTTATTTTTCAGATTAAAGTTTATTATGACATGGTCTTTTTAAGTAATGAAGTTTAACAGTCATGTGACTAAATCACATGACTAGCTGACTATTAGTTAATATATGGAATGAAGTTTACACTTTTTCTAGAAAGTTCTGTTGGAAGATGAAAACACTTAACAAGTGGAGTTAAGAAAGCGTGTTTTTTTTTTGGATATAATCTTTGCATGCACATGGTTCCTGTAATAGATATAGCACCTGCATTGTGTCTGTTTAGGGTTGTAGATGGTCATTGCCACTTGCTAGTAATCCAATATACTACTTAGGTATGAACTAGTCAGGTTTAAATATAAGGAGGATTTAACTCTTTATTGTGAAAGCATTCATAGTGTAACAAACCAGAGAGGAAGGAATCATTCACTGTCTCAAAATCACTATAGTAGATAACCATGGCAGCAGCTAGCCAGGGCAGAAATAAAAGGCTGGTAGCTGAGAGAAATGTTACGTGAGAAAAAAGGAGGAGTTGTAGCTTAGTGTTGTGGACATAGACACCAGTATCATAAAACAACTACCAGATAAGTTCACCGAAGGCCATATTCTAATTGTCAAGAAGTCATTGACATCATGGGACTAGACAATGGCAAACAACATTAGCTATACATTGGTGAGCTGTGTTATGAAAAAAATGTTACTCCAGTCACCTGGTTAGTTTTGGTAGTATTCCTTATTACATTTTGGTGTTCAATAGTTACACCTGATTAGTATATGAAAGGATAAGCAAATTAGTTTATTGCATCATGCTGTTTTATACTATCACTACCCCCTTTCAATTGGTGAATTGGCATGAAGACTTTCAAAATCCTGCTATCGAGTAAATTTAGCATTATCTTTGATCACACTTTAGTAGTACTGTAGTACTCTATGGCTGTCTCTCCCCCCTTCTATGGGTTGTGGAGGAAAATGTAATATATAATATATCTGATCTTAGATTCTCATGCTATTGTTAGGCTGAACGGTAAAAAACTAATGCATTACTCAGGAGTCTCAGGGTTTGCAAGCAGTATTGAAAATGATACCAAAGAGAGGTCAGGAGATCATACTTGTATTCAAGTATTCTGCTCAGAGGATAATCATAGGGTGATGACAATGCTGTAACAAATGTGCAACAAATAGACTGCTTCCTGACATACTTCATAAATCATTATCATTCACCTAATTATTGGAAAGAACAGAAGCGGGTGTACTGTCACAGAGAAAGACCAAGGGTAAGGTAATCAATTTTAGGTTTAGAAATGGAAGACATGGTTTATACCATCATAAGACCTCCATGAACTGAACATCAGTGGGATAACAGAGGTTAAGTGGGTGTATATAATTTCGTCAAATGGCTATTGAGTGAATAGCCATTCATTGAACACCTATTTCGCGAAGCTGCTCTTCATCAAACGTCAGATTTTAACTAAGGCAAACTAGCGGTTGGCCATCATCTGGAATTTGCCCTTTTCCCCACTGCAGTGCAATCTCGGAGTTGGTATATTTATTTGAGGGGGGCATAGTCCCCCACCTTGGCAGGTTTTAAATTTTACTATTTTTTTTTGCAGTCACTTGGTTGGCCATCCACTGGTTTGCCCCAGTGTAACTCTACCATTTGATGAAGATCAGCTTCGCTAAATAGGTGTTCGATGAATGGCTATTCTCTGACTAGCCATTCGACAAAATGATGTAGACTCAGGTTAAGTAGCCCATAGAAGTCAAAGGTGATAGTGGGTGTAAAAGAAAAAAACATTCTGATAGAAGAATCTTTATTTCGGAATCAAATACATGAGCTGTCAAACCTGTATGCATGTCAATCTAATCTAATACATTGTGTGAAGTTTAATATTGTAAGCACTCCATACACAAGGGATGATTATGAATCTACCTGATATGAATGACAGGTAACAGAATGGCACTGGAGAGGAGTATATCAGCATTCTGATGCTATATGCATTGGATTCCTTAAGAAATGCTACAGATTATGACAGCAGCACTTCATAAGTTAATTGTACTGGGATATATTTCATGACTAAAAACATATGACATATATAGTAGATAATACACATTCTCTGAATTCTAAATAATTGACTTTTAGTTGTGAAAACAACAATGTTAACAATACATTTTCAAAAGTTATTTTGAAGGGGCTTTGCCTAAACCAGTCACATGTAGCTTTCTGCTCTTCAATCCCTATTTATTTATTTATTTATTTATTTATTTTTACACTTTGTTTACTAGGTCAGTCCCATTTACTAGGTTAGTGCCAGTAGGCCAGTGGTCACTTCACTAAAGACATGAGGTGGTATGCATAACGACGAGGGGAAATTCTCAGGCAGATGGGTCCTTGGTTTAATACCTCATAATTATTTGTATCTTCAGCTTGCCAGTGCCGTGATATAAGAATAAGTACCCCCAAAATGTATATGTTTAACCTTACTAGTGTGTTGTTTACAAGACTGACATCACAGAACATTTTCCTCACACCACTGCAGGCTCTGGCAGATACGGGTATTTAGTCAGAACATGCTGTATATCCCAGAGCACTTTGCTGTGGTGCTACAGGAGATGTTTTCATGGAATACTGTGGCCTGTACTTTCTACTGCAGTGTAATGACCTACACAGGAATGCACACAGGAACATGGACAACCCAGAAAACGAAAATGGTACTGAGAATTGGTCCATGATTGCTGTCACTTTTACAGCTGCATTTGGTATTCACCTGATCATGACCTTGTTTTTTCTCATATCATACATAAACCCAAGTACCTTTTCTTCAGTATGCATAACATTTACAGCACAAAGCAAACCACTAAATACCCAGTCTAAAAATACACCCAGGCTAGTGAAGTACAGACTGCAACTGCATCAGATGGGTGTACCTAAATGACGGTATGCACATTTGCTTGACAGCTACGATGCACTGTTTTATATATATATATATATATATATATATATATATATATATGTATATATATATATATATGTATGTGTGTGTGTGTGTGTGTGTGTGTGTGTGTGTGTGTGTGTGTGTGTGTGTGTGTGTGTGTATATACAGTATAGATGGTTACATATAGAAATGCCTAGCTATGGGAAATGGTGTGTCTTGTGGTACTCCTTCTAGTAACTGTCATAGTAAATACTTAGGGAGGCCAGTAACACAACCACTGGGTCTGTGCTTTTTATGGGTATACAAACATCTAAATATCAAGTGAGTGTCACAATGGAAGAAACGTATTTGCAGAAATGAAAAGATATACTTGTCTTCAAATATTGTGTGTTTCCAGCTAAGGACAATTTATAGTTGATTTTTTTTTTTGTTTCATTTATTAGGAATTCTCCCACAGTAATGCAACAGCAGAAAGTGGAAGTTTTGGATGCAGAAATCTGACACTTTCCTGCTAAGAGCTGAGCAGCCCAGAAAGGTATAGTGTGCCGCATTTCTGCATTCAACTCTCTTGAAGGCATTTAACACACTTAATTTTCTTGAAAAGGACAACCCAAAATAACAGTTACAGGTAATTCACTGCATTATTCTTAATTGTTCTTTGCAACAGAATGATGCAATGTAGATTGTATAGATAATTATGGTACTGAAGAACTAAACCAAAGGTTGTAAATTTGATGAGATGTATGATATACTAATGAGTGAAATAATAGTTTTTGGTTTACAAAATTATCAAATAATGTGTAAAATGACAATGTCATATACTCCAACGAATGTCCCATTAGCACTTAGGTACAGTACAGAGTAAGAACTGAAATGAATGGAAAACTTAGGTATTATTAAGAGGCAACTAGCATTAATATAATGGGCAATTCATACGGTAACATTTGTAAAGCAAACAATATTTGCATGCATTGCTCAGCAAAATTCTGAATACAGTTATTAAAAAAAGAGTATTACACATTGCTTTGAGCTGAAGAAGCAGTTTCAAGAATATGAATGCTATTATTTTATGTGCTAACCAGGAATTTTTGCAGGCAAGTCTAAACTATAACAACTCCAAACTGATTTCATTTATATATCAAGTTACAAGTTATATCATCAGAAAAAATGTAAAGTAGCACAAACTGTCTCAAATTGAAAATTGGGTAGCAAGAAAGAATTGTTTTATTAAATATACAAGATTTGTAAGGCAGTTAAAGAAACTAGAGGGGTTTGTGGACAGTTTAAAAGTTGATCATAATAATGAAAACAGAAAAGTTGCACTTATTACAATTTCATTTGAATGTACATGAAAATATTGTTTGATGTAAAATTCCATAGCAAGCATAACGTTTTTTAAATTATAAATGTACATGCTATTTCACTGAATGCATGTAAAAATTAATATATTTTTAACTAGAGAAGGGTGATGTACCATTAGTGAGCCCTCCAGGTCACCATCACAGGATGACTGTAACACTCTGTAGATGGGCAGGCCAAGAGACTACTTGGAACTCAGCAGGTGATGGTGGGCCAGGTGCATTAAGCATTTACTGATGCAGTTCCACATCCACTCCCATTGATGATGTTGCTTGAAATTTAAATGTAAATGAAGAGAAACAAAAAAAGGACAAATCATGAATTTAAAAGATGACAGTGATACAGAGACAAATGAAAGAAATCAATAATCAGCAGGTTGTGCATACACATCTGACACAAATATACTACAAAATGTTGTAACTAAAAGAAGCAAAATTAGATGGCATGCAACCAATCACCAGTGGGTAATGTGTTAGTTTCTGGAAGGTGGTTTGGATGAATGTAAGCTGTCTGAACATGTTTAGCCTAAAGCACTTGTGGCAGTTGTAGAGAATTCCTTTTTCTCCTCTGTTGTGTGATCTCAGTGTAGGTATATTTAAGTTTAGGGTGTGTATGGGTATACCCCCACATGTGGATGAAAGGAGGGCTTGCCCCTTGCAAAAAAGAGATTTTTTAGAATTTTGCTGAAAGTGCTTTTTGCTAAATGTACTTGGTCAGTTTGCAATTCACAAAAACTACTATCAATGCAAATCCTCACTAGTGTATAGTACAGTGGTACAGTGCATAAATGGCAACTAGCATGGGTGCAAGAGGCATAGAAGCTAGATAGAAACATCCCCTTCAACAAATGATGTGCAAAGTCCTGAGGAGCCTATGAGCAAGAGGCATTCACTAGTGGGCAAATGTCAAGGACACATGGCACTGTATGGTACCATGTCACATATACTCTGCCTCATAATATAAACATGAACACATTTGGGATACCTAAACCCTGTGATAATACTGTACTCTGACATACATCCTCCACTATGGAGTCTTACTTGTCAGCCCAACATTTGCATGCCCATGGTATATCAGGCATAATTCATACATTCATTGCAGCAGATTAGTTAGTATGACTGTAATCCAGTGCAGAATGGCAAAGGCACTATGTAATAGCAACACTGTGGATGCATAGGTACATGGTTCTGAATGAGCCCAGTTGCCCACATACACAATGATAAACATGTTATTGGTGGTGGCTTGCCCATGATAGGTCTACTCTGAATTATTATGATACTATAGGGAATACCAGTTTAGTTAAAAGGCATTTGACACATAACGGAAACCAAAGCTTTATGCAATGGTGAAACTAATTTGAACTGCAAATCTGGGCAATGCAATAGATGACTAAGAGTGATGTGCAGGTCTAACACCAATCCCATGTGCATGCAGCAGGGTTGTATGACAAATGATGGACGTACTGAATGTTTGAACTGCAAAAGTTCAGGCTCAGTACATCAACTTTAAAATCATTGAAAAATAACCAATCACAAAATTAAAACAGTTTCCTCTTGTGATTTGCTAACCCTACTACTAATTTTTGACAAAATCTGTCAGAATAAAGGTAATTCAGGAATGCTTTTTCTGTGGTAAGCAATGGAGATGGGTTTGGGGCAGGGGCAAGTTTAGGATTAATGTAGCAAGTATTAGTAAGGTGGACAGATGGCCTGTAACAGTGCAGGCAATAGTCACCAGAACAGGTGTTGCCTGAACCATCACTGACTGCATCGACACCTTGAACTATGGACCTTCGAAGGAGTTCTACAACAAATGCTCAAGTGGTGCAGATATAAGCGTTAGAAAAATATTTTTGTCTCCCTCATGAACCATGCAGAAGCCCTTCCAATATCTGTCCTTTCAGTAACCATAGCCACTTGATAGGCTGCAAAATAGTAACAGACTCATGTTGACACATTGTGGAAAGCAAGTGTCACACATCAATGGACAATATGGCAGCACAATGCAGTCCAGTGTCACAGTAGAACTGTGCAGGAGTAAGAGGCATGAGTAAGAGAGTAGGAGGTCACATGCACAATGTTCATACAAGGTATTATGCATATGCATACCCAAGTTATGTGCAGTAAGTAGAAAACATGGTGAGAATCAAGATGCTGAGATGACATGATATCCCTATAGGCCACAGAGTGAATTCCTAGAATCCCATAGGCCTGCTGATGTCATGGAACTGCCCAGACACAGACGCACCACATTGCTGTCTACCAAGCCTATGCATGGAAATCCTCTGGCCCCATAGCATACTGCAGTGACCTAGAAACTGCTATCTGTGCAGTTCAGAGACACATAAACAAAATTGCTTCATTAGCATATCTGCCACACTTCAAGTCCAGTAACAGTTTAATATAAACAGCCATTGCCATTGCAAGGCTCATCTCACTATCAAATTTCACAAGTATAGGGAATATCTTTCAGGAAAAAATCATTTACAGTGGTCTGCATACACAAAAGAGATGTTCTTCATACTGGTCACTGCAGCAGTAGTCAGCTATATGAGCTATATCTTGCCAAGGGTATAATGGCCAATCAGCTTCCAAATATTCAAGGCAACTTCCATGTACCCAAAATGTCAGGCAGTCTAAGAGACACGTTTGGGTGCAAAGCCCTTTAGAGGTTTACTGCCACCAAAGAGTGTGCTTCTATGAGGCTTTCAAGGGTCAACAGTCAGCTTGTGCTTTCCTTTGCTGGACAGATGAGCTCACTTTGGGGAAAAATCTTCTATGTTTTTTAATTTATTGATGTTTCTTTTTTGTTTCCTCTTCAGGAAAATTATTTTAAGTGTTGTGTTTAATGGACTGTCTCAAGAGAGTAACATATCTTTAAATGGAGAACCATATTTTTTTCTGTCAGTTTAAAAGTAGTGTTATATAACTGAAAATATATTTTATGTGGAGAAATTATGTTTAATTTTCCCTGATGGGGCTGGCATAGTGTTTGAAAGTGCTTTTTACTCTTTTTTTTTTTCCAAACAAAAGTTAATTTTTGTGAAATGGAAGTTTTACAGGAATTTTCTGCTTGTCTTCCCCCCAGAAAAGCCACCGTTTTTGGTCTGACCATGAACAGGCTACCAGTCCCATGGATGGTCTTTCATTCAGTCACCAAAAGAAAAAGTTAAGCAAACAGCCTTTGCCATCAGCAGGCTAGCAGTTTGCCTCAGACACATGTGGGTGACTCTGCTGTGGCCATTTGTTGTACCTCAGAACAAGTACAGGCTAGGGTGCAAGGTTGGCATAATGGTTAAGGTGTTTACCTTACAAATACAAGGTGCAGGGTTTGCGTTACACATGGGGTAATTGGCTAGCCTTAAATGACCCACAAAGGAAGTTAGCCTAGTACTAATCTATGAATCTATTCATTTTTTCCCTGGATCCCATTTGTGTAACACCTACAGCCACTATGGACTGGGGGTTATTCGGGTCCTCTGTAGCTGGTAGTGTCACCTCACTGTGCAAAGGAGAGCCACTCCTGTTTGGTCCTTTGAGAGGGAACAGGAAAAGTTTCCCTGTTGTGCCAAAATGCTGTGCCCATCCCCAGGATAGCAGCTGCTGCCATTAGTGACACCATTGGCCCCTTTTCTCCTGTCAAAAAGAAACAGAAAAACAATCTTGTATCTATTCCTCCTAAAATTTCTTTTGATAAGAGTACTTTACTGTGTCTGGCTCAGGGGTTAATTCAGACTATTGATCCTTTTCTAAAATGGTTTCTGAAGTGGTTCAACATTCAGAATCTGAACAGGAAGATGTAAGGACAGATTCGGATTTTTCCTCAGATTTCTGATTCAGACTCAGAGAACAGCTCAGTTTCTGATTCTCCCTGTGGGGGGTCTTTTTTCTCTATTGCTACTAAGTGCCAGTGTTTTCAGTAGGAGAACACTGAGGTTTTGCAGTCCCTCAAAAATACTATAAGTTGTTAGAGAAGGATTTTCCAGAACCAACACCCATTCCTCCTGTTCTGTCAGCTTTCAAGGATGTGTGTTAACTGCCTGCAATTGCCCTGTTAGTCAGCCATCTGCCTGTGAAGAGGCAGATAGGCTGCATAAATTTCCTCAGTCTTTTAAATTTGTATACACTATTACCAAACCTGACCCAGCAGCAATGGCCTTAGTTGACCCCACTGCTGCTTAACACTTATTTCTAATCCTACTCTTTCTGATAAAAAATGGGAATTATTGATAGGTACGGGAAGAAGTGTGTACTTCAGCAATTTTGATTTTTAGAATTTTGAATTGTCAGGCTCACATGTTGAAGTTTAATCTGACAAAATTGTGAAATTATAAAGAATGTTTTATTTGTGATTTCTTCTTGTGAGCAAAAATCTGCTTTAAATAACTTAGTTTCATCTTTATCATAGGTCACTACTCATTCTTTGCATCTTTTTTAGCATGAGTCACTAGTCATTCTTTGTGTCTTCTTTTGCATGGGTCCCTAGTCATTATTTGCAGTCTACTTCTTCCAGGCCTATGAACTGGTGCAGTTTTAAGAAGGTTTGCCTCACTGCATTCTCAGAACCTTCCTGATGATGTTAAAATGAGATTCTAAATTCCCGCTTGGATAGAGTTTTACTGCTTGGCTCCTTTACTGCGGAGATGATCAACATGTGATGAAAGGGACAAGTTGATCCTGGGAATCTCTAAGATTTTCCAGATCTACTTTTCCAAATTGTCTAAGGGATTTTCTTTCTCCTCTTCCATTTTTGGAAGAAAACAGAATAAACAGTTTCAGCAGAATTCAGGCAAATGGACATTTAAGAAGAAATGGCATGGGAGTTCCAAAAAGAATTTTCATACCTCCCAAAATCAGGGCCAGTCCAACAAGTCTGAATGGCTATTCAAGAGACCTTGTGACCCACCCCTACCCCAGCCCCCTTTTTCTTCCAAAAAGTCTTAATCTCCATTTTCTCTTTGGCAACAGATTGCTTCAGACAAATGGGTTCCGAATTTCATTCATCAACATTATAGATGGCAGTGGGAGGAAATTCTCGTTTTCCAGAGGGGGGTCATTCCTCATACTCCAGATCATTCTCTTTTGCTTCCAGCTGTTCTTCATCACATGCTCTCCCAAGGACTGATAGATCCAGTTCGTCCTTCCCAAGTGGGGTGAGTTTTATTCAAGGATATTCTTAGAGCCAAGGAGAGAAAATGCTTGGAGACCAATTCTGTATCTTTCTTTCCTAAACCTGTTTGTGATAGTGCCCTAATTCCAAATGATGTCACTTCACAACCTGTTGCCTCTTTTTCCTCTTTCAAGTCTCAAAGTAACACTAGACTTATATGATGTTTATCATTACTTCCTTATTCATCCAGACCTCAGATGTTTCATAAGATTTTTCATGTCTGGATCAAATTATCAGTTCATTTTCATAACCTTTGAACGATCTACTGAACCAAGAGTGTTAACAAAATGTCTGTCTCCAGTTATAGCACATTTCAGGCTACTGGGTGTCCACATTTTTCCATATTTGGGTGACGCTTATCTTTGCAGAGTTTTTTGAATAATGTCAGGAATCTCTGTAGCTCTGTCTTTCTTTCTCGGGTGAGAGATCTCTTACACAAGCTGGGATTCCAAAAGAACAGTCAAAAGACTTTCTTGACTCCTGCACACAGGATAGTATGCCTTTGATGTCAACTAGACACCTCAGGTCAAAGCATACCTCTCAACCTATTAAAGCAAGAAATTTGGACAAAGACATAAATAATGGGGGGGGGGGGCAAAGACCCAAAAATAGGGTCAATTTTTAAATATTGCTCTTACAAACTTAGTTGATAGAATAACAGGTTTTACATAAACATGGATTTGCTGAAGGGTATAAAATTTAAAACTCAAATTGTCTATCATTATTTTGTGACATTAGCCCTCAATGATCTGCTGCTGATTTGCCAGACAATCTAAATTTTATGAGGAACAGATCAAAAACATGAGTCAAAAATCTGGACATTTTAGGAACATCTGAACAGTTGAGAAGTATGGTTCAAAGAGCTTTTCTTCCACAGGAAAAAATATATTCTTATTTAGATCTGTTTCTAAGGTTTTCCACTTAGACTTCAGTCACTGCAAGGGATTACCTCAGGATTTTGCATCTCATGGCATCTAAGATTCTCATGATAACCCTGGCAAGACTCCACATAAGGAAGATACAGTAGTATCTGAAATCTCTTTGGTCCCAGCATCAACACTCTTTATCTTTTCAAATCCCAGTGGTGGAACTTGTCAGAAGAAAAATCTTTTGGGAGAGATAACAGGTATCCTTCATTCCACGTCTTCCCATCTCCTTTACTGCTCCAAAGTAGCCAGTCACCACAAACACTTCTGAATTCACTTAGGGAGCAGTTTCAGTATGGATACAAGTGCATGGCTCTGGGGCACTAAGGACAAATACAAGCACATACATATCTAGGAGACACTTGGCTGATCAAGGCACTCAATTCTCTGTAACATCTTTGGCCTCCAGGACCTCTTCAAAGTGGTTTTAGACAATACCACAGTCATGTGGTACATTAACAAGCAAGGGGGGAACAGGTCATTCCTCCTTTTGCAGAATGGCCATGCTAGCTTGGAATATAGCTTCACAGAACAATCTCACTCTGCAGACATCTTACATTCTGTCAGAGCAAAACTATGTGGCAGACAAGTTGAGCAAGACCAGGGCAGACCCTCATGAATCAAAGTTAGATCAAGTGGTCTTCTAACGTTTGCTCCATCTGTGGGAGATCCTCAAGTAAACCTTTTTGCCTAGTCTTTGATCAATAAACTGGCAAGATTCTGTTCCAGGATTTGAGGCAAGAAGGCCTGGAAGACAGATGCTTTTTCTTTTCTTTAGACAGGAATGTTCCTGTATGCTTTTCTACCCTTTCCACTAAAATCCAGGGTACTTCTGCAGATTGAGAAGGAATCCCCAAGTTCACTCTGGTGACTCCCTTCTGTCTTAGGCAATTGTGGTTCTTCCTATTTTTTAAAAATAGCCAGGGGCAATTGCCACAAGCTTCTTCACAGACTGGATCTACTCATACAAAAAGAGATGTGTTTGATATACTCCATCAATCATTTTCAATCAACTGCCTGGATGATAAGGCCTTAATTCCTTTTAGGCACCTGTTTACCGAGAATGTGCAGCAGGTACTAATGGAGGCAAGAAAGCCTGTTACTACATTAGAATATATTAGCAAATTTAAAATGTTTTCTAGTTGGTGTCAACAACATAACCAGAACCTACTCAGTGCTAGTCGTTCTCTGGTTCTACAATATTTGTGTGAGTTACTATCTTATAACCTTTCTTACTTCTCCGTCAAGGTTCTTTTATTGGCCATTTCAATACGTCTACCCATAGATCCTCCATATTTGAGGCAGTCTGATGTCAAAATGTTCTTGAAAGGGGTTTTACATAAATGGCTGGCCCCTCTTTGGGATCTTAATTTTAACTCTGTGTTAGAGAAGCTAAGACTTACTCCATTTGAACCAGCTAATCTGACTGACTTGATGTTCTTAACATGAAAAACAGTTTTACTGATTGCTTTGACCTCTGCAAAAAAGGTAGCGGAGTTGCAAGCTCTTAAGGTGAGTCACCCTACCTCATTTCCCAAGGGACAGGGTTTCTTTGGGAACTAATCCTTTTATGCCTAAAGTGGTATTCAGATTTACTAGTCTACAAACTATCCATCTCCCTGTTTTCTTCAGTGAATCTAAAAATGAGGGAGAAAGGATTCTCTGTACCTTTGATGTGCACAGACAACTCAGGTATTATCTTGACAGACGTATATCTTTCAGATCTTCGGATTAATTGTTTATTTCCTGTAAATGCAAGATGAGAGGATAACCTGTGTCAAAACTGACTATTTCCAAATCGTTAAGGCTATTTTCTTTTGCTATACTCACCATTACAATTTATTCCAGGCAGTGTCAAGGACTTCTCTTCCATAGCCTTGGGTTCATATATATTTTTTCAGAAAAGGTTGGATTTGAGAAATATTATAGAAGCTGCTACTTGGTCCTCTGTATATAATTTTACAATGCTCTGTATGCTTGTTTCCTTCTCTGGGCCCAGATCAGGCTTCACTAGGACCATCCTCTAGGGGTTCCTGGACTCCTCTTCTTCCTCCTCCCAAATGAAGTTATCTATGGTAAGCTATTAATATAGCCAAGGCTAGTGTGGTAGTGATTAATATGATGAACATAGCACAGTTGTGTAAGATGAACTTACCATAGTAGTAGATGTTCGAATGATCACTGCTGCAGTAGCTGCTATCTTCCTCCACCTCCTTTGTTTTGTGGTGTGTATTGTATACCAAGGTGTGGACATGTATTTTATTTCTAGTATAGTCCTTTCATGGCTCAGCCTCCTTCTTTCAGCTGGCAGGAAAGCTCTGAAGGGCTCCGTGTCCAAACTTACCTTTTAGTCAACTCATTTTGAGCTGCTTGACAGTTTGGGCATGTGGAAGGTGTCCTGAAACTTTGGAAGCTGCCCAGTCATTATATTCTTGATGGGATATAACCCATATAACTAAAGCTACTGAGGCAGTGATCATTCAAACATCTACTGTTATGGTAAGATCAACTTACACAACTGTACTTTCTACATATGCTGTGTTAAGTGGCAGGGGAGAAGGGTAATTGAATATGTTTAACATTTTTATTTTGTGGGTTTCTCTGCAGACATTGGAAGAGGGAGCACAAGCTGGATTGAACATATCTGGGTAACTGCACAAACATCAGATGAATGATTTCAGTAATTTACGTACTTTTTATCAAACTACAACCCCCCCCCCCCCCAAGAAGTGATCTAATGTACTCCGGGAAACACTGTATCGAGGCATGAAAAAATACACGAGATAAACAGTAATTTATTCTGATTAAAACTATGAAAAATAGGCAAAAATTATTTTCAGGTTGGAGCAGAATGTAAAGGGAACCTATTTATTTCATTATACATTAATCCCCTTACCATACGTTTAATAGTTTAGAGCCATAAACAAGTTATCATATTAAACTGTTTCTCCCTTTTCTTCTACTACCACCTAACTGCTCATATTCACCACCTCCTCTTGTAAATTAGATATACCTAAGGGACGTTCCTGCCAAGGCAGATGTTCTTGGATAAACTCTGTGGTGATCTCCCAGAAGAAGTTTGGCACATATCGTGTCCCTGAACACATCTGTGATGACCTCCCTCATCTGGTCCCACAAATTATCTAGTTCGCATGAAGCACAGTAACACTTGCCTGCACAAGTGACAGGATGGGATGGTCCTGTCTCATCAGATGGTGCTGCTCCACCCTCCTCAGATTCAGATGCTTCTGGTAGGGATCTGGGTTGTTTTCTCTAGTGCCATCAGTCAGTATGTAGGCTGCCACATCTCGCAGCCTGTGTAAGATGCAATGAATAAAAAACAGTAGACAAACTGTCATTAATGGCCATGAATTAGAATTTCCCTATGCAATACTACAGTCCAACATAAGTCTGCCTTCTGTGTTATTATCTACAAGGGCACATCACAGTACCCAGAAATTTCAAACAGAAACATCTAAAGAGATCAACACAGGACTGGAAGAGCAACACCAGCACTCAACAATAACTGTTTCATTTCAACATTAATCACTTATAAAAGTCACTGCAGAAACAAACTGGACACCTCTATGCATGTCAAGAAGGATATGATGAATGAAGCTCAATCATTACTATGATATCTTGATTAAACTTTACAATGATTTCTCACAAGCAAAATGTTCTTGAGACACATGCAAGAAATATGTGTAACACATATAGACACTAGTATAATAGTGGACAGCTGAGAGGTGGGCACAAAAATCATCATATATATAATCAGTACAAGTGAACTGTGTGTAAAAACATCTGAATGCATAACACAGATCTGCAAAAATATGTCATGGATCATGTCATATATTCATGTGCAGCAATAACTTGCACTTTGTTGGTGTCACTGATTATGTTGTATATCCATGCACAGTAATAACTTGTACTTTGTCAGTATGTCACTAATTAAGTCATATATTCATGTGCAGTAATAACTTGCACTTTGTCGGTATGTCACTGATCATGTTGTATATCCATGTGCAGCAATAACTTGTACTTTGTTGGGCTGTCAAGGGCATATACAGTCCACATTCGATAAGCAAGTGAGATCTGGAAATGATAGTTTCACTACAGTAGCATTAGCACAGATGCTGCTCTACACAGTAAATGCAATATCTTAGAACACACACATGCAGGACATATTCACACTGAACGGCAATGTGTATGTCACACATTCCGAGGCACACTTATATACCGTGTAGCTATTGGAGTGCCATAGTGGTATGATCTGGTCTAGCAACCCATTGTCAAGTGTAAATGCCAGTTATAAACCTGGTGCCCCTCATTACATAACTGATCTGCACCACAGTCATACATGTATGAAGTACTACCACATACATGTGGAAACATGTCACAGTTCTATGTTCAGGTCACAGTATGCATAATTATGTCTGCTATTGGCATGATCTGTGGAAATGTAACTTAGTGACACATACAATCTTCTATCAGCATGTCCTGAGGTTAAGCAAACAACAAAATGTAAACAACTTTCTCCTACACAGATATACACCTACTTCATGTAAGCTATGGCAGCACACTCATACCCCAAAAATGTAGCTCCTGATAGGAGTGTAATACACCACACCACCACTACCAGTATGACATCAGACTGCATCAAAAACATATAAGACAACATGAAACAATATGGTTCCATGGCACATACTACATAGACCTACACATTGTGCCACATCCATACTAACTACACCCCCTCGGTCAAAGAAAAAAATTGACAAAGCCACCATTTTCTATGTCACAACAAGTATATAGAGTGCACCACTGTGCAATACACTGACTGTGTAGAAATTATACACACATCTGTTATGCAGATGTTGCTTTAGCAGTCCAATACAGTAGGACTATTAACCTGGACTGAATGTCAAGCATCACCCGACAAATCAGATGTGGCAACAAATATATACAATACACAAAACATGAATTAATGCAGTGTGATCGTCATTTAGGTTATGCACTCAAAACTTATATGTACATGCATGCAACAATACAAGGTCAGTGACATATGACATGTTGAACAGATGAAATATATAAGTGGTGATACAGCTGACTTAGTGTGCAAAAAATAGTGGGAGTTATAAATTTAACCAATAATGCTGCATGATGGGAGGGCATATATATTCATTAGTATCCACTTTGGGATAATGGTAATATATTTAAAAGGATAACAGTTGGGACTCTATTTTTCATCTGCTTTCAATGTATATTAACATATGCAGTTCTCCCTAACTCACTGCCATCTCTGCTTCTCCAGATAAGCATCCATTCAAGCATCTTCATCTTGTTCCTGGCTACTTGTCTCTTGGTTATTAGAAGACAAAAGAAAAATACTGGTTAGTATATATGAAGGAAAGTGAAATCATCTATAACAAATGTAAAGTACTGAAAGCATTACAGATCTGGTCACTTATTTATTACATCCTTAAGCTTTTCACAAAGTAATACCAGCATTGGCTTTCCATCAACATTACAAAGACACGTTACTAGTTTTCTATAAGTAACCATTCATATCAATGTAACTCATACACATTACATGCATCATGACTGCACACTGATTAGTATTCAGTTCTGCACTGATGTTATCTACCTGGAAAGTTTCCTTTTAGTACAAAAAAAACCAAAAAAACAAGAACATCCACATTGAAACAACAAAAACCAGCACACAAGGAGGAAGGAACCAGGCTGTAAACAATAAAATAATATAGTACAACACTTTTTACTCCCCCATAGTGCCTTTTTTAGGAAAAGTCATGAGGTCAATAGTACCAACATAAAAATTTCAACAACATTCAAATTAAAGGTCATGCTGGTAAACACTAGAAGTCTAAACATGAAACTGCAATCATTGCAAGCATTCTTAACCCTGGAAGATGTTGACATTTGTGCAATCACAGAAATCTGGTTCAAAGCTGTGGAGAGCACCCCAGCCTTAACTGGTTATTCATCCTATCCTATATTCATACCCCAAACTGTGGGCAGCAAAGCCAAAGGAGGTAGAGTATCAATATATATTAAAGACACACACACCTCCATGCTGGTGAAACAGTATGATGCACAGGAGACACTCCAGGTGCAGTTAACCATTAACAAGACCACTATTCAAATCAGAGCTAGCTACAGGCCCCAAACTTTGACTCAAGATGCCCCCTCCACCTGTCTGGACCTCTTTGAATTTATCAAGATTCAACCCTTTACCCTGATCCTGGATGACTTTAACTACCCAGCCATAGACTGGAAAAACTACTCATGCCATAACACAAATGGCCAGTGATTCCTTGCTTTTATCAATGTAAATGCCTTGGAACAGCTAGTCATTACCTCCTCAAAAGGTGACAGTATCTTGGACTTGGTATTAACCAACATGAGTAACCACCGCAGCATCCCTACAGTATCGTCTTCCCTGGTAAGATCCGATCACAAAGCGGTCACTTTCGAAGTCGCCATCTCCCCTGACCCCCCCCCTCTACCTAGGGCCAAACAAAAAAACTTCTCCAAAGGGAGAGGGATGTTATAAACAGAGTCATAGTCCCCTCCCCCTCTCTAGTAACTGGCACCAATGTCCAAATCTATACCAAAGTCTATGCGAGCATTTATATAGATGCATGGAATCAGGTATATCCGACAGGACAAAATCTTCCTCCTCCTCCCTCTCCATGTCAAGCAGAGTACCTCATTATCCATTTTTAAGCACAACCTGGATAACTGGATGGGAAACAGAAAATACACTCCTATGATTCCACCTGTATCCCTGCTGGACAGGGCTTTTGGGTGCTGACTTGTCTAAACATGGGCTAAACTCTTTGCTAGGCTTATAAGGGCCTCAGGGCCAATAGCCTAGTAACTTCCTATGATCCTATGCTACTATGATAATAGCTGTCTTATAACACATATTCTAAGTAACATGACCATTGTGAGACACTTCTTGTTTAACAGACTATCATATACCCTTACACAATTACTTGTCACACATATTGCAGTAGTCCTCCAGCCAACAAATAAAAACTGAAACCTAACACATTGGAATGTTCTACACTAAAGCTGAGAATGTGACCTGCTGCACCACACACAGTACTCTGGAGAAAGTTGTGAACTATTATGTCTTAAACCATCATCATACAAAATTATAATGTCTAGAAATGTTATATATACAAGTTTGTGTAACATGTCATGTGTAGTATGCCCATGGTTTTCTTTGCAAGCATGTTGATAGAATACTAGATTTATGATATGTGTTAGTAGATTTTGTGTGCATAATAGCACAATCAAGCAAAGTCTGCTTCAAACTATGCACATGTGTCCAGCAGATGGACATCTAAGGGGCATCAATTTATGTTGCATACATTCTTCTGCAGGATTCTCATGTCCAGTGAGTAGTACTTCTGGATAAAATGGTATGTATACCTTCAGGGACTATGTTCCCGCACCTGTGGTCAAAGTTGCTTGGCAAGAACCTTTTGAAGTGAAATGCAACTCCATGGAATTCTGTCAAAAGACTGGTAATGGGACATGGGATCTTTTAGTACATAATATCCTCATGGGTTAAATGTGTAAGCCACAATGCACATACCCAGCACAATATTCACCATTAATATATACCAATACTATTGCAAAACAAAGTTGCATCTATTGATATAATATTATGTAGCCACCATGCCTACAGTTGTCATCTTGCAATCAGCACTATTATGCAGTGTTTGGATATGCAAAAGTGCTGTGGGGAACATGTAGGACAGCACTGTTTTAAAATGAAAGCTAACTAACAAAACCTCTAATTGCAGTAAGGCAATACAGTTGTATAAGTAAACTTAACATAACATCAGGTGTTCTAATAGAGCCCTGTAGCAGTAGCCTAAGCTACAAGGGGTTATATCCTGCCCAGGATATGAAAACTGTTCAGCTTCCAAAGCTTAGCAGCACCTTTCATGTGTACTAACTGCTGATCATCTCAAGGACAGCAATATAAAGTCTGTGGTTATGAAGCCAAACCTTCAGAGCTTTCTTGCCTCAGAGTAAGGAAGGCTACAGCACTGCATGATATGTATGAGCTAGAAAAAAGGCAAAGGTATCCAAATACTGTTTTGAAATATAATAAAATAAAAGAGATGAAGGGAAGGCTTTCCTATTGTAACAGTGATCTATTCAAGCATTTATTGTTATGGTAAGTCTGATAACATAACTGCGCTATGTTCATAATTGTATCACTGTTGCAGCAGTCTACATTATATGGCTAGAATACCAAAGTTTAAAAAAGGGAGGAGGAATAAGGATCAGAGTACATGACTGCTTGGAGAATAGTCCAAGCAAAGCCTGCTCTGAACCTAGAGAGAGTCTAATTTGCAGTACTTTATGAAAATATGCATGAATGACCATGTTGCTGCCTCTAGTATATTTTTAGACTCCATCCTTTTCCAAAAAGCCCCACAACTAGCCAAATCCTATCAAAGTGTGCTTTGACCCAGTCTGGAAATGTCTTACTATGATGCACGTAAGAAAAAGCAATAGCATGGGGTAACCATTTAGAAGTTGTCTGTTTTGTAATGACTGCCTATTTTTCATATCTTCATAGGAAATAGTTGATCAGAATTCCTGAAGGTGTTTGTCCTCCCATTGTAGTATCTGAAATGCCTGTGTACATCAAGTGTGGGTAACATATTTTAGCCCCTATTTTTTGGTTCTGGATAAAAAACAAGAGGTGTATAGCCTGGCACAAGATAAACTCTGACACCACTTAGGGTATGAGTTATCCTATCCTTGTGAAAGACTAGACAAGGTAGAATCATCATAAGAGCTTGCAACTCAGACACTCTTATTGCAGAAGTCATAGCAATGAGTAACACAGTTTTATAAGATAAGAACTGCAAATCAGCATCGTGAGCAGGATCAAATAGAAAAAAAGTGTAAGTTTATCCAATGCAAAGTAAAGAGCCTGTAGAAGGATCCACTTGTCCTCTAGGTGGGCAGATATGTAAAACCTCTTTCGAGAACCATTTCCCATAAGGCAGGGCAGAAAGAGGAAACTCCAGATAGATGAGTAAGAAAGAGCAGAAAATAACTTATACAAATACTAATGAACCAGTGGTATCTGGGCCTGAATAGGGTCTTGCACCTTACTTTGGCAACAACTAGAAAATCTTTCCCACTAAGCCAAATATGATTTTCTGGTACCAGGTTCCTTAGCTTTCTTTAATACCTGCTGCACGTACTCTGAAAAAAGATGCATAAAATATATTACAATTATATCATCTAAGCAGCAAGTTGAAGAAAATGAAACTTGGGTTGTATCAAACAACCCCTGTCCTATATGAGTAAGTCCATTCTATAAGGAACCTTATAATAATTGCCTGGAACCACAAGATGCTTGAGAGATTAGAGAACTCTTATTAGAACCTTCATTCTTTGACATTTTTGTGCTTCAAGTTTCTCCTGCTTGTTCCACAGAATCTAAACTCCCCCCATGTAAATAGCTCCACAAGCAATGTCTGATGCAAAGACTGAGTAGGGGGCTAGAAGGGAGAAGATGTGACCTGGGCTAAGATATAACTGGTCCACCCACCTAAGTAACTTTCTTTTTACAAATCACAGAACTGGAAACTGAAATGATGTGGAGTTTGGGTCTAAACTGACATGAGAAACAATTGACGTTTCCTCATATGAAGTCTAGCTAAAGGAATCATAAGAATTGTAGAGGCCATGAAAAACAGAATCCTGAGATATCCTCTGTCAGATCTTACAGGCTGGTTGGAAAATATAAGAATTGATCTATGGTAAATTCTGCTTTGTCCTGAGGAAGAAAAACCATACAGAAGGATGTACCAATAGACATCCAAGAAACACTGTCCTGTGAGAAGGTATGAGAGAAGACTTCTCTATTTTCACCTGAAATTCCAGACTGAGAAAAAAAGGTTATTTACCTAATCCAGAGAATATTGATAATGTGTAAAAAAATCTTCAAAAATAAGCCAGTTATCTAACTATGTAAAATGTGAATACCATGAAGGCTATAATGGCTATTACAGGAGACAGGCATTATGTACTCACCTAGTAAATCCAAAAGGAAACAAATAACATGCCCAAACAGAAGAGGATTCACTGAAAAAATGCACCCTTCAAAACAGTAGCCTTTTGCTAAATTCTTTAATTCACCAATACAAGATTAAGCGCTTTCATCCACAAGGATGTGGACTTCATCAGAATATCAATTAACAGTTAATTACACTATTTATAAGCCATTTTGGTGCCAAAACAATATTCATAAAACATCTTATATTACCAATTAAATAATAAAGCTATTGGGTACTAAAGTTCATTCACACAATGCATATGAAGTTTGAAACATGATTAAAAGTCCTAACACACTATTTTTTACTATAAATTGATAAACTTAATAAATAAATAAAACAAAGAAACGGAACCCAAAGCAGTGTCAGGAACAACAAATATAAAATAAATCACACTGCTGCTGCACAGACCAAATCCACTTAATTGCTGTAAAAATCCACAATAACACGGACATTTTCACAGCAAACACGAAGAACTCTACAGCTAAAACTGCACACTCAGATTAGCACACACAGATTGAACACTTTCTTCGCTTCAAGCAGGGACTTCATCAGAATCTGGTGTCAAGTTACCCCAGTCACCTTAAATAACCAGCTATTAAAGGCAACACCTCATAAATTAACACATCTTTGAACCTCCCCCAATAAATATACCCATCACTCTAAACAAGTCCTAAACACATACACAACTTTTCCCTAATGTCTGTTAAAATTAATCTATAATAATACTTTTAACAAATATTAAAAACACCATCTAAAACATATATAAAATATATAATAAATATTCAAAAACATTTTTCAAAAAAAATTAAACATTGGGCCGGATTCACGAAGGCTTGCACGGAGTCCAAGAGTAGAGTAAGACTCCATGCAGCCAATATGTCTGCCGAGCGATCCAGGAACAGCTGGCAGGGGCGTGCAAGAGAGCTCTTAAAACGACTTTTACACGGACAGGGCTAGGTTATGCAAATTACCTCATTTGCTGCTGAAAGTTATGCAAATGAGGTACATTTGCAATCCAGGAAACCCTAACCTGTCCGAGTAAGAGTAGTGTTATTTGCAGAAATGTACTCCATTGTCAACTGAGTACCATTCTTCAAATAGCAAAACAGGGCCGTGACAGCACCAAATAAAGGATGCATCCACTTGAGGAAGCATGGCAATGGCCAAATATATGGCCATTGGCAATTCTTCCTGTTGCAAAATAAAAAAAAAAAATGTTTTTTTTACCTCAATCTCCGAAGTTTAAGTGTAGCGCAGTGTCGTGTAAAAGTGCTGCACTGTAAAAACCATGAAAAAAAAATAAAAGCCACAAATAGGGATATTACTCTAAATATTCAACTGTCATGCAAGTGAATGGCAGGCTGAAGACAACATGGCTACTGAGTAGAGGTTGCTAAGGGGGGAAGCTCAGTCTAAGAGATGTAACCAAGCATTAGTAGGCAATCCTATGCAAATGAGGGTAAGGATAGTGAATCCCAATTTCACATGGCATATGAGCAAAGTCTGTGGAGTGTAAGAGTAGGATAAGGGGAATATCAGAGGAGAAGATAGGTGACATCATGAGGGGGGTATGTATGGAAGAATGTAAGCTCATTGGAGCAGAGTGGCATGTGTTTGCTGTCAGTTACCCAACACTGGAAGAGGCATGTCAACAGGTATCCTAGCTAAAGGCAAGAAATTGAAGGTGTATACCATGGATAACACTAATGTTTCTTGTAGGAGTGCCTGCAATGTGTTTGCGTGCAGGTGCGCACCTGTAAAACTGATTAAGACTGTGTGCGCGCGTGTGCGCCTGTGTGCTCGCTTTTAAGCTGGAGTAAGCATGTGTAAGGTTGTTGAAACCTGTGTAAGCGCGTTTGCACTGGTGTGCGCGTGTTTAAGCAGCCGGAGTCAGCAAGTGTTAGGCTGTGTAAGCATGTGTGCATGCGTGTGAGCTTGTGTGCACGTGTTTGTGTGTGTGTGCGGTGCTGCCCCCTGTGGAAACAGAAAGGGAAAAGGAAGCACAACAAATAGTAGGAAGTTAACCAAGGAGAACTAGCAGAGCTAGCAGGTGAAAACAATCAGAATCAGCTAATTACACAGGCAGTACACTAGCCCAGCCCAGCATTTAAAACTCTGCAAACAACTTTCCACTATGTTTTTCTCAGAGACACTGCAACACTGCAGTAAGATAATAGAAGTGAAAACTGAAAAAGCTTTACTGAGACAAAGAAATGTTAGGGGCTGCCATTGCTGTTATAAGGTGACATATGCAACATGCTGAGGGTGGTGACAATGCAAATGCTGCTGAGCAACCCACAGTGAGGAGACGGGGAAGAGTGTACAGGCCCAGGGTAACCTACCAGGGGCTACATGAGCTGGAGATAGTGGAGCGCAATAGAGTGAACAGAGACCTCATGCAGCAAATTTTTGAGCTGTGCAGGCCACGCCTCACACACAGAACCAACAGAGGGGAACCCATCCCAGTAGAAACCAAGGTATGTGTTGGCCTAAGACTACTAGCAACAGGTACCTTCCAGAGACCAACTGGTGATATGATGGGGATTTCCCAGTCATCAGCATCCAGGATACTGCACCAGTTTCTGAATGCCATGTCAGCACATGTCAGTGATCATGTATATTTCCCCAATTCCCGTGAGGTATTGGCCAGCAATATGCATCTTTTCCAGCAAATAGCGGAATACCCTGCGGTAATGGGTGCAATAGACTGCACGCACATACGCATCAAAGCACCAGCTGGTGAGCGGGATAGGGCCTACTTTAACCGCAAGGGTTTCCCCTCCATCAACTGCCAGGTTGTGTGTGATGCCCAGGGCATAATAATGAATGTGTGTGCTGGCTGTCCTGGAAGCTACCATGATTCCCATATCTGGCATCTGACACAGCTGTACCAGACATTTGCCAATGGGGACATCCCTCATGGTCACCTGTTGGGGGATATTGGATATGCACTGCAGCCGTGGCTGATGACACCCATCAGAAATGCACACACGCCTGAACAGGAATGCTATAATGAGGCACATGCACAAACACAAAATGTAACTGAGCATGTGTTTGGGCTGCTCAAGTCACGGTTCCGGTGCCTGGGCACATCTGGTGGAGCCTTGCAGTACTCACCAACTACATGTACCCAAATAGTCATGGTATGTGCTATACTACATAATATGATCCTGCAAAAATAGCTGCAGCAGGAGCAGCATAGGGCCGGGCCAAACAGCCCCCCACCATTGCCAAGGCCATCACAGACAGAGCGTGACTCGGAGGAGGAACAACCTGAACCTGCCCCAGTAGGCAGAAGGAGGCGTGCCCAGTATGCTTTGGCCTTGGCAAAGAGGCAACGCATAGCATATACACTGGCTCAGTAGGAACCCTGGAAATGATACCTCTCTCTGACTCGCACATATAGTAAAAGGGATGCCTAACTTGACACTACCTGTTTTCAAACATGTATAGGGAGTGTACTATGTGCATCCGACATAGGCAGCCATGCAGCACCACCTGAGGCATGATTGCCATGTTTTATGCAATATAAAGCAGTGCTAAACAGCTTTTATCACTATTTAGTATATGTAAACAAAATTGCACACACTAAGTAGCACAACTTTGGGCAATGTTGAGCAATATTGGGCAACGTTCAGCAATGTTGGTTAATGTTGAGCAATGTTGGGCAAGTTTGGTCAAAGTTGGGCATAGCTGAGCAAAAGCAGGTAAACATGGTCATATTTGCTTTACTGTTCCTTAAGCAGTCTGGTCTGCCAAGTATGAAAATATGAAGCAGTGACAGTCCTCAAACCCACGATACTGTGCACTATAGTCACAGTACTGAACCATTAAACCATGACAGTATTTCAATGGTCAGCCTGTATGAAGAAATGTTGATAAGTCTATGCAAAGTGTCTCATGGAAACCCTGCAGGCACAGCATAATCCCTGTAGAGTTATGACACAAAGGTAAGCCCTGCAGTAAAAATACAACTTAATTTACAACACACACATATAGTATAAATGTTAATATTGGGCGTGTTCACACACGTCAACAAATGTAGTGGACTTCACACAGCAACATACTGAAAGGTCATACTGGGCATGCTCACACACTTAGGCCATGTCTGAGTATAGCAGTATAGCAGTGGGCCACACATATTTGGCAGTTGCATGTGTTAACCCAGGAACCTCTCACAATTCACCAATCCTGACTTGTGCACACAGTGATATGACAACAGACACATATATAATATATTGGAACCCTGTCATAATCAAATATGTACTACAGATACTTAGGTTGTTCATCGAAAGTTGAAAATCAAGGAAAATAAAAAAACTCGAGATCAGTATCATTAATAAACAATGTGCACTCCAAACACTATCCAATCCAGGTCATTGAAAGATTATCTGCAAAGGAGTCCATACAGAACCATGACACTTCCTTCAGCTATGTAATAAATAGCAGTGTACACTCATATATGTCCTGGGTCAGGGTCAGCTGTCAATGACTGACAATGCCAACATCCTGTCAGACAGGCCCATACATACATACCCACCTCCCACTGACAAAAGGCCCTATCATCATACCAGGAGATACCACATGTAGAATGGGTAAACAGATTCTTCCAAAGCTGAAAACATGGTATCAATTGGATTACATTGTGCCCCTATATGTGTCATAGGTGAACTGCAGAACAAACAGACCTTGCACCTGAACAGTCTGTTGAGCCTCACCCTCTCTATAGGATATGAAACTGTTGAATGGGTTACAGCAACATATGGCACACTACATAAGTGTTCGTGCACAACAGACCATGGGAACTATAGTCTTATAAGCCTAAGAAGTCTGATCTGCAAGGCCATGTTGTCCACCATGATTGAAGTCAGAAACAGAGCTATTGGAAGCCTATAAACACACAACCCTACCAACTTTGGTTTGGTCATGGGCAGATCATGGTTCCCAAACCTGCTAGACTGTTTGCAAGGCAGCCACCCAGGACATACATCAATGAAATGAGCTACACACGTCCCACATACCCTTTGAATAGCCCTTTTCCAACATCCCAGACACATGTCATATCCACAAAATCAACAACCTGTGCATAAATATGTATTGTCATCGGATGGATTGGCAACTGGGCCACAGATAGATCACACAAGGTAAGAATTGTGGAGTCCTGTTTAAGCTGGTAACACTTGCTGTCCCCTAAGGCTCAGTCCTGGGATCACATAAAACTAAGTGCACACACATTACCATGTCTAGTCTGATGATGTCAGCATCCCAGAAATATAGCAGTGGAAATAGGCACTCACAGTAAAGCATATAGTGTGTCGTGTTAATGCGTATCTCTTCAGTATCATAACATAGTTAGGTAGGAGTTTGAATCCTGCAATTGCTGAGTGTGTGTGTGATTTCCTTTGAGAGCGCTGCCCTTTTTGGAGACTAGGAAAACACCTTAAAATTGTTATATTCCTCTTTGGCAAGTCTGATGATGTCAGCATCCTACAAATATAGCAGTGGAAATGAAAACTCCCAGTAAAGCATAGAGCGTGTCGTGTTAATGTGTATCTCTCTAGTATCATAGCATAGTTAGGTAGGGGTTTGAATCCTGCAATTGCTGTGTGTGTGGGGGTGTGTATATGTTTTTGTGTGATTTCCTTTGAGAGTATTGCCCTTTTTGGAGACTAGGAAAACATCTTAAAAGTGTTATATTCCTCTTTGGCAAGTCTGATGATGTCAGCATCCTACAAATATAGCAGTGGAAATGAAAGCTCCCAGTAAAGCATATAGCGCGTCATGTTAATGTGTATTTCTCTAGTATCATAACATCATTAGGTAGGGGTTTGAATCCTACAATTGCTGAGTGTGGGTGTGTGTCTGTGTCTGTGTGATTTCCTTTGAGAGGAGTGCCCTTTTTGGAGACTAGGAAAACACCTTAAAAGTGGTATATTCCTCTTTGGCAAGTCTGATGATGTCAGCATCCTACAAATATAGCACTGGAAATGAAAACTCCCAATAAAGCATATAGCGTGTTGTATTACTGCGTATCTCTCTAGTATCGTAACATAGTTAAGTAGGGGTTTGAATCCTACAATCTGTGAGTGCGTGTCTGGTACTGTTGGTCAATGTGTTGTTGGTTTAGTTTTTACTACTTTATGACATATCAGTATAACAACATTATGTGCCTTGCACACTTCAGGTATCTGTGTGGCAAATACATATATGTACATGTGACCTCAATTAGTTCATAGGTGTGAAGCCTGCTTTCTACATGAATACAGATTGTGCTGCTGCTTCTCAGACCTTCGGTCACATATGTATGTTTGTGACAAGGCCAGCCACTGTAGTGATCTGTGGCCTAGGTCATCTGTGTCACACACACCCATGACAGTTTCTATAGAATATTGTGAGTGAGGGTTCATGCCTGGGGTATATTTCAGACATGTTAAAACACAACAAAGCCTGTCAATAATGGACATTCATTATAGGTGTACAACAAGTTTGTGGATATGCATACAGACCCCTTATTGCTTATGTGACACACCGAGGGACTTCAGAATACCTATGGAAATGTGAATTGGCTGTATGTACTCATCGGTACCTGTTCTACATGTTTGGGAATACTACCCATGTGGTACTGTCGGGATACTATGTTTAGTAAATGTGGATGACTATGTTATATTTGGCTTTCAGCTTTACAGCATGGGCTGGACAACAGGTATCTGTCTGTATGATACCCTTGTGGAGGATAAGTGTCTCATCCAGAGAATGCATTGTAGGCCACTGTATGCATTTCCAGATGTGGATGGACATATCCCTAGTGTGTTTGCTTATACCTAAGAGGGCTATATGCCAAACAGGTGTGGTCCCAGGAATGGGTGGTGGTCAATACCATTGGTTACTGGTATAGTATAGTGCCGGACGGATCCAAATGCTACTGAGTTTCCTACATCAGTGTGTCAGTTGACAATACATCATCTAACAATTGGTTATAGTCAGGCTGTTGAGGTTGTGTATACTACCAGAATGCAAACCAATGACAGATAGTAACAGTATCACCCACAGCATAGTGTCAAACCATGTCATACACACATGTGTACCCAAGTTAAAACATATGTGTATTAAAATGCATACTGGCCACCAATAGAAACTATGAAGTGTTGACACTGTGTAATGCAGGGCATGTCACCCTTCCCATGTGTCCACTATGCACGTACATGCAGACAGTGCACCTCCACCATGTTCACAAATGTACACCTGCAAATCTGTACTGCACACATCACACACGTACTGTCCACGCACCAACACATGCTGCCAAAACTACACACATCAGCCAAGTGACACATGGGCAGACAATACATTTTTGGAATTAACATCGTTGTAAACAATACTACATTGATAATCATAGCTTTAATGCATCATGCCAGCTCAGATATACTTACAAGGATATCATTACACTGTACTGTTGACAACATGCTAACATTGCTACACTGCTATAAAGTCACCCTGTGCATCAGCACCATGTTAGCCTGTTCCTGCATCAGTGTTACAGATGACAGGAGGTGGCACAGTTTCATCATATGCATAGGGTGTATTGTTGGTTTGCCAGAGCCTGACATTGACCCATCCAATTGACATGTATGTGTGTGTGTGTGTGTGTGTGTGTGTGTGTGTGTGTGTGTGTGTGTGTGTGTGTGTGTGTGTGAGAGGGACAACAGTACAGCATGGGTCAATGTTGATGTAATGTGTGTGTGTGTATGTGTTAGCCCTAGGTGTTTGGATTATGTGTGTGTGCCTGCATGCACAGAGTTCCACCATGTGGCTGCCATATACAGGAGGTTGTGGGACAGCCACAGACTGTACCTGCCAGGCTGTACAGATCACCATCTTTGGCCATGGACACAGTACCTGTGCCTGGCAGGGGTGCAACGGACAGTATCGGGTACTAAGCCAGACTGGGTACTATCATCAGAGGCAGAGGGATGTCAACTGGACCCATGTCCCTGCTGGGACTGGCCAGAGCCATGTGCATGTGGTCTTCTATGATGGTCTATTGACAGCCCAGGTCCAACATTGCTGGGGCTTGTACTGCCACTACGGGAGCGGCTGTGACTTGTGTGTCATCCGCGATGACTGCCAGCCGATGATGTTGCTGGCATACGTCCACGTCGACGTCTCAGCCATCCTGCACTGTCCTGGCACATGGACATGATATTGCGGAGGACATCTAATGTCTCCACCCAACGTCTATCAATGAACTCGGTGTAGTGACGCACTGCACCGGCAAGGTCACGGATACTGTCATTGATAGAGGTATGGGCCCTCTGCACCCTCAGTCCCGGTCTGGTGTACCGTTCCATAAGTGCCTGTGCCTGCATTACAGCCTGGCACATACCTGAGGTTATAAGACCTGTGGAGGCACGTCTTCCAGGAGCATTAGAACAGCAGTGCTCCCACGAGAACCCCTGGACAACCGCCTATGTGGTACCATTCCAGGAATCTGGGTATGGCTGCTGTGAGGGGATGCATGTGCCATAGATACTACACTATCCTGGTCAATGCCTACTGTATGCTGTCCCTCAGCTAAGGCCATTGGTAATGAGGGATGTATTGGCAGTATGAATGTGTGCATAGATGGTGTGGAAAGCTGTGTACTGTCGACTGGCGGACCAATGACAGACCCTGTCAAACCTGCTTGTGCCACAACACATGTTTCATCATTTCCACTATTTGTGGCAGTGTCTTCAGGTTCCCTGCTGCACTCAACCAACACATCCTCAGCACCTATGAAAGGGAGACAGGAAACACACTTTACAATCTGTACATGATGTTAGCACACATGCACACATGAACACATGCACACATGCACACATGACCACATGCACACATGCACACATGAACACATGCACACATGCACACATGAACACATGAACACATGCACACATGAACACATGAACACATGCACACATGAACACATGCACACATGCACACATGCACACATGAACACATGCACACATGCACACATGAACACATGAACACATGCACACATGAACACATGCACATATGCAGACATGCACACATGAACACGAATACATGCACACATGCACACATGAACACATGCACACATGCACACATGCACACATGAACACATGAACACATGAACATGAACACATGCACACATGAACATATGCAAGCATGCACACATGAACACATGCACACATGCACACATGCACACATGAACACATGCACACATGCACACATGAACACATGCACACATGCACACATGAACACATGCACATTTTATTTGCCATATTAAATGTAGAACACTCACCAGCATGGGTCTGCTGTCTTGCTGTCACACCAGAAGGACCTACAAGGATATGAGACAGTTTGTCAGCATCAACAACTGTGGCATTGCTGCTGTGAGTTTGAAATTTTACAGTAGTGCAATGGTTGACAGTCACAGGCATACAGATTAAGTTCCAAATTATCAGTATTGCACAACACCAGGCTCCACATCTTCCAAATACACGGTACACATCTGACATATGCATGTTCTAACAATCGAGCTAACAGTAGTCTACAGATATGCCATGTTACCTGCACGCTCTGAGTCAACTTGCTGGGTGACTTCGGCCTTCATGATGACACATGTCTGTTGGAGTGGTTGTCCAGGAGCCACCATGCTGAGGAGCAGCTCTTCCACACTGGTGAGGGGCGGATGTGATGCTGCACCACCAACTGTGGCAAGCTGTTGTCTGCGGACATCGGAGGCATGATGCCGAACATGTCTGATTAAATCAATGCAGTGATGGCGTACCTGCTTAAAAGTCTGGTTATGCATGCCTACGTCATTAACCTGACGGACAACATGTTGCCACAGTGCAGTGCATTCATGCTGGTCCTGGCTGGTTCTGGAGGACAGCAGGGTGTGATGTTGTAATAGGGTGGATATAATTATTTCCTCCTCTTCAGGGAATACACAGGGTTGTGATGGTGAGACATGTCCCTGGAAGACAATAAAACAACTATTGTGAGCAAGTCATGTGGCACACTTAACATTCTAAAGTACAGATATCAATGAAATGCCATATATAGCAACCTATTGGCTGTCAGTAGACAGACACTTTTAATACCACACATCAGTGCTCAGCCCACAACTGCCTGACAGTTCCTGGCACGTTCTAAATATTAAATCATGTTCTGCCCAGCAACAAAGTGAAACCAGTATGTAAGACTATACAACAGCACATGGCACACTGTATGTGACACAATGCACCATCTAGCCATAGGAGGTATATATGAAGCTAATGCATACAGAAATATGTCATCCATTGAAATGATTATAAAGTACTACCAGTACACCACACTACTTGTTGATAGCAAACTCCTAAGTAACATATGTGCACATTCATCAATATAGGTGGCATACTGCTGTACTACACTATACATGTTGCTAGATATGCACTTATATCCTGTAACACACATAAGACCGAGGCCATGTTACAGGCATACCAAAACACACATCAGACATACCTACAAGACACAAAGGTATGGTAACCCAGATGAGCTTTACCTGTGTACCATACAGTACTGTGTGTCAGCACTTACAAAACCTTATGCCTGAGGTATGTAATGTGTGAGGACTACAGGTAACAAACAAAACAATGTTTCCAAGCAATTTGGATATACACCATACTGTGCTGTTTAGGCCTACAGCTTCAGGTAGTACTACAGTTCATACGGGATTTGTATTCACTAGTGTTAACAATCAATAAGCATACATGTACTGCTTTAGCCTACAATGGCACACTCCAGACAACACCATGGGACTATGTCACACCATATATCATACTGCTTTTCCTGCCTAGCAGTAGCATACATATATTTTGTGGGGATCAGAGCTACAACACTAAATACCATGATATAAACAGTTTCCCACTAGGCTATCATACATATGCACAACGTTGACACATTCACCTACACATTCACCATCACACTCAGTCAACCTCACATAGCAATTAATGCAACATGTACATGTGTGTGTGTATCGGGTCCTAGGTAGCTCATAGGCTATTAGGCGTAAGGCCTATAGAAGCCTAGCCGTATGGTACCCTGCCCTTCAACACCCATGTAATTTAAGTTCATATGTCCCTGTCATGCAGAGCCACAGAGGTGATTCCCGGGTTGTATTTTCTATCTCACATCCATTCATCATGATTATTCATGACGACTGCTAATGAGGACAATTCTTTGCTATTGATAGGTAGTTAGCTCCAGAGTATGGTATGTGTCTGAGATGAGAATGTACCACTCCAGCATGTTCTGCTTTTTGACATTACAAGGTTTAGACCAGTACAGTGTGTAGCTTGTAGGGATTTTGATCTGTATACATGGAGCATGTCCAACACCTGTGGTTTTGGCATAACTTCTTATGTTAGGCAGAGGTTGGCTCTGGGTAGGCGGTATGCGACACAGTGTAGCTGTGGTTTTGGAAGACAGTCTGCATAGGGCATCTGTTTGAGCCTGGTAATACTATTTGTGGTGTTTGTGCCTGGTGTCTACAGTTGCTGTAGATGTCTTCTGAGGTACATACCAAAAGGAGCATTGTACTCTATGATGGGTTTTATGACTGATGAGTAGAGTGGAACACTGACCTCTTATTCCATGGATGACACACCTTTTGTGATGACATGTGGACCGTACACAGTTTACATGATGAGTGTGGCAGTGTGATTATCAAAAGGGACACTACTGTCCACCTGTGTCCCACGGTCTCTTATCACACTTTTGGTGTTGAGTAGACTACCACCTATGTGGTAGTTCATGGGTACAGGGTTTTTAACAAAAGGGATGGCAATACATTTACAACATTGAGCTTGAGCGTACATATAAACATCCATTGGTGTACGCACAGATTTACATGTAGGCACATATACAGTCCACCTTTCATGGTGGGAATATCAATTATGCAAGGGTTGAGAGAGATACAGTTATGTAATAATTTTGCACAGTGTTGTGCAGAATGCATTGAGGGTATTCTCAGGCCATGTATCTTTAGTAGGACTCCCTGTCTGGAAGACTAAAAACTTAGCAAATCATACCCACAGCGTTTAAACACCACATGTCATATACCAGCACTGTATGCTGTCTTGCTTGCCACACACTACAACCTACAGGAAAATATGCACATAACAACCTTCACCAACATATATATGTCCACCCTTCACAAACAGTTACAGTATGTACCTTGCTCTATGCACATGTTAAGATGCTAATATATCTGACACATAAATATCTCTACATATGTGTGTGCCATACACACACAAGATACACACTGTTGTATGTCTGTAGACCTCATGGATGACCTGTTGGGCCTTGCTACAACATGAACAGTTGTCACATGTGCGCATAACAGTAACATTACAGGGAGTATTTATAGCTGCTAATGCTACATTACTATACTAGCCTGGTACAGCAGCTGCCAGTGCTAAGCTACACATTATATGACTATCATGCATGTGTTACTCTGTCACATCCAGGTTTATATAGCTGTTTGCACTACTCCCCCAGACAGCCATTATACACAGTACTGTACAGAACATAGATGACATGATCGGATGTTTGACATCAAATGCTGAGCTACATATGTCACAGTTATGTCCCGCTGCACACAGCTACACACTAATTTGTCCATGGCACTAGTCATGCATGGCATCAGTGCATACATACCTACTGCTGCTACATATGCATGTTTCAAAGTATTTACAGTACTCTTCATAAGCATCTACTACTTGCCGGTAATCACATATCTGTTACATACCTGTTTGTCACTTTCAGGTCCATCTGTGTATGTTTTGACAATTTTTTTTTTTTTTTTGGTGTTACTTAAGTAAAGATTGATTTTACTTAATTTCTTTTGGTTATTAATTACGTTTATATTTTTTTACTTAATTAATATATTTGGTTGGTAATTCACTCAAGTCTTTTTATTTGATTATACTTTTGTGTTATTAAGTAATAATTATTTTTTACTCCTCCCCAAGTTCAGTGATGCTTCAACATGTGCAGTGTAATGATTGCATGTGGGGATAGCAAGTACAGTCTGCTTTTATAGGTATCTGCACATGTGCATGTGATGACCTCTGCACCAGTTGGTGCCCAGCATTTGATAAATGCATACAGCCTGCTGTGTGGTAATTGCAGTACTCACTGTCATAGCAACCCAGTGCTATAAATTGTTAAGTTTTGGAGGAGTAGCCCTTTCAGATTTCTAGAGTGGGGCCCATGCTTGTTTGCTGTGGACACTGTTGTTTAAGTCAGAAGGTTGGTATACTTCTTATATCTGAAGCTAGAGGTGTAGACAGTGATATACATGTTGTACTCAGACCTGACTGTTGCCACTTCCAGTACAGAGCTATCAGTGTAGAGTTTAACTCACCCCTACAAATGCTTACACAAGATATATGTGAGTATGTAGTTTCTTTTCTACTTATGTAATTAACTGCCATACAAAAGTAGTTATTGAGAAGTATTCCTTTGACACATGAACTGTTTGTAAACTGTTATACTGTGCATATTGATGTACTCACTTCTGCAGGGTTTGTGTATTTTTATTGTTGACATTAACACAGGATTCTCAGGTAAACTGGACAATTCCACTTCTGAGTATGCCTAGCTACATCTTTGGTTGACCCTAAACACACATGTATATTTAAAATTGGGGGGGGGGGTGCAGACATACAGAGAGCATTACATCTTATTGTGTGAGTGTTATCTTACTGGACTTAAAGGATTGGTGTGCACCTGTTAGTTTATCAAGGCAGGTGGTCTGTCTGCATAGCTCCCAACTGTAAACATATCCAGATGGTAGCCAGATGTTAGCCTGTTATTCTTTATCTGTGCAACCCACAGGTGTTTTCAGCACTGGTACAATGGCATTATTACAGTCAGTTGCCACGAGTACATGGCTACATCCTTTGGTATTTCTGTGTTGTACTCCTACATAAGAGTATGCTTGTAGAAGTCCTCACAAAGCTATTTGCAGAGTGTGTAACAGCAGATAAGCTCATATGCCTGTGGGTTTGTGCCTCTACCAGGCCTATGAAACACTCAGATACATATTTGCTTGAAGTCAGGGATAGGTAGTTAAAAGTGAGGTACACCTTCCTACTAATAGAGACAGTAAGTGTAAACTTGAGTGAAGCAGTGCATATGGATTAGTACTCCTTTTATGAAGTACAAGCGGTGTCTACTGTTATTATTGTCATTATTCATTGTGTAATACACCACCTCTCTGACTAACGTCAGTACTTTTCAGAAGGATTCAGAGGGACACAGCTAAATTATGTTTCACAATCAGGGACATCCCTGAAAAGTAGTCACAGTTAGGTAGTATGGCCTCTGCCCTAATCAGATATGCTAGTGTTTGTCCTGCTATGATACTGTGTGGGGGTTGTAAAGTGCCTCTATAACATTATTTGCTGCTAGAATGGCTGCTTCTCTTATCACAGTCATGTAATGCAATTCCACAACAATTGCTGGTAAAGATCCACAGAACAAGCTTAGTGCTATGGCTTTCCTATTTTTCCTTTACATTCACTCATTGTATTGCATGATATATTTATTTCAGCACCAAGTTATTGTATATTTGCTGTGGCTTAGTGGTACTTCATGCAGTCAAGTGTATCCAAGGTCTGGGGTTCGAGACTGACAGAGGTGTTTTATTTTGCTGCTGAGCAGAACAAGGGCCCTGACATACAGAGTGATTAAGGCACTTTTAAGCAGTTGTAAGTGGGTTTGTGTGAGTTTGCATGATGCTAAGCTTAGCGCACACATGCACACACTCACTCAAACCTGCTAACTACTGCTTAAAAGTGCTTACTCATAGGTTCATAGGTTCATAGGTTTATACTAGGCTATCTGCCCTAAGGCATTTATAAGCCTAGCCCAAAGTTTTGTGGCTTACGCCACCCCTTATATGAAAAAATACTGTACCCATTAGTTTGTTGTGCCTCTGTCCAGCAGTGACACAGAGATAATTCCCGGGGTAAACCTACGATCTCCCATCCACAGGTCAAGATTTCTCTTGAGCAGAGCCAGCGAGGTGCTCTGCCTCACATGGACCGGGATTTTATTCCACAGCATAGGGAGTCTCTGAGTGATAAATCTATCCCTCTAGCACATCCTATTTATATCTGTGCTAAGGTTTAAGTCGCTTGCTCTAGTGGTTTTGGTGGATTTGGATTTTTTGAGGTAGAGCATGTCCATTAATTCCGGGTTGGACATGGCCTTGTATGTCAGGCACATGTCACCTCTGAGCAGACAGTATGCGACTGAATAGAGCTGGAGTTTCTTCGATCTGGCAGCATATGACAGATTTTGGAGTCCCTTTATCCTTTTAGAGAGGAACTTTTGGGGTCTCTCCAATTGCTGCAGATGTCGGGTGAGATACATCCCGAATGGGGCATTGTACTCGATCATTGGTCTGATAAGTGAAGAGTACAGGGGAACAATGACCTCACTAGATCTGGATGTGAATCCCTTCATGATCAGGTGGGCAATGTAGAAGGTCTTTCTAACCACTTTAGCAACGTGAGTGTCAAAAGAAAGGCCACTGTCAACCTGGGTCCCCAGGTCCCTGATAACCTCTTCTGTGCTTAGTGGATTGCCACCTATATGGTAGCTTGGGGTTACCTTGTTTTTCCCGAAGGGTATGACTATACATTTTTTGGCGTTTAACTTCAGGCCATGGCTCTGGCACCAGCTGTCTGTTTCCGTGAGTCCCTTCTGAAGGATATCCGTGTCTGATGCACTTTCCACTATGGCGCCCAGTTTGCAGTCGTCTGCAAACTTTGTCAGCCAAAGTCCTCCCATGTTGGCCTGCACTTCTGAGAAGTAGATGCCGAACAATAGGGGGCCAAGGACCGAGCCCTGTGGGACAGCACTTGTGACCGGCTTGGAGTCTGACATAGCGCCAGCAACTCTAACCCTGTGGGTTCTGTCCTTAAGCCAGTTTGCAACCCATCTTGTGACATATGGGTTTACATTTAAGCTGGTAAGTTTTTCTACAATACCCGAGTGGGGTATTGTGTCGAAAGCCTTTGCAAGGTCAAGGTAGGCTGTATGGACTGCCTTTCCCTCATCAATGGCCTTGGTGACTGTTTCAAAGAAGTCAACCAAGTTCAAAAGGCATGATCTGACTTTGACGAAGCCAAACTGGGTCGGGTCCAATGTCTGCAAGTCCCCTATATCTTTGTTTATGAGCTCCATTATGATCCTCTTCATAGCTTTGCAGACTAGACTTGTTAAGCTAATGGGGCGGTAATTACCAGGGTCCGTAGAGGCACCGCCTTTGTGGAGTGGGACCACAGTTGCCGTACGCCACTCCTTGGGCACGTATCCTGTGGTAAGGCTGAGATTAAACAGCTGCCTTAAGTGCGGGTTTAATTCCTCATTTAGCTCGTGTAGCACACAGCCAGGGACACCATCCAGTCCCATTGATGCTGTGTTTTTAGCTTTAGAGAGAGCAGCTTTCACCTGCGCATTTGAGATGTCTGGGAGGCTACACTCCGCTGGGATAGTTATCTCTCCTTTAGGGGGGGAGAGGGGGCTGAAGTTTGCACTGAACCTGTCTGCCAGTATGTTGGCAATGTCTGTGGGTTCAGTGATTTTTGTATCATTTTGGACTAATTCTGAGCATATCTGGGCATTTCCACCCAGGTTCCTAACATAGCTGAAAAAGGCCTTATGATTGTCCTTTGAATCCATGGCAATTTTTCTCTCAAAATTGGCCTTAGCTGATTTTATGAGTGCTCATATTTTTTTACTAATAATGATCAGGGGTGACTTCCCTTTTATGGATTTTGTTCTATCATGTAATAGCTTTCTCCTCTTATTGTAAAGTTTGTTAATGGCTGGGGTCCACCAGACTGGACGTTTGCCCTTTGTGGAAAGAGTCTTGGTTTTATTTGGGATTGCCTGATCCATGCAGTCCTGGAGGTGTTCATAGAAGGCATTTGTAAGGGCTTCTGCAGCTTGGGTTGTGGTTTCCACTGGCTCAGGGGCCTTGAAGGATACCACACCAGTCTTGAGTAGTGTGAAGTTTGCTTTAGAGAAGTTCTTCACTGTGGTCTTTTTAGTTTGGGGTGGGGGGATGTGGATTTCCAGTGAGATTAGTTTATGATCAGATCTCACCAATGAGGGATATACTTCCAGTGTGGAGCATTTTGTCCCCATTTTTGTGATAATGAGATCTAATATATTTTCTCCTCTCGTGGGAACAGTGACTAGCTGTTCCATGGCATTTGAATTTATGAACTCCAGGAACCGTTGGGCTAGAAAGTTAGGGCTTGAGTAATGTTCCCAGTCTATATTCGGGTAGTTGAAGTCACCCAATATGATGGTGTTTGGAGATACATTTATACCCTCCAGTGTCTTCAGGAAGGCTGTGTGGGTTCCTGAGTTTGAGAGGGTGGCCTGTAGCATGCTACAATTTGTAGAGCAGTTTTGCCTATGGTTAGTTGCACCTGGATGGTTTCCGAAGCTTCGTGCATTGCCACCAATCTGGAGGTGTGGGTATCCTTTATGAATATGGATACACCCTCTCCTTTTGTAGTGTGGTCCGAGTTTTGGGGCAGGAATGCATGATATGAGGTAAAACCTAATAGTGCCGGGGTGCTCTCAGGAGCCTTGAACCAGGTTTCAGTTACAGCACAGACATCGATGTTCTCCATACTGAGAAGGGCCTCGAGTGTGCGCATTTTGAGATTTAGACTTCTGGCATTGAGCAGCATTACCCTCAGTTTCTTCCCATTTTTGTTTTCTAGGGTGGTAGGTTTAGAATTTGAGCCTTGCCTAAAAAAGGCACTATGGGGGTGGCAAGAGCCTTAGCCAATATCCGGAATCCCAGCGGTGACAGGTGCAAGCCGTCCCTTGCGAAGCAGCGTGGCTTGTCAAGCATGTCATCCCAGGCAGCCAGACACTGGATCCCCTTTGAATGACACCAGACATTAAGCCAATTGTTAAAGCTGATCATCTTGTCTCTATATTGTGGCATCATTCTTGGTGAAGGAAGGATACTGCTCAGGGTCAGGGTCATACCTGCCTGGGCTACATAATCAGAGAGCTCCTCTATGTCTCTTTTCATGTAGTCCAGGGAGGTACGTCTCAGGTCGTTCACACCAGCATGGACAATGACTGTGTCATATTTGTACTTGCCGTGGAGTGACCCGAGTGCTTGTGTTATGTGACAGATTCTAGCGCCCGATAGGCAGCTTACTGTGACCCTCTCCTTATTCAGCCTGGTGAGTGGGACGTCAGTGTGTCTGACTATGGAGTCACTTATGACAAGTATGTTTGGTGTTGTATTTGGCCTTAAGGGCTGTGACTGCTTTGCACACTGATTTTGTGGTTTATGTGTTGCTTGTGGGGTGTCTTGAGGTAGCAGTTGTTTGGGTGTCTGCTTTGGAGGCCTCTGCTGTTTAGGTAAATTTTTACTCAGAGCCTCCAAGTATGTCTTTGTGTGTTTATGTGTTTGATTCAGTGGTGTGGTAGCATTATGTGAGGCTGGTTTTGTGGTGTGTGTAGTTGCCTTCTCCTCCTGTCTGGTCTTGCCAGTCCTGAGTTGAGAGAGCTCAGCCTCCAGTTTGGCTAAATAGCTGCATCTCTCGCAAGTATTTGTGTTATGTGGGAGGAGGAGAGGGTTGTCTCTGTACATGAGGCAGTTATAACATTGCCTCAAGATTCCCAGATTCACCAGCTGGACTGGAGAGGAGATTGACAACTGACCTTTGGACATGCTAGAATAATATTGGGAATTCCTTAATAATTGAAAACAAGGGCCAGTGGGGAGTGAGGGTATAGTGCTTTTAATTTTTAGTGCTGACTTATATAATTGCTTTAGTGAGCAAGTGCCAGGTAACTTGAGTGCAATGTGTTACAAGTAACTAAATGCAAAAACGACAAACAGTAACTTTCTTTCAAGTGAAACAAGGAAATAAGTACAGTAAGCAATGCAGATATCACTAGTGATCCACAGAAGCGCTGAGAAGCCGCATATTAGGTGGAATTAGCATTCCAGGGAAATAACAAGCAAACAAACAACAAACATATAAACAAAGCTAGATTCAGCAGGCCTGGATCTAGTCTATGCTACAGCAAACAAGGTGTACCAATTTCAGTAAGATACAGTCAAATATTCAGGCACTATAAACCTTTAACCAGAAATTCCCAGCTCAGAAGGGCAGAGTCCAGCCTCTTCTCCCACAAGAGTGCAGACCACGAACCTTCTTAATGTAAAATAACTGGCCTGAAGCCCAAGTGCTTAAACCAGAACTAATACACTTGGACACTAGGCTCTCAATCAACAGTTCCCAACTTAGAAGGATGAAAGCTACCTGTCCTGCCACCACAGTGCTTGCCACAAACCTTCCTAATGTAAAACAACTGGTCTGAAGCCCAAGTGCTTAATCCAAAAGACTTAGAATGATAGCTACACTTTAATCAAGTTACAACCAAGCAGTGATAAATACAATTGAATACTTTAGAGAATGTCTGGATTAGTGCTCAAGTTACACAAACAAAGCTAGATCCAGCAGGCCCGAATCCAGTCTATGCCACAGCAAACAAGGCGCACCAACTTCAGTAAGAAGCAGTTCAGATATGCATGCACTATAAGCCTTTAACCAGAAATTCCCAGCTCAAAAGGGCAGAGTCCAGCCTCTCCTCCCACAAGAGTGCAGACCACGAAACCTCTTAATGTAAAATAACTGGCCTGAAAGCCCAAGTGCTTAAATAAACCAGAATTAATACACTTTTAGAATAACAGACACTGAGCCCTCAATCAGCAGTTCCCAACCTAGAAGGATGTAAGCTACCTGTTCTGCCACAACAGTGCAGACCACAAACCCTCTCAGTGCAAAACAACTGGTCCGAAGCCCAAGTGTTTAAACCAAAAGGCTTAGAATGAGTTACACCAAGCAGTAATAAATACAACTGAGTATTTTTAAGATGATGCAAAAGTAAAATGAAGTAGGTAGAAACACAAGTACAGTAAAAGCAGATGGATTTTTTTTTTTTTTTTTAATCTGAACAAGTGCTGAGATCAAAGAAACAGATTTGAGTGCTGAAACTAGAAAACTGGCTAGTTATAAGAAAAAAAACAAGCTAGAAGGCTTCCCTCAAACACAGAAGGGCTTGGGGGCTCAGAAGCCTACAAATAGTCTATACAACTTAACAGGAAAGGCAGGAAATAAGCTTAATTTTGTTTTTTTTTTTTTGTCTGTTTCCCAGATGCTCTCTTTGTACACAGTAGGAGTGCCTGAAATCATAATATGATCTCACTGCACTCAGTTGAGTGAGCAAATGAGATGGGCCCAGAGGCAGGCTGAGGGGCGGGCAGTTTCAAGGCCACTAAGATTAACACCCAAACAAAAACAGGGAGTGTGGGTGGGAATAACTGAAGAGCTAACCCCCATGCTAATTTAAGAAAAGAAAATGGGGAGATAGGAAAGTAGTGAAAAAGGGGGCACAAAGAGGGAAAGACAGTGGGGAAACCAGCTCAGGATGTGCAGGATGGGTGTAGGGAAGGTCCATAGCTGCCCATTTCTTTACCAGCAACAGCTGTGCATATGTTACAAATTTGGAGTGAAATTTGAAACCTTCCACCCCTGAGAGAGGGTTGAGGATAACTAAGTATGTTGTACTGTCAATTCTAATTATCAGTTTACATGTCCACCAGACATGTGTGCGAAATAGGCAGCTATGTATGGGGCGTACTTTTTTTTTGGGAACAGATTGCCCTTTTTTTTTTTTTTCAGATGAGAGTGGAATGTGAGGTAGAGGAAGTAGGTATATTTGGGGGAGTAGGTTGGGGAGGTAAACAGACAAGACAAACAAGACACATACAGGGGTGGAGTATGACACATGGGGTGAACACAACTGACAGGGACGGATGTTTGGAAATCGAAGCCCATGAGCCCACAGATGGTAACAGTGGGACTGATATCCCCACCCATGGGCAGTCACCACTGCACCTTCACAGCCCCGAGGGTGGCTGTGCTGGGGGCTGCGTAGGAGGGGCAGACTCACCCATGAGTCATGCCACTCTCGCCTCGAGCTGGCATAGGGGATCAGCGACTAAACGCTGGATCTCCCTGTGCACCACAACCCGGACCCTTCGGAGGGTGACAGGTGGCCCTTCTCCACCCATGCTTGCAGGGGGGGTGAGCCCCATCCCCTGCAGCTCTTCCACCCAAAGGTGGCACAGGACCAACAGAGGAGGGTAGCCTGGGCTGGGCACCAGACCTGCTGGTGCCAGGTGCAATTGCCAGCTCAGGAGGGACAGGTGGGTCCGCTGGGACCGGCCTTCCCATATGTTCTGTGATTAGATGTGTTTAATTACAACATAGACAACAGCATTCCAAATTAGTTGTAACAGCATGCAGTAATATTCCCATTAACCCAACACACCAGGGTTCCAACAGTTGAACAGCAAGCATAACACATGCATATATTGAATGACAGTGGACATTACAACAGCATGCAGGGATGACTGGTGGCAACAGTCCACCAAGACTGTGGTGTTTGAACAGGGCACATGCATCAAAGTAAATGCAGATATTTATAGAACAATAGGACATATGCCCCAACAAATGTTTTGAGATTAGACATACCCATTGAGTTGTGGAATTGCATTGTTTATGCACATAGAGTAGGGTGTAAAAAGAAACCTCCATTAACATCTTATAAGTACTTTTACTCAACACTACATTCCTATTGACTGCAGGTGTATATCCTCTACATGTATTATTACACTAGGCAACATGCATTAGGTTGTGTAATGGGTTTGGCTAGTTCATTATATACCTGACCTATATCTGACATACTAACTGTCCAAGATGCAGATGTTACTGCTACATAGTTATATTTTTTAATTATATTTATGTATCTACATATCTGGATGTGTTCACGTGACATTTTCAGTTAATTTTCTACAGAGCCCTACATTTCATGTAGCACACTCACATTTCTGGGGAACACATTGACAAGCTACTTGTGTGCCAGATTTACCTATGCATGCCAGCCATTTACCAACTGTTGAGGACTGTATATATGCTTCACAGCTACTGGCACTTCCTTCATCCACTTTATATGGGACTGACCAACTGTGGGTTGACAGCAATTAATACAACAGTACTATTTATTTAATGCAAGGGTGCAACAACATTTCAAAGTAAGTGACACAGACACACTCCAAGTATTATACCTTTATTAATTACATTATACACTTTTCTACAGGCTTTCTCCTTTATTTGATATTACAGTGCATATGGAAGACTTATTCAAGACATATTATACCTTTATTAATAGGTTACAACACTCTTTTTAAGGCTCGCTCACTTATTTTATATGACAGTACATGCAGAGATAGTATTCCAGACTTATTTTACCTTTATTAACGGGTTACTACACTCTATTTCTGGCTCTCTTTCTTATTTTATATAACAGTACATGCAGAGAAATTATTCAGGGCATTTTATGGCTGTATTATTGGGCTACAACACTTTGTTCAGGCTCTCTCACATATTTTATATAACAATACATGCAGAATAATTACTAACCTGCCTGGTGGTGCAGCCTTAGCAGCCTATCTGCATAGGCTTGCTGATTCACAGCACGGACACCTGCAGCTGTGAAGTAAATGAAGGAATATTGAGACATACCTATCCATTATATAGACTATATTAGCATGTCTTACATACTGCATTCCATGGCTACCTACTCAGTAGTGGGGCATCTTGCATGTGATGAGCCTCCTGGATCCATTGGTTCAGTAGATCTTGCTTCCATCTCTTCAGGTCTTCATGGTGGTGAGGGACCTGCTCACCAGTCTGAGGGATGCCTGTGGCACTGGTGAGATCATGCGCCTACCGGTTCCAAGCCTCTGCTTTGTACTCTGTCCCTTGGAACTGGCCCTGCAGGAGTCTAGACTCATGAAGGTGGACAAGGAGCCAAACCATGTATTTTGACTCCTCGATGCCCCAGCATTGCACTTGAAAGTGAGTACCCTCTCCAGCACCAGATATTCTAACTGCAGATGGGAGCTACAATCAGTTATGGCGAGTATTCCCACCTATGGAGCTTAAATATGCCTCATTTCTCACACTTTTTTGTGATTGGTCATTTTTGAAAATTCTCTGCTGACTGCAGACCTGCTTAGCAATGGTTAATCTACCATTTATAAGTATATGTATGTTAACAGTGGATGTTTATCCTAAGCTGTCATGGCTTAGTGGTTCAGTACTTTGATTATGGTGCACAGTGTCCGGGGTTCGAATCTTGTCATTGTTTTTTATTTTACTACTGTCCAGAGAGGCTAGTGGATGTGGCTGTGTTTAGGCAACTTTGCTCTACGTTGCTTCACGTTGCCCTACGGTGCGCTGGTTAGCGCGGTGTGCAGCTCCGTGCAAACTTATTGTGCTGGGTAAAGCGCTGCTTAGCTATGGGCAACTATATTGCGCTGGGTAAAGCTCTGCTTAGCTATGGGCAACTATATTGCGCTGGGTAAAGCGCTGCTTAACTACGGGCAACTAGATTGCACTGGGTAAAGTGCTGCTACAACAAGTATTTCTTGTTGTACTTTTATTATAATCTTTTCTGTTAATTTCTAATTTTTAAATCTTTAAATTTTTAATTTTTCATTTTTAAATTTTTAGTTCTATAATTGCCGGAGCTTTTCTCCCCGGGCCTCTACTGAAAATGGAAATATATCCAGTTAGATTAGCCCAGTTAACAAAAGTAAAATAAATAAATAAATAAATAAATAAATAAATAAAAGTATTATTATAGATTGATTTTAACAGACATATGGGAAAAGTTTTGTATGTGTTTAGTACTTGTTTAGAGTGATGGGTATATTTATTGGGGGAGGTTCAAAGATGTGTTAATTTATGAGTTGTTGCCTTTAATAGCTGGTGCTTTAAGGTGAATGGGGTAATTGAACACCAGATTCTGATGAAGTCCCTGCTTGAAGGGAAGAAAGCGCTCAATCTGTGTGTGCTAATCTGTGTGCACAGTTTTAGCTGTAGAGTTCTTCGTGTTTGCTGTGAAAATGTCCATGTTGTTGTGGATTTGTACAACAATTAAGTGGGTTTGGTCTGTGCAGCAGCAGTGTGACTTATTATATATTAATAAATAAATAAATAAAACTATGCACATAGCAGTATAAATATCCTAGTTAATATAGATGCGTTAATCTAATAAAAATTAAATAAAAATTGACATTAATCTTATAAAAACAGTAACTTTGGCTGCATATTTACTCCCAGCATACTAATTAATGCACAGAACATAGTAATATGTCAATGGATTAAACAAAAATACAAACATGTAATATATTGCACAACATCCTCTTTAGATGGCTTCATGCTCATTTCCCTATATCCGCATCTGTAATATGGGATTAATAGTGATATAATCATTAAGTCCAGGGAAATTTAAAGCATCGGTCAGTAACTGCCATCCAGTCTCTCTATATCCTAAAAGGGCTTTAATATTACCCACTCTTGGTCCTATTTTGACCTGTTTGAGAATGGCAAATTTAAAAGTGTATTCATTTTTTTTCATCTCAATGTGCCTATAAATTATTACACTGGAAAAACTGAGAGATATTTCAAGAATAGGATTTACAACCATTTGTATAATATTATTAAAAAAGACAAAAACCAAAGCCCTATATAGGCAGATTGAAATGAAAGGAAATGAACACACTTTTAAATTTGCCATTCTTGAACAGGTTAAAATAGGACCAAGAGGGGACAATATTAAAGCCCTTTTAGGATATAGAGAGACTAGATGGCAGTTATTGACAGATGCTTTAAATTTCCCTGAACTTAATGATTATATCACTATTAAGCCCATATTACAGATGCAGATATAGGGAAATGAGGATATTGTGCAATATATTGCATTTCTGTATTTTTGTTTAATCCATTGACATATTACTATGACATATTAATATGTTTTGTGCATTAACTAGTACACTGGGAGTAAATATGCAGCCACAGTTACTGTTTTTATAACATTAATTTAAATTTTTATTTAATTTTTATTAAATTAACGCATATATATTAACTAGGATATTTATACTGCTATGTGCATCATTTTATTTATTTATTAAGTTTATCAATTTATGGTAAAAAATAGTGCGTTAGGACTTTTAATCATGTTTCAAACTTAATATGCATTGTGTGGATGAACCATAGTATCCAATAGCTTTATTATTTAATTAGTAATATAAAATGTTTTGTAAATATTGTTTTGGCACCAAAATGGCTTATAAATAGTGTAATTAACTGTTAATTGATATTCTGATGAAGTCCACATCCTTGTGGATGAAAGCGCTTAATCTTGTGTTGGTGAATTAAAGAATTTAGCAAAAGGCTACTGTTTTGAAGGGTGCATTTTTTCAGTGAATCCTCTTCTGTTTGGGCAAGTTATTTGTTTCACTTTGGACTTACTTGGTTGTTTGCACTCTCAGGTGTTATTTACTTGGTTGTGGTATGGATTCTACAGAAAGCTTGCCTTTAAATGCATTTCCGGTGAGACAAAATGACATACAATTACTTCAGTCAGACGTCTCCACATTGAAGGGGGAGGTCATCCGGTTGCTAGAAATGTTTACCCAATTAGGGAACAAGGAGAATGGTACACGTCAAATGCTGCAGTCGGTGGCGTTAATAGCAGGAAGTCAAGCCAAGTGCCTAATGGCCAGTGTAATGGCATTGGCGGATTAAATGCTATGGATGGTCTTGATCTGCACATAAATATGGAGGTCAACAATAGTCAGATTACGGAAAAGGAATACACATTTGACTTTTCTTTTTATAATGTGGATGAGGAACAGATAAGAACTGGGACTAAACCTAAATGGAACGCTCAGTTTAAAATGTATTCTACTGCCCACGTGGATGCATTAAAAGCAAATCAAGGTACTCTAAGGCAAAGCTCTAGTCCCAGAGCAAATGCCAAAGAATTAACTGGAATTGGGCTGAGTAGCACCCATTTGAATGAATTCTTTAAGAGTGAATATGATTTTAAAACCTTTAACCGAACATCTATATCTAATGTAAATGAGGATGGCTTTGTGACTAATGGTTCACTTAAAGACCTTATACACTTGTTTGGTAAAAAACTGGGTATGAATAAAGGTTTAAAGATAGATAATGCATATCTTAACCAATGTCTTTCATTGAAAATAATACCAGTGGGTTTGCGTTTTTTTTAAGATGCCTGTGGGTATTGAATTAAATGAAGCTGTTTGTAGTGAATTTAATTTTTTATTTCATCAGTTTGGTTTTGATTTTATGAAACTTTTAATGAAGAAAAATTATGAACATCTATGTGTACTAATGGATGAAGTAGAAAAATTTAATAATGCTATTACTCACGATTTATTATATAGTCAATGGGATAAATTACATTTAAAACAATTTGATATTGCTGATAAAAATGCACACTCTATTTTTAGTAAGAAATGTAAGAAAATTAGAAGAGATGTGGAACATTTCAAAAATGACAAGTTTTATCCATGGAAAATAAATAAGAATAGTCAGAATTACGCTAATGACAGGGATAAAGAAGGCGAATATGATCGAAATGTTGAGGAGTCTAATTACAAACAATGAAGACACAATTCAAATTTTTGGGGGGGGGGTGGAAACAATATCATCACAAGAACTGGAGGAAGGATTGGAACTAGAAGCAGGGCAAACCCCATTAGGTTCAGGAGCAACAAATGGACAATGGATGGGGGATAGACAATCAGTGGCAGGTATTGAATATGTGTAGAAAAGGAACTTGATACTCTGGTTTATGAAGGCTACGCCCACCACACCCTCCCCAACTATATATAATAACTCCAGGATTGCGCTACAGTGGGGAAACGGCCATAATGCTTTTAATTTCATGTGTCATTATTATGAATAATAGTATATCTATATATATGGCTATACCTATGTCTACATTTACATCTATATTTGTATCTGTATCTATAAATATGGTCATGTTGTATGGTTGCATATAATTGTTGCCTTGCACATGTAATAGCAAGCATTCTTTTTTATTAAAATAAAGTCTTATTTCTTTTATATGCATATATATCTATTTATCTGGGGTGTGGGGGTTAGCTCCCCCATAATAGGTTTTCTTTTTGTTTTTATTATTTTATTTATTCTTTTTTAATCATAATTCAAACTTTCTTATTAATGCCTCTCTCTCTCTCTCTCTCTCTATATATATATATATATATATATATATCACGATAGATATAGATAGACATAGAAACTAAGTAACTGAACACAATGATTCTTCCACAAAGACCAATAACATCCACAATTGAGCTGTTTCAACCTTTTCAACTTGCTTAAAAAAGTACGGACACCACATCTAGCACTTTCATTCACTTTATTGTCTGTGAACTTCCTCAGAAACAGTTTGAACTCCACCCCAAGCACTTTTTATAGTAAAAAATGATCACACAATAACAAATTTCATATGCACAATTAATTATCAATACATTAATTAATGACATAAAAACTAATTTTAACAAATATAAACTTAAAAATATTCATTGTTTCATTTGTATAAAACATTTTATATTAATGGTTTCATTTAAACCAGGGGCATAGTCTGCTCCTAAATGTAATTGCCAAATAGATTCCTTACATTCCAAAATAACCTTACTGTCGCCCATAAAAACATTTTTACTAACACTATCTAATACTGAAAATGCAAACTTCTTAAAATCTTTGCAGACAGTAGAATATCTACCTAGTGCATTTCTTTGATCTTTTTTCATTACTGCCAAAAAGATGTTTAATAATTATTTTCTTTAAACATCTTGTGGTCATGCCTACATAATAACTGGGGCATGAAAAACATTGGGCAACATACACCACCATTTCACTATTGCATGTGTTGTAATTTTTGCACCAAAATGTTTTACTAATATATATAAAGTAAACAGATGAGGAAATGCGTAATAACCTACAATATCTACCATTATTACAAGCGTAGGTCCCTTTAGTCACAATATTTCTACCTCCACTGGTATTTTTGTTAATTCCACATTCTAATAAACTTGTGATGTTATTTACCTTCTTAAATGTGAAATATGGTCATTCACCTATAATTTTTCTAAGGTTCTGATTACCCATCAGTACTATCCAATTATCTACAACGATGTTCTTAATACACCACATTTAATTTGTAATGGGTAATACAAATGCACACGAAAATTCTCTGTTATTACTGTCAACATTTCTATTTTGCAAATTATTCTGTGTAGAATATTTCTTTTGATGAAATAAAATAGGACTAGCTTTACTTTTTCTTAAAACTGTCACTTCATTTTCTATAAGTTCTGGTAGTGACTTATCATAGCCTCTTGTAAAAAAAATGTCCTTAGGATCTGCATTTCTTTAATAAAAATATCGTCTTGAGATGTCAATCTACTAAGTCTAATAAGTTGTCCCTTGATGACTCCTTTTTTCATGTGAAATGGATGTAGACTTTCCTTGTGTAAATATTGATTTGCAAAAGTTGATTTCCTATAGATGTTACTAATAAACTTTTTGGAACTGTGATCATATGTCAAATGTAAATCAAGGAAATCTATGCTATTACCATACCCTCCTATAGTAAACTTTAAGAAATTGGTAGTATTATTTAGATACTCAACAAATTTTTCAAAAACTTCAGAGGTGCCTTGCCAAAGGAAGAACAAATTGTCAATGTATAGATGATAAAACAGAATATTTTTTCAAAAGTACTGTTTTCAATAAATTTGTCTTTCCAGTAGGCCATTACTAAATTTGCATAAGCTGGGGCAACCTTTGCACCCATGGCCACTCCTGAGGTTTGCTTGTATAGCTGGTTGTTAAATTAAAAAAAAAATTTCTAAAACCAATTCCATGAGGGTACAGATTGTGTTGATTTTAGATCTGTCAAGCACACTTTATTTAGTCAAATATTCCCTTAAAAATTCAATTCCTATCTCATGATCAGTACATGTGTAAAGTGAAGTAACATCCAATGATGCAAAAAAAAGTCTACACTTGTCACATTTATCTCTCTTAAATATTTCAACAAATGCCAAGAATCTTTCAAATAAAATTTTGAAGCTTGCATAATGGGATTAAGAAAAAAGTCTAACCAAGTGGACAAAGTTTCAGTTTTAGATCTAGCAGCTGATATGATAGGTCTAAAAGGAGGTTTTAGGTTATTTTTCTGTATTTTAGGAATGCCAAAAAGAACAGCCATTTTGGGATGTTCAACTTTTAAGTATGTGTAACTTTGGTAATCTATTTCACCTTGACAAAGCATATCAAATAGACAAATGTCTAAATGTAAAAACCTTTCATTGATAAAATTAATAACCACCACTTTATAAGTATTCTCATCCTTTAACATATTTTCTATAGAACTACTGCAATCAATCTTGTCCATAACAGCATTTTTTCCACCTTTATCTGCTTTCATTACTATGACTATTGTCACACAAAGTTTTCAATGCCTTAGCTTCTAAATCATTCAAATTGTAAGTATTTCTATCAGGTTTAATAGCTCTAATACCTGTTTTACATAACGTTTGAAATACTTGAAGTGTACCTAGTAAAGGTGGATTAAATGTATTTGCTTTTTTAGGGCCCATATTTGGGGTACCCCAACTAATGTCTTGCATAATATACTTTAGATTTAATTTTCTTAAAGCCAATCTGAAGTCAACAATAACTCTAGCTAAATTAAATGAATACAAGGAATAAAAAAAAAACCTTTTTTAAGGAGCTCTATTGTAGGTTGTGATAAAACAGTTCCAGACAAGTTTAAAATCTCTATATCATATCCAGTAATGTCACATCTCCCTACCATTTCTTTCTGCTCTTGCCTCTTCCCTTTCCTTTGTTCTGTACCACTTTGGACCACGTTGGTCCTCGTTTGTTCCCCTGCTTGTCTACTAAAAAAGTGGGGGGGGCACATTGTTAGAGGTACTTGCTCCTTGATTAACACTAGAATTAGTGACATCATTAGTCTTGTGCATTTCAATAGTTTCACTGCCTTCTACATTACCTGTAGTGTTGTTATTACCACCACCAAGTGAACCATGTACATTGTTATTATTTACAACATCATTAGAAATAGGACATGAATTAAAATTGTTGTTAACAATAACATTATTTTGATAGTCATTATATTTCATTGTATTGTTATTCTTGCTGTGTAAGCAGTCTTATTGCCATAGGCAAAAATGTCCCGCCTCATTTTCTTCTGTTTTCTTGCCACTATCGTGGCTCTTTGTCTATCTGCTTTTGCTACTATACCACAGTACAAATTGTTAAACAATGAAAGTATACACCTTATACTAACTAAATGTACACATCCTCATGAAGAAAACATACAACCTCCAACTCCTCTCGACACTCACCAAATATAAATATATGCAGCTATATATAATTAACTAACTCCTCAGTATATGACCAAACTAACAGTAAAGCTTCACTACAAGACTGAATCCTCACATCCTGATAATATCACCCACACTAGCACCATTGCTGATATCTTTAGCGACCATCGACCTACATATGCTACCAGAGGTACAAACCACAATCCCAAAAAAAAAACACAATTTTAATCTATCTCACCATCTGTTTTCCTTCAACAAAATAACTTAATTTTTACTTAAAATGTTTCAGTTGGAATATACTAAAAAATTCTTCCTTTAGAGGAAGCCATAGCACACTTTCATTAACATCTTTCTCAATATTCTAAACATCTAAGTCTCAATTTGCAAGAAAAAGTTAAAGCCACCTCTGCCCCTGAGCTAACAATAAACAATATTTAACCAAAATGGGAATGAGACAAAGCATAGAAAAATTTCTCAGCCAGAAAACTACTCAAAACTTTCATTACTTTAGACATTAGAGAAACCACTAAATTCGGTCATGTATCACAGTTGGACGCACTGCCACAGTCGACAAAAAACTCAATGAAACAACCTTAACCTTTTCTAGAAAAATATGAAACGCCTCTTAAATACCAACAGAACCTCCCAACTAATGTATTCACCAATGAATCAGCTCAACCCACTGCATGCAGACTTAATCCTTATTTATACAGACTACAGCTTCATTTTAACAGATACCAATATTCCCAACCCTGCTGCACTACATGCAACCAAGAACTCTAATCCCACCTTCACCCTTAATTCTGTCCCACTTTCCACAATCAGAAAACATAATGACAACCTTTCAGCAGCTCTCAGGGTAGTTGCCAATGTTCTTGCATGCTCTATGGCTTTTCTCACTATTAGATCTATGCAGGAGTACCACATCTTATCTGTGTGAAAATAATCTTGCATCAGTACATTACACAATGCTGGCAATTCTGTTAAACTGTTTTGTTACAGGAAAATCAGCATCTTTCCTCCTCTGTTGAAAAATCTTGAGAAGTGCATTCACTTTTAATTGCTTAAGTATCTTCTGGACTCAAATCTCCTATGCCTTAAGAAACATAGCTAAAGACTTTTCTATAACACAAGCACAACATTTCTCCCTGTCCTATCGCTTCAGCTCAGTGTACTGAGTATAGATAGAGCATTTGTGAAGGCCTACTCCCTTAGTTCCTTAATCTTGTACTATCTTCTGTTTCCTCCTACTCCACTTAACAAAAAAAGTTTACATTTTATTCAGCTGCTTTTACTGCAATTGTGTTTTTCCTACTTTATTACCTTATTTTACTTTGTTCTCTTAAGTGTTCAAGTGCTTTTATTCTGCTGCATTTATTACCGCTTGTTAGCAACTTGATTAAATGTATCTGTTATTCTAGCATCTTAGTTTTGGTTTTAGCACTTGTTCTTCAAGCCAGTTACTTTACATTTAACAAGGTCTTATGGTCTACACTCTTCTGAGCAAACCCTTATCAATACCATCTCTCTCCATAAGTTCGTCCAAGCATTCAGAACACTATGTCTGGACAATTCCCATCAGTTTCTCCTGCCAGCCTGGTTGACATGGACATGCAGAGACAGTGTAGCAACTACCCTCATGTTTACTGACAGTCTTCTTCTCCTAGCACATAATTCTTCTACTTGCAAGAAATGCATCAGTAACCTGGAGTCCATGCTCTCTCATGCCGCAGTCAGTACTCCTGACAAAGAGGAGATTGCCAGCACAAACACCACACCACTCACATCACATAGCCGAGCACAACACACACACACATATGCAGAGGTCCTCAATAAAAGCTTACCTAGACAGGAGAGTCCTCCAAAACACACTCACAAACATTCCGCACACAACACCATAGGTTTATAGGTTCATAGGTAGGTACTAGGCTATCAGCCCTAGGGCCCATACAAGCCTAGCCAAAAAATGTACCCTGGCTTTTGCCACCCAAGAGAATTATTTTCCTGTGCCCCTGTCGAGCAGAGCCACAGAAGTGATCCCCGGGGTGAATTTCCCATTTCCCATCCAATCATCAAGATTTTTCTTGAAGAGTGCTAATGAGGAGCTTTGTTTGACATAGATAGGTAGTCTGTTCCAGAGTATGGGAAGTCTCTGGCCCATACAAGCCTAGCCAAAAAATGTACCCTAGCTTTCGCCACCCAAGAAAATTATTTTCCTGTGCCCCTGTTGAGCAGAGCCACAGAAGTGATCCCCGGGGTGAATTTCCCATTTCCCATCCAATCATCAAGATTTTTCTTGAAGAGTGCTAATGAGGAGCTCTGTTTGACATAGATAGGTAGTCTGTTCCAGAGTATGGGAAGTCTCTGGGACAGGAATCTATCCTTCCAGCATGTTCTGTTTATTGTGGTGACAAGGTTTAGGTCCCTAGAGCGTGTAGCTTGGAGGGATTGGGATTTCTTTAAGTGTAACATGTCCAACAGCTCTGGGTTTGACATAGCTTTGTATGTTAGGCAGAGATTGCCCCTGAGTAGGCTATATGTGATGGAGTAAAGCTGTAGTTTTTTGAGACGGTCTGCATAGGGCATCTGTTTGAGGCCAGTAATCCTCTTTGTGAGGTATTTCTGTGGTCTTTCCAGTTGTTGTAGATGTCTTGTGAGGTACATACCAAAAGAGGCATTGTACTCTATAATGGGTCTAATGAGTGATGAGTAGAGGGGAACAATGACCTCTTTTTTTCTGGATGAGAATCCTTTTGTGATGAGATGAGCCACGTAGAAGGATTTCCTGACCACTGTGGCAATGTGATTATCAAAGGAGAGACTACTGTCCACCTGTGTCCCAAGGTCCCTTATCACATTTTCGGCATTAAGTAGACTACCAGCTATGTGGTAGTTCATGGGCACAGAGTTTTTACCAAAGGGGATGACAATACACTTTTTGGCATTGAGCTTCAGGCCATGGCTTTGACACCAGGTACCTGTCTCAGTGAGGCCCTTTTGTAGTTTGTCCACATCATTAGGAGTTTCGATTATGGCTCCTAGTTTGCAGTCATCTGCAAACTTTGTTAGCCAAACACCTTCCGTGTTGGCCTGCACCTCAGAGAAGTAGATACCAAACAGGAGAGGACCCAGGACTGAACCCTGTGGTACTCCACTTGTCACTGGTCTGATGTCGGATTTGGAATCCGCTACTTTCACAGTGTGGGTTATGTCCTTGAGTCAGTTGGCAACCCATCTTGTGGCATAGGGATTTATACCTAGTTAAGTGAGCTTATCTATAATTCCAGAGTGGGGGATGGTGTTGAAAGCCTTGGCGAGATCTAGATAAGCTGTGTGAACCATTTTACCCTCATCTATGGCTTTGCTGACTGCTTCAAAGAAGTCAATCAGGTTTTGGAGACATGATCTGCCTTTTACAAATCCAAACTGGGTAAGGTCCAGAGTTTGGAGATTACCAATGTCTTTGTTTATGAGTTCCACGATGATACGTTCCATGGCCTTGCAGACCAGGCTTGTCAGGCTAATGGGGTGGTAGTTCCTGGGGTCCGTCGTGGCTCTCCCTTTGTGGAGTGGGATAACCGTCGCAGTGCGCCATTCAGTGGGTACAAAGCCTGAGGTGAGGCTATGATTGAACATGGTACTTAGGTAGGGTGCCAGTTCATTCTGTAGTTCATGTAGAATGCAGCCTGGGATATTGTCAGGTCCCATGGATGCTGTGTTCTTGGCTTTGGAGAGTGTGTTTTTTACCTGTGCAGCCTTGATTATAGGAACTTTGCATTCTTCCAGTATAGAAATGGGCCCTCTAGGGGGTGAGAAAAAGTTAGCACTGAACCTATCTGCTAGGATGTTGGCAATATCAGTTGGTTCTGTATATTTAGTGCCATTGTGCTGTAACTCAGAGCAGATCTGAGTGTTCCCATTTAGATTCTTGACATAGCTATAGAATGCTTTGTGGTTGTCTTTAGAGTCAGTGGCAATTTTGTTTTCGTAACTAGCTTTGGAGGATTTTATGAGGGATCTCAGCTTCTTACTGAGGTTGACCAGGGAGTTCCTCCAGTCATGGGATTTTACTCTTTTTTGCAACATTTTCTTTCTTCTGTTGTAGAGTTTGTTTATGGCAGAGGACCACCAGAATGACTTCCTTTTTTTGGAGGATAACATCTTGGTTCTATTAGGGATAGCATGATCCATGCACTCATGTAAGTGCTTATAAAGTGCATTTGTGCAGGATTCAGCAGTCACACCTCTATTGTCCATCTGCATGGGTGTCATGAAGTTTGTCACTTCTGTCTTGAGTGTGAAGTTGGCTTTGGAGAAGTTTTTTACAATGGTTTCCCTAATTGGGGGTGGGGGTGGGATGTGGATGTCTAGGCTGATTAGCTTGTGGTCAGATCTGACCAATGAGGAATTGACCTCTGGTATGGAACACCGGTTTCCCATGTTGGTAATGACCAGGTCTAGGATATTGCTGCCCCTGGTGGGGGTGTGAATAAGTTGATCCAAGGCATTGGAATTTATGAATTCTAGAAATTGTTGAGCAAAAGAGTTGGTACATGTGTAGTTTTCCCAGTTAATGGTGGGGTAGTTGAAATTGCCCATTATTAGGGTGTTGGGTTGTACCCTAATACTTTCCAGTGTATCACAAAATGAGGAGTGTGAATCCTGGGGCATGGTGGGGGGTCTGTAGCAAGCTACAATTTGGATTGCGGTCTTGCCCAGAGTTAGTTGCATTTGGATAATCTCGGATGCATTATGCTGTGCAACTAGCCTGGAGTTGTGGATATCCTTAATGAATATGGACACACCTCGGCCTTTAGTGCTTCTTTCTGGGTTAGGTGGCCGAAAGATGTGGTATGAATTGAAGCCGGGTAATGCAGGGTTACTCTCTGGAGCTTTGAACCAGGTCTCTGTCACTGCACAGATGTCAATGTTCTCCATTTTAAGGAGTGCCTCGAGTGAGTGCATTTTGAGGTTAAATACATCACATACAGCAGACAACTCACCAGTGTCTCACAAGTACAGCCCATAAGGCAAAACAAAAAAAAAACATCACAGCCTACAAGACATAACAATAAACTAAAATACTAGTCACTGGTGACTCAATTGTGAGATATACCGATGTCCCCTTCACCAGGCTCGACAAGGAGAAGGTCACACTCAGTTGTCTGTCTAGTGCCAGAATCCACCACATCACGCACACACTTAAGTCTCTCCACAGTAAATACAAGTATGACTCTATCATTGCCCATGTTGGTGTGAATGACTTGAGATATACCTCCCAGGACTATATGAAGTTTCTGGATCCTGGCCAAGGCTTTTGCCTTCCTCATTGTGCCTTTTTTAGGCACTGTCCCAAAGACAAATCTTCCAACATAAAAGATCTGTCAAAAACAAATTGAAGGTCATGCTGCTTAATGCTAGGAGCATTAAACTGAAAATACACTCACTGGAGGCTCTCCTTACACTGGAAGATGCCCATGTCTATGCGGTCATGAGAACTTGGTTCAGGGCTGCGGAGAGCACCCCTGCCTTACCAGGCTATACATCATTCCACACATTCCGACCTAAAAATGAGGTCAGGAAGACTAAGGGTGGTGGAGTCTCTATCTTCATTAAGGACAGGCATACCTCCAGACTTGCTTGCCAGCATGACACACTGTAAGTACTCCAGGTGCAACTGACAGTTGGTAAGACACCCATTGAAGTTACAGCCAGCTATAGACCCTCCCCTCCATGAGTGAGGATACCCACTCCCTCTTACCTGGATCTACTTCACTCCATCAAGGTACCTCTAACACCCTTATCCTTGGTGACTTCAACTACCCCACCATAGATTGGGGAGCTATTCCTGCACTAATGCACTCATTCAATGATTCCTTGATTTCATCAATTCTAACACACTAGATCAGCTCATCTCATCCCCCACACAGGGAGATAACATTCTGCACTTGGTTCTCACCAACATGGATGACTGCTGCACCATTCCCATAGTATGTTCTTCCCTGGTGAGATCAGATCATTGGACTGTCTCAATCAAGGTTTTTGTCCTACCCAACCCACCAATCATAATCAAGCTAAAAAACTTCTCAAAAGCTGAGTACAACTTTTTATTGGGGGGTATCTGTACCTTCACACCACCTCCCCCCTCAGAGGATGCAGACAGCTATGCTGAACAGTACGCCACTGCAGTATACAAGCACCTGTACAACTGCATGGACTCAGCCATACCCAATAAAACTAAAACCTGTTCCTCAAGGAAACACAAACCTATTAGGTGGACATCCTCTACCAACAGGCTTTATAGCAAAAGGAAGACGCTGTTGTCCAAAGGTAAAAAGGGACATATTCCAAACTGGAAAAAATCCCTCCTTAGCCTCAACAAGCAAATTAAATCACTATTGAAAGCCTCCAAAGCCATTTATGCATTAAAATTTGCCTCTAAAACAAAAGAAAACCATAAAGCCTTCTTCAGTTATGTCAGGAACCTCCATGGCAAAGCCCAGGTTTGTTTCAAATTTGTACTTAACAATACAACTTACACTGATCCTGTTGAGTTAGCCAACCTGCTAGCAAATAGGTTCAGAGCAAACTTCACCCCCCTGCCCCCCAAACCCTTTTGACATCTCCAGTACTTGTTCTATACCTCATTTCTCCATAGATCAAGTGCTAAAGGCCCTATCCAAGCCAAAGAGCACAGCTTCCTTGGGACCTGATAGTATCCCAGGCTGTATTCTGTATTATCTCCAGCAAGAACGGGCTTTGCCATTGGGTACCCTATTCAACCACAACCTAAGTACAGGGTTCATTCCAGTAGAGTGGAGAACTGCCATTGTCATCCCCTTTGCACAAAGGTGGTGCCACTACTGACCCCAGAAACTATCACCCCATAAGCTTGACAAGTCTGATCTGTAAAGCCATGGAGCATATTATTATGGATCTCATCAACAAGGACATAGGCAATCACCAAGCACTTGATCCCACCCAGTTTGGATTCGTCAATGGCAGATCTTGCCTGTTGAACCTGGTTGATTTCTTTGAGACTGTCACCAAGGCCCTGGATGAGGGGAAAGTCAGTGCATACAGCTTACCTTGACTTGGCCAAGGTCTTTGATGCACTCTCCCACTCAACCATCATCAAAAAGCTAACACAACTTGATATAAATCCCTATCTCAGCAGGTGGGAGGCCAACTGACTCACCGACAGGACCTTCCAAGTCAAAATAGGTGCCTCCACCTCCATTAGCAGACCTGTCACTAGTGGAGGTCCCCATGGATCTGTCCTGGGACCCCCTACTGTTTGGCATCTACTACTCAGAGGTCCAGGCAAAGATAAAAGGCCTGTGGTTGACCAAGTTTGCAGATAATTGTAAGTTGGGTGTTGTCATTGACTCCCCAAATAATGTTAACATACTATAAGAGGGTCTCACAACAACAAATGACTGATGCCAAAGTCATGGCCTCAAGCTAAATGCAAAAACATGTATTATCATGCCATTTGGCAAAAACGCAGCCCCTACTGATTACCATGTCAACAGCAACCCCCTAAGCACAAAACCTGTGGTGAGAGACAGGGCACTCGGGTTGATAACAGCCTCACATTCAACCATCATGTAGCGGCAGTGGTCAAAAAAGCCTTTTATTTGGTCCATCTCATAAGTAAAGGGATTGCATCCAGAAAAAAGGAGGTTATTACCTCTCTATACTCCTCTTTCATTAGACCAGCAATTGAGTATAATGCCCTGTGTGGTATGTACCTCTCCAAACATCTGCATCAACTGGAAAGGCCACTGAAATACCTCACAAAGAGAATCCATGGCCTCCAACACCTATCCTATGTGGACAGGCTGAAATCACTATCACTTTATTCGGTATCATATAGATTGCTCAGGGATGATATCTGTCTCACCTACAAGGCAGTCTCAGACCTTGCCCTACTAGAGATGCTCCATATCTATGTCTAACTCCTCATGCATTACCCGCTCGAAAGCCTGAATCTAATATGTGACATCAGCAAAACCTGTTGGAGTGACAGGTTTGTCACGCAGAGGCTGCCCCGTGTCTGGAATAGACTTCCTATACATGTCAAAGCACCTTGCTGACCCTCTTCAAGTGCATCCTTGATGAGTGGATGGGAAAACACAAATTTGTCCCAGGGTTTCCATCTCTGCCCCTCAATGACAGGGGCAACAGGTGCTGACCAAGGTTTCTTTTTGAGGATAAATTCTTGGCTAGGCTTGTAAGGGCCCCAGGGCCATTAGCCTAGTACCCTCCTGTCATCCTATGAACACTGCTTAGCTTGAAGGAATGAAAGCAAAATGTTATCTTCTGTATTCCTGGAACTATCATGGGTATTGAATATCATCTCATATCAAAAACTTCCAGATAAACTGACCAGCCTAGATTTCTCTAAATATTCCATTCCTGGTTTTACAACTACCTGTCTAATAGATCAGAGCCTGCAAAATGGCAAAATGAATACTCAGCTGTCCTTCCAGCTTTTCATAGGTTCATAGGTTCATAGGTTCATACTAGGCTATCTGCCCTAGGGCATTTATAAGCCTAGCCAGAGTGTGTTTGGCTTTCGCCACCCATTTTAAATTAATTTTGCTATGCCCTTTTTCGATGTTAGTATACTGTGCCTCTGTCTAACAGTGACACAGAAGTGATACCCGGGGTAAACCTACAATCTCCCATCCACTCATCAAGATTCCTCTTGAAGAGAGTCAATGAGGGACTCTGCCTAACCTAGACTGGGATTTTATCCCAGAGTGAAGGGAGCCTCTGGGTTATGAATCTATCCCTCCAGCATGTCCTATTTATTTCAGTGCTGAGGTTCAAGTCTCTCGAGCGTGTAGCTCGATGGGATTTGGATTTTCTGAGGTGCAGCATGTCCATTAATTCTGGGTTGGACATGGCTTTATACGTCAGGCACAGATCGCCTCTGAGCAGGCGGTATGCCACTGAGTAGAGCTGGAGTTTCTTTAACCGGGCAGCATATGGCATCTGTTTGAGCCCTTTGATCCTCTTGGTGAGGTACTTTTGGGGTATTTCCAGTTGCTGCAGGTGTCTGGTAAGGTACATCCCAAAAGGGGCATTGTACTCAATTATGGGCCTGATGAGGGATGAGTAAAAAGGCACGATGACCTCCCCTGATCTAGATGTGAATCCCTTCATGATTAGGTGGGCTATATAAAATGTTTTTCTAACCACTTTGGCCACATGGTTGTCAAATGAGAAATTGCTATCAACTGGGTCCCCAGGTCCCTAATTACTTCTTCTGTACTTAATGGATTACCACCTATGTGGTAATTTGTGGGCACTTTGTTTTTGCCAAAGGGGATGACTATACACTTTTTGGCGTTTAGCTTGAGGCCATGGCTCTGGCACCAGTTGTCTGTTTCTATGAAGCCCTTTTGGAGGATTCTTGTGTCGGCTGGAGAGTCGATTATGGTGCCCAGTTTGCAGTCATCTGCAAACTTGGTCAGCCACAGTCCTTCCGTGTTGGCCTGTACCTCCAAGAAATATATACCGAACAAGAGAGGTCCCAGGACTGAGCCTTGTGGGACGCCACTTGTAACTGGTTTGGAGTCTGACATGGCTCCAGCAATTTTAACCATGTGGGTTCTGTCCTTGAGCCAGTTTGCAACCCATCTAGTGACATAGGGGTTTATATTTTTATGGGTGTCTCTCACTTCAGTACTGTTTGCTATGTTTACAGACTATCTGTGCTCAGCCAGTAACTAACCAGGAGTTTTCAATATGCTGATAACACAACACTGACCTGCCCTTCCCCTACCCGTACAGAACTAGAAAAGCTGAGACAGGAATCTTTAACACTGAAGTGTGGTTACAAAATTCACACAAAACTCACACCTATTACTTAGCTCAAAAATAAACAAACTAACTAACTAATGCTGTACATATTAAAATTACATGCATTCAAATAACAAAAAAAAATCAATCTTGCCTCATCTAAGAATTTCAGAACTGAAGTTATCCTCCAGACAGTTTTTCTAGTGGTCACAACAAACAATAAGATGAAATTCGCATCTATATTACCCGATCAAAAGTTTAGGTTAGCAAATACCTAAATGTTGACGTGGTAATATCGAAAAATTAAAACAATGAATGGCCGGTTTAACTTAGGGAATAAATTCCCTCAACCACAAAAAAAAAAAAAAAAAATTTAAACCAAAATAAAGTGGGAGGCTGTTCCCCCCACACCCCATATACCAACTCAAAGATCACTCTACAGTGGGGAAATGGGCAAAATCCACATAACAGCCAAGGGAATTATTTCCCTGTGTTAAATTGGACGTTCGTGTTTTTTGCTTTCGCTATTACCAGATCGATGTTTAGGTATTCGCTAACCTAAACGTTCGATCAAGTAATAGGAACTCTGAAATTCAACTGACATTTTCAAATGGCTGTCAAAAAAAAAAACAAGATCACAACTAGGGGTCCCATAGAAAACCTCAGTCGCTTCACTGAGAAGCCTTTTATATGTTTCTTCTATACTCACCTATCTGCAATATTGTCAATTAACAAAACTAGAGCAATGCTATAATAAAGTAACAACATTTGCTGCCAACTCTACCATCCAGAACTCATCAATGCATGTCTCTAAAGCAGTTAACTTGGATCATAGTATCATAGGAAGTTACTAGGCTATTGGCCATGAGGCCCTTCTAAACCTAGCCAAGAATTTAGCCCATGTTCCAACAAGTCAGCACCCTATGCCACTGTCCAGCAGGGACACAGGTGGAATCCCAGGCGTGTATTTTCTCTTCCTTATCCAGTTATCCAGGTTGTGATTAAAAAGGTTTGATGAGGTACTCTACTTTACATGGAGAGGGAGTGTATTCCACAAAAGGTGTAGTCTCTGGGACACAAATCTGTCCTGCCAGCAAGTCCTATTGATGTCACAGACCAGGTTGAGGTCTCACGTGTGGTTTACTAGAGTGGAGCTTGACTTGTGGAAATGCAGCAGTTCCATCAGGGCGAGGTCTGAGATTGCTTTGTATGCCAGACAGACGTCATGTCTGAGGAGTCTGTAGGAAACTGAGTAGAGAGACAGGGTTTTTAGCCTATCTGTGTAGGGTAGATGTTTGAGGCCCTGGATTCTTCTGGTGAGGAATCTCTGTGGTCTCTCCAGCTGCTGTATGTGATTTGCAAGGTACATGCCGAAACGGGCATTGTATTCAATAATCAGTCTTATAAGGGAAAAATACAGGGATGCTTGTCCCTGGATGAGATACCCTTACTAATGAGGTGGGCCATGTAGAAAGCTTTCAGAGGCAATATGGTGGTCAAAAGTCAGTTTGATGTCAAACTGGGTTCCCAAGTCCCTCGTGACTGATTGCATGCTTAGTCCCTTATTATCAATCTGATAATTTGTGGGGACATCATTCTCCCCAAAAGGGATGATGATGCATTTTTTGGCATTCCATTTGAGGCCATGTTTCTGGCACCAGTCATTTGTTTGGGTGAGACCCTCTTGGAGGATGTCAACATCACTTGGAAGGAACAACCAAACTACCTTTCATGTGTTCATTTACAAGTAGCTCATAAAATTATTTACCACCCTGAAATATGCCTGGTACAAAAACTATACACCTGATAGAGTCCTCCACTCTAAGCATAATCTCCTCCTACAGAACATAAAGTCACATAACACACAGACCTCTCAACTTTCCCTATTTTGGAATAACATTCCTATTTTCAGGCCTTATTTACCTCTGCACATAATGTACCTATTTTTGGAAGTACATCTCTATTTTCAGGCTTGATCTACCCCTGCAAACAATTTTATAAATCCTTCTCAAAATATGTGATTTTTGAAACTGTTTATTATATTAAAAAAATGCACTACATCGCCAATAGAAGAGGGTGGTACAATGGTTAAGGTGTTTACCTTACAGACACAAGGTATTGAGTTTGATTCTCAAACTTGAAAGAGAAATTGTTTAGGTTTAAAATGGCCCACAAGGACAGTTAGCCTAATACTTGCCTATGAACGCAATAGTGGCACCAGTAATTAAAAGCAGTCACATAGACCTTTTTCAGAAGCAAAAATAAATGACCTTGAGTCGTAGGCTCCATATTTTATACTGTCCCTTCGATAATGGGATTTTAATTTTCCATCAGTTTTGTTTCCCTGTTTTTCAAACATGTTTCTGAGAGGCATCCTGCATTCTTACTGTAAGTGGGGAGAGTTCTGCACTAATTGATATTCACATGTAATGCTTATTAGATATCCAGATTTGTGGCTGGATATATTTAATTTTCAAGTGCTTTTGTTCCTGTTTTCAATATCTGCAGTTTGAGAGGTATGCTGCCAGAGATATTCTTTCCCCTATGTGACAAAATTGTGGAATAGTATTCCTCTTTCATTGAAACTGATTGACTGACAGCTCGCAATAATTTAAACATCTCAGACTCCATTTAAAATCATCTTGGCCTGTCATTGTTCTCTGTCACTTGGATAGTTTTCTATACTATGAGCAACATTTAAAAGGTTTGACCCATACTCTTATGATACAAATAAGAGTGCCAAGAGACAGATACTTCATTTGAGTACTTATTTAGGGAAATGGCAGCCTTCTTAGATAGTATAGCTTGTACTGGTGTTAGGACGTATTTTTCACAAATCACCTATAGAAAAGATAGTCAGGTCATTGCGAATGAAAATATTTTTGGGGTAAATACCTACATGAAAAAAGTCCTGTTTTAAAAAATGGAAATATGTAAAGCATCCAAGCCTAATTTGGGGCACACATGTGTTTAGACAGGATGGTGTGCATTTGTCAAGATCAGAGAAAATAATTTTTGGAGCAGATATTTTGCAGTATTTGATAAACACTAGGCAGGATTTTTGCAAGGTAAAAAATGTAATAGTTCATAGATAGCAAAATTTGCTGCATCTCTGATGGTTGTTAATGCTAGGAAAATTTGCTACGTTCCCACAAGATTGATGTTATTGTTTGTGACACATGGTTAAAGAACAATGACTAGAAACCGGTTCTGTCGGGGTATAAATGTTTTTATTGTAACAGACATTCTAATAAAACATCAGGTGGAGGTGTTATGATAGGGATTAAAGATAGCTATGATAGCTATGAGACCTGTGATTATTACATGTTCAATGATAACACCAACACTATAGACTGTGTAACAGTGACAATAAAGACAACCCTGGAATGTATAACAGTTGTTGGAATGTATAGACCACCAAAGTCAAGTGCAGATGACATAGAGGAATTCAAACATTTCTTACATGAAACACAGGAGGGAAGAATAATATTAGCTAGGGACTTAAATTTACCAGAAACAAACTGGAATAATATTGAATCAACAACGTTGGTAAGGAAATTATTCACAGCGTATATTCAGGAACAACAATTGCTAAATATTGTAAAAAAACTACCAGGGGATGGAACATACTAGACATTGTGTTCCCAAAGAAATTACTGTAACTTCAAGTGAAGTTTTACCACCATTGATGTGCAGTGATCATGGGGTTATGAAAGGTTAATTTGTTGCAAGATAATTCTGACAAACTAAAATCTAAGCCAATGCATAGAAGGTTAACTACAGATTATATGCAATATATCATTGCTGGAGCCTTCTTGTGTCCTGAAAGAGTGTTCTTCAAACTATCTGGATATATATAGAGCTGAGTATATTTTTCTGGCACTTTAGAGTTGTGTACTGGTAATTGTTGTTTGACTAATTTTATATCATCGCTGGCTGACTTCAAAGATGTGCACTGTTATTTTTGCTTCACTGTATAGTTTTTCAGATCTCTGCTGAAAGTGGTGGTTTTCCCATACCTACCCTCCCTATTCCTGTGTTGTTTAAATTTGGCAGTTTTTGCAGTTGCCCTGTAGATTTGATCTGGGACACTCCACCCAGTCCCATCTCTTTACCTCATTCTACCTAATTGACTCCTTCTGCATTGTTTTTAGTCATTTTTAATTTAATTGCATTTTTTAAACTGTTTGGTCTAACATTGCTACATACTCAAGTGTGCTAGCTTGCACTGCATTTGAATTGTTTTGACTGCTGTTTTAGCTACTTTTCTGTATACAAAAAAAAAAAAACCTTTCCTGTAACTATTGTAGTCCAGATTCAGATTTGCTGTATCCAGGACTATATGCAAGCTTCTGAGCCCCCCCCCCAAGCTTTCTGTGTTGGAGGGAAGCCTTCTAGCTTATCAGTGGGAGTGGTAAGCACTAGCTAATCTATCTACCACATAAGTAGTCGTTCTGGCCCAGAAATTGTAGTTATTGGCTGTTTGGGCAGTTTTTCCATCTCTCTCAACTTTCTGATTTAAAAGCCCACATTTGCACTTGTTTCCCCCCTTTCCTGTAACTAGTTTAGTCCAGATACAGATTCTTACTTTTAGCACTTGAATTTGCTTATTTGTGATCAGCACTTGTTGAGAACTTGTAAGCACTAAATAACCTATTAATTACTACAGCACTCAACCTTCCTCATTACCTAGAGGAAAACAGTTTTGGTACTTACTTTCCTCACTTGCTTAGAGAAAAACAGCTGTTGTACTCACTTTCCTCACTTATCTAGAGGAAAATAGTTTTTTTTTTATTCAGGCATGTCCAAGGGTCAGCTCCCAGTGTTCTCTCCTGTCTATCTGATAAATCTGGGCATCTCGGGGCAATGTAGAAATTGCCTCATGTATACAGACAACCCTCTCCTCCTACCACCCAACATTACAACCTGTGAGAGATGCACTTATCTAGCCAAACTGGAGGTAAAGCTCTCTCCAACTAAGACTGAACTTGACAGTCAAGAGGAGAAGGTAAACACTTGAACCACACCACACTCATCACATAGTCTCACTAAATCTACACCACCAAAATCCACACATACAAACACAAAAACATTCATGGAGGCTCTCAGTAATAATCTGCTCAAGCAACAGAGACCTCCAAAGCAGAAATGCAAGCAACCTCCACCCCCCAACACAACCCAAATGACACATAGCCAGCAGACTCAGTGTGCCACTCAACCACAGCCAGTAAGGCAAAACAACGTACCCAACACACTAGTAACAGGTGATTCTATAGTCAGACACACTGATGTCCCACTCACCAGGCTAAACAAGGAGAAGGTTACTGTCAGCTGCCTGTTGGGTGCCAGGATCTGCAACATAACCCACGCACTCAGGTCACTCCACAACAAGTACAAATATGACTCTGTCATTGCCCATGTTGGTGTGAACGACCTGAGACGTACCTTCCTGGACTACTTGAAAAGAGACATGGAAGAGCTCTTCGATCTTGTAGCCCAGGCAGGTATGACCCTAGCCCTGAGTAGCATTCTGCCATCACCCAGAATGATGCCGCAGTACAAGGACAAAATGATTGACTTCAACAATTGGCTAAGCTTCTGGTGCCATTCTAAAGGGATCCAGTATCTGTCTGCCTGGAATGACATGGTCGACAGACCACGATGCTTTGCCAGAGATGGCCTGCACCTGTCACTCCTGGGATTCCAGATACTGGCTAAGGTTCTTGCCGCCACTATAGTGCCTTTTTTAGGCAAGGTTCAAATGACAAATTCACCACCATAACAGCAACAGGCAAGCAAATACTGAGGGTGATGCTACTCAATGCTAGAAGTCTAAATCTCAAAATGCACTCACTGGAGGCACTCCTTAAAATGGAGAACATCGATATCTGTGCAGTGACTGAGACCTGGTTCAAGGCTCCAGAGGGCACCCCTGCACTACCAGACTATAACTCATACCACACTTTTCGGCCATGTAACCTGGACCGGAACACCAAAGGCGGAGGTGTGTCCATATTTATTAAGGATATCCACACCTCCAGGCTCAGCATAATGCAGCCGAGGTTATCCAAGTGCAACTAACTCTGGGCAAAACTGCAATCCAAATTGTAGTTTGCTACAGATCACCCACTATGCCCCAGGATTCCCACTCCTCTTTTCTTGATGTACTGGAAAATATTAGGGTTCAAACAAACACCCTAATAATGGGCGATTTCAACTACCCCACATTAACCATGTACCAACTCCTTTGCTCAACGCTTTCTGGAATTCATAAACTCCAGTGCCCTGGATCAACTTATCCACACCCCCACCAGGGGCAACAATATCCTAGATCTACTCATTACCAATATGAGTGACCAGTGTTCCACACCTGAAGTCAATGCCTCATTGGTCCGATCTGACCATAAGCTAATTACCCTAGATATCCACATTCTGCCTCCACCCCCCATTAAGGAAACCATGGTAAAAAATTTCTCCAAAACCAGCTTCATGCTTCTTAAGGCAGAAGTGGTGAACTTCATGACACCAATGCAGATGGACAATACAGTTACAACTACTGAATCCTACACAAATGCACTTTATAAGCACTTACATGAGTACATGGATCGTGCTAGCCCAAATAGAACTAAGACGCTATCCTCCAAAAAAAGGAAGCCAATCTGGTGGTCCACTGCCATAAACAAACTGTACAACAGAAGGAAGAAACTCTTGCAAAAGACAGTAAAATCCCACGAGTGGAGGAGCTCCCTGGTCAGCCTCAGTAAGAAGCTGCGATCCCTGATAAAATCCTCCAAAGCTAGTTACGAAAACAAAATCGCCGCTGATTCTAAAGACAACCACAAAGCATTCTATAGCTATGTCAAGAATCTCAATGGCAACACTCAGATCTGCTCTAAGTTACAGCACAATGGCACTAAATATACAGACCCAACTAATATTGCCAACATCCGGGCAGATAGGTTCAGTGCTAACTTTACCCCCCTCTCACCCCCTAAAGAGTCCATCTCTATACCGGAAGAATGCAAAGTTCCTGTAATCACGACTGCACAGGTAAAAAACACACTCTCCAAAGCCAAGAACACAGCATCCATGGGACCAGACAACATCCTAGGCTGCATTCTACATGAACTACAGAACGAACTGGCACACCACCTAAGTACCATGTTCAATCATAGCCTCACCTCAGGCTTTGTGCCTGCTGAATGCCGCACAGCAACGGTTATCCCACTACACAAGGGGGGAGCCCCCACGGACCCTGGGAACTACCACCCCATTAGCCTGATGAGCCTGGTCTGCAAGGCCATGGAATGTATCAGCATGGAACTTATAATCAAAGACACTGGTAATATCCAAACTCTGGATCCCACCCAGTTTGGGATTGTAAAAGGCAGATCATGTCTCCTAAACCTGATAGACTTCTTTGAAGCAGTCACCAAAGCCATAGGCAAGGGTAAGGTGGTTCACACAGCCTATCTAGATCTTGCCAAGGCTTTTGACACCAGCCCCCACTCTGGAATTATAGATAAACTCACTAAACTAGGTATAAATCCCTATGCCACAAGATGGGTTGCCAACTGGCTCACTGACAGAACCCACACTGTGAAAGTAGCAGACTCCAAATCCAACTTCAGACCAGTGACAAGTGGAGCACCACAGGGTTTAGTCCTGGGTCCTCTCCTGCTTGGTATCTACTTCTCTGAAGTCAGGCTAACACAGAAGGTCTTTGGCTAACAAAGTTCACAGATGACTGCAAACTAGGAGCCATAATCAAAACTCCTAACGATGTGGACATCCTACAAAAGGGCCTCACTGAGACAGATGCCTGGTATCAAAGCCATGGCCTCAAGCTCAATGCCAAAAAGTGCATTGTCATCCCCTTTGGTAAAAACTCTGTACCCATGAACTACAACATAGGTGGTAGTATACTTAACACTGAAAATGTGATAAGAGACCTTGGGACACAGGTGGACAGTAGTCTCTCCTTTGATAATACTTTCCATATTCTATCTGCAGTTTTTCTATGAACCTATGAACCTATGAACCTATAATCACATTGCCACAGTAGTCAAGAAATCCTTCTACGTGGCACACCTCATCACAAAAGGTTTCTCATCCAGAAAAAAAGAGGTCATTGTTCCCCTCTACTCATCACTCATTAGACCCATTATAGAGTACAATGTCCCTTTTGGTATGTACCTCACAAGACATCTACAACAACTGGAAAGGCCGCAGAAATACCTCACAAAGAGGATTACCAGCCTCAAACAGATGCCCTGTGCAGACCGTCTCAAAAAACTCCAGCTTTACTCTGTCGCATATCGCCTACTCAGAGGTGATCTCTGCCTAACATACAAAGCTATGTCAAACCCAGAGCTGTTGGACATGCTCCACTTAAAGAAATCCCAATCCTTTTGAGCTACACGCTCTAGGGACCTAAACCTTGTCACCACAATAAACAGAACATGCCGGAGGGATAGATTCCTGTCCCAGAGACTTCCCATACTCCGGAATAAACTACCTATCTATATAAAACAAAGCTCCTCATTAGCACTCTTCAAGAAAAATCTTGATGATTGGATGGGAAATAGGAAATTCATTCCAGGGATCACCTCTGTGGCTCTGCTCGACAGTGGCACAGGAAAATCATTTTCTTGGGTGGCAAAAGCCAGGGTACCTTTTGGGCTGGGCTTGTATAGGCCCCAGGACCGATAGCCTAGTACCTACCTATGAACCTATGAACCTATGAACCTATGAACCTATGAACAGTTACTATGTAAAACTAACTGGAGTGAAGTGTTCAGTGGAAAAACTGCAGATAGAATGTGGAAAGTTTTAAAAGAGAAATTGTTTGACTGCAAAAAATCAAAAAAAATGTTTAACATCAGAATCTAGGCATACAACATCATAGGGATATATCTCCATAAGAACAAGATATCTGATTAATAAGAGAGACAAAAATTATAAGAAATGGAAGAGAGGTTGAACTACAACTTTGAAAACTGAAATAAACAAACTGGACAAACAGATTAAGCATAGTGTGAGACAAGATCAAGAAAAAACTGAAGAAAATTTATACAAAATATTGAGCATAATAGGACAACATTTTATATATACATAATATGTAGAAGTAGTAAAGACACACAAATCGATAAACTGAGTGCAGATTCTAAAATTTATTCTAAGACACAATAGATTATAGATATATTTACAAAATCTTATGCAAAACAGTTTGGATACACAAAAGGGGTGATAAGTTGTCCGAGTGACATCCTGGTAACTCCAGATACTGGAATCAAATTTGATTATATTGAAAAAGAACTGCACAAACTGGATACAAACAAAGCACAAGAAGGAGACGGAATTAGTAACAATGACCTGAGAACACTTAAGCAAGAACTTACAGTACCGTTATATCTATTATTCACTAGGTCATATAAATATGGGGAGATTCCTCAAGATTGGGACATGCACTTATTAAACTTGTCTTTAAGGGAAAGGAGAGTAGGATAAACCCAGAGTCATAGAGACATGTAAGTCTACGCTCATGTTGTGGAAAAATAATGGAGAAGGTAATAGCGGATATGTTATTATCAGAACTGGATAGGTTGGGTCTTGAAACCATATATCAGCATGCATAAGTTGAAAACAGATCTGTTACAATCTGTAATATGATGTTCTATAACAATATAATAACAGCTATGAATGAAAACTTGTGCTGTGATGTAACGTATATAGATTTAACTTCAGCATTTGGCAGGGTCATACAAAACACACTGATCAATAAATTAGTACAACTAGTTATTGATGTACTCTTGATAAGATGAATAGCTGCATGGTTTACAAATAGGACATGACAAGTATCATACATCAACTGGACAGGTGAAATCCTTGGTTATAGTCAGGGTGTCCCACAGGGCTCTGTCCTAGGCCCTTACTTGTTTAGATTGTATCTTTCAGACCTGATTTTTTCATCTGAGGTATCCAGTCTATATGCAGATGACCTGATATTGGGTAAACTGATTACATGTGTTGCAGATAAGGCATGTCTGCAACATAACTTGACTAAATTGACCATTTGGACACAGGAGAATAATATGCTGATAAATACATCAAAAACTAAGCATATGACATTTGGGAGACATAAACTGAAAGGTGAACATTTAATACAGCACACGGTGATTGAAACTGTAGACTTATTTAAGGGCCTGGTTATATGGGTAGATTCACCTATGAGTTTTTCTAATCATGTCAATCAATTGGTTAATGATCGTTATAGAACTATAAGTTGTATAAAAAGATTTATAAAGTCTAAAAAATCAAAAATGATGAATTCATTGTTAGTTACATTTGACCCAAACTTGAGTATGGAATAATAATATGGAAACCCTATAAAAAACAAGCATGAGTAACTGGAAAGAGTACAGTGGAAATATACCAAGGGCATCCATGGATGTGAAAATTTAAGTTATTATGAAAGACTAAAATATCTGAACTTATACAGTGTCTCTTACAGATATCTAAGAGGAGATCTTATTCAGGTATGTAGAGCATTTAGAGACAACTACCTCTGGGAATGTCTTGGGTTATCAAAAAGTACTAGAGAATCATCAGATAACCTATGTAGGAGATTCTCGAGGAATGAGAAGTGTACTAATTTTCTGATAGAGTAGCTGATGCATGGAACAGACTACCAAATTACATTAAACCAAGTGCTAGCTTAGATATTTTAAAGAACAGCCTGGACATTTATTATAGGCACAAGTATGTTTTCATATTGGCAAGCTAGAAGGGCATTAATGCCCGTGCTTGAAATATTTGTATGTATGTATGTATGCATGTATGTATTTTTCAATAACCTCTCTCTTGCTACTTTTCCAGCTATTTTAACTGTGATTCTCCATATGTGGTTAGTTACTCCACTGCCTCTAAGCAAAATTAATTATTTCACTCCTACACTTCACAGCTAGATCTTGAAGATTGCATTGCACTTGAAGTTACTCAGATTTTACTGATTAATACTTGTGATTAATATTATGTTTCTATACTATGCTTTATAATCTCATTTAATCAAACACTAACTTTGCATTGTATACTGATTTACTTAGTTTTGACTCTATACTGTTTATGCTTAATATTTGTTTCCATATTACGTTTTAGATTCTTAAAGTGACGAAAAATGTTGCAACACTCGACTGGAAATAAAAACTGCTTTAATCACACAAACAGAGGCAAATACCACAACAACTAAGCGCTTTCACCTCGGGTTCCATAGGCATCATCAGAGTTGTAAAAATCAAATAATGAATGACAGCTTAAATACTCTCACATATTGTCCAATTACACTAATTAACCAATGAAAATACCTAGTTAAACACATACCCCCGGATTCACCAATCTTCCGTGCAGGACTATTCTAGTGCTGCACGGAAGCGGCAGTTTAGGAGGAGGATGGCAGCACGCCAAGCATATTAATGAAGGTGTGCTACCTAGCCACCTAATCCTACATGGAGCATGGACGAGTGCAGGGGGTGTGTCTGAGAGCAAAGATCTCAGAATAAACATGCCCCTGCAAAGTAGAACAGCAGAAACCGTAAATACATGAGCTAGACCACTCATAGGTGTCTGCATATCACAACCAACTGTCCCCCATGTGTACAATAGCAAAAGGACATAAAAATAAAAAGAAGAAACCCCTTTATTTTCTTTTAAACTCTGAGTACAGCTAACCATAGGTGTGAAGGTGTGCCCATCGCTTAGCTTTGGTTAAAGTAGGTTAAAAGGCTGAAGAGGATAACAAGGAAGATATATCCAAACAAAACAGCACAGCAATAGTGTAGCGGTCAGACCATCCACTTAACACGCAGGCATTCCCGGCTTGAGTCCCACTGCAGCACATAGCATTTTCCATGTGAAATATGTATACAAACTTATATTTACATTTTATTGCTGTATAACCTACTAAATAACATTTAAATGTGAACTGGAGTACTGCATTAAATGCATATGTGAAGAGTCAGTACCATAATGACTAAGTCAGCAGTAAGCAGGCGTAAGCACAGATAAGCAGTGGTAAGCATATGTAAGCACTAATGAGCATGTGCAAGTGCATGTGGGTGGGGTTAAGCACCGCCAACACAGATTAAGCAAAGGAGAAGCTAACTACATGTAAGACACTGTGACCAGAAGTCAGCAGTGCTTACCTCTGTGCAAACCCGCTTACAACCGCTTGAAAGTGCCTTAAGCACATCATATCCAATGGCTGGTGTTCTGCCCAGCAACAAAACAAACAGCCTCCGCAAGGCCGGAACCCAGGACCATGCACACCATACACAAAATGATTTACCACTAAGCCATGCCAAATATGCAAAACTTGTATGTTGACAGAAACATAACCCCAGCCCAGTCATGCAACAGTACAGAGAATGTATACCTACAGCTAGATGGGCATGTGTCTGCAAATATATCACTAACTAAACAGATACAACATATCTATAGATGTAGTCACATATATATACATATATATATAAATATCCAGAGATATATACATATACATACAACTATATGAACAGATATACATGCAAATGCTGACAACTACACATATATATGTCAAAATCTATATGTCCACATATACACATCAAGTGACATATGTGCGCAGATATATGTCTCCGTAGTTATATTCTGACATAGTTAGACATATGTAAGCAAATATATATATGCCCACAGAGATATATAGCCAGAGATCTGTAGATACCAATGGTAGATTAACAGAAACATATATGTCCACATGCACAATTAATAGGCTTGAGAGGCCCCAAACAATATACATCACATACAAAGTTGCATACCCCCCGCCCAGCCAAACACATCTGCCCTGCAATACACTACCAAGTTCATAGCATTGTATGTCTGTCATTGAATTAGGGAATTAAATCAGCCCTCTGTTATGTGTCCCATGTCAACATCACATATCCCTTTCCCCCACCCACTAGACGGGCCAAGCAGTACAGGCCCATCCAACCCAGGCCATCCCCAACCCATACATGCATAACCCACAGTTCTGCTTCCCCCTAGCCGCAGCACACATGCAGCCACCACCACTACCCTGGTTAATGGCCCATAGCTACCACACCACCACACATTGCCCCCCCCGGGACCCATCCTGTATGATGTCCCGACCCAAGTATCCTAGGTGAGGCACACGCCGGAGACCATGCACATAGCTAGGAGTACCTATGTAACCCTGGGTGTAGATGTAGGTTGAATACCCAATGTTTGGGTTGTCCCGCATGGGATGAATGTATTTTTGGTACTAACAATAGATGTCACTTGTGACTCTGTGTACACCAATAGATGTAGTGGTAGGTATCGCAAAGCATACATGGCACATAAGGTTGGCCGGTATGCACACAAAACACAGTATCCAGCAATATCAGTCAACATTACCAGATATGTAGCTAAAGATTTAGAGGTATATGTGTTAGTATACATACCCATAACTAAATAGATATATACCTCCCCCTCTCTATAGTACAAATGTAAACATACATAGATAGACAAATAAATAAATACCCACATATACATATATACGTATGCAGATATATATACAGCAATATATATATATATATATATATATGTGTGTGTGTGTGTGTGTGTATGTGTGTGTGCGAGTGTGTGTGTGTGTGTGTGTGTGTGTGTGTGTGTGTGTGTGTGTGTGTGTGTGTGTGTGTGTGTGTAGACATATGCAGATATATAGCTATGATAAGATACAGCACTTAAGAATGACATATGTTCACAAGTCATGCCAGTGGAGGTGAGGGGCCTAAGCAAGAAACGTGTAACATGGATGATGAACCCCCCCCCAGCCGGACAGGGGAAACATACAAACAAACCCACAAACAATGTAAACAATCCACTGCTCACCAGACCACAGGCAGGATACAACAGGGGGGGGGGCACAGTGGACCTAAGAAGTCTAATTGCGGAACAGAGACAGGAGTGTCCCTTGCGGGACACCCCAAAAATGTCTTGTTATAGGAGGAAGCCCATGCAATGACCTATCAAGGTGGGGCGTGTACATACCTGGACTACAAGGGTGGGAAAGCCTGATGACCCATGGGTCAAGACAACGTTCGAGATCAGTCCTGTGAAGGGGAGAGTGGGCAGTGTATAGTGATGTGTTTAGATCCAACATGTACCCAATGTAAGGATGAGTGCTGTAGAGGAGAGGAGGTGCGGGTGGGGGAACTATGGGTATGCAATTATGGGTCTAGGTGTGCAGGTATTTGCTGGAGTGGGTCTATTTAGACCACCCCAAGGATGTAAGCAATAGTGTTCATTGGGCAGGGCTGCCACCCAATGGGCAGACATTCCCGCTACGAGTCCCACTGCAGCACAGTCTATTTTACTTTGTAAAGAACGGTATAACCAGATGGAGATGTAAATATGTAGAGGTATGTGTGTGTATATATACCCATAACTACATGGAGTTATACCTCTCCCTCCCTGTGGTACAAATGTATACATACATAGACAGACATATATATAAATACCCACATATAGATATATACATCTGCAGACACCCATACATCCATATGTCGTTTTTATATATATATATATATCTATATATATATATATATATATATATATATATATATATATATATATATATATATATATATATACAGAGCAATACATATATATATATATATATATATGTGTGTGTGTGTGTGTGTGTGTGTGTGTGTGTTTAAATATATACACACACACACACACACACACATATATATATATATATATATATATATATATATATATATATATATATATATATAATATAGCTAGGATATGATACAGCAGTTAAGAATTACATGTGTTCACAGGCCATGCCAATGGGGTAAGGGGCCCAATGAAAACTTGTAACATGTAGCATCAACCCCCCTCCCCAGCTAGACAGGTGAAATATACAAACACACAATAAAAGTAAACAAACCACTGCTTCCCAGACTACAGGCAGGGTACTACCAGTGGGAGAGACCCGCCAAGTTTAATCTTGAAGCAAAGACAAGAATGTCCCTTGCGGGACAAGCCAAAAATGTTATGGCTATTCGGGCTTCCAGCCATTACATGGATAACCTATGGCAGGGAACGCATGTTCCCAGACTACAAGGTTGGGGAAGCCTGATGACCCATGGGGCGAGACAACGTATGTGATGGGTCCTGAGAAGTGGAGAGTGGTTAGTGTGTAGTGGTGTGTTCAGACCCGACCTGCACCCAGAGTAAGGAAGACTGCTGAAGAGGAAGTACAGTCTGGGAACTATGGGCATGACATTATGGGCTGAGCTGTGCAGGTGTTGGCTGGAGCAGTTCTATGTGTACCTCCCCTGGGATGTAAGCAATAGTGTGCATTGGGTAGAGCCGATACCTAACGAGCAGCCACGCCCGGTACAAGTCCCACTGCAGCAAAGTCTAGTTTACATGGCAAAGGATGGTATAACCGGATGCATTGTTGCAAACCCACTAAATGGCAGCAAAGAACACATGGTAACAACACCTCACTGTAGGCATGTAAGCCAAACTAATTGGCATCACAAGTTATGATTGCTGTGACACCTCTCAACTGTCCCTGATCTTCACGGACGTCCCTGATTTAGACTGATTGTAGGTCTGTCCCTCTTAATCCTTCTTAAAACTGGTGACTGCTGAAGAAAAGGTGGTGAATTGCCCTTAATAAATAATGATAGTAATCCAGAGTTATAGACATTTTACGTCAGAATATCTATATTACTCCACATTCTCTTAATCTGCAAATGTTTCAAGCTAATAGTACAAATATTTAAAAACTGTCCCTGGTTGTCCTTGATTATTTGAGGATATGTCCCTGAGTCTGGAGAGATTTGTCTCTGATCGGTTGAGAGCTATGTCCTCACCCCCACCCAGGGGTGTGATTGTCCAGACCTACCCCCAAATGTAGGGTATATACACAGCTGTCGCTGTATAAGAAATGGCCAGCTGTGGACCTTCCCATCAGCCATCCTGCACATCCCTGGACATGTCCCCACTATCAGCCCCTCTGTGTGGGCCAATAACACCACTTACCTATCGACCCCCTGTTGCATTCGTAGTAATGTTCACAGTCACAGCTACATGACACCCTCCACACAACTATATTTGTAGAATCTGGAACCCCCAACCCAGGTGTATTACCGCAGCTGTCCCAGACTATACATGTAAATAACACATGAAGGGAAAACTTAAACACACTTGGATCACCACCTTGCAAAGTTCACCACCCCCCAACACCCCAGATTCCTACACCAACTACTGACACTGACACCTCCTGTCCTGCCTCGCATACATATCCCAATACCCTGCAAACCTGCACTATCACTCTCCCACCAATCAGTCGAATGGCCTACTATACAGTTAAAATGTCCTCCCCTCCACCTACCCGCCTACACCTCCACTATTCACATCTACTGTACAACACAGGTATGGCATAACTAAACCTAACCAAAATACCTGAGTGTAGCCTAACCAGAAATGCTAAACTGGAATTCCACTTAGCCTTACACTGACCTTCATGAACAGTCATACCTGAAATGTACACCTGACGTAATGACATGTACATGAAGTAGTGGGGGGTATGCAGCAGCAAGTGGGTGTATGCCTGTGTGGGCGGTGGTAAGCAATGCCCACACTGGTTAAGCAATGGGGAGGCCAACCCAGTGTAAGATGCTGTAACCGGAGGTCAGCAAGTCCAAGCCTAGAGCACACCAATGCATACCCACCTACACTTTCCCCCATAGTGCCTTAGGCACGCTGTAGCCCACAGCCCTTATCGTGGCCAGTAACAACATAATCAGCACTCCGAGGTCCCCCCCCCTGCACACTATAATCCAAGTGAGTTACCACGAAGGCATGGCAGATATACAATCAGCTGCTGTTATCACAAACATATCATCCGGCACAGTCAGTCAACAGTATAGGAAATTTATGTAAGTATGTACATTAATACCAGAAAACATTTGCACAGTGCTCAGTCACAGTATTCTGAACAGTCTATGAGTACCAATGAACAGTGCCTGTCCATGCATACTGTGTGAACAGTAGTCTCGTATAATACTGAAGAGAGGAATGGAAAACGGGCCACGGCGTGGGGGCATGTTTCATCCCCACTAGCGGGAGATGAGGCTGATATGGTGTGTGAGCATACTGCTGAATCTGAAAACCCTGCCAGGATGCTACCAGTGGGAGAAACAGTGTAGACCAGCAAAGTGTACTCGGGACACAACAACAGGTCTCCACCAGACGTTATGGGTCATAATAATGTTCCCACTAGTATCGGAGGTGGATGAAGGGAAGGCTTGAATGTACATGGACTACACTGATGAAGAGCTTGCAGAAGGTTGCATGAAGACAGTAATATGGAGGAATACCAAGACGTGCAGAGAGGGAAATGTGTGGAGGTGTGGTATGGCAGGGCTAGCAACTGCAGAATGGATGGATGCTGAGTACGTGGAGCTCGGGGGGCCGGGGAAAGGGAGCATGGGTATGACATTAAAGTAGGAATATGCAAATTATGCAGAGCTGCAATACTGTTATGGGCAGAGTATCCGCCTACTGCTCACACATTCTCGGTCCCACTGTAGCACATTCTATTTTCTGTGTGAAAACAGTATAGCATAACCGTTTGGCTGTATAACCTACTAAATGACATTTACACTTCAACAGGAGTAAGGAATTAAACATAACCCACTCACTATTCATAGGACATGAGAGGACACACAGATATGTATATACAGACAACATGTAATGGTGTATGTTATAATAATGTATGGCATTATCAACAGCACATAGATCTGCACTTATGTAATCAGTGAAGAATGCAAGGCCCACACAGGAAAGTAGATGCAGACAGTGCGGATATATAACATACTATGCTCTCCAGGACAGGCCCCACAATACATACAACTGTGGCCAAATGATTTGCCATCAAGATAGGTAACAATAAACAATAACAGTTGAAGTTCAGCAGCCACCAGTTACACCCTGTAGTCAAGGTCTAGGGGGACATTTATTACCTGCGATAATGTCTATGTGTCTGTCACATGTATGGAACCTGACCAACAAATGTTATGGGCATCTATGATATGACTGGGATGGTTGCAGGAATGTCAGCAGTATATTATGATGGGCCAATACCGAACAACCCCTACCCATATCACAGCAGGACAAAGCCAGCCATATATGTGGAGGACAGAGGCAGGAACACAGAGCCATACCCGTAATATTGCTGTTACACAACCTGCACATTGCTGGTGCTACAGGATTCAATGCAACATACCCTTATGCAGGAATAACACATCAGGAACAGAACTGGAAGTAGCCATGTACTGATAGCACGCAACAGACAGATTGCCGGGGATATATCTAGGACAAGCTCTGTGTGGTGCACAGGCAAAAGCAAACAGACAATCCACTGGCCATCGTGTGGATAGGCCCACCATTGAGAGCTATGCAGACAGACTGCATTCCATCCTAAACTACTATGTACAACTCAAACACTGCAAGACCAGCAATATACAAAGCACATAACAACACCACTCACTCTGTCTGTAGGTCTGGAGCAACCTAAAATTTTGTAGTTGTCCTGTGTCTACAAGCCCTGCTGTAGTAGGTACCGCAACCTGCCATCTGTAACACTGCTGCCAACATACAGGAAGGATGTCCTCCATAATGGAAAGGTGAAGGGATAACGCCCACATGAGTAAGCATTTTATAGTACTGGGTTGCCATGACGATGGTTAACAGAATCACTACACAGCAGGCTGTACGCAGTCAGCAACTGTTGCACATTCATTGGTGCAGCGCCCATCACCTGATCATGTGCATCACCTACAAAAGCCATGCTGAAATCCATTCAAACCAACTCATTTGCTCTTTTGGAGAGGGAGAGAGAGAGAGAGAGAGAGAGAGATAGAGAGAGAGAAAGAAAAAAAGAAAAAAAAAGAGGAAACCAACCAAAAAACAGGAAATTGAAAACAAACATATACCATGGAACTTACACAGTGGGGAACACAGTACTACAGGCCACAACCGGGAAGGCATCACATCAGTCCAAACACTAAAAGGTATGTAAAACACAACTGTATGTAATTTAATGTAGGATGTGGTATAGATTAATAGGATGTATGATGTAGAATGTTTGATATGTGCCATCTGTAGTTGTTCCTGTAATGATGTCCCGCTGAACAACTGCTCTGGACACTACTGTCTGTCCCTGTAGGCAGTGGGACATACCCACCTACTGTGCAGATCAGCAATGAATGACAAAGATGTCAGCCATAATATCTGTGTATGTTATGTTAGTGTGGAGAATAGATGTTGGTGGATATACTGCCGTCATGATAGACACGTGTGTCAGTGCACAGCACTTGCAGAACAGTCATGTGAATGTGTAATGTAGCATGCACAAATACCATAGGTGTGTAATAGGCATACCAGCAATCTCACACCATAGTTACCACCCTAATGTTAGGCTGTGTTTACATGTGGCACCTGTCTGTGTTGCAGCAAGGCAGAACAATGCAGCTGTGAATGAAAGATGGTTACAGAATGCAGACCGGATGTCTGTATGCACTCCACATATCTGTGTGATACGGGCTGTGACGTGTATGTGTACAGATACAGACACTCATATAGACATAGGTATATCAACAATGTACAACATATATCTACACATATATGCACATAGATGTATATTTATACACATATATGTGGTGGCACTGACAATGGCATGCAAGTGCAATAGTCTGTAACATGCCAGCAAAGATAAGTGTCCCCATAGGGAGCATAGCTACAAACACATAGCACAAAGCATGGCACATACACATAGAACAAAGCTTCGTACAATACAACATATGTCCCAATGGTAGGTAAGCAGCTGACATAACAATTGCAGTCTGTGAACGTGTTGTTGTAGCTGATATTGTGGGGGGAGACATATATGTGTATTAAGAACTATGGTAACCCTGCTGTATGGGTGGCTCAGACCTGTTTCCATCTTTATATCTTCCAGGAATCATGTCACATTGTCACCTTCCCGCGTACAGCACCACAGAAACTACTATCATCATCGACCACTTGGTACAGCACCACATACTTCTTTTTGGCTGGACAGCCCATGGTCAGCAGGAGAGGACTGCCCTGTGGAACGAGGTAGTTCACAGGGTCAATGATGTCCAACTGCATAACCGCAGCTATGAGCAGGTCCAGCATCATTGCACCAACCTGCTTCACCATGTACATCGGCATGCAGCTACCGTAAGGGGGGACCACCTCGCAATGGTGGGGGCACCCTGCCCATCCACCCCTCTTCCATCTAGAGGAGCTTCTCAGCAGCCTAGTGGTACTTGTCTGCCCACAACATCAACACCTGGCAGGGCACATCTTGGAGGTGGGTGCCAATGACACACCAGCTGAGGAGCGTGCAAGTAACACCCCAGGGCACATCAGTACACCACTCGTGTGTATGTATCTGCAGTTATACAGGTACATCATGCAGAACTGAGATGTCATATACTTTGTCTGCTGCTGTGTAGTAGTAATAAACTGTTGTGAAGAAGCTGTAATATTTTGTAATTCTACTGTTGATGTAATGTAAGGCTGCACTCACCTGTTATAAATGCCACAGCTGTGGCCACTGACATCAGCTTTCTCACACTCCTATGTAGGTCCCTCCAGGATACAACCACAGCAGCAGCCTGTAGCCAGTGAGTATGGTTCGTGTTCATGCATGATGATTAAATGGGCATGCAATAGCGATGGGCTATCCCCCATGCACATGTCTAACACACCTACCTATACTGCATGCTGTACACATTCACGTTTTTCTGCTGAGAAATGCACTGCATCACAGAAGAGACAATGCTGGGGTATCGGAAGGGTTCAACAGACACATGCAAGATAACTAACATCCTGTCAATGTGCAATGTGTCCACAGGAATGTGACATGTGGCAAGACACATGGCCTACAGTAGGGACATGTGTGACTCAACACCACCATGGCTGCATCTGCACACAAGCAGGTTAAGTAAACATTGCAGACATAACACTGACCCCACAGCACTAATCACAACAGTGTGTGCACTCCAAGGGATGTGCACATGAGTAGACCTTGCAACCATACAGAGGTCTGGGACATGTGTAGGGCACCCCTCACAGCCATGGTAAGGTCTGCTGGTTGTCAGTGTAATAGTCATGTACTGGTCATGCATGCACTGCCGATATTGTGATCAGTAATGCAGACATCAGGCATCAACAATTGACAGCTGTTCACATACGATCCCAGGTAAGTGTTGCTACAACACACAGAGGCTGTGAGCAGTGGAGCTGAATTAACCAACACAGTACTACAGATGCATCAATGGTTTCTACACTTGTTAGTTATGGTGCACAGTACAAGGCAGGGTGTGGAACAGGCCACAGTAACACTTTGTACATGGGTGTAGTGTTAACATGGGGCGGGACCATCACTTACCAACAAAGCCCATGCCTCACACACATGTGTACTGCCACTAGCATGATGTCACTATAGTTGCACTGCATGCTGATGAGCTGCATGTGTAATGCATGTTGACAGAAGGCTAATGGGAGGACTGCGTGTACAAATGTTGTGTAACTCCACATGTAAGAGTGTTGGGTGTGTGTGTGTCTCGGTTGTGTTCGTAAGTGCAATCTAGTGGAGTGTGGATGATGCATGTCAGATGTGTGTGTGTGTGTGTGTGTGTGTGTGTGTGTGTGTGTGTGTGTGTGTGTGTGTGTGTGTGTCCATGTATGCACAGATGATAGTGGGATTGACCACATGGCAGTACTTCCCCTTGGGATTGTGCCATACATGGAATGAGACATGGGACACCAGGACAACCTGTCAGGTATGTGAACACAGGACAGCTGATAGCATAACAATGGCTGTAGCATGGAGCATGCATTGGGAGGTGCAGGACATACCAGGTATACACATCATATTGCCAGCAGGAGATAGGTAACCAGCTACCCACATATGCAGCACTACTAATGCAACGGGAAATTACCACAGCACATCGGTGAGTGTACCCAGGTAGTACTGCAATCCACATGATGGGTCGCTTGTGCAGCAGATGTGGCATGGACTGAGCAAGACTGTAGTATGACGCTCAGGTGTGTGACATATATAGTGAATGTAGCAGCCCCAATCATATAGGGGTCTTGTACACCATTACTGCCCATACACAGGGTAATACAGGGTGACAGTTTTGAGGCCAAGTACAACCTACTCCACCCTGGTCAGGGAGGTGATAGAGTAACAGGACAGGTGTGGGAACCACATGTATAGGCAGGGGGAGTGATGATATGTTAATGGGCTGTAGTGATGCGTGTGTATTAGCAAGTGCCATGCAAGAAGGGGAACATATGTAACTGACTGTGGGACTGTCGATAAACACAGGGAAGGTAAGGTTGTAAGGTGGCTGTCAGTGTGAGTTTGTGTGCTTATGTGTACTGTTATGCACTGCTTACAGGTCTTAAGGTGTGTATTTGTTTCACCCACAGGTGGCGACCTGGGTCAGGGTCCCTCCGGCTCGCATACTGAGGTAGGTGTCCCTACAGACACTGATGATGATGAAGGTACAGGTGAGGCACAGATGGGGTTGTCAGAGGCCAACACTGTGCCAACATGTGTCATCACCCTCCTAGCCACCCCAAGCCTGCACACAGTTACAGTGCCCCTACAAACCCCATCACATGTGGCCATAGCAGAGGGACAGTTGATGCTTGGTGGCAATGGCCAGGAAAGTGTGGTGTCCATTCCAACTATGTCGGGTCACAGTCTGCATAGCCGGATGTCTGGAAGGCCACCACATCAGCAGATTTACTGTGGTGCTCATGGGAGGATCACAGGTCATCCTGCCCCTGGCAGAGGAGCCACAACTGGTATCACCAGGAGCATGTTTCACGCTGTAATGGAGGCACAGGCACGTATAAAAATACACTCCAGACAGGTCCTGAGGCTGCAGAGGTCTGCTTTCGCAGCTGTAAGTGGCAGCCTCCATGAAATCGCTGTTGCTTTCCATGAATATACTGAGGTCATGGATAAACGGTGGGGTGAGATGGTTGGCCTCCTCGACCACCATATGTCTGTGCTAGAACGTGTGGTGGGAGTGGTGGAACGTCCGCATGGATGTAGGCTAGATACACCAACAGCTGGCATTTAATGTGGACGTGCCAGGATGCACAGCCGCTCCCGTAGTGGCGGTATCAGCCCCTGCATATCACAAGGGCTGATGTCCACACCACAACACAGCATGCCACATGCACGTGGCCCTGGCCAGGCCCAGGCAGGACATGGTTCCAATGGACATATGTCATCATCAAGGGAGAGTAGCACCTCAAGGTCTGTACCTGCACATGCCCATGGAACCCCTGTCAGGAACAGTCAGTGTGTCCATGGCCGGAGGCACTGAACTGCACACCCTGCCAAGTATTGTCTGCAGCTGTCCAACATTACCAATGTGGGGGAGCCACATGGCAGAACTGTGTGCATGCATACCCACACACTATGCAACCACACATAGGGCATCCCCATACTCACACACACCACATCACCATGCCCTAATCAAGGAACCACACCCCTCACCCACACAAATGGTGGCACATGTTTGGACCCCCCTCAGCCTCTGGCACACATGCAACACATCCTGTGCATATGATGATACCTGTGCCACATCCCTGTCATCCATAACATCAATGCAGGGACAGGCTAACATGGTTCTGATGCACACAGTGACTCTAATGGGGTGCCACAAGGTACCACAGTGTAGAATGCAGTCAGGGGGTAATGTGTACTGCATACATGTCAGGTAGTGTAGCCATGCAGCTAGGATGACATTCACACACCCTGTGCATATGAAGATACCTGTGCCACATCACTGCCATCCTTACCATCAATGCAGGGACAGGCTAACATGGTTCTGATGCACACGGTGACTGTGATAGAGTGTCGCAATGTACTGCAGTGTAATCAGGGGTAATGTTTACTGCATACATGTCAGGTAGTGTAGCCATGCAGCTAGGATGCATCTCAGCTGTTGGTAACACCAATTGATATCCCCATACTGTCATCCATTTGTGCTGTAGGCATACATGTGTCAGCTGGAGGATGGTCCGAAGTTATGTTCCACAGGGGTATGTAAGTGTGGTGACACTATGGCCATGACATATGTAGTGTACAGTTGCACACATGCCACAGGTATATATAACAGCTACTGGCCGTGCATACGTGACCAGTGGCCTGCGGGTACAGGTAAGATCTGCACCCTTATGTCAACCCATCCACATACACACACATCCTGACTTGGTGACACTATGTCTAGACCCCAACCCGGGTATGTAGTGCTACTGAACTGTGCGGCTGTCATTGCACACATGACACCATCTGTAGGGTGAGGTATGTACCAGGTCACGTGCTACATGCAACACGTGAAAGAAAACAAAAGCTGGATAAATGCCTGGTATACACCTCAAGTGAAAAAAAAATGAAAAGACCAATGGTTAGACCACAGCTGAAGATAACAATGGAATAATCCTCATCAGGAAATAAATCACTTGCAGCTTCACAGTAGTTCCCTTTATAAAACCAAAAGTTGTAACTGAGATGTAGTAGTCAAGGTAGGAAACGGTTCACTTGCAGTTTCACACCACTTTATTAAACAAGAGTAAGCGCTTTCGCGATCTAAGTCAGCTGATCGCTTCTTCAGACTCAGAAAAACAGTTAAAACATTGGTATTTAAAATATGGTTCAACCAATGAAAGCACATATAGAACTATGACATAGACTAATTAAAATTGCATACATCAGTACATTAGTTTGCCTTATATTCTGCATAAGATGAAATAAAATATACATATAACAGACACATTTTATGTAATAATCCATATTATTTAATGTTTTAGTGGTCTGGATTTTAAAAGGGGTTTCAAGGAAACAGCATTGTTCAATCCAGGAGACCTATCTGCCTGAAGTAATAACATCCATCTGCTGCAACTGATTTATTTCCTGACATGGATTATTCCATTTTTATCTTTAGCTGTGGTCTAACCATTGGTCTTTTAATTTTTTTTTCATGTGCTACATGCAGACCATCCAAAGACATGTACAATATGGTAATGGGTGATGCAATGTTTGTATATGGTGAATACTTAGTGTGTCATACCATCATATACACATTGACCGACACATAATGGGTAGGCACACATCTTAGCGACCTGGTTGTATAGTTGATAACTAGTCCATGTGTCCACTGTGTACACAGCACCCACATACCCCACTGGGTATTGTACACACTAGAACCCATCTCATACCCACTATCACACAGTGGCCACGACATAAAACCAACCCATTGCATATCACAACAGTGGTACCACAGGGATATGCATGTGATGCACATGCCACAGGCATAGTAGGGCATTGCATTGTGTTGCCACACCTATGGGCTACAACAACAATATCCGTACTACTGTGTGGCAATGTGTATTGTAATAGGAGTATGTGGACTTGGATCGGTGTACCCCACAGATATGCCCACATACACATATACACACACGTGGAAGACCTCAATGGGATTCCAATGCCTACTGACCCATTGGTGCAACACTGTTGTGCTTGTACTGCAAGGTGCATGTAGCTGTCAGGGAGTGGAGTGTAACAGGCTACATGTTCTGTTAATGGGGGTTGAGAGGTACCACACACTATAAGGGCCGTACGAATAGGCATCCCCCCAGCCAAACATATCCCCCCTGCAATACACTACCAAGTGTTGGTGATCCCAAAACCAGGGCCAGTGGCAGCATGGGTACACGATGTTACCTGTACTTCTTCCCACCTGTATGATGTGAGGCTGTTATTGGTAACATATCATGCAGTACGTTCTGGCTCCCATGGGGAATGTATTATGTGGATGCCATCAACATTACCAGGCTTCAGATACACATACACACAGATATGCAGATACAGGTATACATATACATAATCTTATATATATATATATATATATATATATATATATATATATATATATATATCCATGTGACTACACACACACATGCAGTTATATGTACAGTATGAAACATAAGCGGTAGGTGCACACAATATGGAACAGCCACTATGCCTACAACTGACCCCTTAATGACTGGACACTGTATGTGGCACACATACAAATAATCATTGCCTGTAACATAGACCCACAGAGAGGTCATAGGTGAAACAACACCCACAGGTTTGCTGACATGGTAACCTGTCATCGTGTACTATTACAGTTCTACATGCCATGCCATATAGCTGTTCAGACACTGACAACTATATCAACGGAGTGATGCTACAGTAGACCAGTTAAACTCATACAGTAGTTTGGAAAGGTTCACAGCTGTTGCTGTCCATGCCAAGCCATTCACACTGTACAACAGGAAAGACACACTGGGTCACAGGATACCTAACATTCAACAGTATATACTTCTGGTGTGTAGTTCAGCAGCCTCTATCTACACACTGTACAAATACAGTAGGTGGTATGGACGTCTTATTGTCACATGGGTTGTAACATCTACATAACTTGGCATGACTGACACCATCACATGCACACCAACATACAGAACAGTTTGCATGGCAGGGGGCAGTAGTCCTGCAGTACCCAGATCCATGACAGTAATGTGTATATAGGTGAAGTATGTGGTACTGTACATCCAGATACCTTAAGGCAGCTCAGCCCTGATAACCCCACATTTTGTAGCAGCCTAAGTCTTTTCTGGTACTCCCCCGTAGACTCAATTATATAGGGCCATATACCACTGTTACATACACTGGGCTCTGCATTACATGAGGGCACACATGTATTGTGTAGGTGGTGCCCACACATATGTGGCCCCAACCCCACCATATGCGTGGGGGGTTACAATGGCAGAGGACTGATAGCAGACATGGCAGTGTGTTATACTATCAGCTCACTATGGATTAACCACCGACAACATGACATATGTGCACAGCTTGGTATGTAGGTGATGGACAGAGACTGGAATACAGGCACGTATGTGGACAACTATCGCCATACAGTACACAAAGTGCAGGTGTTACAGGATAGTCTGTAACATACCCTTAGTCAGGGAATTGCTGGTATGGATGACCATGGATGTAGCCATGTAATGGTAACATGCAACACAAACATTGCCAGTGTATTATCCGACACAAAACCTATGTGGTGGACAGACAAGACATGAGAGGCACAGCTCTGGCCAGCAAGAGGGTAGACCCACAGTTATGTGCTGTGCAGATGGACTGCATTCCATGGCAAACTAATATGTACACCCACACCCTGTAACACCAGTACTGTACAATGCATAACACAACTTCAGTCACAGTCTGTCTGTACATCCTGATCCTCCGACAAATATGTGGCTGCCCTGAGTGTGTCGGTTCTCCTGTATGGGGTATTGCTACATGTTGTCAGTAGCACTGCTGTCCACACAGGGGATGGATGCCCATCACACAGGAAATGTAATGGGACCATGCACACATGATGTGGGGATCAATAGTGGGTGGTTGCCATGACCATGTTAAATGGGTATAGTGCACATGTGTAATTATATATCCGGCTATCTGGATATGTAAATGTACATATATTCCCACCATTGTTCCTGGACATGAAGTGTAGGCCACCCCAGCCCACATGTTTCCAATGTGGTAGTTGCAGAGGATGTCAGGTATCAATAGCAGGTATACTAGTAGGCTATTGCTACTGTCATTGGGATTGTCTTCACAGACATGGTGTGTGTGGCAGGTCACATCTGCTCATAACATATGTGCCATTGGTTACTGAACAACATCCAAAAGACATCAGTGTACAGTACTGCTACTAGCAGGTAATGCTGCTGTGGACTGCAGCAGAAATATTGGCCAGTATATGTGGGGGTCTGACACAGTCTGTACATTCCAGAGGTATACACATATGCCCTTAGTGCTACACATCTGTACCATGCCTCACAATATGGATGTGAATGACCATGTAGATGGGTATGACACATAACAGGTATGTAATATCCACCATAGGTCATGCATTCACACACCCCTACCTGACCTGTAATGGTATGACCACTGGTACAGGTGCCATGGCCACATACTACACAATAGGTATTGACATACATCTGCACTACATCCCACTGCCCTGTCTGACATACATGACTGTTATGGGAGGTCTGGCAGTGAGACATCTGGCTAGTATCTGTGCATGACATCCCACTGGGTAGCTATACTCAGCTGCTAGGCCTGTCACAATGCACTGTGTAGGCTGCAGGCAGACTGGCTCAGCACTGGCCTACACCTTCCAGGGGGGAATGCACATGTACCTGCATATACAGCAGGCTCCACAGACATGTCACAGCACAGGGTAGGCTACAACTGTGTGACAGTGCATATCTACAACCACTGTGAACACAGCCGCAGCCAGATATGGTTAGCTAGCATGGTATGACAGTATATGGACTATGTGTTCGACACCATCCTCATATGTGCCACTCACAGACTTCCCTACATATACTGGCCTGCTACACAGTTTGGTCTGGTGGGTGTCTGTGGTATGGGGCATGTGTGTTTATGGCCCTACAAAAATGTACCCCACTACAATACCATATAGTGGGGCAGCATGTGACATCTAAAAGTAGGGGAACTAGAACAATGTCATCTACCATAGTCTGTACACAGGCTAAGGTACATATCAACACTACAGACACTGTCGACATTCACCATAGGTAAACAGATCTCAGTACTGTACGAACATCCTCAGAATGTGCAGGTAATGTAATGTAATGTAACCCCTACTGTATGTAACATGTGTAGCAGTCATATATATTCGTGACTTGTTCTCAGATATGATGCCACAAAGTATGGTGTACAGCACATATGCACCACTTCATTCACGACATATGTACATAGGTTGACATAGGTGTGGCTGGGAGCACATACACAGGACCAGTATTGACATGTTGCTGTGATGACCACATACATTTACGGTTGTTACAGGGTTGTTGCAACATATGTCCTTTGAGGGCTATGACGTCTGTGACTATCGCAGATTTCTCCATCTACTTACTGCAATCCTCACACTACCTTCAACAGTCGACAGCTAGATGCTCCGTGGGTGGCACATGCAGCCACAGACACAACATTGCCCAGGCTGAAGATGACCCTGCAGATGGTGATTCCCCATCAACATGGCACTAAAATGGCAGGTATGGAGACATGTACATCAGCCATATCCATACAAACACTGTGAAAGCAACATTATTCCAAATGCAGTATAGCGGCACCTACAGGCTGTAGTCAGGTCAGGCACATCCACCTCCTCATTTGATGCACTGTTTACACAGTGTATGTTGTTAGAGGTACACCATAATCCATCTGGGTTGCTGTTTAGCACACAACAGATCTAGTTCCTGCTCACAGTGGGTGACAAGGGAAAACACCACCATGATGTTCCTGGGTATTGGAGTGTGTTTCCATACAATTGGCGATGGGGATGTTACCACAGCTGTTTCACATGCAATCAGCTAGGGGAGGGCTGCGATTTGTGTAGAGGCCATCAGCTGATCATGAGCATTACCTACATTACACATGCTGCTGCCTTAGCACGGCAGATGTAGTTCTCCACGTCCACCTGAGAGGGGGTGGGGGACTCAGACAGAGGCCAATATGTGTCACGGAGGGGTGTGAGGGTACAACTGTGGCATGGTTGTGTCACACACCTAGCAGCACAGGGTATCAAACCCCTGACGACTATGTAGTGCTAGCACAGTCTGCTGCAATTAATAGATGCACCACATGGGTTACCTGTTGTGGAGCACTCAGAACATATATGTGATGGTGAAGGACAGCTGCAACAGGGATACAGTAGCTGTACAATAAGTGACATACACATGCCTGTTGGCATGAACAGGTGCCGGCATCAACACAGCCGCACTCTTGCAAGGACACACACACACTGACAAACATGGCATGGCCAGGTGTAGAACACATAGGTTGTGGGATTGCCACATCACATCACTGTGCAGGTATCCCATGCACCACACAGGTCATAAGAGGGCTGTATGGGCGAAGGGTATGGGAAGGTGTCTGACATCAGACAGCATGCTGCAGTATGCCCATGGGGGTTATAGAGAGTGTGGATGTGAACATCTGCAGTATGCAACTCACACACAAACACACTGGGTGCCACTACTGACATGAATTTGTGCATGTCTGCACAGGTGTGTGGTGTTCGACTGCACCAGATGACTGTCCACGGCTAGGTAATCGGTGTACCTTGGCATCAGGCCACACGACAATGGCCTGCATTGTAGCTCAGGAACGTAGTGTCTGCATTTGCCCACACAGGCAGGTATTGTATCCCACATCCGGTCACATGAGTGACTACTGTGTGTGGGCATTGCTGTGCATCGATTGTCATGTCGGTGTTCCTTCATCCATGACATGGACTGCATCTGGGATGTGCACACCTCCCACATGCATGTACAGTGACATGTAGAACTGTACCTGGGGTGTCTGGCCCATGTTGTGAACACAAATTATCATCAGATGTGCCAGTCCTGCCCACCTGTGGTGGGAGCTGGTAATGGCCAGCAGTTTTACCCTGCACCTACATGGTGTGTATGCTATCAGCATTCCTTGGTGTCACTGGCATCGGTCCATACGGGCATGTTGCCAGGCATGGTTTGTCCGTTGTGGGTCACATGTGATGGCACGGCAGGTGGTGCAATTGTCCATTGGAGAACATGGGGGAGGTGCACTGTCTGCACGTATGTACATATTGGACAGATGGACTGGGTGTCATGCCCTCTGTGGGCCACCACTGTCAATCCATAGTTACTATCGGTGGCCAATGTGCAGTGTATTACTCAAATATTGGCTGTTACCTGGGCATGTGTATGTATGACACATGGAGTGAGAGTGTGATCTGGGTAATACTGGGGTTGCTAACTGTGATTGCCTGGCATTGATGTCACATGTCTGGGTATGGCTCTGCACCCTGGCCTCTCAGCCATATCACATGTGTTATCCCTGTACAGTGGACATTGTGATATATAGTATGGCCACCATATAAGAAAATGCAAAACCTGCTCCACATTGGCCACACAGTCATAACCACCTGTACAGAGGATATGGGTTACAAACACACACTCACACACATGCACACCTGTCATGTATGGGAGTAGTACCCTTACCTAACTAGTGTATGACACAACAGTACTACGCAGTTATTGTAAGCACCATGGATATTACTGGGGTAGTCCTTGCCCATAAGTGTATTTCACACTGACTGATGTCAGCAGGACTGCCAAAGTAGGGCTTTGAAATGACTGTGAGAGACTAGCCTAAAATGCATCATGGCTCCCTACACAGACAGTGAGACACACAATACATCCAGAACTGCCATGTGTGGGGATTGAACCCAACCTCGGGTCTAATACACACTACAGCAGTACACAGTTACAGCATGCACTATGGAGATTACTAGGCTGTAGCATTCCTAGGGGAGTATTTCTAGGTGGGTGACATCAGCAGCCTTTCCAAAGTTGGGTATGTGAATTGTACGGGATGTGAGTAACCTAAAAGCATTGCTCTCTACACAGTCAGACATGCATGCATAGACACACAGTTGGCAGATAGAACTCCCAACTAACTCCTTAATCACACTGTGGCCATGCGATGTTACGCGACATGCTATGGAGTTTACTTGGCTACAATTGTCCCAGAGGTGTATTTCAAGTTGCGTGACATCAGCAGCCTTGCCAAAGGAGGGTATTCGACTTGTAAGGGCTGTGAGTAGCCCAAAAAGCATTGCTCTTTACACATTCAGTGATAGACAGACACGCACACATACTCACACAGTTGCTATTTCTGGGGTTTGACCTCCTACCTGACTACATTATTACACTACAGTAGTACGCAGTAACAGCATGCGCTATGGAGATTACTGGGCTATAGCTCTCCCAGGGGAGTATTTCTAGGTGGGTGACATCAGCAGCCTTGCCAAAGGTGGGTATGTGAATTGTACAGGGTGTGAGTAACCTAAAGGCATTGCTCTCTACACAGTCAGACATGCATGCATACACACACAGTTGGCAGGTCAGGGGCTAGAACTTCCAACTAACTCCTTAATCACACTATGGCCATACGATGTTACAGGACATGCTACGGAGATTACTCTGTGATGTTTGTCCCATAGGTGTATTTCAAGTTGCGTGTCATCAGCAGCCTTGCCAAAGGAGGGTATTCGACTTGTAAGGGGTGTGAGTAGCCTAAAAAGCATTGCGCTCTACACAGTCAGTGACAGACAGACATGCACACATATGCACACACAAACTCACACACCCACAGTTGCCACATCTGGGGTTTGACCTCCTACCTAATTCCATTCTCAAACTACAGCAGTATGCAGTTACAGCATGTGCTACAGAGATTACTGGGTTACAGCTCTCCCAGGGGAGTATTTCTAGGTGGGTGGCATCAGCAGCCTTGCCAAAGGTGGGTATGTGAATTGTACATGGTTTGAGTAACTTAAAAGCCTTGCTCTCTACACAGGCAGACATGCACGCATACAAACACAGTTGGCAGGTCTGGGGCTAGAGCTCCCAACTTACTTCTTAATCACACTATGACCATACGATGTTATGGGATGTGTTACAGTAATTACTCGGCTACAATCATCCCAGAGGTGTATTTCAAGCTGAATGACATCAGCAGCCTTGCCAAAGGAGGGTATTCAACTTGTAAGGGGTGTGAGTAGCCTAAAAAGCATTGCTCTCTACGCTGTGAGTGACAGACAGACACACACACATATGCACACAGAGACTCACACACGCACAGTTGCCACATCTGGGTTTGACCTCCTACCTAACTACATTATCACACTACAGCAGTACACAGTGACAGCATGCGCTACAGGGATTACTGGGCTACAGCTCTCCCAAGGGAGTATTTTTAGGTAGGTGACATCAGCAGCCTTGATAAAGTTTGGTATGTGAAAAGTAAGGGGTGTGAGTAACCTAAAAGCATTGCTCTCTACACAGTCAGTGAGAGACAGACATACACACGAACAATGTCACACACTCACACACACAGTTAACATGTCTGGGTTAAAACACCTACCTAATTAGTCTATCACACTACAGCAGTACGCAGTTATGGGACACACCAAAGAGATTACTGGCCTACAAGTCTCCCAAAGGTGTATTACACATTGGATAACCTCAGCAGGCTTGTCAGGATACCGCTATGGGGTGGCCAGTGTGTGTGCATGGCCTATACACCATTCATGAAGGGGTGACATGCCACAGGCAGCCACACATGGGGTCATATGTCACAGGTGCATGTCTAAGTCAACTAGCTGACTATGTCCTTGTACAGCCATGTTGCACAGCTGGCACGTGGATCACATAGTCTGTAGTGCTGACAGGTACTGGTCAATAGTAACTGCAGTGTGCAAAATCTGCAACTAATGTGTTTGGGGCCCTTTGGCTGTGTGCTTGGTGGGCAGGCATGGATGGCTCCTTGTCACAGTCAACCTCTTCCACACATATATATCCATCTACCTTTGGCGTATTGTGGTGTGTTGTCTTTACATATATGTCTGTATCCCTATCCACTGTGTGTGCAAGGCATGAGTGGTGCATACTGACATGTGTCTGCAGTATCTATTGCAACCGCTGGATATGTCTGGTCCACTGGTGTTTGCATACATGGCCTTCATGTGTTTAAGTGTGTGAGCATGCCCAGTATGACCTTTCAGTATGTTGATGACTGAAATTGCCTTCATTACTCTAAGTGTGTGAGCATGCCTAGTGAGGCCATCTGTTATGCATGTATGGAGCATGTCCAGTGGTTTGTACTGCACAGCTGACCTTTGCGCTGTACACCAACAGGTAGCATGCTGTGTCTGCAGGGTATCCACTGATCATTTAGCATTGACTGTTGCAACATGTCTGCATAGCGGGGGTACACCTGACTATTTCTATGTTTCTACACAGGAATGGAGGTGCGCACCTGACTGTTACTGTATTTCTATGTGAGGTGGGGGGCACACCTGACAGTTATACTCATTTTCTAGGACTGTACTGGTATGTCCTGTTGTCCAATTCTGTCAGTAGTCTTACCCATCATGCTGGCTATGCCATACCGGTGTACATCTGTTCTTTTCTTTTGATTGCATACACATTAGTTTTTGACTTTCTAGCTGTCATAACTGACATCCCACTACCTGGCCTGCTGTGGTCTGTCCATGTAGGCCTGGGTGGGGGTCAGCCATATCCCTCATTCAGAGGCCATAGTACGGTATTTGTTTGTGTTTGTCAATACCTGTCCTGCTGGCTGTGACTGTTCTTGGGTATGTGACCCCCCTCCTGACTGGCATGTGTGAGTCACTTATCCTGTGGGTGTCCCAGTATTGCGGGTGGTGCTGCAGGGCTGCCTATGTCGGATGCACGTTTTACACTGCCTACACATGGTTAGGCATGGGTAGTGTAATGTTTGGCATCCATTTTACTGTATGTGAGAGTCAGAGAGAGGTGCTATTCCCTGGGTCCCTCCCGTGTCAGTGTATGTGCTATGCGTTGCCTCTTTGCTAGGGCCAGGGCATACAGGGCATGCCTCCTTTTGCCTACTGGGGCAGGCTCAGGTTGTTCCTCCTCTGAGTCACTCTGTGCCTGTGCAGGCCTTGGCATTGGTGGGGGGCTGTATGGCCCTGCCCCTTACTGTTCCTGCTACAGCTGTTTCCACAGGATCATATTTTGTAGCATGGCACATACAAGGATGATTTGGGTACATGTAGTTGGTGAGTACTGCAAGGCTCCACCGGATGTGTTCAGGCACCGGAACCATAACTTGAGCATCCCAAACACACACTCTGTTATGATTCTTGTTTGTGCGTGTGCCTCATTATGGAGTTCTTGTTCGTGTGTGTGTGTGTTTCTGATGGGTGTCATCAGCCACTGCTCGAGTGCGTATCCAGCATCCCCCACTAGGTGACCATGTGGTATGTCCCCATTGGCAAATTTCTGGTACAGCTGCGTCAGATGCCAGATGTGGGAATCGTGATAACTTCCAGGGCAGCCAGCACACACGCTCAGTATTATGCCCTGGGCATCTCATATGTCATGGAAGTTGAGGGAGGTGAAGACTTTGCAGTTGATGTAGACCCTACCCTGCTCACCGGGTGGTGCTTTGAATCATATGTGCGTGCAGTCTATTGCACCCACTACCTCAGGGTATTCTGCTATTTGGTGGAAGAGATGCATACTGCTGGCCAACGCCTCACAGGTGAGGGGGAAATATATGTGCTCACCGACATGTGCTGCTATGGCATCCAGGAACTGGTGGAGTACCCTGGATGCTGATGCCTGTGAGATCTCCATCATATTCCCAGTTGGCCTTTGGGAGGTACCTGTAGCTAGTATTCTTAGGTCTACACATACCTTAATTTCCACTGGGATGGGTTCCCCTCTGTCAGTTGTGTGTGTCAGGCATGGCTGGCACAGCTGAACAATCTGCTGTAGGAGGTCCCTGTCCACCCTATAGTGCTCCACTATCTCCAGCTCATGCAGCTCTTGGAAGATCACCCTGGATCTGGACACTCTTTTCCATCTCCTTACTGTGGGTAGGTTGGCAGCATTTCCATCCTTGCCACCCTCAGCCTCTTCCACAAGTTGTATGATAGCTATTGCAGCCCCTAACATTTTGCTGTTGTGAGTGTTAAAAGTTCCCTGCTTGTTTACACCGGTGGTGTAGGGTGTGGGAAAAACTGGAGGGGTAGGTGTTTGCATAGTTTATAGTGGTGTTATGGGCTGGGCTGGTCTGCTGTCTGTGTAATTGGCTGGTTCCGATCTGTTTCACATGGCAGCAAACCTAGTACCCCTTGATTAACTTTCTACTGCTGCTTTCCCTTGCCATTGCCCTTCTGATTCATCCCGGGTGAGTGCCGTGCAATCGGTGTACTGCAATGTGCACAATGCTACTATTTCCTGGGTTCATTTCCTTTATCTTCCTGTAGATCCCATTGTGTGGCATGCACACCCGCTTACACAGTGTCTTACGTGCTGGGCAACTTTAGACACACCTCCTGGCTTTGCTGTGCTAAACTGGATGCAACCCCGGCCACAGGGCTCCAATCCATGGACAGTATGCCTGACACTCCCAAACATGATGTCACCTACCTCCTAGTCTTGCACTCAGCTATTCATACTCATACACTGTTAGGACCTGCCTCACATGCTAGGGAAAACTGGGATTCACTATGCTTCCCATCATTTGCATAGAATTGCCTGCTAATGCATAGTTACATATGTCACACTGTGCCTCCCCCCTTAGCAACCACTACTCACTGGCCAGGTTGTCTTTTGCCTGCCATTAACTTGCATGGCGGAATACTGATTTTAAATGAAATAATCCAAAAAGACACCACGTTGGACACAAGTTTAGTATAGTAAGCGCTTTCGTTTATACTGCAATAGATAAACTTCTTCAGACCCTACTATACTAAGCTTGTGTCCAACGTGGTGTCTTTTTGGATTATTTCATTTGGAATACTGATTTTAGTTAGACTGTTATTTTTAGGTTTTTTATTTCCCCACTGGTCCCGTTTGCGCGCCACTGCCCTATTCTTCAACAGACGTGATTGGCAGACATATCATAATATTTGTATTTTGTGCATTTGAAATTGTTTGCAATGTCAATGGCCTTCTACTTGGCCATTGGCATGCTTCATCAATGCTATGCAGCCTTTATTTGGAGCTGTCATAGCTCTATTTTGCAGTTTGCAGTACCGTACTTAGTTATTAACCGAGTACATTTCTGCATATTATGCTAGTCCTGCTCACTCTGATTCCTGCTTCCTGCATGGCAAATTTACCTAATTTGCATGTTTTTCACCTGCAAATGGGGTGATTTGCATACGGGGGCTGGGGACGTGCAGCACTATTGCTACAGCGATCACGCATGTCAGATGTGCATGTACGTGGATCGCTCAGCCGCCATATTGGCAATATTTCATCTAACACTAATCATGCACACCATGCAAGCTTTTGAGAATCCGGGTGATAGTTAATCCACAAGCCATTAAGACATCATTAAAACTTTTTTTTAAAAAGACAATATAAATCTGCAAACCCTTTCATAATATATAAAAAAAATCTTTTTTTATTCAAATCTTTAAACACAAACATCACTAAATAATGATGTTAGGTAGAACATATACATAGAATGTTTTTAATACACATATTCTTAAAATTAAGTGTTATAAAAATCACAAACATCGAAAAACAGAAACTGATTTTTAATCAGGATAAAACATAATAGGGAGTGGTGCATGGAATACTGAGACCTTGCCCCTGACACTAAAAACCTGGCTCATGTGTTTCATTCCTTATTATGTTTCTGGGACGTACCCTAATCAGACTGTAAGCAATACTTTTTCATGTCGTAGTCATTATATATCCCTCTAGAAAAATATATCTTTGCCACAGTCATGTTAGTTTTCATGGCTGCAGGGCCAGTGTTAGCATTTTACAGGCCCCCAGCAAATATCAAGTTTGGGGGGTCCCTAGGCACTTTCAGTCTAAGTATCACACTGTCACTGCCACCCCTTTTAAAGAACCTTTTAGGTCATGGTGCAAAATATTAGGAATAGTATGCAGAGAGTGACCTGTTGCTACAATGCTGTTACATTACAACAGGCATATGTACCACACTATGTTGACCCATCTTACAAAGGTGCATTTGCAGTGTCTGGCATTTAGCTGCAACAATGCTAAATTACAACTCTGTGTACAGGGCTGGACTTAAGTGAAATGGTGCCCTAGATACTCTCTACTATTTCAGCACCCAAACATACACACATATATCCTCAAGTGCTCCCTTCTGCCCTCACCCCCCCATCTTGGGGTCCCCATACAATGCACATTCCTTTTTTCTTCCTTTTCTCATGTTTTACCTTACTCTTCAGCTTTTTCAAGAATTTGTGACTTTAAAATGCACTTGAGACCATATGCAAAGTTTTTTATAATTTTTTCCACAATTTCTTCATCAGTGATGGCTTGAACAGAAATTATGATTAAGGAAAGAAATCCAGTGTTGCTGTTCAGCTTCAGTTTTTTTTTGCATCTTTTCAACGCATCTTTTTTGATCATAATAGCACAGTAATAACTATTTAGGAAAAAACTCAAGCTGGTGTCCTTAGAAGCTACTGGGGTTATAGATGCTCTGGTATGCACTTTAGAGTATTTTCTCCATCCTTTTCATCCAACAGTGGCCTAAACAAAAGTCACGAGTAAGAAAACAATTTCAGTCTTATGTAAATATATATATATATATATACACACACACACACACACACACACACACACACATATATATATATATATATATATATATATATATATATATATATATATATATATATATATATAAGGCTTAATGTTCAAAGCTGACAAAATAAAAGCTCACAATAAACCAACAAGACAATTGTAAGGATACACAGATCCTATCTGTGAATATTGCCTGGCTTCCCACCCTCCCTGCCAAAAAAGAGAGAGTCACTGCCTGTGCATCCCTCTGGTGTTAGATTGGGATGAAAACAGAGGTTCAACTGGCCACAGTCATGTATGTCAAGTGACTGCTGACATACATATACATAACATGCCTCCTCACTCCTCACCCTTAACCCCCAAATTCAGCCACCTGTATACATGACTGATGTGTGATTGGAGAGAAAAGTAAAAAAAAGTAATTACTGTATTCTACTTTGTTGCTTCTAGACAGTGCACTGCCCCTAAACAATCTACAGTAACCTTTGCTTTTCTTTTCTGAGGTCTATGAGAAAAGTAAAAGAAACAATGACCACACTATAAGCTATAATGACCTCTTGTGAACATCTTTAAGGTTTGACTGTGAGGAAAAATAAAAAAAGTAAGAGTCACACAATACCCAGCCCCCCAAAGCATAGCCTGCAGCACCTTTCTGTATACACACACATACACACACACACACACACACACACACACACACACACACACACACACACACACACACACACACACACGCACACACATCTCAGCAAATCTGGTTTTAGAATGGGTACGGCTGAGAGCAGATACCATGATCAGCTTTATCCTAACAGGGTCATATCACAGCCCTGTTCCGTTAAAGACTATAATTACAAAATTAATACATTTTTCGCTCTGTTTTTCCCCAACCAGCAACAGCTTTTGTGAGCCCCCCCATATGGTCAAGGATGAATAAGGGGGTCCTACGAGTGGGGGCCACCAGACACCTAGAAGATCTAAGTGTCCAAATGTTCTGTGATATATTTTATGCCTTCCTTTTGAAATGCATTTACTTGTTAGCTGCATTTTTTATTGATACCCATAAGAATAATGTATGTGCCCTGGCATTACTGGGTGTGTGCACAAATATAAATCTATGATATCTATCTATCTATATATATATATATATATATATATATATATATATATATATATATATATATGTGTATATATATATATTTTTTTTTTACACAGGTATAAGCCATAGCAATACTAGCTTTGTACTTACTTCAATAAATAGCAATATATTGTGCAACACTGGTACTGCCACACCAGATCAGCGATTGCTGTTTATCAGTCATCAAACAACAACAGGGATGAGTCACTTTTATTTACCTCATTGAGGAGTAATGCATACCTGTCACTGTCCTAGATTTTGCCTCATACTTTTGCTCTGTCCATTGTAAAATGTTTGATTTGCTTGGTAAATCATTTAGGATTTCACACAGTAAATAATTCCAGACATCAGAATTTTATACTTATTATTATACAAAGATGCAAGATGATGCAAAAGGTATTATTCTATTAGCTTTAACTGAATTAGATTAATACTTAAAACATGTTCCCCGTTTTGAGCCTTTATTCTGCTATAATTTTTGGAACTCCTCAGACTTCTTCAGCAAAGAAGTTGAGAGTTCTAGTATCTGTAGTTCTGCCAGTATTTATAAAACTCCCTATAACAGAAAACCATTCCTGAAGATTGGAAGCATCAGCTCTTGAAGTCGGCCACTCTGAGCTGCTGATCTGTATATTGCTTACTTTATTCATGTTTATTATCAGCTTTATCTTAACAGGGTCATATCACAGCCCTGTTCAGGTTAAATAGCATAATCAGGAAATTAGCACATTTTTTCTCATTTTTCCACAACCAGCAACAGCTTTTGTGTGGCTCCCCAAACAGTTGAGGATTACTAAGTGCCCCCCTGCAGCCATGAGTATTAACAGGTACCTAAAGCTGGCTATGTTGTTAGTTTTAGTGAAGAGAATGTCAACCAGAAGGGTTTAATTAAGCCAGGGGCACTATGTCAGTGGTAACAACTATTAAATGGCATCATGAAGCCTTTTACTTGATAAAACACTGTTTCTATAGCCAGAGATATAACTGAATTTTAAAGGAAATATAGACAAGAATTATTATTACCCACCTGGTTTATTAATTATACAAGATTGCTGTGCTAGCTTTTGTTGGTTTGGCAGACATGTTACAAAATATCAAAATAAGATAACTTGCTATGGTTGGGGGCCCTCCGGGAAAAGGGGGCCTCCAGCGACTGCAGGGTTTGCTGGTGGCATGGCTGTGCTATAATCTTACTTATCAGAACAAATGGTATGTACAGCTCAGACCACTGCATGTTATAATGTGTAGATTACTATTAAATGAAATATAGATGCCTGTTTTCTTAAATTTTGGACTACAATCTCACATTCAGAATTACTAATTTCATATATAGGTAATGTCTTTATGTTGTTGTTGTTGTATCTTTCGGCTTTTCCCGGTTAGGGGTCGCCACAGCGGAACTCCGGTCCGCTAATGATTGGCAGTAGATTTTTACGTACCGAGTTGCCAGCCCTAATATCTTTATGTACTATACAAAAATTCTAATTTATGCTGATAGTTGATTAAATCCATAATACATAAATAAATAAAATAAAAAAACAAAACAATAACAATAACAATACACATAAAGTTTCCATAGATATAGGTTCATAGGTTCATAGGTTCATACTAGGCTATCTGCCCTGGGGCAATTATAAACCTAGCCCGATTCTGTATGGCTTACGCCACCCCTTGATTTGAGTATATTGTGCCCCTTTTAAGGTTTAGTTTACTGTGCCTCTGTCTAATAGTGACACGGGAGTAATCCCTGGGACAAACCTACGATCTCCATGCTTTACAGCAAAGATAACTAAAAGTGAATTGTTGCATATACTGTAAGCAAAAATGCTATAGTGCACATAACTGAATAAAGTACTTTTCACATTTTAATGTAATGTCATTATCTGTTTATCTGTCTCTCTCTATTCTTGTTGGTTGGTTTAGCTATTCTGTCTATTCATCCATCACTAGCTCTCATTCTCAGCAACATCACAATTATGCACAGCTTTGCTCAAATCCTTTCCATTTAGTGTAAGTAGATAAGAAGTCATTTTTACTGCCCAAGATTAATTGCCCAAAAAGTAATCTAAGCTAAGTTTACTGCTAACAATCTTTTTCACATTTAAAATAGTTCATATAAATCAAGACAAACTTTCTCAAAAATCTAATGGAAAAGAGAAGTGTTCAGATGGTAATGAGTGGGTGAGACAGATGAGGGTGAATGCTTTTGAATCTTTGCTCTTGAAGAGAGATTGTTTTTGAAATGCTGCAGGGGAACTTACTAGGTGAAATGAGAAAATAGGCGATCAGGCCTTGACATAAAAAAGTTCACAGCAAATAATTTCTACTACTATTAATATCTGCTGATGTTTAGAGCAGGTTATCAGACTTAAAGTAAATGATTTTCTTTCCTAATTCACAATATTTTTTTAATTGTATATCTTGAACGATTAATTAATATAATCACGTTTGTTAAAATCTTTTAACCTATACCAAGAAAAAAAGAGCAAAATGTGACAAAAAGATGTCTATGAAGTTTTTTGCAGTTTTGGTTTGAGCATTTGAAATAAGCAAATTAACCTGCTAATGCAAGCAGAATAAATTTGAGGTATGACAACATAATTAGCTGGAATGTTCATCAACAGTCAACCAGAATATCAGCTCCTAAGAAATGATGTGTGAAGCAAAGTGATTAGTACATTTCAGGACACACTGAAGAAATACATGAACTGACAGAAATCTAAGTCAGAAGTTAATTTACTTAATAAGAAAAAAACAGTGTTTGAAAATTAGAACACTAAAAATATGACCGTGTTATACATCATCCAAAGACGTGTCTATTCACTTGAAGAACATTTTCAGCACATGTATTCATTACTTTTGCAACTTCTGTTACTCATTTCAGTAATATTCTCTGTGTACTTCTCATAGCAACAAATACTTTCATATGCATAGATTATTAATAAAAATGATTGATGCAAGTAATTGCAGTGTATGGCATCATATGATTACCCCAGAGTATTATGATCACATTCAGGTATTTAAGTGATAATTCAATAAAAATGTTTTAAAAAGGTATTCATATTAAGTAATTTATTGCATCATTCAGCTATTTGGAAAAACTAACCTATAAGGTTATCTGCAGAGTTTCAATGGAGGTAAGACAAGCAACAATGTATTCAGATTCTAAGAAAACTGTATTCTCGACAAAAGTAAGCAACCATCATACATGGCACAACTGAAATATAGATTTTGGATACACAGAAGAGCAATGCAGCTTAGTAGGTCAAACTTTATTTAAAAGTGCAGATTCTTCTTCTCACACATCATATGCCTTTCTCTACATCTTGACTCTTAAGGATGGGCTTTATTTTGTCACATCTGTTCTTAAATCCTATTTCTATTTTTGACATTACTGAATCTTTATTAATACAGCTGTCATTTCTTACAATGCCTTCTGCAAAATCGTACATCTTACTCCAAATAGGGTCACTGTCAGAACCATCCATAGTGGTAGTTGGGTTAGGCAGTTGCCTAGGGTCCCAGTCTACTATGGGCATATATTTTAGGTTTTAACTAGAAATGTATGTGACTCAGTTGCGATACACACACCTTGTCTTTATTAGTCTGCAAAGTGTGTGCCTCTCCCCCACCCCTCTCCTATTACTTTTTGTTCTAAATGTATTTTTTATGAAGGTGTCGATCATGGCAATCATCTTTAGCAGGGTTTAATGTTTGCTGCTGGAGTATCTTGCATGTGAGCTCTTCTAACTATGTTAATGTAATTTGGGTGTTACTGAGTGCCTTTTTTCTACATTTCCTCTGATATCTTATTTTAATTTTCAGTTTTAATTATGGTCAAGCAGGTGAGTAGTACAGAATATGCATACAGGGCAGGTATTTTTAAGGGTATGTGAGATTTCATAGCCAATCAAAGTCATTGTTACTTGAGTAATGCTATGATCAACCCTGTCAACCCAGTTTTAGTTAACTATAGTGCTTTGTGTTTAATGATAAAGAACAAAAAGTAAAGGACTCCTCCACTGAAAGTACTGCCAAAAAACTCAAATAGTAAATCCAAAATTAAGGCAAGTACTACCATGCTGTGTATGAAGTAACCTCACTTTATTAAAACAATAAAAGCAGTATCATAAGCACTTTTGGGTAAATCCTTTCATCAGATGATAAAACACTAATAAAAACATAGTATCTAATATAATACAACACAACCAATGAAAATCAGTAGTTTACCCTCCTTTTTGCTAGAGCTGGTTTTAAAGGGACAACATCATTGAATCCTGGGGCTTTGTCAGCTCTCAGTCTAAGAATCCATTGCATCTCTTTGTATTCAGTTTCATTATACAAGTCACCCATTCTTTGACTTCTATTTACAACACACATAACTATAAAGGCAAATACATGATTACTATGCAATTCTATATGTTTGTAGAGTGTATTGTGTTTCTTTCTTAACCTTATATCTGATGGATGCTTAAAAATTCTATCTTTAAGTCTGCAATTTGTTTTTCCTACATAATATGCAGTACACTCTTGACAGTTCACAATATAGACAACATTTTGCGTGTTAGAGTCACCATACATATTCAAAATTTAATTCTTGTTGTTCCTGAGGTGTATAAAACAGTTGCCTTGTAGAATGTGCTTACAGGATTTACAATGTAGGCATGGATAAGTTCCCTTCTTCTTAATGCCTGAATTTTTAAAATGCATAGGTTCATGTGCGAATACGTGTGTGTGTGTGTGTGTGTGTGTGTGTGTGTGTGTGTGTGTGTGTGTGTGTAGTTGTGTGTTCTCATCCTGTAATGTGAATGTGTATTACTGCTACACAGTGAGGCCTCAAGCTATCAACTGCCCTCTACCCTTGTCATCAGCTAGACTGCTATGTAAACTCCCTGCCCCATGTAACTGTACCTGTGATGTCACCCAGTATGGATGTCACGTCTCTAGCCACTGTAGCTTAGTACACAGCTCCCATGCTCCTGGATCAGTAGATGTGTAGACATCTTTGGAATGTCAGCCTTTCAAACAGTGAGGTTGAAGCTACGAATAGCATGCTGGTATTGCCATACATAACTGTGAGTAGTCCACATTTACACATGGAAGACTAACTGCAAACACTGACACTCAACGGCACATGCAATTAGACCTGAAGGAGGGAAGCAGGACATCATGACCAACATGCTGTTACTGTTGTTACCAAGACACATACTGTGAACAGAAAACAATGCATTCTAAACCTGTACTACATGGTATGTCTGCTGCATGTCAACAGTACACAACAATTGTAATCTACACTTATCTCTCTATTCTGTTCACCCTGTGCATCAGACCATATGAGCATGTCCCTGCACCAATGGTGTGGATGACAGGGATGCAGCACAGGCATCATCATATGCACAGGGTGATAATGTTTGCCAGGGGCCTAGGCTGCACCAGTGGATGACATCATGTGTGTGTGTTAGGGCCTGTGATCTAATTGGCCATGTGTGGTTGTTATGCATGTGTGTGTTGCGGTGTCCTACAGATATTTCTGGTGTGTGCGTGTATGTGTGCACACAGTTCTGCCATGTGTCTGGCCTACACAGGGGTATTATTGACAGCTCCAGACTGTACAGACTAGGTTTTACAGCTCAGGGTGTCTGGCCATGGCCATGTGACCTGTGCCTGCCAGGGGTTGCACGGGCACTACCAGGCAGAGGTGCAGATTGGGTGCTGTCCGATGACACATGTTCACTGGAACTGTGTCCCTGTTGGGTCCATCCAGGGTCACATGCACATGGCCTGCTGTGTCCTGGTGTGGACAGTGCAGTAACAGCTGCACTGTTGCTGCTACTGCCACTATGGGAGCAGGCATATGAGGTAGCTCGTTCATGTAGACCTGCACCAGGTGACATAGCTGGCCTACATCCACGTGCCCTACGCCTCACTCCTACCAGATGTTCCAGCACAGGCAGCTCACACTCATGGATTGTCATGCCACGGTCAAGGATTCCAACCATGTCACCCAATCATCTGTCCAAAACCTCAGCAATCTGCTGTTGAGCATTTGCCATTGCCTGGATGTTGTTGTTTAAAGAATGGATAGCAGCCCTCTGAAGCCTCTGCCCTTCTCTGTTCTGCCATTCAGCACGTGCTTGTGCCACCATTACAGCCTGAAACATGCATCTGGTGACACCAGCTGCTGCTCTCTGTCCTGCAGGGGCATGTCGGCCAGAGGTCCTCCTACGAGCAGCACTGGCCACATGCCTGTGTGGCCCATCTCCAGTCATTTGCCTGACACCATGGTGTGAATACACACCTTCCATAGTCACCACACTTTCCTGTTACAAGCTACCACATGCCAATTGTCCTTCCTCTATGGCCACTGTTGATGGGGTATGTGTTGGCATGAGATCTGTGTGCTGGGATGAGGGGGCTATAGGTGGAATGGCAACCAATGGCACAGATTCAGCCCCTGACAACCCTGCCTGTGCCTCAAGCATATGTTCATCAGCACTGCTAGAGTCTGTGGGGGACACTAACATCAGATGGACCGCAGGTGGGTAACACACCTACATCATCTATGAGGGCAGACAAAGACTCTACATTACAATACAGACACACAGACACACACCATGCATGTGATTTGACAGAAGGCATGCAACATGCATGTGATATAGCAGACGGCATGCAGCTCAGACAGTTTTGCCATGTGTCTGGCCTACACAGGGGTATTATTGACAGCTCCAGACTGTACAGACTAGGTTTGGTGGTAGTTATCATACATCCCTGGGTTGCACACAACAGCATGCATGTGTCATAGCAGAAGCCATGCATTTCACACAATCATGGTAGTAAGCATGCATCCCTGTGTTACAGGATGTGGACCAGCACAGGTTAACAGTACACATGGCTGATGTGTGGCATATGACTTTGACATTAACATGTAGTATGACATGTAATCTGCTGATGTGTGCATTGAAATGTATACATGTTTAACACAATGGTGTCCTGTCACATATACAGTGGGATAATGGTGTCACATTGCAGTGTTGTCTGTCCTCCCTACAGATAAAATGCACATTTAGCAGATGTGCATGACCATTGCAGGGTATTATGAGGCATCTATATTGCTATACAGAGTGAAGTACAGACACAGTGCCATTGCATAGAATCATGAGGTGTCTCTATTGCTATACAGTGTGAATTACAGACACAGTGAATAGCCATGACTGTGTGCATACACAATACATATATACTGTGGATTGTGACGCACGTCGCTGAGGTGTATACACACAAAACCATGATGTGGTATGTGTGATACAGGTCACCGAAGGCCATATGGATGACATCCCTGCACATCTGCAAACATATTTTAGCTGCCTGGCAACCATGTCCACACATGGCAGACTTATCAATGCACCATGTCCCACATGACATTTGTGTACCACACACACAAGGTGCACAGCTAACAGTGATGTCCAACAGCAGCAAGGGAAATGTACTGTATCTGTGGCCTGATGTGGTTGTCTGTGTATGTATGTGGATGCTGTACAGGTGACTACTGTCATGCTGTGACACAGTCATGATGTTCAACACATCTTATGTGGTCGAATAATGTTACACCTCCACAAGCTGTGCACAGGCCTGTAGGATGTCCAGTGTTCCACATCTGCAATATAACCATTCAACAAAGGCTATAGTTGGACCATGTGTAGCCAATGTACAATAGGGTGTACACACAAACACATCATGTCTACTGTGTGTTGCTACATGTCCCTGGCCATCCTCCATGGCCATGTGTGAACATGTGTTGGCCAAATGGTTGTGATGGCCATCTATTTTACATGTCTGTGTTGTCCCATATGACATACACCCATAGATGTCATATACTCCACTGTCTACAGGGTTATGCAGACAAAGAGTTGTATATTTGGTAAGTGGGGTATGTTTTATGGGATAGTGAGACAATGTTGCAGCCGACCCACTACATGTCATGGACATGACAGATGGCACATCACAATTTGTGCACTCATAGCAGGGGCATAATCCATAATGGTGAATCCTGTGGGCTTCCCATACTCCAGCTCACTGTGTAGTACTGTTTGTGTACCCCACATGTGTAGTTCTGATGTGTAGTACATGTCCCTACATTGAACTACACCTCCACCATTGTATGCACAGCTGTCCACACATCTAGCAATGACAGTTTCTGAGGTTTCATGTCGGTGTTTCACATAGTTTGTAAGTATTGCACATGGGTAGCCATTGTGATGGATTGCAGATGCGACCTGTATATTGTGACCAGACCATACATTATGTGTACATGTGTTAAATGGCCACATGGTGAATAGATATGTGCATTAACATGCCTGATACTTATAACTGTCTCACCTGAAATGGCCTGCTGTCTTAGCGGAATGCCAGAAGTACCTATATAGGGGTGATACAGCAGTATGATCATTATCCATGCATGTATGACAGCTACAGGGTGCAATGTGCATGTTAACACATTCGCCAGTACAATAGGATATACTATGGAGTGTGCACATGTGTGCATACACAGAGTAGCATACTATAGTATGCGGCATGTGTGTATACATGCCTTGCATATGATGTTACATTACATATTGTACAGTGACACATGCAACTATATGGGATATAATAGTTATATGTGCAGTAGTGACTTATCAGGAAACTCCAGGCTCGATGGTTGAGAGACACCCACCTCCACAATGTCAGCTAAGGCTTGTGGATGCTGTTCTGCCATTGTCTCCAGGTTGGCCAGTAGCTCCTCGATACGTGTGAGTGGGGGGCTTGGTTGGTGGCCCACCACCTGTTGCACCTTGTTCCGTGGCGATTGCATTCACATGCTGTTTCACCTGTCTTATTAGGTCCATGCAGTGTCTGCACACCTGCTGGTATGTGTGGTTATGGCCACCCACATCATTAACCCTCCTGCGAAGTTCCTGTCACAGGTCATCGTGCTGCTGTGCATCCTGTGGCACATGGCTAAACAGGACATCATAGTTTTCTTGGAGGTAAGGTATAAGGGCCTCATCCTCCAAGCGTGTATAGGCTGGTAGCCTTGCTCGCGGCATACCTGGAAGACATAATGATGGAGACAGGTCACAGTATCTCAGAGATGCACAGAGATACAGCTGCACATACATGTGTATCACATTTATTACATATAAATAGCTGTCTTTGCAAATCTTCATGACACTGACACCACTAACATGTTTGTGTCACACACATGTGACACCCAATGGGGATTGGATATTATCACCATATATGTGTGTCACCTGATTACATTGCTCATACTCCATGTGGATGCTGTCTTGATGTGGGCATGTTTGTTTGCCTGTACTGGTGTTTTTACCTATCAGCACATGCCTGGATGTGTCCACATTAATGCTGTCAACCTTGATGCTGTGTATATGTCACATATAAACACATACACTGCCTTAACAGACATGACTTGTGATACTGCAGACATGCACACTGAAGGCTTTACACGCATGTGTTTTGCCATATACATCTACATGGCACTGTACAGCTGTTCAACATCCTGCCAAGTATTGCCTGTGTTGCACATGTGATACACATGGGACACTGGCTAGCCTGATGGTATTTGCAGGGATGGTTGTCAACTATAGCATGTACGGCCAAGGTCATCTAGTAGTCTGTATGCCCTGGGCCATGTATGAGATTAGGATGTAAGGTTACCTAGCTGTAGCTGATAGCCGTGTTTCCAGTGCCAGGTGAAGCAGTGCCACATAACTGATCCACACGGTTAATGATACATCTACCATGCAGTCATCACACCATGTCTGACAGAGGTGAAATGTGCAGCTTTGCTGGACAGGATTGCATAGTATAGCAGGAGCATGTAACATGTATGGCACAAGGATCTGTCCAGCATGTGGCGATCCTTGTACTAGGAAGATCAGGATATGTACGTGTAGCATGTCCAACATCACAGTGCTGGACATGGCTTTATGCAGGGTAGGCATCATGCTACATAGTGGAGATGAGTTTTGTGAAGGCTGGTGTCGGCCATCCAAACATGGCCAATACCCCTTAAAGGTGATATATGATCCGATATAGGTCACTTGAATGATGAGTATGGCTGAACAAGGATCTCTATATTCATGGATGGCACCCTGTCATGACTAGGGTTGCCACTTATGACTACCTAATAGGTTTGGTGATGTCACTAGCTCAGGGAGGTAAACTGCACAGCAGCATCCCTTACACACAGTGTCCATTATGTTGACCGCTGCCTAGGTGGTAGTTCATGGGTACAGGGTTATTAACCTAGCGGTGACAATGCAATATGCAGCTGTCAGATTGGGCACATATGTCACACACCTCACCCACAAAGCCCCTTCTGTATGTTGTCCACAACACTGAGTCAGCTATTGCTCCTAGGTCAAAGCCATTCACATACTTACATAGGCAGATGCAGCCCATTTGTCTGTGTGGTATGGGCTACAATGAGGGGGAGTACAATGAATTAACCCCATTTTACTGTAGCTATCACTGGTGCGATATGCACATATTAATCAGACACCTTCTGTAGTGTTGTTTCGGTCAACAGTCCACTGGCAGAACACTCCTGTGACATACGAATGTACATCTAGTACACTGAGTGTAGGTGGAACACAGTATGGGTGATGATGTCCTATGACCTGTCACAGGCATGATATGCAGTGTGTAATCATCCGTACTGACATCTACATCTGTACTGCTAACAACATATACATTGATTAAAGTTCATGGCCTTTCAGACCAGACTCAGCAGGGTAGTAGTGCAGTGCCTCCCATTATGAGTGGTGTCTCCACTTTGTGGGTTGTGATAACTGTTGGTGTGCATCATTCAGTGTTTTCACAGACTGACATGAAGCTATGTTTTACATGATGTGTATATGTAGAACAAACTGTTTTGCCATATGTGTATGAAACAACCAGGAATGTGGACAGGTCCCATGCAACCTGAGTGCACCATGTACTATCATAGTTATGGTTACAGGGGCTTTGTAGTGTACATGGATATATGATGGTGTACCTGTTGGGGGGCAGTTTGTTTATGTTATCCAACACCCTATCTGTATTGCTTATTCATGCTCAGCACTTGTTCAGAACATGTAAGCACTACATGAGCTACTAATTACTATAGCACTCAATCCTCCTCATTACCTACAGGTAAACACTGTTTGTACTTACATTTCCCGCTTGCTTAGAGTAAAACAGCTCTTGTACATACTTTCCTCACTTATCTAGTGGGTAACAGTCATATATTCAGGCATGTCCAAGTGTCAATTCCCAGTATTCTTACCTGTCTATATGATGAATATGGGCATCATGAGGCAATATAGAAATTGTCTCATGTACACAGTCAATACTCCCCTCCTAACATCCAGCACTACAACCTGTGGAGATGCACATATCTAGCCATGCTGGAGGTAAAGCTCTCTCCAACCCAGACTGAATCTGACAATCATGTGGGAAAGTTAAACATTTGCACCACACCACACTCATCACATAGTCTCACTAAATCTCCACCACCACAGGCCACACATAGTAAGACAATAACATTTGCGGAACCTCTCAATACTACTCTGTCTAGGCAACAGAGAACTCCAAAGCAGAAATGCAGGAAGCCCCCATCCCCCAACACAACACCAATTAATTATAACCCACAGACTCAGTGTGCCAATCAACCACAGCCAATAGGGCGAAATAACGTACCCAACACACTAGTCATAGGTGACTCTATAGGCAGTCACACTGATGTCCCACTCACCAGGCTACACAAGGAGATAGTTACTATCAGCTGCCTGTTGGGTAACAGGATCTGCAACATAACCTATGCACTCAGGTCACTCCTCAACAGGTACAATATGACTGCGTCATTGTCCATGTTAGTGTGAATGCCCTGAGATGTACCTTCCTGGACTACATGTAAAGGGACATGGAATAGCTCTCTGATCTTGTAGCCCAGGCAGGTATCGCCCTAGCCCTGAGTAGCATTCTGCCATCGTCCAGACTGATAATGCAGTACAAGGCCAAAATGATTTACTTCAACAATTGGCTATGCTTCTGATGTCATTCCAAGGGTATCCAGTATCTGTCTACTTTGAATGACATGGTCAACAGAACACGATGCTTTGGCACAGATGGCCTGCACCTGTTGGCCCTGCGATTACAGATAATGGCTAAGGCTCTTGCTGCTTCTATAGTGCCTGTTTTAGGCATGGTTCAAATAACATATTCACCACCATAACAGGAACAGGCAAGCAAAACCTGAGGGTAATGCTACTCAATGCTTTATGTCTTCATCTGAAACGCACTCAGCCAAGGCACTCCTTGTAATGGACCACTTTGATATCTGTGCAGTGACTGGGACCTGCTTCTAGACTCCTGAGAGCACCCCTGCACTACCAGGCTATTACTCATACAACCCCTTTCAGTCATGTAACCAGGACCGGAACACCCACGGCGGAGTTGTGTCCATATTTCCTAAGGATATCCACACCTCCAGCCTAGTTGCTTAGCACAATGCATCAGAGGTTATTCAAGTGCAACTAACTCTGACCATAACTGCTATAAAATTGTAGCTTGCTACAGATCCCCCACCATACCCCACAGTTAACGGTCCTCTCTTTTTGGTGTACTGGAAAGTAGGGTTCAAACAGACACACTACTGATATGCGACTGACACTACCCCACCATTAACTGGGATACCTACTCATGTACCGACACATTAGGCCATTGCTTTCTGGGATTCATAGCCTCCAATCGCCTGGATCAACCTATCCACACCACCACCAGGGGCAACAATATCCTAGACCTGGTCATTGCCAACATGTGTAACTGGTGTTCCACACCTGGGGTTATCTCCTTGTTGGTCAGATCCGAACGTACTCTAATCACCCTTGTTATCCACATCCCGGCACCATACCCTTTATGGAAAACACAGTACAATATTTCTACAAAGCCAACTTCAGGCTTCTTATGACAGCAGTAGTAAATGTCATGACACCCGTGCAGATAGACAATACAGTTACAACCGCTGAATTATACACAACTGCACTTAATTAGCACTTACACGACTGCATGGATCATGCTATCCCAAACAGAACCATGACAGTACCCACCAGAAAACAGAGGCCACTCTGATGGTCCACTGCCATGGACATAATGTACAACAGAAGGAGGAGACTGTTGCAAAGTAGAGTACAATCCCATAAGTGGAGGAGCTCCCTGGTCAGCCTCAGTAAGAATCTGAGATCCCTTATCACATCCTCCAAAGCTAGCTACATAAACATAACCACAACTAATTCCAAGGACTACCACAAAGCATTCTAGAGGTATGTCACTACTCTCAATGGCGATAACCACATCACTGAGTGCTGTATTGATCAAGTATTGGTGGAATTATTTGCCAAGGGTCTCACATTTGTTCCATCAAAAAAATGTGACATTGCTGAACTTTTAATTGACTTTAAGTTATTCATTCGCAAACTGAACTTGAATATTTTGTTTGGTAACTCATCATACAGTAACAATGAACTGAGAATAGCTAGTTCCTTTACCCCCCCCCCCCCAGAACAGCACAATAAGTATGTTTGAATATTTTTGTGAAAATGAGTTTAGAAATGTTCTGAAGGATTCATCCAAAACCAGATTTAAGCCTAACATCTCTGAAGAGGAAAAAGCCCTTCTTACTATGCTTAGGAATTTACCACTTAGGCTTATGAAACCAGATAAAGGTGGAGGTTTAGTGGTATTGTACAATGAAGACTACTCTAACATCATGATGACATTGTTGGAAAGTAGCACCTATGCATTAGTGAGCAGAAATGAACTAAATCAGGCTTATAATAGGATTAATATGTTTATTAGTGACTTGTTTATGGATGGTTGTCTTACCTCAGAACAACATAGTTATTTAACCATGTTGGCACCACGGATCCCTAAAATCTTTGGGATCCCAAAATTGCATAAAATGTAATGAACCCCCCTTTTAGAGCATTGGTTGACGCACGCCAATCAATCACGTATCCCTGTGCCAAGTTTGTGGACAAGATTTTGAAGAATTTTGTGTCCTTAGAAAAACAAATTTTAAAGGACTCGTGGTCATTTTTACAGAGTATGCAAGCCATGACTTTTGATAACACAGTAAATTTCTTAACTGTGGATGTCAGTGACCTATATTCTTGTATTCCACATGATCTGGGGGTAGAATGGGTAGTGGAACATATCAGGGCTAAAGGGGCTAACGATAATGAATGTAACTTAGTAGAACAACGTCTTGACATTATTCTAAAGAATAATTTTGTGGCATTTGAAAACAAGTTATTTGTCCAAAAAGTAGGTGTGGCGATGGGGTCACCAGTGGGATCAAGTTTTGCGAACTTGGTTTTAGCGTATTGGGAAAATAACTATGTTTTCAATAGCCACTTGGCCCACCAGATTATTAGTTACAAAAGATTTTTGGATGATATTTTCATTCTCTTTAAAGGAGACCAAAAAGAAGCGGATCTTCTTGTTAGCTTATTTAATTCTACAACTACCTTTTTAAAGTTCACCTGGAATTTTCAAGAAAATATCATTAATTTCTTGGATGTGGAGTTGAGTAAAAATAGGGGTCACTTTTCAGCCAAAATACATAGAAAAGCTACATATTCCAACAGTTTTCTCCACTTCACCAGTATGCACCCCCTTCACCAAAAGAAAGCTGTTGTGAAGGGACAACTGGTGAGAGTGGCAAGAATGGTGACCTTGAAAGATGACTTTGAAGAAGAATGTGACCTGCTATACCTTATGTTTATAAGGAGAGGTTATCCTGCTCCCTTCCTAAATACAATTTTCCAGGAAGTAAAGGATAAAAGGGACAAAGGGATATATAAACCTATTTTGGGAAGTGACCTAGGGACTATAACACTAGACCTGGCCACTGACACAGGTCTTAATAACAACAACACAGTGACTGATGATATAGGAAACATGGATCAAACTAGTTCTAATAGCACCGAGATAGATAGGAATTTTGCGACAGCTTTTATATTTACATATTGTCCAGAGGCACCTGAAATAGGTAAAGTAGTTAAAAAATATTGGAGTTATTTAACATTAGACAGGAATGTTGCCAATATTTTGAACTTTAACCCCATAATAATATTCAAAAGAGGGATTAATATGAAAAGAGTACTTGAAATGAAGGTACCAAAAAAACAAAATAGAAATGGGACGAGAAAATGTGGTGCTTGTAAATATTGTAAGTATTTAATGACCTCGGATCAATTTACTATTAGAACAACGACATACTCTGTTAGGGGATCATATACATGTGACTCTAAGGCTATTGTATATCTGGCACAGTGTGGGCAGTGCCCATCATTTTACGTAGGAAAGACGGAGAGACATTTGCGTGACAGAATGTACGAACATTTATCATAATCAGCAAGGGTAAAACGATAATGCTCTGGCAAGACACTGTGCCAGGTACCCAGACCATGTATTTTCGTTCATGGTCATAGACCAAATTGTGAAAGACTTAGTGGATTTTAGCTTTGTGAATGACCAATTTTTAAAACTGGAACTAGAAAAGAAAGAATTAGCGTGGCAGCTTCGTTTAGCTGCAAACAGAGACCAGGGTTAAATGAGTGTTGCTCAATTTCATGTATTTTAAAGATAAAAAGTTTACTGAGATAGTTCATTTTCTTTTTGTTGTTTGTGTATGTCATTGAATGCCCTTGAAGGTGTAACTAGAACCAAAACACAGCTTTGTAAGTAAGCAGTACTTAGCAATACTTACTAGTATTAGCATAGTTTAAGGTTTTATTATATATGACTTTTAGTAGTACTTGTGTGTAGTTTTAAAGTATAGATGCAAGTAGAAGAATTTAGATATGATATGATAATATTATAACAGTGACTTCTTTTCATGTTTTTAATGTAAAATCTTTTAAGTGAGAATTTTGGTCAGTCTTTTAAAAAACTTCTGGTTCAGTATTACATAAAAGAAGTTATTTGAGTGTATCGCTTTAAACACAAGGGATACAGTAATTAATGTAATTACTGACATCTGTCTTAACCTAGTGCTTTGTTTTAAAATGCTTTGAACTAGTGTTGTTGGTTGTCTGAAGAAGTTCTGATATTTATCAGAACGAAAAACGCTGGTGCAGCGTTTTACTTTTATTTTGGCTTGGTGAATAAAGCAGTGTTTGTATAACTTCTGGTATTAAGTACATTGGATTGGACTATAACCTACAGTTACCTGAACTTTTGTACCTGCATGTGCCTAGCCCTTGGAGCTGACTTACCAACATCTTTTTTTTAGTTTTCTGTGTGGTTTCTTTTGGATTCTAGAGGTATGTCACTACTCTCAATGGCGATACCCACATCTGCTCTGACATACAGCAGTAAGGCACGGACATTACAGAACTGACTGATTTTGGCAACATCCTGGCAGATAGGTTCAGTGCTAACTTTACACCACTCTCACACCCTAAAGGGCCTATATCTATACAGGAATGATGCAGAGTCCTTGCAATCACAACTACGCAGTTCAAAGCTGCACTCTCTAAAGCCAGGAACACAGCATCCATGTGACCGTACAACATCTTAGGCTGCGATTTCCACAAACTTCAGAACGAACTGGCTCCCCACTTAGGCAGCATATTCAATAATAGCCTTGCATCAGGCATTGTGGCCCCTGAATGGCACACAGCAACAGTTATCACACTCCAAAAAGGTGGTGCCACAATGGACCAAGGGAACTATTGCCCTATACGCCTGACTAGACTGTTCTGCAAGGCTATGGAGCACATCATCATGGATCTCATTCACAGAGACATCGGTGGCTTCCAAACCTTTGATCCCACCCAGTTTGGATTTGTTAGGGCCAGACCATGCCTCCTAAACCTGGTGGAGTCCTTTGAGACAGTTACCAAGGCAGTAGATGAGGGTAAGGAGGTCCACACAGCCTACCTTGACCTCTCAAAGGCTTTCAACACCATTCCCCATTCTAGTATTATCAACATGCACATCCTTCTGCACATTAACCCCTACATCACGAGATGTTATGCAAAGTGGCTCATGGACATAACCCACACAGTGAGGGTAGCATATCCTAGGTCCTACTGTAAATCAGTTACAATTGTCTTCCCCCAGGGCTTGGTCATAGGGCCCCTCATGTTTGGTATATGCTTCTCTGAGGTACAGGCTAGCACAGGAGGACTTACCCTGAAAAGGTTTGCAGATGACTGCAAACTAGGGGCCATGATTGATTCCCCAGCTGATACAGACACCCTCCATAAGGGTGTCACTGGGACGGATACCTGGTGTCAATAACATGGTCTCAAGCATGCCACAAGGTGCATAGACATCCCCTTTGGATTACACCAATCACCCACGGACTATCACATAGGTGGTAGTCCCATACATACATAAGACATAATAAGGGATCTTAGAACCCAAGTAGATAGCATTCACTCCTTTGATAACCATATTAGCAAGGTGGTGTGGATATCCTTCTACGTGGCCCCCTAATCTCTAATGGGTTTGGAGCCAGAACACAGGCAGCCATTGTGCCTCTCTACTCATGACTTATGAAACACATTAAAGGGTACAACACCCCATTTGGGATGTACCTTACGAGACAACAGCAACGGCTTTAAATACCACAACATTACCACACCAAGAGGAATACTGACCTCTGAAGGATGACGTATGCAGCCCAACTACGGAAACTCCAACTGTACTCATTTGCATACCGCATACTCAGAGGTGATCTCTGCTGAACATACAAGGCCCATGTCCAAAACAGTATTGATGGATATGCTCCACATAAGCAAAAGCCCCTGAGAGCCACATGCTCTGGGATATGTACCTAAATGCAATGATGACTAGGATGTGCTGGAGGGATACATTCCTGACCCGGATACTCCCCATGCTTTGGAACTACATCCTGATTACATTATATGGAGCCCCTCATTAACACACCAGTGACTCCTTGCAGAGTGGGTGGGGAACAGTGCTTACACCCCAGGGATCCCACAATTGGCTCTGCTCCACAGAGGGACAGTTAGTTAATCAATGGGGTGGCGACAGCAGACACATTTTGGCTAGGCTTATGAATAGCCTCTGACAGTTAGGCATGTACCTACTGATGTACCTAGGAACCTATACATACAGTATCAACACATGCTGTTAGCTTAATTTACTGTTCAGGTATTGACTTACCTTGTGCCAATAGCAGTTATGTGTGCAATAGTTGAGGTCTGCCTATGTAGGATGCACACAGTAGACCACCTATACATGACAATTTACAGGTGGTCATGTGTGTGTGCCATCCATGTTTACTGTGTGTGCAGGTGGAGAAGTGTGTCAGTCCGTATGGACCTACACTGTCAGTGTATGTGCTGTATGTTCCCTCTTTGCCAAGGCATGGGCATACGGGCATGCCTCCATCTGCCTACTGGGGCTGGCACAGGGTGTTTGTGGTCTGAATCCCTCTGTGCCTGTGGTGCCCTTGGCAATTGTGGTGGGCTGTGAGGGCCTTCACCATTATGTCCCTGCTGCAGCTGTTTCTGCAGGATCATATTATGTAGCATGGCACATACTATGAAGATGTGGGCACACGTGCCTGGAGAGTACTGCAAGGCTCCACCAGATATGTCCAAGCAATGGAACTGTGATTTCAGCATCCCAAACACATGCTCTATGATGATTCTGGTTTGTGTGTGTGCCTCATTATGGTGTTCTTGCATGGGTGTGTGTGCAGTTTTGATGGGAGTCATGATCCATGGCTCCAGTGCATAGCCAGCATCCCCTACAATGTGGCCATATGGGATGTCCGCCCTAACATATACCTGGTACAGCTGTGAGGCATGCCAGATGTGGGAGTCGTGGTAGCTTCCAGGACTGCCAGCACATACATCCATGATAATATTGCACACAACCTGGCAGTTGATGGAGTGGAATCCCTTGTGGTTTATATAGCACCTACCATGCTCACCAGGTGGTGACTTGGTGTGTATGTGCATGCAGTCTATTGCACCCAGTACCTCCAGGTAGTCTGCCACATGGTGGAAGAGGTGCATATTGCTGGCCAACTCCTCCTGCATTCGGGCGAAGTATATATGCTCATTGGCATGTGGTAACATGGCATCCAGGAAATGGTGGAGGACCCTGGATGCTGATGCCTGTGAGATCCCCATGATATCTCCAGTTGGCCTTTGAAAGGTACCTGTGGCTAGTATTCTCAAGCTTACACATAACTTCATGTCCACTGGGATGGGCTCCCCTCTGTTGTTTCTGGCTCTGAGGCGTGGCTGGCACAGCTCAACGATTTGCTGTATGATGTCCCTGTCCACCCTGTATTGCTCTACTATCTTCAGATCATCTAGCCCCTGGTAGGTTACCCTTGGTCTGAACACTCTTCTCCTCCTCTGGTGCCTGAGGTAGTTGTCAGCATCATCTTCCACACCACCTTCATTCTCCAACACATGCTGAGGAATCAAAGCTATGGCAGCTCCCAACATGTACATTTTAAAAGTTCCCCATCTGTTTACACTGATGGTGCAGTGTTTGGGAATAGACAAGTGTGTTTGAGGTGCCTTCACACTTTATACTATTGTGCTTTGGAAGCTGATGATGTCATTGGGTGTGTATGTACAATCCGAGCTGCAGGGTATCTTACTTATGAGTTTTACCACAGGTACTGCTATTGTGGGGCCTTTGGTGTTGAATTACACTTGGCTGCCGTGGATCATCTCTTACTCTTGCCTTCATTTTTCAAACCGATTCCCCTCCCATTGTCAGGCATGCATCCAACAGCCTGCTTTCTTGTTTTGTACTTTCCCAACTCAGGACTGTGTTGTGAAATGTGTTCTGTATCTGATCTACTGCAGGTTTGCTTTGTTCTGCTGTGACAGTTCTCCTTTCTTTGCAATCCGGCACTTCCCCTTTCCTGTTCTGCAGGTTGCTGCTAGCAACCTTGTTAGCTACTGTCAATGGCCCACTGTGAGTTAATAGGTGTTAATTACTCAGTTGTACTCCAATTACCCTGCTGCGGCATTTCCTTATTGTCTTCCTGTAACCTTCCTGTTTCAGCTGTGGTGCGCGCCGCGTGCAGCCGTTTACCGGGTTTCAAGCGCGTTGTCATCCATGTACACATGAGCTTTCGGTCACCTTGTGTGCTCTCAGCTAAGCAAAGCTATGGCTACATCCACACCCCTATCCTGTGGCTTTGCTTAGCAATAGGCAACCCAGATTAGCAATGCACCAATGTGCTTATAGCAATGGTGGCATACCCCTCTCCTGATGTCATGTATACCTCCAGGCCACTCCTCGGTGTTATACTGCTATGCCATGTGGTAAAGCCTTACGCTGACAAGGCGTTTGCGATTCAGTATTACTTGCCTCATCTGCATGGCATTGACTACTAATTCCTGGTTACCGCCCCAAACACTGTCACAGACCCTTAGCAACACTTGCGCCATGGTTGTGGTGTAGCATGCCTGCCATTGACTGTTATGAGGAATTCATGACTTTTGTTACATTGCAGTTTTATAACATCTAAATATATTTTTGATATGATCCCGTTTGCGCACCGCAGCACTGCGGGTTTACTTTGCATTAGTGTGGCCACAGTGGTAAATGTTATTTATTACGTGTAGTGTCTGTATTTTTACACCATTGGCTATATATCCAGCCATTGGTATATATTAACATTATCATATGTAAGTTTATTCCACATTCATGGCTCCTATGTTATGTTTGGGAAAATGTAAACTGTGTTTTTTGGTTTACATGTCTGTATGCTTACGCTATGCCTGCACCACTTCATGAATCGCTATGTACCTTCATTTGCATGCTGCACTACTGCACATGGGGTGATTAGCATACATGCGCCGAGAGCTGCGCAGCTCTGGTGTACGCTAGTAGTGCACGTGGAATCGGCTCGTACCTGAATCGCTCAGCGGCCATATTTGGTGTTAGAATGCCTACGCTACACCTGCGCCTGGTGCAAGCTTCATGAATCCCGGGGACTATGTTTTTATTAGTGTTTTATCATCTTATGAAGGGATTTACCTGAAAGTGCATATGATACTGCTTTTATTGTTTTAATAAAGTGAAGTTGCTTCATACACAGCGTGGTAGTACTTGCCTTACTTTTGGATTTACTATTTGGATTTTTTGGCAGTACTTTCAGTGCAAGGAGTCCTTTACTTTTTGTTCTTTACTTTGCTGTTGTTTTATTGGACTCCAATTACCCATGGCTGACCAGCAGACTGAGGATGTTGAACGTGGCTATGTACCACACAGGTATCTCAAAACCATGACTAGTAAATCTATTTTGCTACAAAATCCGCTGTTGGACATGGACATTGGTACTTCCACTTTTCTCTCTGATGCTGCACAAGAGAGGCAAAGAGGTGAGACTGAATTTACCATGTCACTGACATCTTTACAAGATACATTAATGAAATTAAAATGCCTACAATGGCACAGATTTTATTTTGAAGCTTGTCTTAAGAACAATATTGTGCTAAGAGGCTTACATATTTTATGCATGCCAGCACAAGGGAAATGCTATCCTGAGTTGCTTGGACGCTGGCAGCATATTAACTTACAAACTAGTAAATCATACATGAATTTACTTATTTCCTTTTTTCAACCTGAAGAGGATGCACTGTTAAACAAAGCTGAAGACCTATGTATTCAGCTAGAAAGAGACTATAAAACTGAATACCATAAGACTAGACTTATGGACATACTATTTGTAGCTGCTAACTATGATTTAAAACTTCAACAAGTTAAGTTAAAGAAACTATAACGTGATTACCGTGATTTTTCATCAGGTAACATCTTTTTTTGGCCTCACCCTCAAGAAAGAGCATGGAATCCTTCAAATGATGCAGCAGCCACACCTGCACCTAATCAACAGCATGAAAAAGAATGCTCAGACTTTGTAAACTTAAAGCAGTCTAACACTTTTCATTCACAGAGGCCTGTCTTGTTTAGTGCAGAAAATAATGAAACAGCATCTACCAATGTCACTGAGACAGTAACTGAAGGAGGAACATTTCTGGACATTAATTTGGGCACTATAGCTGGCCAAATGGATGAGTCTCAAAGCGACAGGCTGGACTTTTCCACAATGGGAGCCAAACCAAAGCAAAGTGCCAAGATGCCTGCATCTGTTGTTACACCTACTTCCTTCTCTCCCTCCTCTTCTTTTTTTTTTTTTTTCACATTACCAGCAGCGGTGAAGAAGAAGAATTCATGGAAGAGGAGTTTTTCACATCAGATGGACAAGAACTACAAGAGATGACGGACCTCCAATTGACTGTTGATAATGCATGCAACATTTGCAATGTTCATAATATTTCAGGTATTTCTCTTTCTGAATTACAACTATCACTGTTAAGCAAGGGTATAAATTTTGTACTGAGTACAGGGACATATTTTTGTACTCTAATACCTGAGCTGCTATACTTTGCACGGAACGTAATGTTGAAGCAAATGTTTAATGATACTAACAGTGTTCAAACACCACATGCATTGAAGCAACATAGCACTTTTTCACCTATTTTAAATCCTATACTGTTGTTGCTTGTTAAATCATGTGAACATGAAATTGAACAGTATCTACAGAACACACATAGATCTATGTATTTCAGCTTAGACCAAACACAGAGAAATGCACTGCAAGAGCTAAAGAACAATACCAACATAGTTATAAAATCTGCTGAGAAGGGAGGTGCTGTTGTACTTAGCAAAGAGTTTTATAGCACACAAATAGAGCTGTTGCTAGCTGACAGACTGACTCTTCTTCAGCTGTCACCACTGATGGTGAATTCTTATATACAAAAAGTGCACAATTCTTTATTTAACATGGAAAAAAATGGTTTGATAGACCATGAGCTGCTGACATTTTTATATATACAACATCCTACTGTTCCAGTTTTAAAAGCCTTACCAAAAATTCATAAGGATCCCAAAACACCACCTATGAGACCTATAGTATCGGGTAGGGGTTGGGTAACAGAAAATATTTCTATCTGGTTAGAATGTACTCTCAGACCAATATTACAAACCTTCCCTAGAATTTTGAAAGATACTGTACATTTCTGGAATCACTGGGTGTTTATTTACAAGAGAACAGTGACATTTTCTATATGTTTGTTACTCTAGATGTAAAGAATTTGTTCACTGTCATAGAAAATCAATATGGTATTACTGCCATAGAAGAAATACTGAACAAAAAGGTGACTATACATACAGATGAAAATATACGGTTATGTTCCTTATTAAAGCTGGTATTAGAGAACAATGTTTTTCTTTGTCAAAGTTTTATTGCCACAGACAAGGTATAGCTATGGGTATGCCTTATGCGAACATATATGCTAACCTAGTCCTGGTATGCTGGGAAGATATGATGATAATTGAGGCAGCACACGATTGGAAAGATAAACTTCTCTTTTACAATAGATTTGCGGACAATGTTTTCTTTTTGTGAGGGGGGTATCGCATCAGAATTAACATCCTTTGTTAAGTATCTAGTGTCTACTACTAGCTGTTCAGATTTTCATTGAATTATTCTAGTTCAGTTATTGAATACCTGGATGTTAGTATTATTAAGAAAGAAAATGGGGAGGTAGAGACCTCACTATATAGGAAGCCTTGTTGGAACAACATCATGCTTAGATTTGATAGCATGCACCCTAGACATGTATTCCAACACATAGTCAAGGGACAAGTCTGTAGAATATCCAGACTTTGCACGAATGAAAATTCCTTTATATAGGAATTGGACTATTTAAAGAATAATTTTCAAGCACGAGGTTATAGTAAAAATTTATTGAAAAAGGAAATGGACAACAGCAGTCTCTATAGAAAACAAAGTGCAAAACCATGGTTACACAGAGGTAAAAAATGGCCTAATAAGGTAGATGCACAGGTTCAAAAAGCTAATGAAGGTTTGAAAATAAGTTTAACATACAGTAATGATATAGGTGGTATATGCAATATAATTAGAGACAACTGGAGAATTATTTTAACAGATGAGAATATAACTAGAGTTGTAGGGACACAACCTAGATTTATTTTTAAAAGAAATAAAAATTTGAAAGACATTTTGTGTCAAGAACCTATGCATTTTAAAAATTCAGGCATTAAGAAGAAGGGAACTTATCCATGCCTACATTGTAAATCCTGTAAGCACATTCTACAAGGCAACTGTTTTATATACCCCACGACCAACAAGAATTACTTTTTGAATATGTATGGTGACTGTAACATGCAAAATGTTGTCTATATTGCGAACTGTCAACAGTGTACTGCATATTATGTAGGAAAAACAAATTGCAGACTTAAAGATATAATTTTTAAGCATCCATCAGATATAAGGTTAAGAAAAGAACACAATACACTCTACAAACATATAGAATTGCATAGTGATCATGTATTCGCCTTTATGGTTATATGTGTTGTAAAGAGAAGTCAAAGAATGGGTGACTTGTATAATGAAACTGAATCCAAAGAGATGCAATGGATTCTTAGACTGAGAGCTGACAAAGCCCCAGGATTAAATGATGTTGTCCCTTTAAAACCAGCTCTAGCAAAAAGGAGGGTAAACTACTGATTTTCATTGGTTGTGTTGTATTATATTAGATACTATGTTTTTATTAATGTTTTATCATCTGATGAAAGGATTTACCCAAAAGCGCTTATGATACTGCTTTTATTGTTTTAATAAAGTGAAGTCACTTCATACACAGCGTGGTAGTACTTGCCTTACTTTTGGATTTGTGTTTAATGATTTGACAGTGTTATGTGACCAAGGAGTTAGTATGTATAAGTAAGGGGATATGGGTCAGAACCCCTGTAAGCCCACATTTGCGCTTGTTTCCTGCCTTTCCTGTAATTAGTCTAGTCCAGATACAGACTTGCTGTATCCAGGACTGTTTGTAAGCTTCTGAGCAGTGCCAAAGTCTCCTCTTCAATTTTCCCTTAGAGCTACTAGTTCTCTCCTCTTCTGCACTTTTACTAGCTTATTAGTCTAGCACTTTACCAGACTTTTTGTAGCAATTACTGTAGCACACAAAAGTGCTACCAGCACTAAATGTTCTACAAGGAATCATATCTTGTACTTATTATTAATGCCCACCCCTCCAGGCATGTCTAAAGGTCAGCTCCCTGTGCTTTCTCCTATTAACCTGGTGAACTTGGGCATCCTGAGGCAATGTAACAACTGCCTCATGTACATCGACAACCCTCTCCTCTTGCCTCCCAACACTCAGACTTGCAAGAGATGCACTTATATATCCAAATTGGAAGCCATGCACTCTCCAGCCAAGACTGGAAGAGTTGGTCAGGAGGAGAAGGTCAACACTTGCACCACACCACATGGAACATGCAGCCCTCCAGAACACACACCAGCACTGCCTTCACATAAAAACACAAATCACACACCCACCTTCATGGATACTGTCAATAAAAATCTACCCAAACAGCAGAGACCTCTAAAGCAGAAATGCACTCTACCACCACAACACAACATTAATCACGAGAAACATAACTCTCCTAAACAGTGTGCCACTCAACCAAAGCCTCTAAGGCAAAACAGCATGCCCAACACACTAGTCATAGGTGACTCAATAGTGAGGCACACTGATGTCCCACTCACTAGGTTGAATAAGGAGAAAGTAACAGTCAGCTGCCTGTCATGTGCCAGGATCCACCATATAACACACACACACTCAGGTCTGTCAACAACAGGTACAAATATGACTCAGTCATTGAACATGTGGGTGTGAATGACCTGAGACGTACCTTCTTGGACTGCATGAAAAGAGACATGGATGACCTCTCAGATTATGTAGCCCAGGCGTGTATGACCCTAGCCCTGAGCAGCATCCTACCATCACCCAGAATGATACCACAATACAAGTAGAAAATGATTGATTTCAACAACTGGCTAAGTTTCTGGTGTCATTCTAAGGGGATCCAGTATGTGTCTGCCTGTGATGACATGATTGACAGACCTCGATGATTTGCCAGAGATGGCCTGCATCTGTCACCCCTGGGCTTCCTGATACTGGCCAAGGCTCTTGACGACCCTATAGTGCCTTTTTTAGGTGGTGTGCCAAAGACCACATCACCACTGTAACAGCTACAAACAAATGCAATCTGTGGGTCATGCTGCTCAATGCTAGATGTCTAAATATCAAAATGCACTCACTGGAAGCACTCCTTAAAATGGAGAATATCAACATTTGTGCTGTAACAGAGACCTGGTTCAAGGCAGCAGAAAGCACCCCTACATTACCAGGTTATAACTCATTCCAGACCTTTCGGTCCAGAACTTGGAATGAAGCTCTTAAGGTAGTGGTGTTTCCATATTCATAAAGGACACACACATACCTCCAGACTGGTAGCCCAACATAACACATCAGAGATACTTCAGGTGCAGCTAACATTGGGTAAGACAGTGATTCAGGTAGTAGCCTGCTATAGGTCTCCAACCATCTCCCAAGACTCGCACTCCACATTCCTAAACACTCTGGAGAATATCAGGGTCCCACCAAACACTCTCATACTAGGCAACTTCATCTACCCCACCATTAACTGGGAAAACTACTCATGTACCAATACACTTGCCCAACGTTTCCTGGAGTTCATTAATACCAATGCCCTGGACCAGCTCATTCTTACCCCCCACTAGAGGTAGCATCATCCCCTGACCTGGTCATTACTAACATGGGCAACCATTGCTCTACATCAATAGTCAGTTCCTCCCTGGTTAGATCTGACCACAAACTAATAACCTTGGAAATCCACATCCCTTCCATGCCCCCCCCCCGCAAAGGTAACCACCATGAAAATCTTCTTTAAAGCTAAGTTTGGGTTCCTAAAAACAGTGGTGGCTAACTTCACATCACCCATGCAAATGGAAAATAGTTGCATGACCACCGAATCATACACCAATGCACTGTATGAACACGTAAACAAATGCATGTATCTCGCCATACCCAATAGAACCAAGAAGCTCTCCTCCAAAAAAAGGAAGCCAATCTGGTTGTCCCCTGCCATAAACAAACTCTACAACAGAAAGAGGAAACTGATCCGGAATAAGATGAAGTCCCAAGACTGGAAAAAGTACCTTATCACCCTTAACAAAAAGTTGAGATCCCTCATCAAATCCTCTAAAGCTAGCTATGAAAACAGAATTGCAGCAGATAGTAAAGACAACCACAAGGCCTTCTATAGTTATGTAAAGAATCTCCACAGCAATACCCAGATTTGCTCTGAGCTACTGCACAATGATACCTCCTATACCGAGCCAACAAATATTGCCAATATGCTGGCCGACAGATTCATTGCCAACTTAACCCTTCTCTCTCCCCCATCCCCAAGGACCAATCACAATACCAGTAGATTGCCAGGCACCCAGTATTACTGCAGCACAGGTTAAAACAGCACTGTCCAAGACCGAGAATACAACTTCTATGGGACCTGACAATATCCCTGGCTGTGTTCTACATGAACTACAGAGTAAACTGGCACCTCACCTGTGTGCCCTATTCAATCACAGCCTCACCTCAGGCTTTGTCCCTAACGAATGGTGCAATGCTACAATCATCCCTCTCTACAAAGAAGGAGTGACTACAGACCCTGAGAACTATCATCCCATTAGCCTGATGAGTCTGATATGCAAAGCTATGGAATGCATCATCATGGACCTAATAAACAAGGATATAGGGAATCTCCAAACTCTGGATCCCACACAGTTTGGTTTTGTGAAGGGTAGATTATGCCTGCTCAACTTGGTCGACTTCTTTGAGTCAGTCACCAGAGTGTAGATGAAGGTAAGGTGGTTCATACAGCCTACCTTGATCTGGCCAAGGCCTTTGATACCATTCCACACTCAGGAATCTTAGAAATACTCACTAAGCTAATCAGAACCATGGCCTTAAGCTCAATGCCAAAAAATGTGTCATCATCCCCTTAGGGAAAAACCCAGTTCCCATGAATTACCACATTGATGGTAGTCCACTGAACACAGAAGGCGTTATAAGAGTTCTGGGGACACAGGTTGACAGCAACCTCTCTTTTGATCACCACATTGCCACTGTGGTCAGAAAGTCCTTCTATGTGGCACATCTCATTACTAAGGTTTTGCATCCAGGAAGAAAGAGGTCATTGTCTCCCTCTACTCTTCCCTCATTAGGCCAGTCATCGAGTACAATGCCCCATTTGGCATGTACCTCACTAGACACCTGCAACAACTGGAGAGGCCACAAAAATACCACACAAAGAGGATCCTAGGCCTTAAACACTTGTCCTATATGGACAGACTCAAAAAACTCCAACTATTCTCCATCTAATATCGCATACTTAGAGGTGATCTCTGCTTGACTTACAAAGCCATGTCTGACCCAGCTCTGTTAGAAATGCTACATCTAAATAAATCCAATCCCTCCACAACGCACACTCCAGAGACCTCAACCTCATTACCACAATCAACAGAACGTACTGGAGGCACAGGTTCATAACCCAGAGACTGCCCATGCTGTGGAATAGACTTTCCATACATGTCAAGCACAGCACCTCGCTGACCCTCTTCAAGAAAAATCTTGATGAGTGGACGGGAAATAGAAAATTCACCCTGGGGAAAACTCCACTGGCTCTACTCGACAGAGGCACTGGGAACTAAGGTTGGGTGGCATGATGCCAGGCTAATCCTATGGTTAGGCTTGTAAAGGCCCCAGGGCTATTAGCCTAGTACACACCTATGAACCTATAATAGGGGATGTGGGTACAAAGATCTCCAGTAAAGCATGTTCTCAACATCAACCCCCTTCTTTTTCCATCCTTTACATGAGGGTGGGGTATGACTTTGCCATCTTTCTTGATTCTTTGCCACTGTCCCACCTTATTTGATTGTCATACCTAACTGTCACAGGTTTTGTCAAAGGCGATCGATCCATCTCCTTGCTGGACATCGTCATTTCCCTTTGCCTACTTCCTGTCTTTCCCAAATGTTCTTCACCAGATTGTCTTCTGCTTTCCATAACTATAGCTCATGGCCTTACTCACAAGTCAGAAGAATGTCCTAGTCTAACTATTACCTTTCTGCCCTACAAGCTTAACAGGACCATATTTATATACTTATTTATTTATTGACATTTGTTAACTGGGAAAGTCCACTGGGTTGAAAACCCATTTTCAGTGGAGGCTCATGTAGAAAAGCTCAACTTAACATTCAGAAATATTTAACACATATTATGTTTACATAAATGTTCTAGGCTTTTTACAACAAATTTTATAGAGAATAGAAATGCATTGAGTATAAAATTGTACAAAGTTGTAGAGCATTTGCGATTTTCTAAGGATTTGTATAAGAAAGATGTAAAGAATTATATAGTCGCGTTAGAGTTAATAGTATACATAGAATGTTTTCTAGAAGTACAAGTATAAAGAAAAACAGAAGGGACATTCTTATTAAATAATAAGAAAAAAATAAATTAATTAATTTTGATGCATATCCATACAAAGGCCGAAATGGCCTGAATGGGATTATGAGGGAAAAAAGATTTACATTAAATTGATAGGTGTCATATTACCTTCAGATGTTTAATATACCTCAAGGTGGTATGCTCCTCATATCCTCCTCATACAAAAACCTAGTCCATGCAGACAAATCAAATAATTTGACTAGGGATGTCTTTTGCTCTAACCACACATGGAAATAATGGAATTCTCTATCCCTACCTATCCAACTCAATAATGACTTAAACTCTCTTTAAAAATAAAATAATAACCTAAATTCTTTCAAATCAGAACTAAAAGCCCTTCTTAAAAGTAAATAGTTCTGTCCTTGCACTACTCCAGGCTACAACCTTCATTTATTTCCCAGTACTTACAACCTCTCATCCCGAACTCCTTACTTAATTTGCTCCACGCCCTCTCATATGTAAGTCAGTGCTTGTAGCTATGTAATGTATGCTACTCATATTAAACTGCTTTCTATTCTATGAAACGCTCTTAATGTTGTACATTACCCCAGAGATTCGGTTATTTCCATGTAGGCTTTATGTGAAGCCTACATGGAGTTTACATGTTAGCACAATGAGCAGCAGTGCTAATTGCATATGCATACCACGCATCACACTAACATGGATACAAGCAAGGATTTTGGGCTGGCCAGGAAACCATGCAGAGCAGAACAAACACAGAAAGAATATGCATACAAGTTTGCCTACATGCAAACGTGCAGTGCGAGATTTCACAGAAAGCCACAATGATTACCAGGGGTGAAAATACTGCAATGACTGCAGTATTAACACATTATAGAAAAGTGTACTTAGTGCAATGTACAACAAGTTTTTGCAGACTGAAATAATGGGTGTCGGTGTGATCAGCAAGAGCAAATATAATGTAACATAAATACACTAGGCAGGGTAAGTGTGCTGATTAAAAGGGTCACAGACAGGAATGAAGAAAGATGAAGAGGGCATGTAAAATATGGTAATGTGCACAAGACAGGATATGTCAACGTATGTACACTTCCAAAGACAAGTCAGTAGCGTAACATCAAGCACATATTTAGATAGCACTATATGTACTGTTGTTTACACCTCCCTGTGTGAGTATATGTATATCATCACACATTATAGTATATATGTGACTGTCACACAAGGTTAAATGTCAATGGAGAGGAATGCTTGTGCTATAAACATCACTGACATTCTCCTTGGAGAGGACATTTAACCAGGATGGTATATGTAATAGGGAGTATGTACACATTGTGAAGATCTGAGAAATGACTTGCTTGAGTGACTGAAATGTCAGCAAACCTCTCAACCAATCATCAGATATAGCAACAGACTCATGGACAACTGCTGGCAGAAGAAGGCACATCGGAAACCATTTTAAAATATTAACAGCATTAATCTGTGACATTACCAGAATATGTGAGTTTGACTCATTACAGCCGAGTGCACTTCCAAGCATTTCTGCTTGTATCTCCTACTGCACCTCTAGATGTCAAATATTACCTGCTCATATTTTCACTAATAATTCCAAAACCATGCTACATACAAGTTATCAGAATATTTTATTTTGAAACCTACATGATGGCAAACACAATTGTATTGATATTTGACTTCTGTCAATGAGTATTTGTTAAACTATAAGGTGATAACTTCATTTTTTAAAGGCTCAAGAAACACCCACTGGGAGTTAAAGTACACACTCAAAAGAGCTGTACTGGAGGGGTTATTATACATGTTCTGCAGGAACAGACATGTACAAATATAATGGTTGTCAGTATTATATAAGGGGAAGTCACTAACCTTTTCCAAAAATAAACTGTCTTTGGAGGGGTTAAGTGGGACAGTATAAAACCTGGAGTTGAATATAGGGGCAATCCTGGCCATTTGAGAGGTTGGCATGACCCATAAACCACAAGTCACATGTACAAAAGTCAAACCCATGCCAACAATGTTGTTAATTATCTTTGTATTTACAGGGTGCAACACAGAAAGACATCTCACGCATGCATATTGTACAACACCTTGAAATGAAGTCAGCCCTGTCAAGTCCTCCTTGATATGCATACCAAAGAAAAGTTCTTATGGAAAGCAATATATGTGCAAGCTCACTGTGACAAATGTAATATACTTGAGTAAAGCATCCCTGGCTGACATAAGTATCAACCCTAAGGATAACAACACTTACAAACAACACACTATTATGAGTGAATTCCCTACACACAGCTGTGTATTGCATGGATTTTCCACATGTAATAGCCATGGATATTGTCAGAAGAATCTTCAGCTGATAAGTGAATTAGAAGTGGTTTGTTATAATGAATATTACAGCAGTATGTGAAACTGATAGCAATGCATCAACTACTTCCACGTGCAGAGAAAGTACAGCAGTGCAAAGTCTAGCATCAATGAGTGAGGAAGCTGTCACTGCAATATTCTTCACATACCAAACAATGCATGGAGCACACTGTAGAAGCTGATGCCAAACCTCAAGACATGTGCCACATGATCATTGCCCCCCAGACATTTGTCAGTGAAAATGTTATACTGGAATGAGATCTTGACATGCATGCATATGTCTTCATGAAGACTATCAAGTGGTAATACTGATGTGATTTACTGTTATGTCCGTGATGCTGTACAGTCACTCTATATCTGTACCTAGGATACAACTGGACATCAAATGTTCATAGGCTAATAGGAGGGTACTAGGCTAATGTTTCGAGATGACATAAAAGCATTGCCATATTTAATTGAGTTTCACAATTTTCAATAGCTATGTGAACAAAGTTCACACAGTTATGAGCCCATGCTCTGTTATGTAACATCCACTGCCTCTATCCATGAGTGACATGGGCATAACACTACGAGTACAATTACCACTAACCATCCACTGATGTAGGCTGCACTTGAATAGGGTCAGATAAGGCCTTTGCTTCATGTGAATGGGAAGCTTGTTTCAGAGAATGGGTAGTGTCTTAAGAGATGTTTCAATTTCTTCAACATGATTTATTATGTTAGAGGATAATTTAACATCCATGGAGTGAGTGACCCTCTTGCAGTTTGCTTTACTAATGGGTAACATTTCCATTGGAGCCAGATTGTAGAATGCCCTGTATCCAGACACAAATTGACCCTTAGTAGTCTGTAGGGGACAGAATACAGTAATATAGCTTTCAGTCTTTCCACAAACGACTTGCCTTTTACACTCTGTATCTTCCTAGCTTCAACTGTTGCAGATGTGTGTTGCGTTATATGCAAAAGATTGCATTGTTCTCAGTTATTGTTGTGATGAGGTATGAGTACAATGGAATTATAATGTCCTTTGAGCTGAATGACAGTTCCATACTTATGAGTTATGCCACATAGAAGGGATTTATCACCACTTAGGCTACATGGTGGTTGGACTTCCAATTACTTCCTACCCGAGTAACCATATCACATTCCACTGGGTCCACTCATTGGGGTATATTGTGTATATTGTAATTAACTTAGCTACTTTTGCAAAAATGAATAATTATGTTGTTTGGACATTCAGTGTATCTCCATGGCTCTGGTGGTACCAATCATTTGTGTGAGTTAATACTTTCTGCAGTATATTTAATTACATTACTGGATTCAAGGATTGTCCACAATATGCAGTCATCCATAAATCTGGTTGGACAAAGGCTGTCTAACTTTGCATTCACTTTTGTGAATTAAATACCAAACAGGAAAGGGCCTAATAGAGAATCCTATGGCATTTCACTGGTCACCTCTTTCTGGAGGTGAATTCACATACTTTGACAGTATGTGTCCTATTGGTGACCTATTATGCTACCCACTTGGAGACGTAGTGGTCAGACTGCTGACCAGTCATGAGTGGAGTCCCACAGGGTTCAGTCCTGGGCTGTCTCCTGTTTGGCATCTACTTCTGTGAAGTTCAGGCCAACACGAAGTGACGCTGACTGACAAAGTTCGCAGATGATTGCAAGTTGGGAGCTATTATTAACTCCCCAAGTGATGTTGGCATACTATGGAAAAGCCTCACTGAGACCAACAACTGGTGTCAAAACCATGGCCTTAAGCTCAGTGTAAAAAAATGTGTCATCATCTCCTTTGCAAAAAACCTGATTCCCATGAATTACCACATTGATGGTAGTCCACTGAACACAGAAGGCATTATAAAAGATCTCGGAATACAAGTTGACAGCAACCTCTATTTTGACCACCACATTGTCACTGTGGTCAGAAAGTCCTTCTATGTGACACATGTCATTACTAAGGGTTTTGCATCCTGGAAGAAAGAGGTCGTTGTCTCCCTCATTAGGCCAATCATTGAGTACAATGCCCCATTTGGCATGTACCTCACTAGACACCTGCAACAATTGGAGAGGCCACAAAAGTACATCACAAAGAGGATCCTAGGCCTTAAATACTTGTCCTATATGGACAGACTCAAAACACTCAAACTATTTCTCTGTCTTATATCACCTACTTGGAGGCAATCTCTGCTTGACTTATAAAGCCACGTTGGACCCAGCTCTGTTAGAAATGCTACATCCAAAGAAATCCCAATCCCTCTGCACCACACACTCCAGAGATCTCAACCTCATTACCACAATCAACAGAACATGCTGAAGGGACAGGTTGATAAACCAGAGACTGCCCATGCTATGGAATAGACTTCCCATACATGTCAAGCAGAGCACCTCAGTGGCCCCCTTCAAGAGAAATCTTGATGAGTGGATGGGAAATAGAAAATATGCCCCTGGGATCACTCCAATGGCTCTACTCTACAGAGACATTGAGAGCTAAGGTTGGGTGGCTCGATGCCAGGGTAATCCTACGGGCTAGGTTTGTAAAGTCTCCAGGGCCATTAGCCTAGTACACAGCTATGAACCTATGTATAGTTGAGACAATTTATCTGTAATACCTGAGTGTGGAATTATGTCATATGCCTTCACCAGGTCATGTTAGGTGGGGTACACATTCTTTCCATCATTCATGGCCATGGTGATCTTCTCAAAGAAGTCAACCAGATTTAACAGACATGATCTGGCCTTAATGAATAAAAAATGGGTTGGTTACATGGTCAGGAGATTGCCTATATTTTTGTTGATAAGGTCCATAATGATTCTTTCCATTGACTTACAGATGCTAGTCAGGCTTATGGGTCTATAATCACCTGTGTCAGGTGATGGTTCCCCCTTGCTCAAACAGATGATTATTGTTATGCATCATTCCGCCAGAAAGTAGTCTGTTTGGTGCCTGTGGTTAAGTAGAGATCCAATTGTGTCTGCTAGGTCATGTTTTAATTTATTTATAAGGCAACCTGAGATTTTGTCAGGGCTCACTGATGGCGTATTTTTAGCCTTGGAGAGCACACAGATGAGCTGTTCTTTTGAGAAAAGGTGCTTTGTAATGTTTGCATTTTACATGTTTGCATGTTTGATCTAATCTCTCAGCTAGCAGGTTCATTATTGCCTCGAGTTGAGTATTGGTAGTGCCATCCATAACTATCTGTGGGGATAGCTGTGTATTCCCATTAAGATTTTGTATTTACTTAATAAAAGATTTGTGGAAGAACCTCTCAGTACAACCTTGGGTATGCATCACAATACACGCAGTGGAACTGCTAACACAGTTGTACAGCTCTATCCATTTCACACCATTATATCACTTGCACATCATAACCCTATATGTTTATCATTTAAAAGGTGTGTCTGAGGGCTCTGATACCATACATGGGCACATTACAAATGAGATGATGTGGTGTATGTAGACCAGTTAATGACATAAATGTTGATAGTCATACAATACTGTTGGGCAACGCCCGAATAATCCTTGTGAACCGCAACACAGTCATGCATACAATGAATTCCCCAAGGTTGCAAGTGAATCTGAACTGGTTATATGTTTGTATATATAACAACATTACAATATGCGCTTGAAACAAGGATATATAACAGCATTACAATATGTGCTTGAAACAAGGGATATGTGTCCATGTAATCAGTATGATCTACTATTGCTGTATGTCACATAGCATTTCATGATGGTAGGTATACACATACACACATGTGCCATACTGCAAGTGTCACTGTGCTGGTTGAATGCAAAATGTGTAGAATGTTAATATGTTCCACTACAAGAACACATGCCTTACTAAGGCAACAATATACATAACATCATCCTATGTCAACAGTCCTCTAGAGCATATTACTACAGCTGTTATGGAAGGAATGTGTAATAATGTAGCAGCATTGGCCATCAATACATTACATGAAATCACAGATTGGAATATACTTTGTAATGTTTGCAAGTTTGCATGTTTGATCCAAATCTTTCAGTTAGAAGGTTAACTATTGCCTCCAGTTGAGTGTTGTTAGTGCCATCCACTACCATCTGTGTGCATAGCTGTGTATTCCACTTAAGATTTTGTACTTGCATAACAAAACATTTGTGACAACACCACCAAATACAACACTGTTGTAGGGCTACTGTACATCTACAAGTCAACACAGCACATGGCGACAACAACAATAACATGTGCGACCTTCCTACAGTCACAGGACATTACTAGGTTAATGGCCAATATCACATTAAATTCTATCAATTATAGCATGTAAAAATATCAGTATATCTATATAATGGAAGAAGCAGGGTTACATGCATATGTGTGTATATGTTTGATTGTATTACTTACTGCTTCTATCCATATGTGACATGTGTGCACTATCCCATGACAGAATTAGCAATCACATATCCAATGGTCTGCAAAGGGCTTACAGAGGGTCACGGAAGGTCTGATCTTCACAATCAATGCATGCATCTTTACAATGATGACATCGTCCAAGGTTCTGCAGAAAGCATTTTGTGCTGGTAGAGGGAATTAGGGGATGTTGGATTCATAGGGCTATGTTAAAGGTTCTCCTGAGTGGGATTCAAATGAAGAGTTTCACAAGATCATATACTGGTATTAATTTGGCCCCAACCACATACACAGTAGCTGAACGAGGTCAGATGTGAACAGTAGGCCTGTGTAGGTATACAAATTGGATTTCTTACATAACAGCAGTAGCACCACTACAGATGTCTGATTTTACCTTGTCACATTGTACTTTATAGAGGATCACAGAATCATTGTATGAGACAAAGATGTTGGGAGAAGTGTGTTACACAGATGTGGATTTACATCTTGGTGTAAAAATTTCTACCCACTGTTATTTGAATGGACACACACATTGTTTGCTGTGAGATTAGAACAACAAATAGTTTAGCTACACAGGCTAGTGTGCCAACACAGATATCTTAGTGTAATACTGTCAGAGTGAACATTAGAGGGGATAACATCATAAGTATGTTGATAATAAGAAGTGGACAGGAGTGCAAGACATAGCTGTAGTCTCACTTGCGGTTTTAAAATTGTCTCCAGACTGATAATAGAATGAACATGTACAAGTTGACTGCAGTGACATTAGAAACCCTACATAACTAGGTACACAAGCTACAGAACACACTACTCAATACTTGTGCCATGACACAATAGTCAGACAACACTTTATAGCTGATGACGTCATCATTGTCTGGTGAGAAGAAGATGTTAGTAGAAGTGTGTCACATGCTGCTCTAAAATGGTCTCCAGAATGCCAGCTAACTGAACACAAACACATTAACTGCAGTGAAATTAGAACCCCTACCAAATTAGTTACACAAGCTGGGGAACACAGGACTTAACACAAGCACCATGCCACAAATCTGACTTTTATACTGTTGCAGAACACTTTGTAGCAGATGACATCATTAGTGTATGTTGGGAAGATGATGTTGGGAGGGTTGTATGAAATTGCTATGTAGTCATGTATGATTGTAAAACTTTGTTCTCCATGAGACTTGAGTGCTGACATTAGGACACAGACTCATGCTCTTCTGACTACACACATACACAGTTATCACAGATACCATCACAAACAATGTGTCTGTTGTGCAATTTGAACCCCGACTATTTATTCCAATTGCAAAATACTGTAGTTAACAGTCACACCATAATTGAAGTCCGGCTGTTTTCTTGTCATAGTGGTCTTTATAGACAATGACATCATCATTATCTTGCAGGTAGCACATACTGCTCTGATGCTAGCATGTGCAGAAATACTTTAAAAGAAAGCTTCATAACCTATATGCAGTAAGATAACATGAATGCATGTTGCAGAGCTGACACACACATACCTGTTTCTCAACATGTTGTGTACATAACACAGTCACACACACAAACTTTGCAAACAGCATGAATGCTTGATGTCTGAGTGGTCATATTTTGAGGAATACATGTATCAGACAATATCAATGTCTAGTATCAGTATAAATCTTTAACAAATGTAACAATGCAGTTGTGCTCTTTATTTATGTGTTGTAGTTGACATTAGCCCTATTACTGAGATATCATTTTCAAGTGCATTGGTGCAGGGTACACATGAGTTTGAGTAAATATGTGTCCAGTCAGTAACAAGTCCCTTCCCTTTTGTTGTGTCTTTAAATGCCTTTTGATGGGATGAAGAATAAACTGGACAATAAGCATAGTAATACATGCCAAACACCTCTTTACATAGCACATTGTCAAGGAACTGATTTGTGGGAACCATAGCAAAGTGTTTGCACATGTGAGATTTACATTTAATGAATACAGCTTGAACTTGAGAAGTAATTATGAATATATGCTGTGAGAGAAAGAGCAGACAAATACTATGCTGTTCATACTGAAGTTAACATTGGAAATAGTGTTATAACTTTTAGGACATGAAGAACTATTGCTATTGCCTTCCCTGTTTGTGTGAAATTAAGTGACAAGAAAATGTGGTTCACTGCTTAAATGGGAAACTAGTAATATTTGAATTGGATCACCTTCATTTCTGCAAACACGCTAAGTGGCAATGGGTGGCCAACACCACTTTGGACAATACTGACTGTAAAAAGTGCACTTGCTGCTTAGTTTTCCCTGTGGCAGCAGGTGTAAGAGCATTGACCTCATGTTTAGAGCATAAATAACAGAGGGTTCAAATACAGCTTTGTCAATTTTTTAATGGGTGGTGTCAGAATGGCATTGCATAAATAAATGAGATAATTACTGTAAATGTGGCAAACAATGACTACAGTGAAGTATGTGTGTGCCTTCCACAAATTTTATCACTAATGCCTACCTCTATACAGTTGTACAACTCTTAGCTGTTTTGCAGGCCTCACTGCAAATCACAATTTCATTGTGTGTACAGCTTCCTGGAAATGACAATGGGTGGTACATGTTTTGAAATGATTATTTCTGACTTAGTAGATATGCTAACTATTTGTGTCTGGCTATATGTCCTGAGAAGTGTATGCTGTATGCTTTGTCACAGTAAGGATAATTTGCAAGCAGCAATGGATGAAGATTTCATCCAACAGCATCCTCCAGATGATTTTTAAAACATTCCCCAGTAAATGAGCACTGATAAACTATTGACCTAAGGTAACATGTTAGTATCATCCATCATCACAGTCCCGTCAGCCTGCAGACACCATCCAGTAACCTAATAGATACACACCCATACAGGGTGTTGGAGTGATGGAACATTAATAGTCATGATTTTCATCTATTGTCATTATTACCATTACATGCTTTGTAGCATGACGTGAGTGACATCGGGGTAGAGAAGACTTAGGAGAGGGACAACAGGCTTATGATAAGCAGAACAGGTTATCTAAATCTGTGATAGCAGTGGAGATGTATGTCACTTTAGATACTCATTTGTGGACAGTACTCAATATATCTCCATGAGAAATCATAACTTTGGAAAATTTTAATATGTGTGATGAAATATGTGATACACATATATCATGACATTAAGAGATGACAGATGTTTTTGGAACTGAACCCTTGAAGCTACTGTAAAAAAAAAAGTAATCAGTTAAGTTATTTATGTCAACAATACACATAGGAACTGTTATTTTCTTGCATTCAGCAGTCTAGATAGCTGTCAGAGTTAATCTTTCAATGTACTGCCTTTAGTTTACTTTAGCTCTGTGTGTCTTAGTTTAAGCAGCGTTGCATGAGGATAACCAGGCAAACATGGCCAATGGCAAAAACTCACCAGTTTTTGACATAGGCCAAAGAAGAGCCATAGATATGATAAAGTGGACTATTGAGGATAAGAAAGAAATTATGTATTATTACTATTATGCAAAAAGCCCAGACTTTCCAGACGAAAGATATACAAAATGACTAAGAGAAATCAGAGGAAAGAAAAATACTTCCACAAGGAAAACTGTCAGAAGCTTCAAATAAAATTTTGGATTCATTAATACAATAGTTTTGTGTAAAACAGTAAATAGATCAAGAAACATTGATCTGTTTGGAAAAAGAAGCATCAGAGGAAGTGTGAAAATATAAACAAAAAAACCTAGAGATTTTTGAAAAGTATAAAAAAAGAAATATGGGCATGGGAAAGAAAGAAAGATTTGATATGGTGCAATATTTATGCAAAGGAGAAATCCAAATTAATTAATATGAAGAAAGCAGCCCCAAAGATATTCAATGAAAAATAGAGGCAAAGGCATCCAGATATGAAACATTTCACAATAAAAAACACAATAACACGAAGAGGGAATATAAAAAAGATTAGTAAAGTAGAAGTTAAAAAAAAATAGAAGGTTAAGTTATGGAGTGCCTGCAAAGTGAAGGATTTGGTGTAGAAGATCTAACACAGGTCACATCATAGCAAAATGGAGTAAGTCCACAAAGTAAGGAGAAGCAGGAAGATCAGGAGACCTGTGAAGAAGAAATATGGACATGGGAAAGAAAAAGAGATTTAATATGGTGTAATATTTATGCAAAGGAGAAAGGAAAACTAACTAATACAAAAAGAGCAGCAGCAAAGATATTTGAAGAGAAATACAGGCAAAGGTATCCGGACATGGAAAACTTTACAATACAAAAAAAAAAATAAAAAGACAAAGATAAAAAGTAGAAAAAGAGATTAGTAATGGAGAAGTTAAAGAAATAGAAACTGAGGTTATGCAGTACCTGTGAAGTGAAGGATTCAGTGTAGAAAATCTAATTCAGGAAGCACCACAACAGGATAGAGCAATGGATATCCAAATTAAGAAACCAGTGGATTGAGAAGCCATTGGTCAGGTGCCATATGAAGATATTTTGGATCTTTCCACAGGAAACTAGTATAAATGTTCACTAGAAGCTGGATAGCAAGGGAAGGAACAGGAAACTGTGGAAACTCTGACACTGTCAGTGTTGAGGAGTGACAGGCCAGTATGTTCCCATATGACAGAGCAACAGACTGCACAGGATGAAACTGAAAAGAATGTGCCACAGGAAGATGCTATAGAACTTTCTATAGAATGCCCGCAGGAAATGGAAAATAAAAGATGTGCCCTCAATTTAAAAGAAAATGAGCAAAGAGAAGAGTTGTTTGATTTAATAGAGACAGGCAGACATATTAAGATCAATTAAAGAAATAGACTACAGAAGGTCAATAAAACCTAAAAAGTCAGACGTTTGATAAAACAAGTGAACACTGTAATTAGGACTGTCCATAGAGATCCATGCAATATAATAGAAGTAAACAGGATATATGACTGTGCAGCTAAATTAATAACTGATAAAGTTATACTGCAAGAACACAGGGTAGTGAGGGAAAGGAAGTGGAATAACTGAATACCATCATGGAAGTATCGAACAGAGAAAACTATAAAGTAATTAAGACAAGATGTGTCACTGTTAGAACATAAGATGGAACAGATCAACAAAAATACTATTAGAACAGACCAAGATCCATCATGCACTATTGCAAATAATAAGCTAAAAATCTCAGCACAGATGGAAAAACATAGAAGATACACAGATAAATATAAAGGAAAAGTACAAAATAAGCAATTTATTGATGATCCAAAAAAGTTTTATAGAGAATTGGGAAACAATGGGAAATTAACTGAAAGACCACCAAAAAAAGAATAAATAGATAAATTTTGAGAAGTATTTATGAAGATCATGTGGAACATAAATGGATAGAATAAGTAAAATAAAGAATAAGAAGTTTAAAGGTACAGGATATGAAATGGGATGAAATAGCAGCCAAAGAAATTGAAATAAAGTTAAGAGAAGCATCCAAATGGAAAGCCCCAGGCCCAGATGCAGTGCCTATCTTCTGGTTAAAAGTGTCAACATCTTTGCATGAAGAATTAGCTATGAGTAAGAACTATTTATATGCACACCCTGAACAGACATCAACCTGGCTAACAACAAGAAAAAGTATTCTACTACTTAAGAGTGAACCTGCAAACTACCCTCAAAACTATTGACCAATAACTTACCTTCCGATGATGTATAAACTATACAGTGGAATTGATGCCAACAAAGTTTATAGTCATTTAGAAGAAAACTCAATTATGGCAGTAGAACAAAAGGGGAATAAAAGAAAGTCATATGGAACAAAGGATCATTTGTTGTTAAATAAAGTCATAGTGGAGAACTGTAAAAAGGGGGAAGAATCTAAGCATGGTATGGATTGACTGCAAAAAAACATTTGATAGCATCCCACATTCATGGATAAAAGAGTGTTTAAAAATGTGTAAGATACACCCTACACTGATCGACTACATTACAGTGACCATGAAACAGTGGCAGACCACTTTGCAATTAATGAAGAAAGAATATGGAAACAAGTGTTGAAAACAGCAAAACTTAGCAAAAGAGCACTTTGAGGAAATAAGGCTGCAGATTGTAGTTCGTAGAGATTTAATGAGGCACAAAAAAGTACATAAACGCTTTACACTCTCCACACTGCGTTTTCGTTTCCCTTTTGACTTCTTCAGACAACATAAACAGTCCTCAATACTAAACACTTAAATACTCAAAACCCTATACCAATCACACAATTAAAAATCAATTAATTAGATACAAGTGTTTGCTTTAGAAATTTTGGTCAACACAAAGTTCAAGCTGGCAAAAGAGAATAACATATACAAAAAACTTTTTACCAACCTAGTATGTCTCCATTTATAAAATGCTGACCAGTAACCCTATCCAAATCATACAAAACATGAAAGTATGTATGGACTACATTTAATACTACAAAGTCTTAAATTGAACTAAAAACAGCATTAAAATTAAAAAATCATATTAAAATTTTTAATGCTTTAGCGCCATCAAGTGGAAGAAACCTAAAAACATATATAAATTTCATGTATTTCAATTTCATAAGTCAATAAATAACATAAATGATTAAATAATTCTCTATTACACAATTATAAAACTTTATATCAAACTTTTTATAAGAGAAATTTTTGAAGGATGAATTTAAAAATATTTATGTTAGAAAATATCTATATAAAAACTTTTATTGATATTAAATGTTACACTATAAACCCCTAAAGCTTAGCCGCCCTCATTTTCAATACTGGGGCTATAGAGATAACATTGTTCAGTCCTGGCAGTTTATTTGCCTCTAAACTTAATTGCCATAATAACTCCTTATACTCTATAGATGTCTCCCATTGGCCTCCCCTGATGTCCTTTTCTACTACCTCCAGAACAAAAAAGTTATATGATGCTGAAGGGCAATCCATTTTATGTCTATACAATGCATTTTTAGAGTTGTTAGTTCTAATTTCATAATAATGTTCATAAATCCTATTCTTTAGTTTCCTTTCGGATTTTCCAACATAAAATGCCTCACATATTTTGCATAGGGCAATATAAATGATCCCATTTGTATCACAGTTAGAAAAGTTCTTATTCTCAATTAAAATATCCCTACTTTTAATATAAATTGCATTTTTTACACAAATATGTGTGCATTGAGAACACTTTCCACATTTATAAGTCCCAACTTTGGTTCTCTTGTTCCTAATCAATCCATTATTTCTTTCAAAAATGGATTTCAGATTCCTGCCTTTACGATAGGTACATCTCAATGGTTCCACAAAAAGGTGGCTAAGATCAGATAACTCACCAAATTTCATCCATTCTTCCTCCAGAATTTTTCTAATCTGAATGGCCTGTCCACAATAATCTACTTTAAAATTATTTTCTCCTTCAAAATTATTCGAGGTATTCTTGAATCTTTCCAATGACTTTCTTCTTCCTAGAATGGGTTCAAATCTCCCCATTCTATCCTCCCTGACTTCCTTCTCAATATTTTTAACCAGTACCGGTGGGTACCCTCTTTCAATAAACATTTTATACAGTGTGTCACATTCTTCATTAAAATCTAATTCCCTAGATGTCATTCTACTTGCTCTTACATACTGCCCCTTCACAATCCCTTTCTTTTGATGGAAGGGGTGTGCACTCCCATAAGACAAGTAGGAATTGGAATAAGTTTTCTTTCTATGTACCTTAGAAAAAAAATCCATTTTCACTTTTATACACATGAATGTCCAAAAATTTTAAGTCATTCCTATCACTTTGAAATGTAAATTTAAAAAAACTAGTTGATTCTGAAATGTGTTTAAAAAATACTTGGAAGTCATTGACCGTACCGGTCCATAAAAAGCACATGTCATCAAGAAAACACTTATATAACTTCCAGCATGAGCTAAACTTTGAATTAATAATAAATTTATTTTCCCAAGCTGAAAGTATTATATTCGCATAGGTAGGGGCGCATCTAGCACCCATTGCCATACCCTGAATTTGTTTAAAAAATTCACCTTCAAAATGGATAAAATTATTAGTAAGCACTACATCCATAAGAGTAAGGATCAGATAAAATTCATTGCTGTCAAACTTCCCATAATTTATCAAAGCCTCCTCAAACCATTTCATTTCTTCATCATGAGGTATGGATGAGAACAAGTCAATAATGTCTATTGTAAAAAAAATAATGTCTTTGTCAAAAACCTTTTGAGAGAGTTGTTGCAGTAATTCCCATGAATCTTTCACAACTCCATTACCTGTAGTAGAAAGTACTTTTAATTTTGTATCCAGCCATTTATTTTAGCCATTTAATTGTGTGATTGGTATAGGGTTTTGAATATTTAAGTGTTTAGTATTGAGGACTGTTTATGTTGTCCGAAGAAGTCAAAAGGGAAACGAAAACGCAGTGTGGAGAGTGTAAAGCGTTTATGTACTTTTTTGTGCCTCATTAAATCTCTACGAACTACACTTTGCAATTAAGCCATGATAAAGGACAAATTATTATTCCAGGGATAAAAATTCAAAGAGTTTTATTCCAGGGTGAATCTCTGTCACCAATGTTAGACCTTCTTGCCCTTAACCCATTAAGCAGTCTACTTAACAGTTTAGGCCATGGCTATAATTTGCCTCTTAGAAAACAACAAAGTGTAAAGACTTCTCATCTTCTCTTTGTTGATGATTTAAAACTGAATAGCTCATCAGATAAATAACTGAAGGCACAGCTGCAAGTTGTCAAAACTTTTTCAAATTATATAAGAACGATAAATGTGCAAAAGCAATCTTTAAATCAGGAAAACTGCAACACCAAGAAAACATAAGTTTGGGAAAAGAATGATATAAACAAACTTGTGCAAGAGGGAGAGTATAAATATTTGGGAATTGATGACGGAGCAACAATAATACATGAACAAATGTGAATAAAACATAGTAAGGAATACTTAAGAAGACTTAAATTAATCCTAAAAACAGTGCTGACATCTAGGAACAAAATCCAAACTATAAACCAATTTGCTCTCCCTGTCCTAAATAACAGGTTTGGAGTGATTGACTGGCCCCAAAACATGTTGGCTGGATTAGATTGGAAAACAAGAAGGATACTAGATGCTCACCAAATGATTTATAAAAATCAGTGCATACCAAGATTATATATTCTCGGTTCCGAAGGAGGGATGGGCCTCCTTGAAATTGATTACATGTATAGATCTGCAATCATGGGACTCCACACGTCTGTTGACCTCATAAGTCCCCAACGTAGTGAAAGTTTTGAAACATGAGGAGAATAAATCTAAGATGAGTTCTCTGCTTAATCTAGCAGAAGCATATTGGCATCAAGCAGGAATGGAAATCAAACCAGAAGTAGATATAAACCAGGCAGCAACTGAATGTGCAAAAAACAAAAGAAAGAATATAAGGTAAAGGACCGGATGAGAAGGCAAGAAATGTGGAAAATGCATAAATATAGTTGCAAGTATAGAAAACTTCTGGAAGAACCTCATATTGATCAGGAACAAATGAAGGAATGGTTAAGGAGAGGCGAATTCAAACCAAGAGTTGAAAGATTAATATTGGCGGCCCAAGATAGTGGGCTAGGTACACGCTGGTTTAAAAAGTCCATTGAACATGTGAGAGAAACAGACAAATGTAGGTTTTGTAAAACCAAATTGGAAACAGTTGCACATCTCATTGCTGGTTATGACATACTAATGGCAGAAGGACTGTATACTGAAAGGCATAATAACGTGGCAAGACTGTTGTACTGGGGATTGTGCAAACTTTACGGTACTGAAGTGGCTGAGAAACACTGGAAACATGATCTCAAAGCATCATAGAAAATGATAAAGTCTACTTTACATGGGATCACCCATTACCAACAGTTCAAAAGACAGATGCTAGAAAACCAGATACACTGGTCCATGAAAAAAAGACAAAAGTAGCATTGATCATTGAAATCACCAAAGCCAGTGACTACAGTGTCTTGCATAGAGAGAGACACAAAGTCATAAAATATCAGGATCTGCAGGCAGAACCAAGAGCAATGCGAAAGAAAGATACCCAGACAGTTCCAGTAGTAGGAGGAGCAATGAGTCCTATAAAAAAGAATCTACAGTCGTATTTAAACATGTTACGCAGTGGTTCAGTGGTAGCATTGTTACCTCACAGCAAGAGGTTCTCCTGTTCGATTTATGGCTGGAGTGCCTTCTGTGGTGGAGTCTGCATGTCCTCCCCATGGTTGAGTGGCCTCTGAAAGACATGCGTGAATGGGCGTGCCTTCGCTGAAGGTTGGGCGTCAGGCTGGCAACTCGGCACCATAAAAAAAAAAATCTACTGCCAATCATTAGTGGACCAGAGTTCTGCTGTGACGACCCCTAACCAGGAAAAGCCGAAAAGACAAACAACCAATACACATAACCCCATACAAATTGCAGAAGGAGACATTACTGGGCACATTGTGGGTGCTGTGAAGAGCACATCTGGCTGACATCAAAGATTGAATCAATACTAATTTCATGAACTTTGGTCGTACTTTGACTTAGGAATGGGGTCCATTCCCATCATGGTATTAGAAACCCAAAAACCTTGGAGAAATTAAAAAAAAACAACCATTGAGAGGAAATGTCACTATATTGGATGCAGTAACCCCAGCTAACTGGCTACTGGAAACAAGCAGCCACCATACTAATGAAATGTAGATTGCTTACAAGATATAATCATAGCAGCCACCCCCCCCCCCCCACACACACACATATTCAGGTTCTGATTATGCATTGTAGCATGTGCAGCATTTGTTTATATGCAGACTGTATGTGAAGCTGAACAGGGTACATAAAACATTATAGAGTGTCTGGGGAAATATTAACTGCTAGATGTTTACATAGAGTCCTACATTCATAACTCCATAGATATCCCAAAGCTATTGAGTCTTATGACCATTTTTGCCTTACCAGTACCCTCTCTCTGGCTGCACCATTTTCTTAAAGAAGTCCATACCTGTTCATTTCAGAGTTAATTTGTTAATACCCCTGCAATCATATATGTTATGCTTACATGTACATAATGAGCTGCACTGTTTAACATGAGGAGGAAGTTTATTCCAAAAATTGAGCAGTGTTGGTTTACAATCTTGTCCTTCCACCATGTTTTATTCATTTATTGGTGAATATTTAGGTCTTTGTTTCTAGTATTTGTGGAGCCACCAGACCTGCAGTGATATAGGAGGTCAATGACATTTACGTCTCTAATGGCACGGTAAGTGATACAGAGATCTCTCCTCAAAAGTCTATAAGACACTGAATAGAAGGATAGAGCTGCCACCCTCTCTTGATAGCTCAAGAACTCTAGGCCTGTGATCTTTCTGGCTAGGAACCATTGTGGTATTTCTAATATTCTGATTATGTGTAGTGTGATACATACTGAAGGGGCATTGTATTCAATAACTGGTCTGATTAATGTTAGGTATAAGGGAGTGGTTACATCTTTTGACCTAGAAGTTATTTGTTTGACAATTAGCTGTGCTAAATAAAAGGATTTCTTGACAATTGCAGTCATATGATGTTCAAAAAGGAGAGAATTATGAACCCAAGTTCCTAGGTCCCTGACTACATCTTTGTTTTGTAGTGGTGTGTTGTCTACACAGTATCATGAGGGGAGGGATTGTCTAGAAAAAGTGATGGCACTACACTTTTTGACGTTTAGTTTGAACTAATTTTAGAGTTCAATATGGAAGGTGTGTGTGACGGGATGATTGAGTAATGATTTCCAGTTTGCAGTTATCTGCAAACTTTGTTAGAGGTGTTGTCTCTCTGCTTGAAGTTCTGAAAAGTAAAGGCCAAAAAGGAAAGGTTCCAGCACTGAACTACGAGAGACAACACTGGTCACTTTTCATTCCTTTTGATGAGGTGCCAGCTAATTGCACTGTGTGGGCTTTGTCTTTCAGCAAGTTTGCTATCCTCCTTACCACACTGATTTAAAGCATTTAGCTTCTGTATTATGTCAGCATGGGGAATGCTGTTAAAGGTTTTCGTCAGATCAAGATACACCATGAGTACCACATGGCCACAGTCTACAGCCTCCATAATCCCTTTGATAAAGTTTACCAGATTCAGTAGACAGGATCTACTCCTCACAAAGCCAAACGGTTTGTGATCAATTCTAATGGGATTCTTGATAGCAAAGTTTATGAAGTCAGTCACAGTATGGTCCATGGCTATGCAGATGAGACTTATAAGACATTTAGGTCTGTGATTGCCTAGGATAGTTGTAAGGCCACCCTTATGAAGGGGCATCACTATTGCAGAACACCACTTGTCAAGGACAAAACCAGTGGCTAAACTCAGGTTAAACAGTTTAAAGAGTGAGTCTGTAATGGCATATTTAACACTATTAGTTAAGCAACAAGGTATGTTGTGAAGTCACATGGAAGAAGTGTCTCTGGTCTTGGGTTGTACTTTCAGCAAATTAACTTTTAGATAATTAGAGGAGCAAAGGATTCTGGCATTTCAGTCTTTATTTAGAGGTCTTGGGTAACGCTGAGTCTAAATTTGTTTGGAAGGAAGTTGGCAATATCTTTTTGGTCAGAATAGGAGGTGTCATTATGAATAAGTTCAGAACACTGTAGGATATTATTTCTTTATTTTCTGGCATACATAAGGAGGGATTTATAGGCTCATTTCATGGACTTCATAGAGTTTTTCACTTTTTATGAATTGTTTTTGATATTTTCCTTCAGAAGAAGAGGAGCTGGATCTCATGTATAATCTAAGGAGTTTCTTTCTTTTGTTGTATAGTTTATTTATAGTAGTTGTCTACCAAGGTGGTTTATTTTTAAATTCTCCATGGTACTAGGGTCTGATAGAGACTGCTATCTCTAAACATGTTTCTAAATCAGCGTAGAATTCCTTAGGCAAGCTTGCTGTTGTAATAACGTCAAAGGTGGTACAGTCATAAGTGAATTTTGATACTTTGTCATATAGTGAGTTGAGGCTGACACATTTCTAGCCATTAAATTTGGTGGGGTTTGCTGTATGGGCTTTTGGGAGTTTAAAGGAGGAGGTCATAGGTTTGTGGTCAGACTTCACTGGGAAAGGAGATGCCAGAGGAGTAGTGCAAGAGGCAGCCGTATTTGTAAGAATTATGTCAAGAATGCCAGGACTTTTTTTTAGGTTTTTTACCTACTGCTCAAGAGAGTTTTTGTTTATTAAGTCAAGGAAATGTAGAATTTTTCAGTACATCCCACTTTAGTGGTATAACTGTCCCAGATAATTGAAGGGCAGTTAAAATCAACCAAAAGAATGGAGTTTTTGCTGACAGGGTGATCATTTACAATGAATCATAAGTGATTATCAGGAGACAAAGAAGGTGCTCAGTAACAAGATATTAGTTGAAAACTAATCTTATTTAGAGTAACCTATCCATGTGTTCAATTTGTGGGTCCAGAAGGATCTGCCTGGAGTTAATATTTTACATAACAAATATGAAGATTCCAGCAGCAGTTGCCATTGGATGTGAAGACATGAAAAGCACAAAACCAAGGTACAGAGAAAGTGTTCTGTTTACATTTAAACTAAGTCTCAGTAATTACAAACTTGGATGTGTTCCAAATGCAGGAGTTCCTCAAGCTGAAACAAGTTATTGCATCAGCTTCTAGAGCTGAAAGCCTCCTTACTGTGATCTGATTTTGGAACTGATATGTTAGACTAAAATGGTTATAAGGGGGCAACAAAGGTTTGGAAGCCTTGAAACAAGACATGCAGGTTATCCTTAGTGAAGCTAGCCGAACTGTTGGGAATCTGTTCCCTTACGGACACAAAGTGGAACCCACTGGAATGCTACAAGCTGTTTAACCGTTCTTTACTTTTCTTTTCTTTTCTTTTCTTTGTCTCAAAACATCATTCAAGGGAAGAAAGGATTTTGCCCTGAAAAAGGGTCTTACCAGCATTACATGGATATGTCTGTCATACCTCTCTGAATGTCCCTCAGGGAGCTCTTTCTCAAGTCATTAACTCCCACATGTACCTCTACCATGTTGTAGTTTAATAGTTATCAGGAATTAATCTCCCTAGGGCCCTGCTAATGACATTTCAGCTTCTTGGAAATTATATTAAATGTAACCCCAAGTAGACTGTAGCACACAGCCACAAAGGCATCCACAACACACACACACACACATACACACACACACACACACACACACACACACACACACACACACACACACACACGCACACGCACACACACACACACATACACACACATACACACACATGCACACTCTATCTAAAGATCTATAACAGTCTGTACTTGTGTATTTTCAGATTGTTGCAAGTAGTAATGGAAATGCAGAATGAGTGGAGAGAGAGCAAACTCAGATAATGAATTTCAGTAACTTGTTATGCATTGCAGTGCCCAACCCCCCTACAATCTCCTAAACATGAATGGATTTAGAAGATCTGGCCACTTGACAACTTATTGACTGACAGGACATTGAAGTATGTAGTTGAGGAACTGAACTCCAGATGAGATAGTTATTCTAGCGTGGTTACCAAAAATAAAAATATTAGGCGTAGCGACACACTCAGTGACGGACTTGATAGAGACCTCACATGCACATCGGAAATGTCACATAACAGTATGGCAACATAAGTGATGTTTGAAGGAGAAAATAATGCATTGAGATCCCTTCCTGTACACTCCTGATTTATTAATGCAAAATACAGAATCATCTTCCCATACTGTACCAGCAGTGCCTGTATCATACAAGCAAAAGCACACAATTAATGAAATTAATTTCTTTCAAGACTGATGAAGACTGCTTCAGCAGCCATCATAGATCATAAATAATAAATTCAAACTATAGAGAATTGTTAGCCAATGATGAACATGCAGCAAAGTCATAAACTTTGCTTTGTAAAGGTTCAATACTGGTATGCAGGGCTACAGGGCTGCAACAGCATTATTAGTGACCAGGCTTATGTTCAGATTTAAAAAGAATATAAGAGAAATATTGACTGAGACTCCAGGTTCTGTTGTGAAAGTAGCAGCTATCCCATTTGGCCTAACAACAGAAGGCAGCAGTTACAAAAATAAATAAGTAAAAACTAGGATTCCCATGCCCATTTCATATGTATGGTTTAAAAAGGTTCTCGCATAACCTAGTCTAGGTTCCTCATATAAACAGCAATAAAATAACCAACAATATGTGTTACAGACAAAATGCCTGGCAAGAACTATGTGGCACTAAGAATACTGCTAAGAGTCTGCTCATATGTAAATCAAAATGTGGGCGTGCTGCATGCATTAAAGAAAAGAAGGTGGTAAGCATCTGTAGTACCATCTAGTGTTTCTTTATAAAGTTTGAATAACTGAACTTATTACACCTATGGCTGTTTTTCTCTTTTTATGTTCTGTGCCATTTGTAATGTTCATGGCTAGGACTGTTATTACATTCAAAACAGCCGTGCAAAAGAAAAATAGCTATATGTGAATAATATAGCATTGCTTACTTGTCTAAATAAATATACCCAGCTGCTATGTTTTATTGATTAAGAATACAATGTTTAAGGAGGCATATTTGATCATCCACTTAAAAATGGTCATTTCAACTCATATCTATTTTTTTCATCCTTTATATTTAAACATACATGTGCTGGTCATTTTTTCTGTATATCTTCGAATGTTGCCATACCTCAGAACATTGGCAGAAGCTCTGTACTATGTCACTGCTGTGATTTAAGAGGCAGTACATGACACTGTGGTTATTAAAATGTACACATAAACTGGTATGTATATGTATGCGTGTGTGTGTGTATAAACTTGTTGGATGAAACTCCTTAATCAGGAAGAAAAGAACCACAAACTGTAGACAAGTTCAGCTTGAACTTCAAAGCTATCAAACACTTATAACTTGCTTAGAAATCGGTATTTATTTATTGAAAATAAAAATATTAAATAGGTGAGTAATTCCACTCTTAACTGGGCTTCACGTCTTTCCACTCAAGAAATAAAATTCCTCTCTAAATAACTTCCTTGCACAAAGTCTGATAAAAACTTCTAAATACCCCTAATATCCTTATCTCATCCCCTTACCATACCTTTAACTCAAACTGCTCTATTTCTCTTTCATTGAGTTCAGTATTTGGTCTAGGAGGATCTGCCTGCAGATAATATTTTACTTGACAAATATGGAGGTTCCAGCAAAGTTACCATTGGATCTAAATTTATTTTTATTTATTATTTTTTATTTTACATTTGTTTACCGGGAAAGTCCGACTGGGCACAGATCCATTTTCAGTGGAGGCCCGGGGAGAAAAGCTCCACGAATATGACAGTACATTATATTGGTTAATATTTCCAGTTATAGCTAAAGATATGAAAGGCAAAAAACCCAGATATAGAGGAAATTCTCTCTTTTCATTTAAAACAAATCTCAATTGTTACACAGATTTGGATGTTTTCCAAATGTAGGAGTTCTTCACATTCAATCAATTTATTGTTAAGACTTCAGAACTGATATGTTCATTACACTGAAATGCCCATCAACTGGACTCTGCCTATAAAGGCTCTAAGGTAAAGTGAAGGCTTTAGCCAACATGCTGAAGCATTGCAACAAGAGGTGCAGGTCATGCCTAATGAAACTAGCTTGACTTTTGAAAATCTGTTCCCTTAATGGCACACAGTAGATTCTCCTGAAATAACACAAGTTATTTAACCATTTCTCTTTTCTTTGTATATATGCATCAATCAAGGTGAAGAAAGGAGTTTGCTCAAGAGAATGACATTAGCATTGGTAACATGCATGGAAAATTCTGAATTTTTTTTTTACTTTTCCCTCAGGGATTTATGTCTCAATTTGTTGACTCCTGCATGTACCAAAACCATGCTGTAGAAATATTTATCCTGAGTTAATGTCCTTATGGCCCTTTTAAACATCAACTGTTTGGAAATAATAAACATAACACCTTGAGGACATGTGCACAGACACATGCATACAGACACACATACACACACACACACACACACACACACACACACACACACACACACACACACACACACACACACACACACGCACACACACAAAGTCAGCAACCAAAACATTATTAATATATTGTTCTAATAATGCATGTACTATATACACACACACAAATATATATATATATATATATATATATATATATATATATATATATATATAGATATAGATATATATATAGATATATATAGATATATATATATATATATATATATATAGATATATATATATATATATATATATATATATATATATATATGTGTGGGTGTGTGTGTGTGTGTATGTGTGAAAAACTGAAAGGCTGTCAGCCCAGCCAGATAGAATCTTGTAAATAACTGTATGTGATTTGTAAATATTAATATAATCTACAGGCTGGTTTTAGAAATGTAAAAGCGAACTATGTTATGATTAAACTATATATTGTACTGAGCTTCAAAATGTAACCACAGTGTACTCTGCTGGAAGAAAGATGATAAGTCAAGCATTTTATGACTGTTTGATCTCAAACTCAGAGCTGTTATGTCTGTACCAGCAAATTCTTTCTATTGTTTTGAGACCAGAGTTAATTGCTAGATTTTACGTGTATAATGTCTTTTATTGCTCTGGCTTCCTGCAGGTGCACATTACAAAAAGAAATGTAAATTTTTAGTTTCTGTTAACCTGGAAAGCTAAGTGTCAAGAATGATGTAATCTAAAATGAGTCAGCAGTGATGTATTATCAATTTAAGACTTTCTCACAGAGATTGAATTAGAGTATTTTGGATTTGGTATCAACCTTAACACATCAACTCACCAACTCTTTACCTTGTAAGTAGGATATTTATTTAGAACAGTGACTACTCTTAGAAATAGATAGAAAATAGTAAATTTAGTCTAGCTGTCTTCTATATTTATATCAAACTATTAAACAATATTATTTTAAGCATTTTCCTGTGATCTCTGAACTCTTGACTAGCACTGTGTTGAATTGAGGAGATTTGTCTAGTGTTTTTATTCTTTATTTTTAAATATTTTTTAAACCTTTCAACTGTGGCTGTTTTGTGTAGAGGCAATTTAAGCTCTGAGTACATTGCATGTATATAGTGATACTGTCTAATCCACTCCAGTAAGCCTTGATATTTGTAATACTAATTGGATAACAATAATATTGCACAATAAAATTGGACACCCTTTGGTAAAGGCCTTACTGGTAGCTGATATTACTGGTTGGTGGCAGTGATTTCTACCTTATAGCCTGGGCAGAAAATGGGGCATAACTGGAGAACCTGTGTTAGCCTTCCCCGAGAGTGTCTGTGTGTTTGTATATAACTCATATCTCTAAGTGTGTGTGTGTGTGTGTGTGTTTGTCAGCTACTTGGGCAGGGACACGAAGCACTAGTTGGACAGAGATGGTGCTGGAGGTTTTAGCTTGACCACTAGGCTGAGACCTGTACCTTATAGCTGTGCCAGTGGGGAGTCTTTTTGGGGATCTGGAAAGAAAGGGAGAAACCAGCCCGGAACTGACTGTGATCTCTGTGTGCTCTTAAGGGAAATTGTACTTTACTGTGTGTGTACTTGTTATCCTTCCCAATGTGCATGCACCTCACTGGTGTACAAGAAGTAGCTCATTAACAGCTCTTAGCCTTAATCATCTTTATTGAGCTGGCTGTAGAAATAACCTGTTAAAACTATTTTTCTCTGCTCTGACATCATTGGCTAATGTGCAATATCTGGAGCTCTCTCTTTACACTTAACAACTGGTTATGTTTAAGCAACTCACCAAACTTGAACATGAGACCTTCAATGCATCTGATTTTATTTTGTGATTGATAATGCCATCTGATATTTGAATGCACTTGTAGTTCCCTTGCGTAGATGCATCTTTTTGTACCTCCTACAGTGTACTTAAATTCCAGCAACTTATCAGGCAGCATTAGTAATTGTGGAATAACTCACAAGACTTCTAGACCTTCCTTCAAAAGATCCACTTTTTATTCCTTATGCTAGACCATACTTCATGGATCAGCAATATGAATTCACTTGTCAGGTCTCTAATTAATTGTAAAGTCATGTTTGCAGCTTGATCAGCATTGTGAGCAATCCAGACATTATACCTTTCAGTTGTTCTTCACCAAAATGTACGACACATGGAGTGAAAAGTACATGACGTGTAACAGTGATCAAATTAAAGGCAGGACTTCAGATTCCATCAGTGAGATATGACAGAGTTGTTTTTGGGCTCATAGTGATTATTAATTTACTGAAAAAAATGATTTTTGTTTATGTGTATTATAAATCTAAGCAGGGAGTTTAACTCTGCAAATACGAATGAAGAAAAGAATGAAAAGTTAGAGTCAACCTTGAAAAGTCCCTTGTGAATGTATACTGGAAACCTAGCAACTGCATGAATACTCAGCCAAACAGGCCTCCTCAGCTGGTCAACAAGAGCAGTCAATTACATTCTGGAGTTATAGTACAATTATTCTGTTCCATTAAACAACTGACCACCTCAATGGAAACTTTTTAAGGTTTCTTACAACAGGTCAATGACTTTAAAAATGTCATAACAGACATGAGTAGCCAAGCAGTTCATCTGGTTGATACATTGGTCTGATAAAGGTTTTATAAGACTTCATACAGTAGTTCAGTTCCAGGACTGGCCAGAAGAGAACCAAGGGCGGTGACGTCCGGTTCCGCATTTTGTTTTATGAAAGCTCTGCTCTGAAAATTTTGCATTTTCAAGTAATTTTATCCCAAGTGTATTCATTCTATAAATTATCTATCTTATTTGATTCTTTAGGGTGCTGTATATTTGAAACATATACCACAGAAGTCTGCCACATGGCTAAAGGTAAATTTGTCAGTCCTCTGTCTTTGATGGCTGTCAGTGCAGAACCTTTAGACATGGTGCAGGATGCTGACATTTCTCCCATGGTTGAAGAAGCAACAGAGGTGCCTTGATCACAGAATGTAGTGCAATTTTTAAAGTTGGAGAGATCCCAAGTGCAACCCTCAATACAAAATTTGTCATTTTTCTGTGAACAATATTTAGATGTCCCTTCAGTTGCCAATGCAGGCAATTAAAACTGCTGTGACTAGGGTTGCTGATCCTTCCTGAAGACTGGTGATGGATGCACAGACACTGACTGTGTTCAGAGGAAGATGAACATCAAATAGCATTTTTGATAGAGCTTATGCTGTCTATAAGTAATTGGAAGGGCTGATAAAGAGTATGGGGAGTTGAAATATCCCGTGAATTTTGCGTTTGCAAGAAGGGGAAGAATAGAAGGATATGCTTCATTATTTGCAGCCACCAGTTCCTGCAACACTGGATCTTGATCCCAACATTAAATTAACGTGTTATCAGATGCATTGGTCTGTTTCCCACACTCAGTCCTGCGTGGCTTAACCAGCACCATCTATAGTTTATTTCCTCTTTTTCCAGCACAAAGAAAGATTTTCAGCAGTGATATTTTATATAAGACAATACAATACTATATTTAAGATGCAGAATTTATTTTAGCAACTATTTTAAATAGGTTTTGGAAAAACAGAAGGTATGGCTGTATCTAATTAGAATCATGTAGGAGACTGAGATGAAGACTTATATAATGCACCCTGTGTACTTATGACTTTAACTTTCATATCGCCCTATATCTTTCATCATCTCGAAGATAACATTGTTTTCTTCAATTATACGGGTATTTTATTTTAAGCACATGTAGAGGTTTGCTGAGTTAGTGATCCAATCCATATTACTGGGGATCACAAAAGATTAAGGGAAGTTTTGAGATCATAGACAATCTGGATTGGTCTACTGACTAAGTATTGTAGGGCAGAACTATGTGTGGTGTTTGATTAGTGCTTCATGGTCTTAAATGTCCTAAGAAGGTTTCTGCAGCCAGTGATCCTGAACTGAACGTATTGCCAGCCTGAAAGTGAACCTAGTTGTTGCACTGGTCATTTTTTTTCTGTGATCCTTCTGCGGTGCTGTTTTGTCACAGTCTCTAGGTGAAGTACAAAATTCAATACCTCTGCTATTTTGTAAGAATGAATCCTAAATTTGATGAATTACTTCACAGTATATTTTTCTGCCTGGTTTGCCTTTAGACTATTTTCTAGTTTTGGCCTTTGTAAATGCCTGGTGGCTCGGAAATGACTTTATGCCAAGCTGCATTTCAGTATAATTCAGTGTTATTGACTGACTATGGTTGAGATTTAATTTTGATAGTGAAAGCAAGAAGCACTTTATATTATGTTATTTTTCATAATATGTCTGTATATTAATCTGGAAGCATTGCCCCCTTTATTATTTATTCATTTTTTAATGTCTACTTCTTCATGTTAAAGACTTAATAATACAATATTAGAATAAAAATTTCAAGTTTATCATGTTTCTGAATGCACAGCCATTAACACCATGGGTGCCCCTATAGTTGATCCAGGCAATTTTATCCTGGATTCTTTATGGTGGCCTCCTATAGTCCCTTGGTGGACAGTGAGTCATAATAGCATGATCATTTATCCCTACATCACGACATTTCACTGTCTTTCTTGTTCATAATTACAGATGTTATAGCCAACTACCAGTGTTGTTTGCTCTTTTTATATTGCACATTTTTTAGGTTTCTGAATCATATTCTTTAAGTTTTATTTATGAATTACAGCCCATTTTACATTAAAGGTTTGCTTTTTGTATGCCTTAAAGAGGGGTTTGTTATGAGGAAGAATGACACCAGTAACTGCTTTCATCAGGTTCAGTGCAACTATCTTGCTAATATGCATGTGGCTGTGTCTGCTCATGGGAAATCAAGCTTTGTGTTAATCATGCTGGATGTTAAGTTACTTAGTGTAATTGTAAATTAAATTCACTCCTCACTTCAACAGTTACGGCTGCACACATGGGGCAAAAAGAGGCCCTGCATATTTTAGCCCTACAAGAAACCCAAATGCTAAACATGGAACATTTAAAGTTGTCATAATGGAGATGTCAACCCCACTGTCTTCTCTGCACGTTGTTTGAGAAAGAAGTATGTGTGTGTCTGTTTGGGGTAGCTATTCTAATTAAATCTAGGATGGCAGTTGGAAAAGCATCTGACACACTTGAACAGGAGAGGTGAAAGGTTGCAGGTGTGCAAAACCATTATAGCTATCATGTTTTCATAAGTGTCAGTGCTTACCTCTATCCAGCCATGGGAGTTAAGGTAGTTAGGATTATTTCTCAGTTTATACAAAGTAGGATTAGAAGTCCGCCACTGCCTGTTGGTGAATTTAATTATGTTTCTTTCTCAGAAGGCATAAGGTCTGCATGTCTTCCATGCATATTTGCCCTTGTCATATTCCTAGCGAACTGGGCAACTGATATGTCTTTTTTAGACCTAGACCTTCATAGCTCACAAACCTTATGATATTCATCACTGAACTCAATTTGGTATCTCAATTTACACTGACCAGATTTACATTATTATGGGTGTGAAGGCTGCCAGCCCAGCTAGCTAGAATTTTGTAAATAATTCTATGTTATTTGTGAATAGTAATATGGTTTGTATGCATGTGTTACAAATGTAAGAAAACTATATGTTATGTTAAATTGTATGTCATGTGTTGAGCTTCAAAAATGTAACCACAGTGTAACCTACTGGAAAAGGATAGAGTTAACTTGCAAACTCTAAGAAAATAAGTGACTTGTTTACAATGATGTTTATCTCAACTAGGAGACAGAATGTCTGCAGCTAGAAATTCTTTATATTGTCCAGAAACAGAAATAATTACAGGTTTTAAAGGTGAAAGTATTTAACTGTTTTACAACTTCCAGTTCCAGGCAAATTTCTGAGAGATAAGTATTTTTAACACAAGGGTGCTAAATTTTAAAGTTTCTGTTAGCCTGGGAACTAAAGGCAGAGGTGAAAAAGAATGATGCAATCTGAGATGGCCTAGTAGAAATGTTTGATAGTAATTGAAGAACTATCCAAGAGAGTGAGTCTGTTCATTTTGTATTTGTCTTTGGACCAAGAAACATTCTCTCATAAGCACTTCTTATCTATATTTGCCTGGCTCTGTCAGTAAGTCATGTAAGGCATAGTATCTCTTAGATATATATAGGAATACAGTAAAGAATAGTTTAGATGTTTTCTGTATTTATATGAGACTGTCCTGCAATGTTGTTTTAAAGTATTTCCTGTGATTCTGAACTCCGGTGTTACTGTGTTGAGTTATTGAGTATTGTCTTGTGCTTTTATTTATTATTAAATATATTTAAACCTCTTAATTGCGGCTGGTTTTTTAAAGATATTTAAGCTCTTAGAGTAGTTGCATATGTATTTGGTGACACTGTACAAGCCACTCTTAAATAGCTTTGCTGTTGGTCACACTTACCATTTGGATAACAGTAACTTTACACAGTAGAACTGGTCACACTTTGGAAAGGGTCTTCGGTGGCACTGATTTCTACCTTATAGTCTAGGCAGAAAGGGGCATAGCTAGTGAACCTGTGCTAGCCTTCCCCAGGAGTTTCTGTGTGTTTGTTTATAAATCAAATCTCAAAGTGTTTGTGTCAGCTACTTGGGCAGGGACATGAAGAACTGGTTGGACAGGGAGGGTGTTGGAGGTTTTGGCTTGACCACTTGGCTGAGATATCAACCCTACAGCTGTGTCAGTGGGGAGTCTTATTGGGGATCTGCAGAGAGACGGAGAAACCAGCTCTAGACTGACTGTGATCTCTGATGCTCTTAAGGGAAATTGTAATTTACTGTGTGTGCACTTGTCATCGTCCTAATGTGCATGTCCCTCACTGGTGTTAGTGGTGAGGATTGAAGCTCCTTGTTTACTGGGCCAGTGCAGGGACATCACATATTAATTGGTTGCAGTGGTGGGATAGCCACATCATATATTAATTGGTTGATAGTAGTGAGGCAACTACATCACATATTAATTGGCTTGTAGTGGTGTGGATATTGAATTCCTGTAGCTTGTGTACAGTGGTCACTGAAGGTGTTTTTGTACTATAAATCATCCACCCAGTGAACATTCAGAGTTCATATCACAATTGTTTTATTTATTTTTTGTTAGCATATTTATTTAGGGTGATCAGGCAACTATGTCAGCTGAGGAGTATGGCAAGCTGACAAGGAGGCAGTTGGCTGAGATGTGCCAGGCTAAAGGACTGGTGAATGCCAACTTGCCTAAGGCAGGCATGATTGCAGATTTAGTCCCAGCTGCATCACAGGATAGCAACCAGGAGGACAATCAGACTGGCCGTGGGTATGTATAACTCTCAAAGAATGGACAACTCAACATTTCTACAGATGACTTAAAAAAATCCATCTGGAGTTAAAGAGACTTGAGTTGGAGGCCAAGAGTTTGGAAATAGAAGCAGCAGAGAGACGGAGGCATCTAGAGGCTGAGGAAAATGAAAAGCTGTGATGCCTGGATGATGAGGAGAAGAAGATGCAGAGGCAACATGAAAAGGTTAAACTGACTCTTCACCAGGGTCATGGAGGTAATGGAGAAGGGATTAACTGAACCCCAGAACCAACAAAGGTCAGTAAATTTCTTCCAAAATTTACAGAGGGGGATAATTTGGATAGTTTCATTCATATGATTGAGAGGGTATGTAAGCAGTATGATGTTTATCAAGGCCTCTGGGTATGGTTCCTGACCCCCTTACTCCATGTGAAAGCTGTAACTGTTCTTTCCAAATTGTCTGATAATGACTACTTAAATTATAATGTTGTAAGGAATTGTTTGCTAGAACTTTTTAAGTTAACACCTGAAGCTTATAGGAAAAAATTTCATGAGCATAGATGCAAGGCAGATGGAAGCGTGCGTGGATATGTTGAACTAAGCACTTATTTTCATAGGTGGGCGAGTGGATGCGAGGTCACCACTTTTGAAGGGCTGGCAGACCTTTCATTGCCTAAGGACAGGAGAGAATCTGGTTAGCTGATAGACAATGCGCTACTGTAGATGAGTTGAGAAAAGAAGAGAGACCTATACCTAGCAAGCAGGGATCACTGCACAGAAAAGGGACACCCAGTGCTGCTTGTGAGTCTAAGGGAACCCATTGTGGGCAGCCCAAACTGCCCCAACAGAGTCTGTCAGTAGCAGGGGAAGCCACTAGTCTAGGTACATGTCCAGGACCTAGGATTAAATGTTTTAAATGCAACCAGTGAGGCCATGTAGCATATAGATGTCCATTGAGGCAAGGTCGGGAACAAAAGGTGGTATAGCCAGTAAGTGGGAATGACAAATTTCCAGCAGTAGGTTGTCTGAAGACAAAAAGAGTACCAAACTACCACCCTACAGATGTCCTGATAGGGAATGATTTTAGTAATGCCGTACCATGTGTTCATGAAATTACATGCAGTCAGGCTTGGAGACAAGCATTTGAGTCTGGTAGCCTGGGGGAGACTCAGACAGACAACACACTTGCAGCCAGGACTAGTGAGGTTGTTACTTCAGGGAGGGAGCTACCCTGTAACAGTGAGACTGAAGGGTGAGCCATAGCTGCTTGTGGGCACTGATACTCCCTTGGACAGAGTGACTGCAAGGGCAGAAGTGAGTGCTAGTACCCAGGCTGACAGTAAGGCACCACTGTCAGAGGATACCAGACTTCATGTGGAAGGGGAGCTGGGAAGGGTTACAAAGAGAGAGGTGAGATAGGTTCATCTCTCAGACCTTACATTACAAGGCCTGAGAGAGGTAGCTAGTGAAGCACCTGATTCTCAAAGGAAAGGGGATTCTCTATACTGGGACAAAGGGTTACTGTATAAAGAGTGGATCCCTGAGGGAGGGCCAGAGAGTGAGAGAATACAGCAGTTGGTAGTGCCCAGACCCTACCATCTGACACGTCTAGCCATAGCCCATAATATTCCCTTTGCAGGTCATATGGGTACAAAACATCCAGAGACATATTGTGCAAAACTTATATTGTCCTGGGATTTCTAGAGATGCAACAGCATACTGCAGGACCTGTGAGCAGTGCCAAAAGGTAGGCAAGCTAGGAGACGAGGTGAAAGCTCCTTTGATCCCTTTGTCTGTGATTGAGGAGCCATTTCAGACAGTAGCTATGGATATTGTGGGGTCTCTGAGTACCCCCAAGTTCCACAGAGAAAAGGTATATCCTAGTGGTAGTAGATTATGCTACCAGATACCCTGAGGCAGTGGCTCTGTCCTCCACTGAGGTAGAAAAGTTGGCAAATGCTTTGTTAAAGATTTTCAGCACAATAGGTTTTCCAAAAGAAATACAGAGGTGCAAATTTTATGTCAGACCTGCTGGCTTGTCTGTGGAAGTACTGTGAGTGAAGCACCTAAAGACCACCCTCTACCATCCCCAGACTAATGGTCTTGCTGAGAGGTTAAACTCTACACTCAAGATCATGTTACAGGCATTTGCAGACCAGTTCAAGAGGGACTGGGACAAATAGTTTCCCATCTGTTGTTTGTTTGCAGAGAGGTTTCCCCAGGAATCCACAGGTTTTTCACACTTTGAATTGTGTGGGCATAAGGTGAGGGGACATCTGGATTTAATTTGAGATAAGTGGGAGGGTGAGTGTGACTCCCACAAGGAGTCTATTGTGGCATATGTCCTAAACCTCAGGACAAGGCAAAGGGAATTCATGGACTAGGCCCAGGATAATCTAGCAGAAGCCAAACAGCAAAAAAAGGTCTGGTATGACAGGAATGCTTGAGCTACAGAGTATACTGTAGGGCAGCAGGTAATGGCTCTCATTCCTGTCAGTTCCTGCTGGGGAACCTGTGCCAGCCTTCCCCAGGAGTGTCTTTGTGTTTGTATATTAATCAAATCTCAAAGTGTGTGTGTATCAGCTACTTGGGCAGGGACACAAACACTGGTTTGACGGAGAGGGTGCTGGAGGTTTTGGTCTGACCACTCAGATGAGATCTTAAACCTATAGCTGTGCCAGTGGGGAGTCTTAATTGGGATCTGGAGAGAGATGGAGAAACCAGCCCCAGACTGACTGTGATCTCTGTATGCTCTTAAGGGAAATTGTACTTTACTGTGTGTGTACTTGTCATCCTCTAAATGTGCACTTCCCTCACTGGTGTTAGTGGTGAGGATTGAGGCTACTTGATTGCTGGGATAGTGCCAGGGCACCACATAGTAATTGGTGGCAGTGGTGGGATAGCCACATCACATATTAATTGGTTGATAGTGGTGAGATAGCCGCATCACATATTAATTGGCTTGTAGTGGTGTGGATATTGAATTCCTGTAGCTTGATACAGTGGTCACTGAAGGCATTTTTGTACTCTAAATCAGCCATGCAGTGAACATTCACAGTTCATATCACACTTGTTTTATTTTTTTTTTTTGTTAGTTTATTTAGTCAGGAGAGCAGGCAAGCATGTCAGGAGAGGTGTATGGCAAGCTGACAAGAAGGAAGTTGGCTGAGATGTGCCAGGCTAAAGGACTGGTGCATACCAACCTGCCTAAGGCAAACATGATAGCAGCTTTAGTCACAGCTGCATCACAGATAGCAACTAGGAGGACAATCAGACTGGCCGTGGGGATGTACAACTGTCAGAGAATGGACAGTTCAACCTTTCCACAGAGTACTTAAAAATTCATCTGGAGCTAAAGGTACTTGAGTTGGAGGGCAAGCATTTGGAAATAGAAGCAGCAGAGAGATTGAGGCATCTAGAGGCTGAGAAAAATGAAAAACTGTGACGCTTGGATGCTGAGGAGAAGGAAGGGCAGAGGCAACATGAAAAGGAGATGCTGACTCTTTACCAGAGTCATGGAGGTAATAAGGAAGGGAGTAACTGAACCTCAGAAGCAAAAAATGTCAGTAAATTTCATCCACAATTTACAGAGGGGGCCAATTTTGATAGTTTCATTCATATCTTTGAGAGGGTATGTAAACAGTTTGATGTTAATCAGGGGCTCTGGGTATGGTTCCTGACCCGCTTACTCCATGGTAAAGCTTTAACTGTTCTTTCCAAACTGTCTGATAATGACTGCTTAAATTATAATGTTGTAAAGAATTGTTTGCTAGAATTCTTTAAGTTAACACCTGAAACTTACAGGAAAAAGTTTCATAGGCATAGATGCAAGTCAGATGAAAGAGTATGTGAATATGTTGCTGAACTAAGCACTTATTTTCATAGGTGAGTGAATGACAGTTCATGACTTCTGAAGGGCTAGAAGACCTTTTGGTGAGGGAACAAGCCCTTAGCACTTTGCGTGGGAATCTGGTTAGCTGATAGACAATGCACTACTGTAAATGAGTTGGGAAAGAAGGGAGACCTGTACCTAGCAAGCAGGGCATCACTGAGAATTTTGCATTTTCAAGTCTTTGTATCCCAAGTGTGTTCATTTTATAAAATGTATCTTATTTGATTCTTTAGGGTGCTGTATATTTGAAATTTAATGGAAAAGATAAGTGCTTTCACGTTCACAAATGAAGGCTTCATCAGATCTAACAACAACCATAATAATTCACAATATATTACAAAGCTTAGATGGTCACATGCCAATATAACCAATAGGGTGATGCAATATATCAAACAATCAAGTTATGCATTTATGTTCCTTAAAGAGGTTTAAGACAAACAGAACTATTTAACTCTGGAAAACAATCTGCCTGTAATTTAAGTATCCAAAGTAGGTCAGCCTTCTCAGTAACGTTTCTTAAATCACCCCCTCTAGTTCCATGAAATGCTCTGCAACATCTTAAATGAGAATATATGACCTCTATGGTCCAAGATGTGCTTAGCTAGGGCATTTTTAGTATTACATTTTCTTATATCATATAAATGCCTCTTCACCCTATCCTTTAACATTTTATTAGTCTTACCTACGTAGAAACTTTATAAACCGCGATGGTACAGCTGTAGCATTGTTACCTCACAGCAAGAGGTTCTCCCATTCGATTATCGGCGTTGCTTGGGAGTGCCTTCTGTGTGGAGTCTGCATGTCCTCCCTGTGGTTGGGTAGCATTCGAAAGACTTGCGTGCATAAATGGGCATGCCTTCATTGAGCTGGCACCTCGGCGTTTCGTAAAATTCTACTGCCAATTAATAGTGGACTGGAGTTCCACTGTGGCGACCCCTTAAGGGAAAAAGCTGAACGAACAACAACAACAAACTATGTAGAAACTTTGCCACTGATTGCAAGTAGTAAGATAAATCACATTATCTGATTTACAGTCAGTATATCTTCTGGGTACAAATTTATAGTTCAGGCTAGGATGCTTAAATGTCTGATGCTTCGAAATAAAAGCAGAAATACAGCAGTTCCTACAAGGAAATGTACCCAGTATCATGGATTCTACAGCTTTCCTACCCTCATTCTTAAATGATCCCCCACATTACTGTCTTGTCAAGTACTTTGCATTCTGACAGAGATCTATTAATGAGAATAGAGACTGGATAGGCTATAGCTTCAGCTGATATTTAAAGGAAGTCTGCTGGTAGCTTATCAGCTGCTAGAGTTGTTGGTTTAAGTTTCTTAAGGAGTTTAGAAATTGCATTGGTGGACACAGGGTGAAGTTGAAAACTGGGGTATTGTTTTGTGTATTGGGGTGGGTTGTGGTAGTTATTGGTGTGGGGTGAGTAGTACTATTATTTTGGGCATTGGCAAGGGTCTGGACTGTTTCGGTGAAGAATTTATTAAATTGTGTGTGTATATTTTCATGATTATTTGGTAGCACAGAGTTTGGTGTAGTGGACTTTCCTGGGTGCAGTATACAATTTATTGTGTTCCAGAATTTTTGGGGGTTATGAGCATATTCTTCTTGTAGGTTTTGATAGTAGTTAGATTTGTCTAGTTTGATATGTTTTTTTGGCTTGGTTCCGGAGCTGTAGATAATTTTGTCTTAAGGTAGTGGTTTTGTTTTTTTGATATTGAGACCAGGTGTTGTCCCGTTCTTTCATTATAGTTTTAGTGGGATTTGTTAGCCATTGGGAATAACTAGTTTTTATTCTAATAGTTCAGGAGGGTGCATATTGGTCCAGGATTTTTGGGAAGGTTGTGTTGAAGTATTCAACTGCTTTGTCTAGAGATAATTGCTTTAGGGGAGTCCAGTTGCAGTTTTTTAGTGCATTGATGAAGTCAGTAGGTATGAAGGTCTTTTTGTTACGAACTACTCTGAGGATAGGTTGGCTGATGGTTTGGGTTTGTTCCTAATTAGATAGGTAGGATGATGGTCACTTAGGGTATCTGGAAGACAGCCTAAATAAGTTACAAACAACTTTAAATCAGCATGTGAACCACCCCATAAAATAAAAACATTGTCTACAAAATGACAATAAAAAATAAGTTTATCTGTGACCATATTATTCGAAAACACTTGCTCATTTTCCCATTTACTGAGCACTAAATTTGCATATGAGTTGGCGCATGGAGTTCCCATGGCCACTCCCCATTGTTGTAAATAAATGCTATTATTGTAAAAAACATTATTACTGAAATCAAGATCTAATAACAAACGAGTAGTATTTATAACAAATGTTTGAAATTAACCTTTGTCTACTCAAACATGACTAATGGCATCTATACCAAAATCATTCGGTATAGAAGTAAACAGACTTTTTATATCAAGAGTTACTAACAATAGGTCTTTAGCATTACCTCTTTCATCCAGTATTTCATGTACATCACTAAGGAACTGTTTGGTATCCTTTAAAATATAAGGAAAACTAGGCAAAATCGTCCTTAACCTCTTCTCTATAAGTGTTGAGCATGGTTGCATTATCCACTTATCTCCTGCAACAATGGGTCACAGGGGCAGATTCAACATATCTTTATGAATTTTTGGCAGTCCCTTTATAACTGGAGTAAGGGGATGTTCAATATATAAAGCATCATAAGTTGAGTGATCAATAGACCTGTTAATTAATAATTCATATAATACATACTGCACTTGTTTAATGACTTTACATAATTTCCCACTATCAATTTTACAATATGTGACATCACTTAACATTAACCTCATCCATTGATTATAGTCACTCGAGTTCATAACGACAAATGAACCCCCTTTATCTGAAGGCAAACTACATATTGCTCGATTATTTTTCAAATCTGATATAGCTAATCGCTCCATCCTATTCAAGTTATAAAAGCCTTTTTTTGTCAAGAAAGTAAGGAAGAACAAATTCCATCTTTACAGGCTTTACATACATTTGAACATATGATGGTAAAGGAAGCATAAACACACTAGGCTTTCTAATTTCCATATCAGTCAAAGCATGGTTCTTACTAAACATCCGTTTTAACACTATATTACCAGCAAATAATCTAATGTACAAAAGGACCTCACTCACATCAGAGGATACAGCTGTAATAAAACTCAACCCCCTGTTTAACAGCGAAAGTTCTTCAGGTTTCAGTTGGTAATCAGATAGATTGTATACCAAATCTCTCACATCCATTACTTCTATATTTTCCATGTCCATTGCATTCGCTCCACTGAATATTTTCATTTCTGGCACCGTCTGCTGGTTGATCTCATTTGTCTCATTTTCATTTTCACTGGTAATTTGTGAAAAACCAGGTCAGTTGTCATGGATACCTTAGGTCTTGCCCCAAAACAAATCATAATTGGATGCAGTGCATGATTTACTAGTATTAACAGAGTCATTTAAATATTTAATGTTTGTTGTCCCAGATTACTGTCCAAAATCTGGGAAGATGAAACAGTTTCTGTCTCAGTCCTTTCAGGCTCTACATAATTTGGTGGGCATCATCTGAAGCTAACAGGTTCAAGTCATTGTTAACGGAAAACCCTTCATTCTCATTGACCTCTCTATCCTTCTGCCAAATGAAAATATTACCGAATTGAAAATCCTTGTATTCTCATAGCAATTTATGAGTTTTTCCATGCTGTAATTTGATGTCAAAGATGCCAAACTGTTCAACATATTTTCCACCATCCATTTATGTTTCTCATTCATGCACAGCTGTTCTACTTTTGCAAAGAGATTTTAAACTTTCACAAGTAGGGCATCTTCCAGTGGTTTAAAGTAATTAAATAGCACCTGTAGATAATTAAAACTCAGTTCTAAATTTAGCTGCTGCCATTGTTTTAACAGCAGCAGATGCGATTCACCATAGGTTGGCATACATAACACAAGCATGCCCCTAGGAATAAGTTTATGCCTTTGACAGGCTTCTAACTACATACACTGCCATTGATATTTTCTCAACTTATATATGTTATCTTCAACTTCTCTTACCAACTTCCGAAATTTGAAGAAATTTTCAGGAGCAGGTTCATATTCCTCCTGATTTTCATGATTGGCAAAATCCAAAAGGGCATTCTTCTTTAACTGTACAAGACAGTTCCATCTCTGTTGTAGGGTATTACCCAATGGATTATAATCCAGCTCTACATTATTGCTGTCAGGCATATTAGACTCCAGACTGCACAATCAAGAAAGTCCAGAAAATAAAGCGCTCTAGAGGCCCTTAAAGGGACTAGTTGCACAACACTGTAGAAACAAAACAAATAAAAAAAACAGTACCATCATGACTAAAAGCACAAACAATTTAATGAAAAAAATAAGTGCTTTCACCTTCATAAATGAATGCTTCATCAGATTTATCAACAACCATAATAATTCACAATACATTACAAAGCTTAGTTAGTCAAATGACAATATAACCAATAGGGAGATACAATATATCAATCAATCAGGTTATTAATTTACACTCCTTAAGAGCAGGTTTAAGACAAACAGAACTATTTATCCCTGGATAACAATCTGCCTGTAATTTCATGATAGAAAGTTGTTCAGCCTTCTCAGTAAAGTTTCTTAAATCACCCTCTCTAGAGTTCCGCGAAATGCACTGCAACACCTTAAATGAGAATATATGACCTCTATGGTCCAAGATGTGCTTAGCTAGGGCATTTTTAGTATTACATTTTCTTATATCATATAAAAGCCTCTTCACCTTATCCATTAACATTTTATTAGTTTTACCTACGTAGAAACGTTGACACACTGACTGCAAGTAGCTATATAAATCACATTTTCTGTATTACAGTCAGTATATCTCCTGTGTACAAATTTATAGTTCAGTCTAGGATGTTCAAATATCTGCTGCTTTGAAACAAAATCACAAACACAGCAGTTCCTACAAGGAAATATACACAGTCTCATGGATTTTACAGATTTCCTACCCTGATTCCTAAGTGGTCCCGCACAAAACTGTCTTTTCAGGTTCAATGCATTTCTAAATAGAAAGCTGGGATGTTCACCTACATGTGCTCTAGTTCTCTCACCTGAAACTAGAACTGTCCAGTTTCTGCATACTATATCATATACTATCTGTACATCATTTGTATACTTAATCCCACACCTAACTCTATTGTTCTGTAAATTTTCTTTAATCTGCTATCATTTGATGGCACTACCTTCCCTGAAAATAAAGGTTAAAATTTATCAGTATGTCTTTCATTGCAAACAGTGTTTCTGTGTTCAACTACCATCTCTCTATCATAGCTCTTTTGTGTAAAACAACTAGTCATATTTTCCATAGCTTCACTGAAGCCTAATTGGTGCGTGCATAATCTAGAAGGCCTAGCATACTGGCCTTTCACAATATTGTGATAAATATATATATATATATATATATATATATACCTAGGATGCATGCTATCTCCCATCAGTAAACTATTTTTCCAACAAATTTTACAATGTAATTAATTCTTTAATGTGCCCATATGATCAATCTTTAGATGTACATCTAGGAAATCTATTTCCAAGTTAGAGCAAGTCATTGTAAACTCTAGAAAACTAGTAGCATTGTTTAAATAAGTTACAATTTCAAATCAGCATGTGAACCATCCCATAAAATAAAAACATTGTCTACAAAACGATGATAAAAAAATAAGTTTATCAGTGAACATATTATTCGAAAACACTTGCTCATTTAGCCATTTACTTAGCACTAAATTTACATATGACTTGGTGCATGGAGTTCTGATGCCCACTCCCCAACTTTGTAAATATATGCTATTATTGTAAATAAAAACATTATTACTGAAAACAAGATCTAATAACAAACAAGTAGTATTTATAACAGATGTCTGAAATTAACCTTTGTCTACTAAAACAAGCATAATTGCATCTATACCAAAATCATTCGGTATGGAAGTAAACAGATTTTTTATATCAGGAGTTACTAGCAATAGGTCTTTAGCATTATCCCTTTCATCCAAAATTTCATATAGATCACTAAGGAACTATTGGGTATCATTTAAAATATAAGGAAAACATGGCAAAATAGTCCTTAACCTCTTCTTTATAAGTATTGGGCAAGATTGAATTACCCACTTATCTCCTCCAACAATGGTTCACAGGGGAGGAATCAACATATCCTTATGAATTTTTGGTAGTCCCTTTATAATTGGAGTAAGGGGGTGTTCAATATCTAAAGCATCATAAGTTGAGTGAGCAATAGACCTGTTCATTAGTAATTCGTATAATACATCATGCACTTGTTTAATGACTTTACATAATTTCATTCTATCAATTTTAGAATATGTGACATCATCACTTAACATTAACCCCATCCATCGATTATAGTCAGTCGAGTTCATAATGACAATTGAACCCCCTTTATCTGCAGGCATAATACATATTGCTCGATTATTTTTCAAATCTGATAGAGCCAATTGCTCCATCCCATTCAAGTTATACAAGCCTTTTTTATATCGAGAAAGTAGGGAAGAACACATTTTATCTTTACAGGCCTTTACAAACATTTGAACATGTGTTGGTAAATGAGGCATAAACACACCAGGCTTTCTAATTTCCATATCAGTCAAAGCATGGTTGTTACTAAACATCAATTTTCATACTAAATTATTAGCAAAAAACCTAAGGTCCAAAAAGAGCTCATTCACATTAGAGGATACAGCTGGAATAAAACTCAGTCCCCTATTTAACAGGGAAAGTTCTCCAGGTTTCAGATGGTAATCAGATAGATAGTATACCAAATCTCTCACATCCATTACCTCCACATTTTCCACGTGTCTTTAATCTGCTCCACTGAATATTTCCATTTCTGATGCCCTCTGCAGATTGATCTCATCATTTGTCTCATTTTTATTTTAACCGGTAATTGGTGCAAAAACATGTCAGTTGCCATGGATACCTTAGGCGTCGCCCCAAATAAATCACAACTGGATGCAGTGGATGATTTAGTAGTAGTAACAGTGTAATTTACAATATTTAATGTTTGTTGTTCCAAATTACTGTCCAAAATCTGGTAAGATGGAACAGCTATTGTCTCAATGCTTTCAGGTGATACATCATTCGGGTGTGCATCATCCAAAGCTACCAAATTCATATCATTGTTAACGGAAACGCGTTCATTCTCACTGAGCTCTATCCTTCTGCCAAGAAAAAATATTACCTAATTGGAAATCCTTGTAGTCTCATAGCAATTTTTGAGTTTTTGCACGCTGTAATTTGATGTCAAAAGATGCCAAACTGTGCAACATATTTTCAAACATCCATTTATGTTTCTCACTCTTTCACATTTGTTCTACTTTCGCAAAGAGACCTTGAACTTTCACAAGTAGGGCATCTTCCAATGGTTTAAAATAATTCAGTAGCAGCTGCAGATAACTAAAACTCAGTTCTAAATTTAGCTGCTGCCATTGTTTTAACAGCAGCAGAGGTGATTCACCATAGGTCAACACACATAACACACACATGCCCCTAGGAATCAGTCTATGTCTTTAATAGGCTTCTAAATACATACACTGCCATTGATATTTTCTCAATGTATATACGTTATCTTCAAGTTCTATTACCAACTTTAGAAATTTGAAGAAACTTTCAGTAGTAGGTTCATGTTCCTCCTCATTGTCATGATTAGCAAAATCCAAAATGGGGTTCTTCTTTAACTGTACAAGACTGTTCCATCTCTGTTGTAGGGTATTACCCAATAGATTAAAATGCAGCTCTACATTATTGCTCTTGGCCATGTTAGACTCCAGACTGCACAAACAAGAAAGTCCAGAAAACAAAGAGGTCCAGCGGCTCTTAAAGGTATAAGTTGCACGACAATGTAGAACAAAACAAATAAATACAACAGTACCACCACGGCTAAAAGCATAAGCAATTTAATGGAAAAGATAAGTGCTTTCACGTTTACAAATGAATGCTTCCTCAGATCTAACAACAACCATAATAATTCACAATATATTACAATGTTTAGTTAATCACATGCCAAAGTAACCAATAGGGAAATGCAATATATCTACAATCAGGTTATCAATTTACGCTCCTTAAGAGCAGGTTTAAGACAAACAGAACTATTTAACCCTTGATAACAATCTGCCTGTAATTTCAGGATCCAAAGTAGTTCAGCCTTCTCCGTAATGTTTCTTAAATCACCCCCTCTAGACTTCCACAAAATGCACTGCAACACCTTAAATGAGAATATATGACCTCTATGGTCCAAGATGTGCTTAGCTAGGGCATTTTTAGTATTACATTTTTTTGTATCATATAAAAGCCTCTTCACCCTATCCTTTAACATTTTATTAGTTTTACCTAAGTAAAAACTTTGACACTGACTGCAAGTAGCGAGATAAACCACATTTTCTGTTTGACAGTCAGTATATCTCCTGGGTACAAATTTACAGCTCAATCTAGGATGTTCAGATATCTGCTGCTTCCAAATAAAAGCACAAACACAGCAATTTCTACAAGGAAATGTACTCAGTCTTGTGGATTCTACAGCTTTCCTACCCTCATTCCTAAATGGTCCCTCACAAAACTGTCTTTTCAAGTTCAATGCATTTCTAAATAGAAAGCTGGGATGTTCACCTACATGTTTTCTAGTTCTTTCAACTGAGGCTAGTAATCTCTAGTTTCTGCATCCTATATTACATACTAACTGTACATTATTTGAATACATAATACCAAACTTAACTCTATTGTTTTGTAAATTTTCTCTTAATCTGGTATCATTCAATGGCACTGCCTTCCGTGAAAAGAAAGGTTTAAATTTATCAGTATGTCTTTCATTGCAAACAGTGTTTCTGTGCTTTACAATCATCTCTCTATCATAGCCCTTTTGTGTATAGCAACGAGACATATTTTCCATAGCTTCACTGAAGCCTAATTGGTTTGTGCATAATCTAGAAGGCCTAGCGTACTGGCCTTTCACAATATTATGATATATATATATATATATATATATATATATATATATATATATATATATATATATATATATATATATATATATATATATATATATATATATATATATATATATATATATATATATATATATACACCTAGGCTGCATGCTCTCATCAGTAAACTATTTTTCCAAGAAGTTTTACAATGTAATGAAGTTATTAATGTGCCCATATGATCAATCTCTAGTTGTATATCTAGAAAATCTATTTCCAAGTTAGACCAAGTCATTGTAAACTCCAGAAAACTGGTAGTGTTATTTAAATAAGTTACAAACAACTTTAAATCAGCATGTGAACCACCCCATAAAATAAAAACATCATCGACAAAATGACAATAAAAAAATAAATTTATCAATGAACATATTATCGAAAACACTTGCTCATTTTCCCATTTACTGAGCACTACATTTGCATATGAGTTGGCGCATGGAGTTCCCATGGCCACTCCCCGTTGTTGTATATAAATGCTATTAATGTACAAAAATGTATTACTGAATACAAGATCTAATAACAAATGAGTAATATTTATAACAAATGTTTGAAATGAACTTTTGTCTACTCAAACATGCCTAATGGCATCTATACCAAAATCATTCGATATGGAAGCAAACAGACTTTTTATATCAAGAGTTACTTTAGCATTACCCCTTTCATTCAGTATTTCATGTACATCACTAAGAAACTGTTTGGTATCCTTTAAAATATAAGGAAAAGTAGGCAAAATTGTCCTTAACCTCTTCTCTATAAGTGTTGAGCATGGTTACATTATCCACTTATCTCATGCAACAATGGGTCGCAGGGGCAGATTCAACATATCTTTATGAATTTTTGGCAGTCCCTTTATAACTGGAGTAAGGGGATGTTCAATATATAAAGCATCATAAGTTGAGCAATCAATAGACCTTTTCATTAAAAATTCATATAATACATACTGTACTTGTTTAGTGACTTTACATAATTTCCCACTATCAGTTTTGCAATATGTGACATCACTTAACATTAACCTCATCCATCGATTATAGTCACTTGAGTTCATAACGACAAATGAACCCCCTTTATCTGAAGGCAAACTACATATTGCTCGATTATTTTTCAAATCTGATATATCTAATTGCGCCATCCTATTCAAGTTATAAAAGCCTTTTTATGTCAAGGAAGTAAGGAAGAACAAATTTCATCTTCGCAGGCCTTTACATACATTTGAACATGTGATGGTAGAGGAATCATAAATACACAAGGCTTTCTATTTTCCATATCAGTCAAAGCATGGTTGTTACTAAACATCAATTTTACCGCTATATTATGAGAAAATAATTTAAGGTCCAGCTGGAATAAAACTCAACCCCCTGTTTAACAGGGAAAGTTCTTCAGGTTTCAGTTGGTAATCAGATAGATTGTATACCAAATCTCTCACATCCGTTTCCTCTACATTTTCCATGTCCTTTGCATCCGCTCCACTGAATATTTCCATTTCTGGTGCCATCTGCTGGTTGATCTCATTTGTCGCATTTTCATTTTCACTGAATTGGTGAAAAAACAGGTCAGTTGCCATAGATATCTTAGGCCTCACCCCAAACAAATCATAACTGGATGCAGTGGATGACTTAGTAGTAGTAACAGAGTCATTTAAATATTTAATGTTTGTTGTCCCAGATTATTCTCCAAAATCTGGGAAGATGAAACAGCTTCTGTCTCACTGCTTTCAGGCTCTACATAATTTGGTGGGCATAATCTGAAGCTAACAGGTTCAAGTCACTGTTAAAGGAAAACCCTTCATTCTCACTGACCTCCCTATCCTTCGGCTAAATAAAAATATTACCAAATTGGAAATCCTTGTATTCTCGTAGCAATTTGCAAGTTTTTCCATGCTGTAATTTGATGTGAAAGATGCCAAACTGTTCAACATATCTTCCACCATCCATTTATGTTTCTCATTCATGCACAGCTGTTCTACTTTTGCAAAGAGACCTTGAACTTTCTAAATTAGGACATCTTCCAATGGTTTAAAATAATTCAGTAGCAGCTGCAGATAATTAAAACTCAGTTCTAAATTTAGCTGCTGCCATTGTTTTAACAGCAGCGGATGCGATTCACCATAGGTCAACACACATAACACACACATGCCCCTAGCAATCAGTCTATGTCTTTGACAGGTTCTAAATACATACACTGCCATTGATATTTTCTCAACTTACATAAGTTATCTTCAAGTTCTCTTATCAACTTTAGACATTTGAAAAAAAAAATTCAGTAGGAGGTTCATGTTCCTTCCTCATTTTCATGATTGGCAAAACCCAAAAGGGGGTTCTTCTTTAAGTGTAAAAGACTGTTCCATCTCTGTTGTAGGGTATTACCCAACAGATTATAATCCAGCTCTACATTATTGCTCTCAGTCATGTTAGACTCCAGACCGCACAATCAGGAAAGTGCAGAAAATAAAGAGGTCCAGCGACTCTTAAAGTTATTAGTTGCATGACAATGTAGAAACAAAACAAATAAAAACAACAGTACCACCACAGCTAAAAGCATAAGCAATTTAATGGAAAAGATAAGTGCTTTCACGTTCACAAATGAACACTTCATCAGATCTAACACAACCATAATAATTCACAATATATTACAACACTTAATCACACGCCAATGTAACCAACAGGGAAATGCAATATAGCAAACAATCAGGTTATCAATTTACGATACTTAAGAGCAGGTTTAAGACAAACAAAACTATTTAACCCTTGATAACAATCTGCCTGTAATTCAGGATCCAAAGTAGTTCAGCCTTCTCAGTAAAGTTTCTTAAATCACCCCCTCTAGAGTTCCGCGAAATGCACTGCAACACCTTAAATGAAAATACATGACCTCTATGGTCCAAGATGTGCTTAGCTAGGACATTTTTAGTATTACATTTTCTTATATTATATAAAAGCCTCTTCACCCATTCCTTTAACATTTTATTAGTTTTCCCTATGTAGAAACTTTTGCACTGATTGCAAGTAGCTAGATAAATCACATTTTCTGTTTTACAGTCAGTATATCTCCTAGGTACAAATTTATAGTTCGGTCTAGGATGTTCAAATATCTGCTGTTTCGAAATAAAAGCAAAATCACATAATTTTCTACAAGGAAATGTACCCAGTCTCATGGATTCTACAGCTTTCCTACCCTCATTCCTAAATGGTTCCCCACATAACTGTCTTTTCAAGTTCAATGCATTTCTAAATAGAAAGCTGGGATGCTCACCTACATGTGTTCTAGTTCTCTCAACTGAGGCTTGTAATTTCTAGTTTCTACTTCCTATATTACATACTAACTGTACATCATTTGTATACTTAATCCCAAACCTAACTCTATTGTTTTGTAAATTCTCTCTTAATCTAGTATCATTTAATGGCACTACCTTCCGTGAAAACAAAGATTTACATTTATTAGTATGTCTTTCATTGCAAACAGTGTTTCTGTGCTTCACAATCATCTCTCTATCATAGCCCTTTTGTGTAAAGCAACAAGTCATATTTTCCATAGCTTCAGTGAAGCCTAATTGGTTTGTGCATAATCTAGAAGGCCTAGCATACTGGCCTTTCACAGTATTGTGATATATATATATATATATATATATATATATATATATATATATATATATATATATGTATATGTATATATACCTAGGATGCATGCTATCTCCCATCAGTAAACTATTTTTCCAACAAGTTTTACAATGTAATGAAGTTATTAATGTGCCCATATGATCAATCTCTAGTTGTACATCTAGGAAATCTATTTCCAAGTTAGAGCAAGTCATCGTAAACTCTAGAAAACTAATAGTGTTATTTAAATAAGTATGGCGGCATATGCATTTAGAAGCCATGTCATAGACATGGACTGATTCCTAGGGGCTTGCATGTGTTATGTATACTGACCTATTGTGAATCGCATCCACTGCTGTTAAAACAATGGCAGCAGCTAAATTTAAAACTGAGTTTTAGTCATCTGCAGCTGCTACTGAATTATTTTACACTATTGGAAGATGCCCTACTTGCAAAAGTTCAAGGTCTCTTTGCGAAAGTAGAACAACTGTGCAAAAATGAGAAACATAAACGGATGGTTGAAAATATGTTGCACAATTTGGCATATTTTGACATCAAATTACAGCATGTAAAAACTCACAAATTGCTACGAGACTACAAGGATTTCCAAATGGGTAATATTTTCATTTGGCAGAAGGATAGAGCTCAGTGAGAATGAAGTGGTTTCCGTTAACAATGATTTGAACCTGGTAGTTTCAGATGATGCGCACTAGAATGATGTATCACCTGAAAGCATTGAGACAATAGCTGTTCCATCTTACCAGATTTTGGCGAGTAATCTGGAATAACAAACATTAAATATTGTAAATGGCTCTGTTACTACTACTAAATCATACACTGCATCCAGTTATGGTTTGTTTGGGGCACCACCTTAGGTATTCATGGCAACTGACATAGTTTTTCACCAATTACCCATGAAAACAAAAATGAGACAAATGATGAGATCAACCAGCAGCGGGCAAAGAAACAGAAATATTCAGTGGTATGGATGCAAGGCACACAGAAAATGCAGAGGTAACAGATGGGAGAGATTTGGTATACAATCTATCTGATTACCAAATGAAACCTGAAGAACTTTCCCTATTAAATAGGGGGTTGACTTTTATTCCAGCTGTATCCTCTGATGTCAGTGTGGTCTTTTTGGACCTTCGATTATTTGCTTGGAATATAGCATCAAAATTGATGTTTAGTAACAACCATGCTTTGATATTGAAATTAGAAAGCCTAGTGTGTTTATGCCTCCATTACCATAATGTTCAAATGTTTGTAAAGGCCTGTGAAGATGAAATTTGCTTTTCCCCTCTTTCTCAACATAAAAAAGGCTTTTATAACTTGAATAGGATGGAGCAATTAGCTCTATCTTCTTCTTTCGGCTGTTTCCCGGTTAGGGGTCACCACAGTGGATCACCAGTCCGCTCAAGACTGGAAGTAGAGTTTTTACAGTGTTGCGCTTCCAGCCCAGTGCCCAACCTTCCACAGAAGGCACACATATGCATGCACTCACACCTAGGGCAAGTTTAGAGTGTCCAATCCATCTACAGCATGTCTTTGGGATGTGGGAGGAAACCAGAGCACCTGGGCAATCCCATGTGGTCACAGGGAGGACATGCAGACTCTGCACAGAAGGCACCCCAGCCCAGGATCAAACCAGAGAATATCTTGCTGTGAGGCGACAATGCTAACCACTGCACCACTGTGGCTGCCCGAGCAATTAGCTCTATCCATCCATCAATTATAGTCACTTGAGTTCATAACGACAATTGAACCCGTTTTATCTGCAGGCATAATACATATTGCTTGATTATTTTTTTCAAATCTGAGCAATTAGCTCTATCAGATTTGAAAAACAATCACACAATATGTATTATGCCTGCAGATAAAATTGTTCAATTGTCGTTATGAACTGGCGTGACTATAATCGATGGATGGGGTTAATGTTAAGTGATGATGTCGCATATTGTAAAATTGATAGTGGGAAATTATGTAAAGTCATTAAACAAGTGCAGTATGCATTATATGAATTATTAATGAACAGGTCTATTGATTGCTCAATTTATGATGCTTTATATATTGAACATCCCCTTACTCCAGTAAGAAAGGGACTACTGAAAATTCATAAGGATATGTTGAATCTGCCCCTGTGACCCATTGTTGCAGGAGATAAGTGGGTAACTCAACTTTGCTTAACACTTCTAGAGACGAGGTTAAGGATGATTTTGCCTTATTTTCCTTATATTTTAAAGGATGCCAAACAATTCCTTAGAGAGCTATATGAAATACTGGATGAAAGGGGTAATGCTAAGGACCGATTGCTAGTAACTCTTAATATAAAAAGTCTGTTTACTTCCATACTGAATGATTTTGGTATAGATGCCATTAGGCATGTTTTAGTAGACAAAGGTTCATTTCCGTCATCTGTTATAAATACTACTTGTTTGTTATTAGATCTTGTTTTAAGTAAAAATGTTTTTTTATTTACAATAATAGCATTTATTTAACTCATATGGAAAATTAGTGCTCAATAAATGGGAAAATGAGCAAGTATTTTCGAATATGTTCACTGATAAACTTATTTTTTATCATTATTTTGTAGACAATGTTTTTATTTTATGGGGTGGTTCACATGCTACTAGTTTTCTAGAGTTTACAATGACTTGCTCCAACTTGGAACTAGATTTCCTAGATGTACATCTAGAGATTGATCATATGGGTGCATTAAATACTTCATTACATCGTAAAATTTGTTGGAAAAATAGTTTACTGATGGGAGATAGCATGCATCCTAGGTATATATATCACAATATTGTGAAAGGCCAGTACACTAGGCTTTCTAGATTATGCACGCACCAATTAGGCTTCAGTGAAGCTATGGAAAATATGACTAGTTGCTTTACACAAAAAAGCTATGATAGAGAGATGGTAGTGAAGCACAGAAACACTGTTTGCAATGAAAGACATACTGATAAATTTTAACCTTTCTTTTCAAGGAAGGTAGTGCCATTAAATGATACCAGATTAAGAGAAAATTTACAGAACAATAGAGTTAGGTTTGGGATTAACTATACACATGATGTACAGTTAGTATGTGATATAGTATGTAGAAACTGGACAGTTCTAGCCTCAGATGAGAGAACTAGAACTCATGTAGGTGAACATCCCAGCTTTCTATTTAGAAATGCATTGAACTTGAAAAGACAATTTTGTGGAGGACCATTTAGGAATGAGGGTATGAAAGCTGTAGAATGCATGAGAGTGGGTATGTTTCCTTGTAAGAACCTCTGTATTTGTTATTTTATTTCAAAGCAGCAGACATTTGAACTTCCTAGATTGAACTATATATTTGCGCCCAGGAGATATACTGACTGTAAAACAGAACATTTGATTTATCTATCTACTTGTAATCAGTGTCAATGTTGCTGTGTAGGTAAAACTAATATAATGTTAAAGGATAGGGTGAAGTGGCATTTATATCATATAAGAAAATATAATGCAAAAATGCCCTAGCTAAGCACATCTTGGACCATAAAGCTCATATATTCTCATTTAAGCTGTTGTAGTGCATTTCATGGAACTCTTGAGGGGGTGATTTAACAAACTTTACTGAGAAGGTTAAACTACTTTGGATCCCGAAATTACCGGCAGATTGTTATCCAGGGTTAAATAGTTTTGTTTGTCTTAAATCTGCTCTTAAGGAGCATAAAGTTATAACCTGATTGTTTGATATATTGCATCTCCCTATTGGTTAGATTGGCATGTGACTAACTAAGCTTTGTAATATATTCTATATTATTATGGTTGTTGTTAGATCTGATGAAGCATTCATTTGTGAATGTGAAAGCGCTTATCTTTTCCATTAAATTGCTTGTGCTTTTAGCTGTGGTGGTACTGTTGTTTTTATTTGTTTTATTTCTACATTGTCTGGCAACTAGTACCTTTAAGGGCCACTAGACCTCATTATTTTCTGGACTATATTTGAAATTTATTCCACAGAAGTCTGCCACATGGCTAAAGGTAAATTTGTCAATCCTCTGGGCTCTGATGGCTGTCAGTGCAGAACCTTTAGACATGGTGCAGGATGCTGAGGTTTCTCCCATTGTAGAAGAAGCAACAGAGGTGCCATGATCACAGAATGTAGTGCCATTGTTAAAGGTGGAGAGATCCCAAGTGGAACCTTCAATACAGAATTTATCTGTTTTTTGTGAACAATATTTAGATGTCCCTTCAGTTGCCGATGCAGGCAATTAAAACTGCTGTGATCAGGGTTGCTGATCCTTCCTGAAGACTGGTGAATAATGCATAGATACTGACTGTGTTCAGAGGAAGATGAACATCAAATAGCATTTTTGATAGAGCTTATGCTGTCTATAAGCAATTGGAAGGGTTAGTAAAGAGTATGGGGAGGTGCAATAACCGGTGAATTTTGGGTTTGCAAGAAGGGGAAGAACAGAGAGATGTGCTTCATTATTTGCAGCCACCAGTTCCTGCAACACTGAATCTTGAATGCAACACTAAACTGATGTGTTATCACAGGCATAGGTCTGTTTCCCACGCTCATTGCTGTGTGGCTTAACCAGCACCAGCTATAGTTTATTTCTTCTTTTTCCAGTGCAAGGAAAAGATTCTCAGCAGTGATATTTTATATAAGACAATACTATATTTAAGGTGCAGGATTTATTTTGGCAACTATTTTAAATAGGTTTTGGCCAAATAGAACATGTGGTTGCATCTAATTAGAATCATGTAGAAGACTGTGATGAAGACTAATATAATGTCCTTGTGCACTTATGACTTTAACTTTCATATGGCCTTATATCTTTCATCATCTCAAAGATAACACTGTTTTCTTCAAGTATACGGGTATATTATTTTAAGCACATGTAGAGGTTTGCTGAGTTATTGATCCAATCCATATTGCTGGGGATCACAAAAGATTAAGGGTAGTTTTTAGATCATAGACAATCTGGATTGGTCTACTGAATTAGTAAAGTGTGGCAGAACTATCTGTGGTGTTTGGTTAGTGCTTTTTGGTCCTTAATGCCCTAAGAAGGTTCCTATAGCCAGTGATCCTGAACTGAACGTATTGTCAGCCTGAAGGTGCACCTAGATGTTGCATTGGTCATTTTTTTTCTGTGATCATTGTGCAGTGCTGGTTTGTCACAGTCTCTAGGTGAGGTACAAAATTCAATACCTCTGCTATTTTGTAAGAAGGAATCCTAAATTTGGTGAATTACTTCACAGTATATTTTTCTGCCTGGTTTGCCTTCAGACTATTTTCTAGTTTTGGCCTTTGTAAATGCCTGGTGGCTTAGAACTGACTTTATTCCAAGATGCATTTCAATATAATTTAATGTTATTGACTGACTATCATCAAGATTTAATTTTGATAGTGAAGGCAAGAAGCACTTTATATTCTGTTATTTTTCATAATATGTCTGCATATTAATCTGGAAGCATTTCCCCCTTTGTTATTTATTTATTTTTTTAATAATGTCTACTTCTTCATGTTGAAGACTTAATAATACAATATTAGAATGAAAAAAATCAACTTTATCATGCTTCTGAATGCACAGTCATTAACACCATGGGTCTCCTTATAGTTGATCCAAGTAATTTTATCCTGGATTCTTTATGATTGCCTCTTATATTACCTTGGTGAACAGTGAGTGGTAATGGCCTGATCATTTATCCCTACATCATGACATTTCATTGTCTTTTTTTGATAATTGCAGATGTTATAGCCAAGCTACCAGTGTTGTTTGCTCTTTTTATATTGCACATTTTCAAGTTTTTTTTTATGAATTACAGCCAAATTTACTTTAAAGGCTTGCTTTTTGTATGCCTTAAAGAGGGGTTTGTTATGAAGAAAGATGACACCAGTAACTGCTTTCATCAGGTTCAGTGCAACTATCTTACTAATATGCATGTGGCTGTGTCTGCTCATGGGAAATCAAGCTTTGTGTTAATCATGCTGGATGTTAATTTACTTAGTGTAATTGTAAATGAAATGTACTCCTCACTTCATCAGTTAAGGCTGCACACATGGGGCTGAAAAGAAGCCCTGCATATCTTAGCCCTACAAGAAACCCAAATGCTAAACATGGAACATTCAAAGTTGTCATAATGGAGATGTCAACCCCACTGTCTTCTCTGCACGTTCATTGAGAAAGAAGTATGTGTGTTTCTTTTTGGGGTAGCTATTCTAATTAAACCTAGGATGGCAGTTGGATAAGTGTCTCACACAATTGAACAGGAGAGGTGAAAAGTTGCAGGGGTGCAAGACCATTATAGCTATCATGTTTTCATAAGTGTCAGTGCTTACCTCCATCTGGCCATGGGAGTTAAGGTAGTTAGGATTATTTCTCAATTTACATAAAGTAGGATTAGAGGTCTGCCTCTGCCTATTGGTGAGTTTAATTATATTTCTTTCTCAGATGGCATAAGGTCTGCATGTCCTTCATGCATCTCTGCCCTTGCCGTATTCCTAGCGGACTGGGCAACTGATATGTCCCTTTTAGACCTACACCTTCATAGGTCACAAACCTTATGATAGTCATCACTGAACTCAATTTGGTATCTCAAGTTACACTTACCAGCTTTACATTGTTAGTGATATATTAGATCTGCATCCAGTGCTACAGTGCGATCCTTGTCTGTACTCTGATCATGATTCCCTGGTTTGACACTGTACTCCTATGGGTCTCCTTTCCTCAAGTCTTGGAGGCTTTCCCAGTATTATTCCAGGAGGCTGCATTTCCCCAACTTTCATTCAGAAATCACACAAGAGTAATTACTGGTGCACTATGGAGTGGAATATCCTCATGTCATTCTATAGGATGGCTTTAGAGATTTTCTGCACTGTAGGTTGAGGGACTGGGCAAATGCACTTTCGAAGTCAAGGAATACTAATCTAAATTCATTACTAGATGAAGATAGGACATTTAAATAGTAAGCATTACTCCATGAAATCTCATCTCTTTGCTCAACCTCTCCATTAGTTTAAAGATAAAATCCAGGACCTTATTAATAAAAAGAAAGAAATATCCCAAGACTGATTGTGATTGCAATACTATGAGGTGATCCCCATTTCTAGAATATCCAAAAAATGCAAACTCAAATTTAGGATGTTCACCTTAAGCTGTTAAGGGTAGTGGACAAGGGGTACAATATTTATCTATATAGCAGGAGAAATTGGAGAACATATTACCAGGTCATTTGAATGTACCTGATGAAATTTCAGGTCCCTTGTTTGCTGAGGATATTTACTTTGGTCCTACTACTCTCCAAGGATAGAAAGAATACTCAAAGTGCACCTTTCACAAAGGGGAGATCTTTGCATCCATTGCAGCCTTGAAACCAATACAGCACAAGGGACTGATGGCCTCCCATCAGAAATATATTTTATGGCAAATATGATCAGCAGTACTGGCTATTGGTCTATTGCCCCCTTCATGGAGGTAGTATTTTCTCCTGCCACTGCTAAAACCCATCAAGGACCCTTTAGCACCTGACAGCCACACAAAGAAATCACTGCGGAAAGCTGATGCTTGCTTTGCTCCATTAATGCTGTCACTTGTGCAATCAGATCAGGTTTGTAAAGGAAGGAGCAATACAGCAAAACATATATCTAAAGTCGCAATGGCTTGGGAGGGGATATCACTCAAAGACTTCCTAGGATCTGCTTTGGTTTGATGTCAGTTGGCAGTATCTTTTTCAAGTTCTGCAACATTTAATTGCCCACCATCATTAATTATTTCACTGCAGTATCTTTATCAAGGTTCCTTTGCTATTGCAAGCATGGGTTCATATATCATTCAGCCATTGATTATCTCTAGAGTGGTTAAACAAGGTTGCTCCCTTTGGCAACCCTCGACAGTGCTCCTAATAGAGAAATTGAGAAAATATGTACAAGGTCCAGATAATGAGTGAATCCTGAAGAGTCTGGTGTTACTAGCAAATGATTTATTCAGTTTTCATAGAAAATCAGAAGAGTCCCACCCTCTTGATGGTGTATACTATAGCAGTAGCGAGTTGCCTCTGGGCATAAAGTGAAATCTTCTAAAGATTGGCTTCTGATTGGTGATTGTTTTCTTCTTTTCCTTTCACCCTACACAATGTGCTCCACTTTGCATATAACCCTTCCTATATTAAGTATTTAGGAATAATGCTAGCACCTACCCCATCTTCAACAAGAGACCTAAATAGACAAATTATTCATCAGACACTGGTAGACAGCATAAATGAATAGATCCTTTGTTTTAACCTGAGGTTGGTCATCTTGAATATGGTACTCTATACAGAATTGATTTATTTATATCATCCAAGGGCTCCTTGTGAGGTTTCCATACATATTGCTTCATAAATGGGATAGGCAGATGTTTGCATTTATATGCTCCCTGGATTTTGTTTGAATGTGGTTCTCATTGTGCCCACCATGCTCCTAAGCAGTGGGGATGACTAAAGTCTCCAAGTCTATTGTTGGTCTAAAAAGCAGCAATACTATGCTGTACCAAAGATATTGATTGACTTAGATGTGTCTTATCTTGGGCCCAGCTGATGGCCAGTTTCATATTGCCTTCTTTGCAATTAAGTATGTGTGCCATTTGCACTGGCACTGGTACAGATCATGACCAGCTGACCATATTCCATCATTTGGCTCTAAGGTTCTTTAATAAACTCTTAGCAATAATTAACTCCTAGTACCACAATATGTTTAATAACATTTTTCAAGTAGCCCATTATTTAAAAAAAATTGTTAGACCAAACAGGGGCTCTAACACTTGTGTTTTTTTTGTTTTGTTTTTCCATTTGCAATTGTACCAGGCCCTTTCCAGCTAAGTGTAGCTCTTTCTCTACTCAGTCATTAAAGTTCAAGGACATCTTCCTTTCTTATCAATTGTACTCAAGCTCTGTTCTTCAGTCTTTTGAAAATGTATCATAAGCATACAGTGTATCATACTTTCATTATTTTTACTATAAACACCTGCCTTCTTTTATGCCTGCTAGATTTAACCCACAAACAAATAAATATGCTCAATTTTAGTTGCTTCTCACATACATAATGAACATCAAGGAGAGGAAAATAGACTGGAAAAGAGGGCTGTTTAACATGTATTCTTGCCTGTTTAGATTTTTTGTGACCCTAGTTCCACTATTGTCAAAATATATAAAACAAAGAGAGGTTTAGCATTGTCAGACCAACACCTTTCATACATGTTATCCATTCCTGTTTCTGCCACATCATCTTCAAAATGGTGTATGCATGAATGCATGATAATGTTTGCATCAGCCTATTCTTAAACCATCAAAAAGAAAACGTTGAAAAGAAAGACCAGCAGATAAGTCAGATAAATTTCCTGGTTTGCATGAATCAATTAACATCAAATGTGCTTAAAGGGAATAAATATGTAAGTTGGCTGTTTATTAGCATTATTTTTTATGATAATGTAATACTTGAATAAGTATTATTTTTTATCCATTTTTTTTAAGTTTCATGTGATGTCATAAGAGTCAGCTGGTTAGTGTCACATGAGTAAGGATTTAAATATGGTTGTGACATGGTGGTGATTATTTCTGATGATGTTCCATTTGGTTATAAATAAACAAAAGTGCTAAATTTAACTCATCTGCTGATCTTTCTTTTTTGAAATTTTGTTGGTCGTACACTTTGGCATTCACCCTGAATTTCTGTTTTTATATTTTTAAACCATGGAAGGTTGTCCAAAATGCTTAATGGTGTGAGTTCTCTGGGGATTATTGGGTCTTGGTCTCATACATTTTAGGATTATCCATTGGCATTTTATTTTTTATATAATATAGGTCAGGGACTTAATGTATTTTATTTTTTTTTCAGAGTTTATATTTATTCATTCATTTATTTGTTTATTTATTTATTGTTTTAGTTGTCCAGGGTAGTATGACTGGGCTGTGGGAGCCCCTTTTCAGTGGAGGCCCAGTTACAAAATAGGCAATTTTATATAACAGAGAAAAATGCAAAGCTTAAAGTTGCAGTTATTGGTATTCAATAACTGAAAAATGGATATATTACACAAAATCTGCAGTCAGTAAAATATAGAGTCATTACATATCAATGCAAGACAAAATGACATATGCAATGAGGTTTAAAATGTCAAATTACAATTTTACATTAATACTTAGGAGAAATAATCAAAAGGAAGCAGAGAACAGACAGAAGAGATGATAAGAGTGGAAAGCAGAGATTAGGTGAGGTGAGTAGTGTGAATATTTGTTAAATGGGAGAAAAAAAAGAAAATTGTATTGAAGTTCAGGTAGATGTAGAAGGTAGTACACATGAGATAGAATTTTGCTAGAAGGGAAACTTTTCAGGGATAAATAGATACAGTAGACATAACAATGAAGGCAAAGGGTTAGAAGACAGTTGAAAGTTTTCATTGAGAATTTGCTTTGTGGAGGTATGTAGAAGTAATGTAGGCATGTAAGAACCAACGTATACTGGTCTGGAGAAGTGCAAGAGCAGAGTCAAATGTTTTTAAAATGTTACTTTAGCATGTGTTTGAATATGGATAGGTTGGTTTGTTGTTTGGTGATAGTAGGCATAGAATTCCAGATTTTGAAAACATAATTTGAGTAAAAGGACAGAACAGCAGACTAGAAGAGTTGCGGGTTTTAGTTATGGCTAATAGAAACTTGTCTGTGAAGCACAGCGATTATGCAAGGGTGTAAAGTTCCACTGAAACAGGACATTTTTGAGGTTTGTAGATTATATTACAAATAACTGCCAATGGGTTATAAAGAGATATTGTGGAGGTTTTAGCCAACCAAACTGCTTTAAGGCAGGACAGTGGTAGAATTTAGCAGACTGAATAGCTGCAAATGAATTATCTTATTATAGCATTGTTCAGTTTCTGTTAGTAGAGATTGCTGAAGAATGGTGTAGATAGGGCCAGTGTATAGTAGTGAAGGAGGGGGATATGTAGAGGCTATTGTTTTTTTGCATTGCTAGTTAGAAAGAGTTTGCTATGATATAGGAATCCATTTTTTCTGTGAGTTTTCTTGATAGCTTGATATCTGAAAATCAAACTTTAGGTCTTTATCTATAATGACACCAATTAGTTTTGATTGGGATACTCATTTGATAGGAGTGCTGTTTGATGAGGTGATCCAGAATTTATTTTTGTATATGATATATATTTTGGTGCGAAAAGCAATAACTTGTTTTTCTTAGCATTCAGCAGGAGGTAGAAATTGCTGACCCACGTTTCGATAGAACAAAGTACTTGTTTATCTGCTATAAATCTCTACATATTAGTGCAAGAAGTTTGGTAACATGTATTCTTATATTCCTACAGCATTTTCACCTCATATCCCCTTGATTATCGCTTCATATATCCTGCTGTGCACCAGCAATCATATTCTCTGATGCTAACTATTAGACTAACTTCTCAACATAATCTATCCACTGTCTCATTTCTACTCATTCTTACCTCCTAGTTTCTCCTTTCTCCTCTCTACTATCTCCTCACTTCTCTCTACTATCTTATCTTTTTTTTCTATTACTTTGATACCATCTGCATGACTAACTCCTTTTGCTTTACAAAAAACTAATAGTTATCTACTTTAGTTATCATTGTCACCTATCATATGCCTCGCTAGTCCATGCTATCTCCACTCTTATGTCTTACTACCTCCTTGACTAGCATGCAGATGTAATAATTACATTTTCCTATTTAAGATACTATATCTGCTTAGCTTAAATGTAATATTCTCTGCACTGCAGGCAAATAGGTTCATTGTTTCATAGGTGTTTACTAGGCTAACGACCACAAGGGCCTCTTTAAGCCTAGCCATGCATCCCAAATCTCTGACAAGTTCTGATACCCTTGATAATTGTAAGCATGGGCCTGGAAGATGACCCATTTACAGATTACCTGTGTCCATTGCACACATATGTGCCAAACCAGGGATGAATTTCTGGTATCCCATCCAATTGTCCAAGTTGCACTTGCATTGTGTTAGGGAGGAACTCTGCTTCACATGGATGGGGAGCCTGTTCCATAGAAGTGGCAGTCTCTGGGATACATACCTATATCTCCAGCAGGTCCTATTTATACCACAGGCAAGATTTAAGCCTTTAGAATGGGTAATTCTGGTGTTTGTTTTGTGGATATGCAAGAGGTCCATCAGAGTGGGGTCTGACAATGCCCTGTATCCCAGGCATAGATCTCCCCTCAAAAGTCTGTAGGAGACAGAATACAGGGATAGGGCCTTGACGCAGTCTGCACAGGAAATGTACTTATGGCCTGTATTCTTATAGTGAGAAACCTCTGTGGACATTCCAATTGTTGAATATGCCTGGTTAAGTACATACCAAAGGAGGCGTTGTACTCAGTGATAGGTCTGTGCTGAACAATGACTTCCTTGGACTTAGATGCCATACCTTTGTTTATAAGTTGCACAACACAGAATAATTTCCTCACTACTGTAGACACATGATGGCCAAAGGCTAGATTACTATCTATGTGTGTCCCTAATTCTCTGACTACTGGATCAACTCTAAGGGGTGTGTCACTCGTCTGGTCAGGATAAAACAGATGAACATCTCTGGGTCCTGTTCAAGCAGCTTTATTATGTACAAGCACATCAGGATTGAGGCTTAGTAACTTTAACTTAGATAAACTTATTAACAAACTAGCTATCACACTCATACATGCTCACACTCTGGCTGCACTCTCAAAATGGCACTGAAGCTAGCACGTGCTTGCTATTTAAATGCATGTGCTGTCCTTGGAAATGCTTCTTAGAGGTACAACATACACACACTATTCTAAATCCTCCCTCTTTGAGAAATGAGTCATGCAATACTGACAACATTAATTGGCATGCAGTTGATACAAATAATTCTTTGCTATACAATTTTACAAAACTAAATACATATAGACAGTTATGTCTGGAAATATTACCAAATCATGTGACATAGAAAGTAGAACTAGGTTTAGCAACTGGGACTGTCTCTGCTGAATGTTCAACTTTAGGGACATCAGGAACATCATCAGGAATGGAAGTAGAAGTTAAGACATGGTCTGCAACAGGAACATTGTCTAGAGGGATTCTTCTGTACTTTAAGTGCTAGCCACAAAGTTTGAGAAATCATTTCATGCTCAACTCCTGAGAGACTTGCTTGGCTACAAACATCTGCATTACAAGCTGAAGCTAAGTGAAACTTGCAGTAGTGAATTTTAGTCTTTTGTTAAGTACAAACTTGCAGTTTTAAAAGTAATGTATTTTCATTTTTTTTTCTGTTTCCTAATTGTGTGTTTCTGAACAGTGTGCGGTGTGTGTCTCTCTGCAGTTATTTTGCTATAAGGGGGTGTTGGTATCATAGGTTCATAGGTTCATAGGTTGGTACTAGGCTATCAGCCCTAGGGCCTATACAAGCCTAGCCATAACAATTCCCTGGCTATTTCTTCCCACATTATTTACTTTCCTGGACCCCTGTCTAGCAGGGCGACTGACGTGATCCCTGGGGTGAATTTCCTTTCTCCCATCCAATCATCAAGGTTCCTCTTGAAGAGGTCCAAAGAGGCACTCTGCTTGACATGTATGGGCAATCTATTCCAGAGTCTGGGAGTCTCTGGGTCAGGAACCTATCCCTCCAGCATGTTTTGTTTATTGTGATGACAAGGTTTAGATCCCTGGAGCGTGTAGCTCTGAGGGATTGGGATTTCTTTAAGTGTAGCATGTCCAACTGCTCTGGGTTTGACATGGCCTTGTATGTTAAGTAGAGATCGCCTCTGAGTAGACGATATGCGACAGAGTATAGCTGGAGTTTTTTAAGGCGGTCAGCGTAGGGCATCTGCTTAAGGCCTGTGATTCTTTTAGTGAGGTATTTCTGAGGCCTTTCCAGTTGTTGCAGATGTCTTGAGAGGTACATACCAAATGGGGCGTTGTATTCTATAATGGGTCTAATGAGGGATGAGTACAGTGGGACAATGACCTCCTTTTTCTGGATGAAAAGCCCTTCGTGATGAGGTGTGCCACATAGAAGGATTTCCTGACTGTTGTGGCGATGTGGTTATCGAAGGTGAGACCACTGTCCACCTGTGTCCCTAAGTCTCTTATCACACTTTCTGTGTTTAGTGTACTGCCACCTATATGGTAATTCATGGATACATGTTTTTTCCCAAAGGGGATAACAATACATTTCTTGGCATTGAGCTTGAGCCCATGGCTCTGGCACCAAGCATCTGTTTCTGTAAGGCCCTTTTGTAGAGTATCCACATCATTTGGGGATTCAATAATGGCTCCCAGTTTGCAGTCATCTGCAAACTTTGTTAGCCAGAGTCCCTTAGTGTTGACCTGTACTTCAGCGAAGTAGATGCCAAACAAGAGCGGCCCCAGGACTGAACCCTGAGGTACTCCACTTGTCACTTGTCTGGAGGTGGAGTTGGAGTCGGCTACTTTTACAGTGTGGGTTCTATCAGTAAGCCATTTAGCAACCCATTGGGTGACATAGGGATTAATGCCCAACTTAGTAAGTTTATCTATGATTCCAGAGTGGGGGATGGTGTCAAAGGCCTTGGCAAGGTCTAGATAGGCTGTGTGGACCACCTTACCCTTGTCCATGGCTCTGGAGACAGATTCAAAGAAGTTAATCAGGTTCAGGAGACAAGATCGGCCCTTCACAAACCCAAACTGGGTGGGGTCCAGTGTTTGAAGGTTGCCAATGTCTTTGTTTATAAGTTCCATGATAATACGCTCCATGGCCTTGCAGATAAGGCTTGTCAGACTGATGGGATGGTAGTTTCCGGGATCCAAGGTGGATCCCCCTTTGTGGATTGGGATAACTGTAGCTCTGCGCCACTCAGAAACCTGATGTGAGGCTATGATTAAACATGACACTTAGGTGAGGTGCCAGTTCATATTGTAGTTCATGTAGTACACAGACTGGGATGTCATCTGGTCCCATGGATGCTGTATTCTTGGCTTTAGAGAGTGCGTTTTGTACCTGTGTGGCCGTTATTACTGGAATTTGGCAATCTTCCGGTATTGAGATGGGCCATTTAGGGGGTGAGTGGGGGGTGAAGTTGGCACTGAATCGATCTGCCAGGATATTGGCAATATCCTTTGGATCAGTATATTTAATGCCATTCTGTTTTAGCTCAGAGCAGATCTGAGCATTGCCATTTAGATTCTTGACATAGTTATAGAATGCTTTGTGGTTGTCTTTGGAATCTTTGGCAATTTTATTTTCGTAACTAGCTTTGGAGGATTTTATGAGGCATCTCAGTTTCTTACTGAGGCTAGTAAGGGAGTTTTTTGCATCCTGGGATTTTCCTCTTTTCTGCAAAAGTTTCTTCCTTTTGTTGTAAAGTTTGTTTATGGCAGGGGACCAACCGATTAGCTTCCTTTTTTTGGATGAGAGCATTTTGGTTATATTTGGGATGGCACGATTCATGCATGAGTGGATGTGCTCATACAGTGCCTTAGTGTAGGATTCAGCAGTTGAACTTTCAGTTCCCGTCTGCATGGGTGTTATGAAGTTTGTCACTTCTGACTTGAGTAGCATGAAGCTGGCTTTGGAGAAGTTTTTTTATGGTGGTTTCTTTACTGGGGGGTGGGGGTGGGATGTGGATGTTAAGGGTGATTAGCTTATGGTCAGACCTGACTAACGAGGGGGTGACCATAGGTATGGAGCATTAATTTCCCATGTTGGTAATGACCAGGTCTAGGATATTGGAGTCCCTGGTGGGACTATGGATTAGTTGATCCAGGGCATTGGAATTTATGAATTCCAAGAACCGTTGCGCAAAGGTGTTGGGACATGAGTAGTTTTCCCAGTTAATGGCAGGGTAGTTAAAATCACCCAGTATTAGGGTGTTTGGTTCTATCTTAATATTTTCCAGTATTTTTAGAAAGGTGTAGTGAGAATCTTGGGGTATGGTGGGGGATCTGTAGCAAGCTACAATTTGGATTGCAGTCTTACCTAGTGTTAGTTGCACTTGGAGAATTTCAGACACATTGTGTTGGCCAACTAGCCTGGTGGTGTGAATATTCTTGGTGAATATTGACACTCCTCCACCTTTAGTGTTTCGGTCCTGGTTTGGTGGCCGAAAAGTGTGGTAAGAGTTGTAGCCTGGTATTGCAGGGGTGCTCTCTGGAGCCTTGAACCAGGTCTCAGTTACTGCACAGATATCGATGTTCTCCATTTTAGGAGTGCCTCGAGAGAGTGCATTTTGAGGTTTAGACTTCTAGCATTGAGTAGCATTACCTTCAGATTTTGCATGCTTGTACCTGTTACGGTGGTGGTTTTGTCCTTTGAAGTTTGCCTAAAAAAGGCACTATAGGGGTGGCAAGAGCCTTAGCCAGTAACCTGAATCCCAGGGCGACAGGTGCAGACCATCTCTGGCAAAGCATCGTGGTCTGTCAATCATGTCATCCCAGGCAGACAGATACTGGATCCGCTTTGAATGACACCATAAGCTTAGCCAATTGTTGAAGTCAATCATTTTATCCTTATATTGTGGTATCATTCTGGGCGAAGGCAGGATGCTACTCAGGGCTAGGGTCATACCTGCCTGGGCCACATGATCCGAGAGCTCTTCCATGTCTCTTTTCATGTAGTCCAGGGAGGTACGTCTCAAGTCATTCACTCCAACATGGACAATGACAGAGTCATATTTGTACTTGTTGTGGAGTGACTTGAGTGCATGCGTTATGTAGCGGATCCTGGCACCCGACAGGCAGCTGACTGTAATTTTCTCCTTATTCAACCTGGTGAGAGGGACATCAGTGTGCCGGATAATAGAGTCACCTATGACTAAAGTGTTAGGTACATTGTCTTGCCTTAGGGGCTGTTGCTGGGTGGCACACTGGTGTTGTGAACTATGTGACACATTGGTTGTGATTGGTGTTTGTTTGCATTTCAGCTTCAGAGGTCTTTGTTGCTTGGGCAGGTTACAGTTAAGGGCCTCTGCATATGTGGATTTAGTGTTGCTATATGTGGGTGTTGGTGGTGCGGGTTTAGAAGGGCTATGTGTTGCTTGAGATGTAGTGTGGGTGTTAACCTTCTCCTCTTGACTTTGTTATCTGATATTTAATAGCTTAGAGGGATTCTTCAGTACTTTAAGTACTAGCCACAAAGTTTGAGAAATGATTTTATGCTCAACTCCTGAGAGACTTGCTTGGCTACAAACATCTGCTTTACACGCTGAAGCTAAGTGAAACTTGCAGTAGTGAATTTTAGTCTTTTGTTAAGTACAAACTTGCAGTTTTAAAAGTAATGTATTTTCATCTTTTTCTGTTTCCTAATTGTGTGTTTCTGAACAGTGTGCTGTGTGTCTCTCTGCAGTTAGTTCCCCACCTTTCCTCCCTGTTCTTGTGTTGGTATTAGTGTTGGTGGCTCTGGAATTGCCCACCCCTTCCTGTAAGTCTGTATTAGAACACTCCTCTTGGGTCCATCTCATTTGCTCACTAACTGAGTACAGTGAGATCATATTCTGTCTAGTGTTCACTCTACTTAATACAGAGAGAAGATTTGAGAAGGCCAGCCCACTTAGGTTCTTCCTTCCTCTCTTCTTGCACTTAAAAAAAAAAAAAAAAAATTTTGCACTTTATTCATTTGCTTTTACTGTATTTGTGTTTCCTCCTACTTTATTTTGCTTTTCTTAAAAGTACTCAGTTTTATTTATTCTGCTGCATTTATTACTGCTTTGTAGTAAGCCTGATTAAACTGTAACTGTTATTCTAAGTCTTTTGGTTTAAGCACTTGGGCTTCATACAGGCTGTTTTACATTAAGAAGGTTTGTGGTCTGCCTGTTGTGGCAGGACAGGTAGATTACATCCTTCTAAGCTGGGACTTGCTGATTGAAGTGTCTGCTATTCTAAAAGTGTTCTAGTTCTGGCTTAAGCACTTGGGCTTCAGGCCAGTTATTCTACATTAAGAAGGTTTGTGGTCTGCACTCTTGTGGGAGGTGAGACTGGATTCTGCCCTTCTGAGCTGGGAATTTCTGGTCACAGGCTTATTGTGACTGTTATTTGAACTGTTTCTTTCTGAAATTGGTGAGCCTTGTTGCTGTAGCAAAGACCAGATTCAGGTCTGCTGAATCTAGCCTTGTTTGTATAACTTGAGCACTGATCCAGGCCATCTTTTTTTGGAGAAGGTTCCCCTGCACCCAAGTAAGCAGGGGTGTGCAGTTAGAACTTGTCTGATTAAAGACCGCTGGAACAGGGCTCAGTTTGAGCTTTTTTTCTGGTTAATTGGGTAACTTGTTTAACTCAGTTTGTTCGTTTTCTATTGTTTTATATATATATATATATATATATATATATATATATATATATATATATCTATATATCTAAAAAAGAAATTGCATTTTATTCATCTGCTTTTACTATTTGTGTTTCTTCCTACTTTATTACTGGGGTCATAGACTACAACTCTGATCTGCAATATATAACAATAAGTATCCTTTTCTGTGCTTTTAAACTGTTTTTTTGAGTGTATCTGCTTTATTTTCTGAAAAAAAAAATATATATGTATATATATATATATATATATATATATATATATATATATATATATATATATATATATATAGACTTGTTTCCCATCTTTCTAAGCTAGTATAGTCCAGTTTTCAAGTTAGTGTTGAATTCGGGGCTGTGTTACAAATCTCTGTGTTTGCCCATACCTTACTTGGATAGAAGGAAGTTTCTTTGTTCATCTGTGAGAGATGGGAGCTCCCCTGGAGGAGTGGTTTCAGCCCAGAAATTAGCAGTTTATTGACCATTTTGGGCTAATTTCTATCTCTTTCATTTCCCTGCTATAAATACCATATTTGCCCAGTTTTGCACGCTGGGCAGCGCCGGTTAACTACGGTAAAACTATTCCCGGCTCCACAAAAGTCTCCTCTTCAATTTTTCCCTTGGAACTAGACAAACTTTCAACTTAGGCACTCAAGCCATTCATTTCTCAGCCCAGCACTTGCTCAAAACCTAAAGCAAGCACTTATAAACCCTAGCACTAGACCCTCCTGTACTGTACAGTAGGACAAGGCTCTCTATTCGACCTTAGCAGCCATCCAGTAAAACAGTTCACTGTACCTATCCAGGCATGTCCATAGGGCAGTTTTAGGTGTAGTCTCCAGTCCAACTGGTGAATCTGGGCATTTTGAGGCAATGTTACAACTGCCTCATGTACACAGACAACCCCCTCCTCCTACCACCAAACACTAATACATGCGAGAGATGCAGTTATACAGCCAAACTAGAGGCTAAGCTCTCTTAACCCAAGACTGGATTAGACAGTCAAGAGGAGAAGGGAAATACTTGCATCACACCACCAGTCTTATATAGACCCTTTAAACCAGCACTGGCAAAAAACTCACATAAATACATGGAAACATACTCGGAGGCTCTAAATAAAAATCTGCAAAACCAATAGAGACCTCCAAAGCAAACATCCAAGCAACCTCCTCCCGCCAACACAAACCATGAAACACATACTTCACAAAACCAGTGTGCCATGCAATCACAGCCTTTAAGGCAAAATAACATACCCAACATACTAGTAATAGGTGAGTCTATAGTCAGGCACACTGACGTCCTACTCACTAGGCTGAATAAGAAGAAGGTTACTGTTAGCTGCCTGTCAGGTGCCAGGATCCACCATATAACACAAGCACTCAGGTCACTCCAGAACAAGTACAAATATGACTCTGTCATTGTCCGTGTTGGTGTGAATGACCTGAGCCATGCCTCCCTGGACTACATGAAAAGAGACATGGAAGAGCTCTCTGATTACGTAGCCCAGGCCGGTATGACCCTGACCCTGAGTAGCATCCTGCCCTCACCAAGAATGATACCACGGTATAAAGAAAAAATTCTCGATTTCAACAATTGGCTAAGTTTCTGGTGTCATTCAAAGGGGATCCAGTTTCTGTCTGCCTGGGATGACATGCTCGACAAGCCACACTGCTTCGCTAGAGACGGCTTGCACCTGTCACCCTTAGGCTTTCGAATACTTGCCAAGGCTCTTGCCACCCCCATAGTGCCTTTTTTAGGCAAGGCTCAAAAAACAAACCCACCACCGTAAATAGCATAAGTAACAAAAAACTGAGGGTAATGCTACTCAATGCGAGAAGTCTGAACCTCAAAATGCATGCACTCGAGGCACTCCTCAGTATGGAGAAAATCGATATATGTGCAGTAACAGAAACCTGGTTTAAGGCTCCAGAGAGCACCCCAGCACTACCAGGCTACAACTCATTCCATACATTTCGTCCACAGAGCCCAAACCGAAATACAAAAGGAAGGGGCATATCCATATTCATCAAGGATACCCACACCTCCAGGTTAGTGGCACAGCACAATGCTTCAGAGATCATCCACATGCAACTAACAATGGACAAAACTGCAATTCAAATTGGAGCTTGCTACAGATCACCCACCATGTCCCAGGACCCCCATTCTGCATTTCTGGAAACACTGGGAAACATAAAGGTCCTACCAAACACCCTAATATTGGGTGATTTCAATTACCCAAACATTAACTGGGAGAACTACTCAAGTACTAAATCCATTGCCCAACTTTTCCTAGAATTTATAAACTCAAACGTCCTGGTTCAACTAGTCAACACTCCCACCAGAGGTGACAACATATTGGACCTGGTCATCACCAACATGGGCGACCGGTGTTCCACACCAGAGGTCAACCCCTTGCTGGTTAGATCTGACCATAAACAAATCACTTTGGATATCCATATTCTGCCCCCACCCCCGGACAAGAAAGCTACCATGTAAAACTTTCCAAAAGCAAACTTCACATTACTTAAGACCGAGGTGGAAAGTTTCAAAGCCCCCATTCTGAAGGATAACACTGTCCAAGCTGCAAAATCCTTTACTAATGCATTCTATGAGCAGCTAGAAGAATGCATGGATCGTGTCATCCCAAGCAAAACCAAGACTTACTCCTCCAAGAAAAGGAAACCAGTCTGGTGGACTCCTGCCCTAAACAAGTTATACAATAGAAGGAGGAAACTTATACAGAAGAGAGTAAAATCCCAAGAAGGGAAGACATCCCTGATCAGTATCAGCAAGAAACTATGATCCCTCATAAAATCATCCAAGACGAGCTTTGAAAGAAAAATTGCCAAGGACTCCAAAGATAACCACAAAACATTCTTTAGCTATGTCAAGAATCTAAGTGGCAATGCTCAGATCTGCTCTTAGTTAGTGCAGAATGGCACAAAATAACACTAAACCAACCGATATCACCAACATCCTGGCAGACAGGTTCAGCACAAACTTCACCCCCTCTCACCCCCAAAAGGGCTCATAACCATACCAGAAGAATGTAGAGTCCGTGAAATCACAGACACTCAGGTTAAAATAGCCCACTCCAAAGCCAAAAACACAGCATCAATGGGACTGGACATTGTCCCCAGCTGCATTCTACACAAGCTCAAAGACGAACTAACCCCTCACCTAAACACACTGTTCAAACTCATCATTTCCACAGGCTACATACCCATAGAGTGGCACGCAGCAATGGTTATTCTGCTTCACAACGGTGGAGCCAGAACAGACCCCGGGAACTATCGCTCTATAAGCCTGACTAGCTTGGTCTGCAAGGCTATGGAGTGCATCATCATGGATCTCATTAACAGAGACATTGGGGACCTCCAAACATGGGACCCTACCCAGTTTGGCTTTGTTAAGGGCAGATCATGCCTCCTAAACCTGGTGGACTTCTTTGAGACAGTTACCAAGGCTATAGATGAGGGAAAGGTGGCACACATAGCCTACCTAGACCTCGCTAAGGCCTTCGACACCATTCCCCATTCTGGTATTATAGACAAGCTCACCAGCCTGAACATAAACCCCTACATTATAAGATGGGTTGCCAATTGGTTCACGGACAGAACCCACATGGTGAGAGTTGCGGGAGCTAGGTCCGACTCTAAACCGGTTACAACTGGCATTCCCCAGGGCTCAGTCCTAGGACCCCTCCTGTTCGGCATATTCTTCGCAGAGGTACAGGCAAGCACAGGAGGGCTATTGCTGACCAAGTTTGCAGACGACTGCAAACTAGGGGCTATAATTGACTCTCCAGCTGACACAGACATCCTCCAAAAGGTCTCACTGAGACGGATACCTGGTGTCAAAATCATGGCCTTAAGCTAAATGCGAAAAAGTGCATAGTCATCCCCTTTGGAAAAACACAAAGTCCCCACAAACTACCACATAGGTGGTAGTCCCCTAAATACGGAAGACGTAATAAGGGATCTGGGGACCCAAGTAGATATTAATCTCACCTTTGATAATCACATTGCCAAAGTGGTTAGAAAATCCTTCTATGTGGCCCACCTAATCACAAAAGGGTTCGCATCCAGATCATAAGAGGTCATTGTGCCCCTCTACTCATCACTCATCAGACCCATCTTATAGTACAATGCCCCATTTGGGATGTACCTTACAAGACACCTGCAACAACTGGAAAGACCACAGAAGTACCTCACCAAGTGGATCAATGGCCTCAAACAGATGCCCTATGCAGCTCGACTGAAGAAACTCGAGTTGTACTCAGTTGCATACCGCCTACTCAGAGGTGATCTCTGCCTGACATACAAGGCCATGTCCAACCCAGAATTGATGGACATGCTCCACCTAAAGAAAACATTATCCCCGCGAGCCACATGCTCTAGTGATCTAAACCTCACCACAACAATAAATAGGACGTGCTGGAGGGATAGATTCCTGTCCCAGAGACTTCCCATGCTTTGGAACAAGATACCAATCTACATTAGGCAGAGCTCCTCGCTAACACTCTTTAAAAGAAACCTTGACGAGTGGATGGGAAACAGAAAGTTTACGTCGGGGATCACTTCAGTGGATCTGCTGGACAGAGGCACAGGGAACTATTCTAAGGAGGTGGTGAAAGCCAACACATTCTGGCTAGGCTTGACTTATAAATGCCTTCGGGCAGATAGCCTAGTACCCACCTATGAACCTATGAACCTATTGCTATGAGATCTAGAGTCTGTATCACAGGAACAATATAGCAATATCGATTCTGGTACAGGAAGAAGATGTCTATAATTTCTCCTGTGTGCAACACCCTCACATTCTACAAAGTAGGATCTCGGCTCGGCACATATAACTGTTACTTGACAAATCCAGTCGAAACCTTTCACCGTTTGTATCCTTGCTGTCTCTTCTTCTTTCAATGGATGAAGAAATCTGTTCAATTTATTATAGCTGGGCTTGCTTTCTGAATAGTTGAACTTTCATTGTTCTTTTTTTTTTAGCTTTAGGCCTCAACAAACTGGAACTGATAGACAAGATTGTTCTGGTTTGCCTAGATAGAAGTCTTGGAGCAGGCGAGCCAAGTATATCATCACAGGGTAGGTTTCTGAGATTGAGTAAATTCAAAAAGACATTGGTATTAACACAATTTTATTTATCTCGTAATTGCTTTGCACTCTGTACTGCATGCTCAGCTAGTCCATTTGACTGTGGGTATACTGGACTACTAATAACATGTACAAAGTTCCATTCTTTTGCAAATTTCTGAAACAACTGACTGGTAAATTGGGTACCTTTGTCAGAGATAAGCTTCTATGGACTCCCATTAGAGATAACATTTCAACTTGATAAATACAGCAGTGGATGTTAGGTAGTAAAATGATCTCAAACCAGTTTGACTAAGAGTCTACCAACACTAAATAATGCTGATTGTGCCACTCGAATATATCAGTTGCTACTGTTGACCAAAGTAGTTCAGGAACTTGACTTAGGTGAAGTGGATCATTTTGCAAAGGCTGTTTAGTACTATTGCATACTGAACAAGAAGAAAGTACTTTATCAATGTCTTTTGCTAGAGAAGGCCAAAATACTAGTCCTCTCGCTTTTCTTTTGGTAGATTCGGAACCTGGGTGACCATGATGCAAAATCAGGATATATTCATGTTGTAAGCAAACAGGAACAATTTTAGAACCTTTGAAAATAATGCCATCTTCCATCAACATCTCATCTCTGTAAGAAAAACAAGTTTGCACTTCAGGCAGTACACTAGATTGCTTCATTGGCCATACAACATTAATAAAGTGGTTGAGCTTTTGCAAAACTAGATCAGTCTTTGTATGATCTCTTAGCTGCTCAGGTCTTGTGGTAGAAAAATTATGCACCTCCATGACATCAAAGTCAAAATTCTCTGTATTAAGCTGTTCCATTGCATTTCTGGGTGATCTGGATAAGTTATCAGCCAGATAAAGAAGTTTGCCATTTGTATAGACCATTTTGAAGTTGTACTTTTGCAATTTGAGCATCATTCTTTGTAATCTCACTGGAGCTGAATGCATAGGCTTCTTTAAAATAATGACTAGGGGTTGGTGATCAGGTTCAATCTGAATAGCTCGACCATAAATATAATCATGAAAATTTGAACATGCAAATACTATTGCTAAAAGTTCTTTTTCAACTTGAGCATATTACATTTCAGTTTGGGTAAGAGTTCTAGATACATAGGCTACTGGTCTGCCTTCTTGAAGAATAATTGTGCCAAGATCAAATTTTGAAACATCACAGGAAAGAGTTACTGGTTCATTGATATCATAATATCTTAATATAGGTGGGGTGGTAAATTTTTGCTTAAGGTCATCAAATGGTCTCTGGTGCTGTTCCAAACAAGACCATGCAACATTTTTGTGTGTTAGCTCTCTCAAAGGTACTGTCAACTCACTGAAGTCTAGTATAAACTTGCTTAAATAGTTGACCATACAAAAAAAAAACATTGTAGATCTTGAACATTATCCTGTGCTAGCATCTCAAGAATGGCTGCTTGCCTGTACGGGTCTGGTCGCAAGCCAGTACTAGTAAATAAATTACCTACATATGTAACTTCTGGTAGTCTGAATTTGCACTTTAGAGGATTGAGCTTCAAGTTCACTTCAAGTGCTCTATCTAGAACTTTCCTAAGGTTTCTGTCATGCTCTGCTTCACCATTGCCTCCAACCAATAAATCATCTACTATTATGACACAAGGATAAACTGAAAACATTTTCTCCATTGCATGCTGAAAGACTTGCAGAATTTATTACAAATGGCATCCTGAGGAATCTATATCATCCAAATGGAGTGCTGAATGTAGGCAGTAGTGAAGATTTGCGATCAAGTATCACTTGCCAAAATGAACTTTTTGCATCCAAGTCAGAAAAACAGTGGCATTCGGTATGAGGGCTGCAACTTCTTTGACTGTGTGCATAGGATGATGTGGTCTCTTTAATACTTTATTCAAACCTCTTGGGTCAATGCATATTCTGATTTCATCTGAGCCTTTTTTGTGAGGTGCTACCATGGTTGACACCCATTCAGTATGTTCTGTAACTGGACAAATTACACCTTGCTGCACCATTTTATCCAACTGAGCTTTGACTTTATTCTGCATAGCTATCAGACTTTTTCTTGCTGGTCTGACCACTGGACTTATCTTTGAGTCTAACTTCATAGAATACTCAACTGGAAGTTTTGCCTAACTTGTTATCAAAAACATCAGCGTACTCTGAGAAAATAGCTTCACTGATGCTGGAACTGGGACATGTGCTTATATGATGAACTTCTTTGGTAAAAGAAAGCAAATTCATTCTCAAACTGTCTCTAAGACACAATAATGACTGCACAGCTCTTCAGACTACATAGAATAGTAAGCTGTAGTGGTTTTTAGCCACATAACTTGAAAGCACTGGTGAGTTTTCAGTTTGAATTTCTTCACTTCTATAAGCAACAAGTTTCACACAACTGGCCACATTAAGTTGCTCACCAGCTCTCACCTTAGCAAATGTGTCTGCTGACATAACATTACACTTTGAAACAGTGTCTACTTTGAGCTCAGTGGATTTACCATAGATCTGGACAGTACAAAACACTTCCATTTTTTAAAACTTGTGGCACTGCTGACCAAATGCTAAGCACTTTTCTCTTTTAGACTCATGATTGGCACCACAATTGGGACAGTTAACATTAAAGCTTGATTTGGGTTTTGCTAACTCACTCTTTTACTGCACTGAGTATGTCCTTCTCACTAAACTAGTCTTAGAACTTGCTGGAAAACTACAGGTTTTACCTGCCACACTCACAGGGGTTATAGCTGCCATGTGCTTAGGCCTGCTTCTGCTAGCCACGTGTTGCATATTGTCTACATTTGCTCGGGAGCCTGCTGAAAACATACTCTTATCACTTGCAAGCGTACATATGCGTCTTTCTGTAATATCATGAATTTGACAAATCTCAATAGCTTTGCTCAGAGTTAAATCACTTTCACAAACCAAAATCTTCCTCAGTGCAGCACTATTAATAGCACACACAAGCCTTTCTGTTATTAACTCATCTTTTAAACCACCAAACCTACACGTTTTTTCTTCGTTTCTTAGGTCAGTAATATAAGCTGCAAAAGCTTCTCCTGACTTTTGATCTCTTGTGTAAAACAAATGCCTCTCTAATGTAACATTTGTCTGGGAGTTGCACATTTCCCTGAATTTGTGTTTCAAACATTCAGGGTCTTCCCTTAATTCAGCTTCTACAACAATATGACAGTTTTACCCTTCTCCTTCATATACTGCTGCTGCATACACAAATGAACGCTATTTTTCAATGGCCTCTGACCCAGCTACGTTTAGCAAAGCAAATGCCCTTCAGTGTGTATCTTTGCCAGAATAAGCTGCTTGTATAAAAATATTGTACATTTGCTCAAATATTCTCCAATTCTCTGCAATATTCTGATCAAATACAAGTGAAACTGGTCTGCAAAATGCCTCTGCCATATTAAAACATACCAGTGAAGGCTTTTGCAAGTATGCATGAACACACACACATCTACATATGCCAGAAATGTATGCCAGTATTTGCAACTATGCCCAATAGCACAACAAGCCTATGAATAACTGAACTTTGCAAAATAAGTCTCTTGGGCACAAGAATACTCTTGAAATTACTGTACTGTAAGAAATCACCTCTTATCAATGTAAGAAAAAATTAAAATAACTGCACTGTGCAAATAAACTGGGCAGAAGAAGCTCAGAGTAAGAAACATTTCGAAGTAACTGCACTTTGGGAATAAACAGTGCACAGCACACTGAAACTTTTCCAAAATGGCTGTACTTTGCTAACGCTGTACAGTGCAGGAAACATTCTGTAATGGTGGCACTCTGTGAATAGTCACACCCAGCACAAGAAACTTTTCATAATGGCTGTATTTTGACTGCACTTTATGAAATAGTTACACTTTGCACACAAACTCTTTGGAATAAATGCACAGTAATCAACATACACCATAAGCACTCCTACACACTTTGAGATACTTCGAATAACTTTAGTTATGCCCTTAATTGCTTCAATCAATGTGAAATAGTAGTTTATGCCAAAACACAGTAGTTTGCCATAAAACAACATGCAGTCACCTTGCTTTATTTATCCTTAATGTGCCCTTTTTGCCCTTTATTATATTTGTTTTAGTCGTTTAATCTTTTTCATGCCCATTATACTTTTCTTGTGCTCATTTTACTCTAAACATACGCGTTTTATTTAAACATGCTCATTTTGTAATTCCAAGGTAATTCCAAACCCCTTATGTGCTTTTCTGATAATTGTTTTATCATATATCTTAATTTTTAAACATTTAGTTTAATTAACAAACTTTTTTTGCTTCCCTTTTGCTTAATAATGTGTTCTCTGCCCTTGTAATGCTCCATTTCATCTTTTTGATAAAATATATAATTTGTGCAAGTTTTCATTATATTTGGTTCATTTCTGGCCCTTTTTCTGTACTTGGTTAACTTAACTTGGTTTGCCTTCACTGTTAACTCTGCACCTCGTGGCTCTGAAAAGCAGTCTCTGGAATCCTAGTTCTGACATCATGTCGGTCGTCTGGTCAGGATAAAGCAGATGAATAAAATATATTCCACAAATCCACCACTTCACCAAACCATATACTAAAAAAAAACAAAAAAGGCAGGAACACAGCAGAACTTTTTGATTTCCCTTTACTTCAACACACTGGTACCTCAGCCATTCACCTTCAACAGACAATATGCAATTACAAACAACCATCTTTATATACATAGGGTCAAACCCCAATTAATACAATTAAATAACTAATTGAAAAATTGCATCTTGTTTAAAATGCTGCATACACATTTTTTTAAAGTACTACAAGCACATTTTATTAAATACAGCCATCCTAAACACTGCCACTGGACTCTTAAAGTTTATATTGATAATGTCCCTCAAATGTTCCACGATCCTAACCTTTACTGTTCTTTTTGTCTGACCAATGTCCAGTGGCTGAACATTTTGTGAATATTCATGGGGTAGTACTAGTTCCTTTTTCTTTAGTATTTTGGCACAGCCTGTGTTAGTTGGGGGTGATATGGTGAGGAGGTTGAATGAGTTAAAAAGTAAGTTCATTCTCAACTATGGAACATTGTTTCCTAGGGGTCTTAACCTTGAGGTAAATATATGAAATTTATAAACTTTTCATATTTATGAATTTATAAATGAATGAATTAATGAGGTTTTTACTATCATGCTTATTTAGCTTGTTATAATTGTTAGTTATAAATATTAGGTATATTTCTTAAAAAGTTCATCAATTAATTTTGGATAGTTTCTATTTAGAAATAGTTTAAAATTAGTTAATTAAAATGTTTAGGATGGCTCCTTCCCACCCCCATCCTCCAACCCCAGCCCCTCCCACCACAACCTCCACCCCAATCACCTACCCCCCTGCACACCCTTCTGCCTTACTCCTGTTCCCACAAACACTGTAGAAAGTCTCCTTCTCAAACTCAAACCCAGTCGCAATGCACCTGACAATCTGTCAAAAATACTGACACCACCAACTTCAGACCTATTGCCATCTTTTCCCCTCTTTCTATAAGTCTAAAGAAAACCATCCAAGTACAACTAATGACACACCTAACCCAAAACAATCTCCTCTCCCTTACCCAACATGGCTTCTGCCCTGGTCACTCCACCATGACTGCCCTTCTTTCCTTTCTGGAAACCATCAACACTGAACGAGACTCAGGGAAATTTGCATCTATGGTATTCCTAGATTTATCAAAAGCCTTTGACACCATCTCCCACAACCTACTAATATCCCAACTTTCCACCCTACATCTCTCTCCCTCCACCATAGCCTGGTTTTCCAGTTACCTGTCCAACCACCAACAAGCTGTCCAATGGAAAACTTCAACCTCTCCCTTCATTCTTACACCCGCCAGCATTCCTCAAGGTTCCATTCTTGGCCCTCAACTCTTTAACCCGTTTATTAACAACTTTCAGCACTCCATCCCAGAGTCATCGGTCATCCAATATGCAGACGACTCGACTATCATCTGCTCAGCCTTTTCACCTTCTGAGCTCCTTGCAAAAACCCAGTTAGCCTTCTCCACAACCGAAACCTAGATGCAATCCAACCACTTTGCTTTAAATGCAAATAAAAACAAACTAATGATCTTTTCCCCTTCCAAAAACTCCATTATTGACAAAACCTCATTTACCGTACAGAGCCAGAACAACACCCCCTTTGCAATCTTTCCCACCCCCAAGCTTCTTGGCATCATCATTGATGAGGAACTAAAATTTAATACCCACATCCACTCCCCAATCAAAAAACCCACCAAAAGATAGGTCTCCTCTACAGACACAACCATTTCCTCAGCCACTCTACCCAGTCAGACCCTGGCATCCAACTTCCTGCTCCCCTCCCTGATGTATAGTGCCCCTCTGTTCACAAATCTCCACCTCGGCTTATGATCCAAACTTGAATCCTGCTACCTCAAGATTTGCAAATTTGCAACCAATTCAAAAAACTCATCCCACCACTGTCACTCCCTTCTCACCCTCAATTGGCTTGAACTCCCCAACTACCTCAGTTACCTACAACTCACCATTGCCCACAAGCTCATCTTTAAACCCACAAACTGTCCATCTCTCACTACATCCTTAAAACCTTATATACCCAACCACTAACTCCAATCCACAAACCAAAATCTCCTTCAGATCCACAGACCAGCACGACCTCCTGGCCACCTACTACTGTACTTCTCCTTAGCCAAGCAGTGGAACTCTCCTCCCTCCCCACCTTTGCAACCTTCCAAACCATGCCAATTTCAAATCTCAGCTGTTGTCTCATCTATCAGCCAAATGGGAATACCTATGTCATGCTCCAACATAAACCCCTCTCCACCCCATCTCTTTCTACTCTGCACTGAAATCATTACCGTTTACCAATTCTATTGCTTCATCTCAACCTAAAAACAGTCTCACCATACCAGAGACTGATTTTTCTCTCTGCTATCTAATATACTATACTTTCCATAATCCAATTTTCTTGTACTCTCTCCATGCAAAATGGTCCACCTAACCTGCAAAGAGCTAGTAGCTAGTTGTTTAATGTTTACTTACAAAGAGCTTATTTGACAAAAATTTATTTTTCTGCAAATCTTCAGTTTACCCAACCTCCAAAAGGGCTAGTAACCTTCTGTTTAAATGTTAACTCACTAAAAGCTTATTACATAATGTATTATATTTCTGTAAATGTTTTAATTGTTCTGTACAAATCTTTGTTATTCTTTTGTAATATGCAACTTGCAATATCTGGAGCTTTTCTACCTGGGCCTCCACTGAAAATGGGCTCTTTATGGCCCAGTGGACTTCCCCTGTCATCAAACTTAAATAAATAAATAAATAAATAAATTTCCCCTACACAAACTAGGATGTAGTGTTTGCTATATAGTTATTAAATGCACCTTGGATATTATGATACCTCTGCAGCTGTAACCTTACTTGTTTCATCATTTAATCCGTTTGTCATAGGTTCATGGATTCATAAATACTTACTAGGCCAGAAGAGTAGCTGACTTAATCAGCACCCTGTGTCGTTACCATGAGGCAGCTCCCCGCCTCCTCAGCTTTTGGCACATCAACCAGGTGACCAGATAATTGACATGGCTCCCCTTTTTCCTAACCCAGCCATTCAGGTCCTGTTTCTGTGCCCTGCACCTGACTCTCCTTTTTCACATTTTATTAAAAAAAAATAAAAATAATAATAATAATTGTGACACCCGTGCCCTGGCCCAGCAATCAAGGAGCCTCAATCCTCACCACTAACACCAGAGAGGGTGTCTCATATGAGAAGAAAGGATAACAAATACACACAGTAAAGTGCAATCTCCCTTAAAAGCACATAGAGATCACAGTCAGTTCGGGGCTGGTTGCTCCCTTGCTCACCAGGTCCCCAATAAGACTCCCCACTGGCAGAGCTATAGGGTCCAGATCTCAGCCTAGCTGGGCAAGCTAAAATCTCTAGCATTCTTTCTGTCCAACCAGTGTTTTGTGTCTCTGTCCAAGTAGCTGACACACACACACACACACACACTTTGAGATAAGTGTTTATACAACCACATTGACACTTCTGGGGAAGGCTGACACAGGTTTTCCAGCTGTGCCCCTTTTACCCAGACTATACAGTAGTAATTACTGCCACCATCCAGCTAATACTTATCAGCTACTCAAAGGCCCTTAAAAGGTGTCCAATTATTACTGTGCAATATTAATATCCAATTGGTACTATAGCCCAGGGCTAAAGCTATTAGAGAGGCATGGACAGTAAACTCTATAAATATGCAATGTACTCTAGAGCTTAACTTACCTCTATACAAACAAGCCACAGTTAACAGGTTTAAAAATATTTAATAATAAATAATTAAAACCACAAGACAATACTTTCTTCTACACAGTTAGTGGTAGTCAAAAGTTCAGAGATCACACAGAAATACTTAAAATAAATCAGTAGTGCAATTCTGACATCACAGAAAAAAACACTTAGTCTAATATTTCTAATTCCTAGCTATTGCTACAAGAAAACACACTTCTAAAATAACTTACTTACATAGAGCAACAGGCAGTGCTGTGAGTTGGATAGTCTGACAAAAATGCTTAATAATCTCTGGTTCTTGCTGTTTAAATTGAAACTCCAGTTCTGCTAAACATTACATCAACTTTTACACCTTCCTGGTATTCCCAGGCTGACAGAAACTGCATTTACATTCTTTTACACTTAGAGCAATAAAGTACATTCCATATGTAAATTCTGGTCATTAACTTTAGCCTTAAAACAATAGGCAGGAAACCTTCATCTAGCCGGACTTCAGCCTTCTTATAAACATCAAAGGCACTCCTGAAATAATTTTAATTTCAAAGGACCCACAAGAAATGCTTGACTTAGCTTTCTTTACAGCAGAGGGCAATGTTGCCACATTGTTTTAAGTTCAACATTTTACAGTATTTACAAATGATAGAATTATCTATAAAATTCTATCTGGCTAGGCTGGCAGCCTTCACCCATCTCTGCAAGTCTTCACAATAATAATACATTTTTTTCTTTTAAACTGTAGCAAGCAGTTTTCTACAAATTCTACTGTTACTGTATGGAGTGCTATAGTGCTCATCTTTAGGTTTAAAAAAATACTTTTTAAACTGTAGCAAACAGTTGCTGCATGTCATACCCTGTCTCTACTGAGCGCTATAGTGCTTAGGTTTTAGATTAAATAAAATATATATATTTTTTTACTTTTAAACTATAGCAAACTACTTGCTACATTCTAGACCACATAGGGAGCACTACAGTGCTCAGATCTGACTGCAAATACAATACCAGCTTTTAAAAGGCAATATTGAATTAAAGAGAGATCCAGACCAGATGATCTCACCACCCCAGCACTTTGCACTTTTAGAATTTGACCCTGTCGCTTTGCCCTACTTATACTAGGCTTATGATCTGTGTGGATCTTAAGAAATGTAGCCTTAACTTTCTATGGTAGTTTTCAGTCCTTATATTTTGTTTATGAATAACTGTGAGACAGGCAGAGCAAGGAAATTTTGACACATTTATTTATTGTCCCTATTCACGAGGGGCATAGGTGTTAAACCATGGGTTAATATTGAGTTTCCCATCCATTCATCCAAATTATGTTTGAATAGAGTAGGATAAGTACTTCACTCTATGTGGAATGTAAAGTGGTTCTTATTCACTGTGATACATACCTGCCCTTCCAACATGTTCTACTCAGGTTGCCAAACAGATTACGATATCTTTAGCTGATGTTCATGCCATCATTGCACTTGCAAATGTGTACTAAACCTGTAAGATAGGGTCTGCTGAGACTCTATAAGTAAGGCAGAGATAGCTTCTTAGTAGCCTGTATTATATCGAATAGTGGGATAAGGCTTTGAGATGGTCTGCATATTTTTGTGATTTACGCCCTTGATTTTTTTAGTGCAAAAGCATTGTGGCTGCTACACTTCTGACAAGTTCATAGGTTCATAGGTTCATAGGTAGGTACTAGGCTATTGGCCCTGGGGCCTATACAAGCCCAGCCAAAAAGGTACCCTGGCTTTTGCCACCCAAGAAAATTATTTTCTTGTGCCACTGTCAAGCAGAGCCACAGAGGTAATCCCCAGGGTGAATTTCCTATTTCCCATCCAATCATCAAGATTTTTCTTGAAGAGTGCTAATGAGGAGCTTTGTTTGATATAGATAGATAGTTTATTCCAGAGTATGGGAAGTCTCTGGGACAGGAATCAATCCTCCGGCATGTTCTGTTTATTGTGGTGACAAGGCTTAGGTCCCTAGAGCGTGTAGCTTGGAGGGATTGGAATTTCTTTAAGTGGAGCATGTCCAACAGCTCTGGGTTTGAAATAGCTTTGTATGTTAGGCAGAGATCACCTCTGAGTAGGCGATATGCGACGGAGTAACGCTGGAGTTTTTTGAGATGGTCTGCGTAGGGCATCTGTTTGAGGCCGGTAATCCTCTTTGTGAGGTATTTCTGCGGCCTTTCCAGTTGTTGTAGATGTCTTGTGAGGTACATACCAAAAGGGGTGTTGTACTCTATAATGGGTCTAATGAGTGGTGAGTAGAGGGGAACAATGACCTCTTTTTTTCTGGATGAGAAACCTTTTGTGATGAGGTGTGCCACGTAGAAGGATTTCCTGACTACTGTGGCAATATGATTATTAAAAGAGAGACTACTGTCCACCTGTGTCCCAATGTCTCTTATCACACTTTCGGTGTTAGGTATACTGCCACCTATGTTGTTGTTCATGGGTACAGAGTTTTTACCAAAGGGGATGACAATGCAATTTTTGACATTGAGCTTGAGGACATGGCTTTGACACCAGGCATCTGTCTCAGTGAGGCCCTTTTGCAGGATGTCCACATCATTAGGAGTTTCGATTATGGCTCCTAGTTTGCAGTCATCTGCGAACTTTGTTAGCCAAAGACCTTCTGTGTTAGCCTGTACTTCAGAGAAGTAGATACCAAACAGGAGAGGACCCAGGACTGAACCCTGTGGTACTCCACTTGTCACTGGTCTGAAGTCGGATTTGGAGTCTGTTACTTTCACAGTGTGGGTTCTGTAAGTGAGCCAGTTGGCAACTCATCTTATGACATAGGGATTTATACCTAGTTTAGTGAGTTTTTCTATAATTCCAGAGTGGGGGATGGTGTCGAAAGCCTTGGCAAGATCTAGATAGGCTGTGTGGACCACCTTACCCTTGTCTACGGCTTTGGTGACTGCTTCAAAGAAGTCTATCAGGTTTAGGAGACATGATCTGCCTTTTACAAACCCGAACTGCGTGGGATCCAGAGTTTGGAGATTACCAATGTCTTTGTTTATAAGTTCCATGATGATACGTTCCATGGCCTTGCAGACCAGGCTTGTCAGGCTAATGGGGCGGTAGTTCCCAGGGTCCGTTGTGGTTCCCCCCTTGTGGAGTGGGATAATCGTTGCTGTGTGCCATTCAGCAGGCACAAAGCCTGAGGTGAGGCTATGATTGAACATGGTACTTAGGTGGGGTGCCAGTTCATTCTGTAGTTCGTGTAGATCACAGCCTGGGATGTTTGTCTGGTCCCATGGATGCTGTGTTCTTGGCTTTGGAGAGTGTGGTTTTTACCTGTGCAGCCATGATTACAGGAACTTTGCATTCTTCTGGTATAGAGATGGGCTCTTTAGGGGGTGAGAGGGGGTAAAGTTAGCAATGAACCTATCTGCTGGATGTTGGCAATATCAGTTGGGTCTGTATATTTAGTGCCATTGTGCTGTAACTCAGAGCAGATCTGAGTGTTGCCATTGAGATTCTTGACATAGCTATAGAATGCTTTGTGGTTGTCTTTAGAATCAGTGGTGATTTTGTTTTCATAACTAGCTTTGGAGGATTTTATCAGGGATTGCAGCTTCTTACTGAGGCTGACCAGGGAGCTCCTCCACTTGTGGGATTTTGCTCTCTTTTGCAAGAGTTTCTTCCTTCTGTTGTACAGTTTGTTTATGGCAGGGGACCACCCGATTGGCTTCCTTTTTTTGGAGGATAGCGTCTTGGTTCTGTTTGGGATAGCACGATCCATGCCCTCATGTAAGTGCTTATAAAGTGCGATTGTGTAGGATTCAGTAGTCGTAACTGTATTGTCTATCTGCATGGGTGTCATGAAGTTCATCACTTCTGTCTTAAGAAGCATGACGTTGTCTTTGGAGAAATTTTTTACCATGGTTTCCTTAATGGGGGTGGAGGCAGGATGTGGATATCTAGGGTAATTAGCTTATGGTTGGATCGGACAAATGAGGCATTGACTTCAGGTGTGGAACACCGGTCACTCATATTGGTAATGCCTAGATCTAGGATATTGTTTCCCCTGGTGGGGGTGTGGATAAGTTGATCCAGGGTATTGGAGTTTATGAATTCCAGAAAGCGTTGAGTGAAGGAGTTGGTACACGAGTAGTTTTCCCAGTTAATGGTGGGATAGTTGAAGTCGCCCATTATTAGGGTGTTTGGTTGAACCCTAATATTTTCCAGTACAACAAGAAAAGAGGAGTGGGAATCCTGGGGCATGGTGGGTGATCTGTAGCAAGCTACAATTTGGATTGCAGTTTTGCCCAGAGTTAGTTGCACTTGGATAACCTCGGCTGCATTATGCTGAGCAAGTAGCCTGGAGGTGTGGATATCCTTAATGAATATGGACACATCTCTGCCTTTGGTGTTCCGGTCCAGGTTACATGGCCGAAAAGTGTTGTATGAGTTATAGCCTGGTAGTGCAGGGGAGCTCTCTGGAGCCTTGAACCCTGTCTCAGTCACTGCACAGATATCGATGTTCTCCATTTTAAGGAGTGCCTTGAGTGAGTGCATTTTGAGATTTAGACTTCTAGCATTGAGTAGCATCACCCTCAGTTTTTGCTTGCCTGTTCCTGTTATGGTGGTGAATTTGTCATTTGAACCTTGCCTAAAAAAGGCAGTATAGTGGCGGCAAGAACCTTAGCCAGTATCCAGAATCCCAGGTGTGACAGGTTCAGGCCATCTCTGGCAAAGCATCATGGTCTGTCAACCATGTCATCCCAGGCAAACAGATACTGGATCCCTTTAGAATGGCACCAGAATCTTAGCCAATTGTTGAAGTTGATCATTTTGTCCTTGTACTGCGGCATCATTCTGGGTGATGGCAGAATGCTACTCAGGGATAGGATCATACCTGCCTGGGCTACAAGATCGGAGAGCTCTTCCATGTCTCTTTTCATGTAGCCCAGGGTGATACATCTCAGGTCGTTCACACCAACATGGACAATGACAGAGTCATATTTGTACTTGTTGTGAAGTGACCTGAGTGTGTGGGTTATGTGGCGGATCCTGGCACCTGACAGGCAGCTGACAGTAACCTTCTCCTTGTTTAGCCTGGTGAGTGGGCATCAGTGTGCCTGAATATAGAGTCGCCTATGACTAGTGTGTTGGGTACGTTGTTTGGCCTTATTGGCAGTGGTTGAGTGGCACACTGAGTCTGCGGGCTATGTGTCATTTGGGTTATGTTGGAGGGGGTGGAGGTTGCTTGCATTTCTGCTTTGGAGGTCTCTGTTGCTTGAGCAGATTATTATTGAGAGCCTCCGCGAATATTTTTGTGTTTCTATGTGTTTTTGTGTTTCTAAGTGTTTTAACAGTTACATATGGAGTGGGATATTATATTCAATAATTGGCCTGATGTGATGAAAAAGGATTACCTTACAATAGTGGATACATAGTGATCAAAGCGCAGTTCATTATTGACATTGGTTCCAGGATTCCTCACTATGGGATCAACTTTCAGGGGTGAGTTGCCAATGTGATACTTATTAGGGAAGTCATGCATGCTTGCTTGCCAAAGAATACAGTTATAAATTTCTTGGAATATAGTTTTAGTCTGTGGTTTTGATATCAGCTAGCTACTGGTTTGGAAAAGGCCCTCTTGGAGAATTTTGGTGTCATCTGGGGATTATATGACGGCACCAAGTTTACAGTCATCTGCAAACCTTGTCAGCCATAAACCCTTAAAATGTGCTTTGACCTCCAAAAAGTAAATGCCAAAGAGGAGTGGCGAGAGGATGGAATCCTGAGGTACACCATTATTTACAGGTCTTTTGGAGGAGGTAGAGCTGTCCACCCTAATTTCCTAGGTTCTATTGCGACCCAATTGGCTATCAAATGAGTGACATACAGATTTGCATTTAGCTGTGAGAAATTATCTAGGATGCTAGAGTGTGGGATGGTGTCAAATTCCTTTGTGAAGTCTAGGTATGTGATGTGTACGGATTTGCCCTCATCCATTGCTTTAGTACCCTTCTCAAAGAAGTCAAACAAGTTAAGTATGAGGATCTGTCCTGATGAATCCAAAGTGGCTTCATTTAAGGGTTTGTAGGTTTTATATGTCCTAATTTATTAATTGCAAAATGATCTTTTCCATACCATTCCAGAAGAGGCTAGTCAGGCTTATGGATCAGTAATTATTCAGGTCTGTTAATGCTCTATCTTTGCACAAGAGGATGACTGTTACTGTCCTCCATTCATCTGTCAAGAAGCCTGTTTGAAGGTTGATACTGAACAACTGCTGTAAATTGCCTGACAAGTCATGGTTCTGGCTAACCAATAGGCAGTCTGGTATGTCATCCAGCCCAATAGAAGTAGTGGTCTTGGCCTTAGATAGTGTTTTGAGGACTTATTTTTGGGAGACCTGAGGGGGTTGCAGATGCAGGTATGTGATATGGGAATGTAGTGTGGAACCTGTGGCTATAGCTTAACAAAAGGATTAGGGGGGACGTTTTAGGATAGTGTTGTGGGAAGAAGTAGCTTTGCTGGCTGTGAGCATTTACTGATTTTTTTCAGAAATCAAGAAGGAGATCCAGCTGCTGATGTCAGTTAACTCTGAGAAGTCGTCCTCTTCAGAAAGGTACAAGTACGGTGTTTGCTTCTAGAAATTATGGTGTAGCCTAACCTGAAAAAATAGGACAGTGGTAATTAGCTTTAATTTATTGGTGGCTGCACACACTCTTTTGCTCTACAGAGACAGTGTCTTTTTTTCATTAAATCAGTTTACGGAGGGTAATCTTTGTATTTCTGCAAGAGGATATTGATTTTTAAATGCAGTGTAACATAGCATCGGAATACTGAGATGCTACTGAACAGTAGTTTGGCAGGATGCGCTTGATAAGCAGATCTTGCATTGTTTTATATAACAACATGTTGTCATGCTGAGCATGTTGATCTCTAGTCTGCATTTTTTTCTTAAAATGACTATTTAATTTAGGAGATGAATTATGAGACTAGCAATTAGGTATGCTTCTTAGCTGTTTTGCATGGATGGATTAGAGAGAGAAAAAAAAACGGCATCTTTTGAGATGTAGGTGTCATTTTATGCTAAAAGCGGCGAGTGTCCTTTTGCAAAGAGCCTCTAAACTGCCAACCCCTGGCTTAGTCACATTCCATGAGCTGTAGGTGTCTGTGTGTGTGTGTGTGTGTGTGTGTGTGTGTGTGTGTGTGTGTGTGTGTGTGTGTGTGTGTGTGTGTGTGTGTGTGTGTGTGTGTCTGTGTGTGTGTCTGTGTGAGTAGGGCAATTCTTCTGAATCTTGTTCTCTGTCTCCTCTTCCAGCATTCTCTTATTCCTTCCTAGGTAACAACATTTTAATAAGGCTTTTAATAATGTTTTGCCTTCTCTCATTTCAGTCATCTTTTAGAATAATTTGAATCTTTTAATATAAATATAATCCATGCAGGAGGTAATGCTTCTTTTTAATATGTTCCAATCCTGTTGGCTAGGAGAAATGAAAAATTAATTAATTTATTTACTGTATGGTAACTAAGTAGGAGGAGGATAAGCCCAAAGAAGTTTTTCAGCTGAGAACTGTGCTTGGCGGCAATAAACATTATAAGCCAACTGAAGTTATACACTTCAAATATGATAGAGTGTTAAGTTTACATAGTTACAGAATGTTAGAAAGTTTATATATACTTATTATATATTTTTTATAAAGTTGAGTAGAGTGTTCTTATACATTTTTACTTTAGGTTTTATCAGTTTACATGAGGTGCAATGTATTTTGGCTACATAAAATTGCTTATTAATTGTTCAATATTGAATTTCTTTCAATAAAAGACTCAAATTAAAGTGATTAAAAAACAGAGATTTACAGACAGGCCTACAGACAAAGAACAGAGCATCAGAACAGGAAGAGTTAACTGGCAAAGGAAAATAGCTGAGACACTATAAGCATTTTTATAATGTTTAGCATTTTAAAGAGTTTATCCATTATCCCTAAAACATTTATAACAGGAAATGAACCATTAGTAGTGCATGAATGTTTCTGCTAATATTCCTATGGAATGAAGAGCTCAGAAAAGGACTTTTTAAACTTGCTAAGAGTATCTTGATACCTTGTTTCAGCTATAGTTTGTTCCAGGGAGCTGGGACTCTTCATGAGAAGGCTCTTTCAACATTAACCTTTTTTAAAATAGGGGATGATTGAATAATATTAAGTTCTTCTGGAAATTCCTTAGGGAATAGGCCAAGTCTATTTTCATTGTGAGACAGTATTGCTTTGTTTATCAGATGTCTGTTAGTGTTTGTGCACTGACGTGCTGCAAAATGTAAAAATAAAATCCAAATAATTATTGTAGAAGTAAAGCAGTATGCACACATTAGTGTTTATGGTAAATGGGGTGAAATAGTCAGGTAATGGGACATTGGAATGGCTGCAGGGGGACTGCAGGGGGACTCTAGTGCCATGTTTTGGCTGTCTGTTCTTCAGTTTGTGTTCAAAAGTTGGTATCCCACAATTCCATTGGAGTAGGTGGGGTTACGTAATTATGTATGCAAATTAGATGTTACTCAACGTACAGATTTGTACCTATTTTTCATGGGCCTTGTCCAGATTTTTGATGTTTCCAGGTTGAGAGGTATGTTCCACAGGGATCTTGCAGCCTGTGATTCACTGTTTCTGTAAAGAAAGAGGACGCTCCCACACTTACCCGCTCACGCTGCCTGCTGCTTGGAAAAATAAAACTGATAGTACTGCTGCCTGTAATTCCCATTGCTGCTGTATTCTTGCTCGCAGCCAGCTTGGAAAAAAATAAAATGACTGAGCATTACTGCCATTAATGTTGCTGCCTGGTAAGGTTCTCGCTGCTGTATTCCCGCTCGCAGCCAGCCGGAAATAATGACGTGAGCTCCTTAAGCTCAATTTTGACTGGCTGGTAGCCCTGACGGCGCTGATGTCTTCACGCACATGATGATGTCAGCTCCGACAGCACGATTTTTAAAAAAATAAAAAAAAATGAAGGGGTGCCAATTGGGAATTGGGGCAAACCTTCATTTGGACCCCAAAACTCAGTAAATACCGAGTCATTCGGTATGGTTGGGAGGTATGCTTATATCTGACTTTGATTGATCTGATCAGGGTCCAGAGCTCCTTGTTAAGTTTAGCAAAAAAGTTATCTGCATCATAAGATTAAAATGTATATTCGCACAGAATGCCTTTTTTCTTTTAATATAGATCCTTTTTATATTAGGGTTCCACTATGGGGGTTTAGTTTTAAATTTTGCATTTTCTTTACTCCTAAGTAGAATAGATACATCTATGCAGCTATTTACATGTACATAGAATGTGGTGGTAAAGAATTCCATGGAAGCAGTGGGGTCATCAGGAGGGAAGTGGCATTTGAGTTTAGTTAGGTTATCTTTCAGCTTTAATAGATTTGTCTTGGCATAATCTGTGCATAATGAAGGATTGGCATATGCTTACAACTTTAGTTTTAAGGTGAATGTGACTGATTTGTTGTCTGATTTGACCAAGGAGAAAGTTACAATTGGTGGGGAGGAATGCTGCCACATACTGATAAGGACCAAGTCCAGAACTGTTTTGCCTTTGGCTGGTGTGTGGACTAACTGGTTCAGAGAGTTTGTATTGATGAAGTCCAGAATTTTCTGGGCATAGTACAGTTGTGTATATTAATCTACCATAACATCAGATGTTGACTAGATCACTTTTGCATTATTAGCACACTCCCACCTTTCCCCTTTTGTTCCTGCCTTTCCTTGGCCAGGGTTGGTTACCCTACTTTACCTTTTCTGTCCTGACATGAAAATATTTGCAGAGTTTCACTTATATTGTAGAGCTACAGATGTCAGCTTTCCTTATGAGAAATAAAGATCTGAGTTTTTTTCAAGCCTGTACATCTGTCTTACCCCCGCATGTATTCTCTAGCTAAATGCTGAAAAATGGCCACAAGGAAAGAGCCTAAAGCTCGGCATGCTGGCCAAAGATCTGGTCCTTGATAGAACACATCCCATATAGTTGTGGCTACTGCAACAGTGATCTATAATTTACTTTTATGAGGTGTTAACATATAACTGCACTTTAATATGCATTTCAGCCTGGCACCATCTCAAGAATGAAAAAGTCAAGAAGCCGAGCTCCACATGAATCACTTAAATGAATCCAAAGTATAATTCAAATTCTGAATTCTGTGTTTTTGTACAGAGCAAAACATTGCCTACAACCAATGCACAGTTTCAAATGAACATCATCTTACTGAGTTTAATGTACTCAAAGAAAGCTGCAACTTGGGAAACAAGAAATTGTCCTTGGAGTGATCTCATTTGCAGTGCATACCTTGTATATGTAACAATGGCTGCATCACTGACTGCTGCATTCAGTGCATACTACAGTTTTAATTCTGGCAATTTTAGATGCAATTTATTTTAAAGAGAAATGTATGTATAGTACAGCATTTTACAGAAAGCTGAAAGATGTGAAAAAAATAATTTATATAATACTGAATGCTGGCATGCATTAGTAACTGAAAGTAGAAGTACGGCAACATGAAGAGAGAGAAACACACACACACACACACACACACACACACACACACACACACACACACACACACACACACACACACAGTAAAGAGGCAGAGTGAGAATGATCATAAGCCATATAAAACCATGGTAAAAAAATTAAATCTGAGTGGCACATGCCTTCTTAGTTCACGAGCTTTAGAACATGATTCATGAACATTGTGTCATAATGAGCAAGGCTAGTGCACATTAGAATGGCTTTCCAAAGTCATTTGTGATTCATAAAGACTGCTACATTATGAGATAAGCCCTCATGCTCAGTCTTGCCCACTATGTAGGGATAATACTCTATGCATGCAAGACGTGCACACACTGATCCACATAACTCTAAACTATTTAGAACCAATATACCAGTTTTGAACAAGATGGTATTAAATGCATAACTTATAGGAAAACAACCGCATACCTACAGCTGGAGTAGCATGTCTGACCGCGCTGAACCCCCTTCACTGCTGATGTGTTGCATCACCATCTAGGTTAGAGGAAAAAAAAATCTCATTTGAGTAGTAGAAAAGCCCTACTGGCAACTTATTTCTCTGTAGATCAGGCAAACCTGCAGCCCCAACCACACTTGTTCCCCCAAACACAAACTGTGACACTGTTGAGGTGTCACCAATGAGAGATCACACATCACAAGATCCCCTCCTTACCATATTATGGTGATGATCCTTGCTCCACTATTCTGCCAAGTGAATACAAATCTTTCACAAATATCTGCGTGGCATGATGTTAGAGCACAGTGCAGCAGTGAATGGTAATGTATTAATGTATTACTGACTTCATTACTAAATAGTTGTTCCCAGCTGCACCGAATAGTAGTTTTTGCCACATAGTAATTTTTCTGTCTCTACTCGTTATGCACATAGTATACAATGTACCTTCACTGACCAAGACTCTCTTCAATATGCTGCCAGTCATTACCATGATCCACGTCCACGAGCAACAGTACTGATGGATGACATTTATAGTGTACAGAATGCATTCATGTAACTGTTCAATGTGTAAGTTAATAACCTCACCCAACATTTCATTCAGGCTTGTTTCTCTGTACTTACATTGATGGATAGTAAACATTTTTTTCCTTATGCTAATTCTGGGAAATGTATTTGTGCATTGTTTATGTTAATTATATATTGCAGCAAGCACAATACATGTGGGAAAGCAAGACATATAAATAGTGTTCATATAGATCTAGACCTTGCAAGCTAATTCCCCTCACACTTTTTTTTACAGTTTTTTTCATAGTATGTACCATTTCAAAATTCTGCCTGTCTCTCTGTCTTATTCTTTTTCTTCTGTCACATTGTTGCATATACTAAAATAAAAACAGCATTTAGCACTGACAAATGCCTGTTTTGTTTATCCTATAACAAACCATGCTTCAGCCTGCTAGATTACTGCATCTTTAAATGTGTAGGCTGAAACCGTGTAAGAGCAACAGATCATCAAATTTTGTAAGGTGACATATCAGATGCTTGCCACACTAATTTAATTCCTGTAATCTCTGACACTATGGGGAAATAACCTGCTTTAAAGAGGAGTCCCCTGTAAAAGAGCACCACAAAGCCATGACAGCTCAGTAAATCAGTTTTAGCTGTACTTTCTCTGCAGAGGAACATTAGTACACTCATAACCATGTTCGCAGAAGCTATTCAGAAAATAAATGGAGCTGCAGTACTTTATTTGGCTTCTTAACTCTCCACTCCAGTACTTGCTTTCCTGTTTGCCCTTTAGAAAAGGATCAGCATCGTCAAGAATTTTAAATATCTTGGGAAGTAGGGAGTATGTTTCACCTAGAGGGTATCTTAAATCCACTGCTTACAAAAAGTAAATATGCTTCATGGAGTCTGAGCATTTTTCTATCCGTTAAGTTATGTTTCCCTCATAGGAAAACTTTTTTTGCAGTTAAGTGCTTGAAATGAAGTAATGCAATAGCTTGATTACCCCATTTGTTTCATAGTCCTACTATTTTGCAAGCCATCAATGTTTTACTGTTTCCTGGTCATCAGAGAGTACTACGTAGTACATCTCTTGTTGCGTTTCCACAGTTTATGGTTTATTGTTAAGTGGTGAAAAGATGCACCTCATTTAGCCTTTTATGTTATTATTCTGATTAGGCTAAGATGCACAATTTCAGGAAGATTAATACTTCATCTTCTGTTTAAGCTCTGAAAATGACTTCTCCATAGTCCTTCATGTCTTCTTTTTTACCATCTCAGTGCGCTAGTGACTGCAAAACAACAAGCTTGTTTTGGACTCTGCCACTAAATTTGACTGATAAACTTTCATACATCATTTGACTTTTTTGCTTATTTAATACATTAAAGGTCACTTGTGCAAGTGATCACTTAAAAGTCCTATTTTGTGCTGTGGTAATTTTGCATATGAAACTGGAGTAATGGGTTTCCTCTGGTAAAAGAAGGGGTGACTACTGCTGTTCTGGCCTGAATCGCTTTTGGTTGGGGAGCGGTGTTAACTTTAATTACCAAAAAAAAGGTGACCAAAGTGCTTGAAAAGAACACAACGAAACAAAGAAAAAGCACCAGAATCCACATTTCGTCCCAAAATCACGCAGTTTATTGAAGCACCAAAACAATATAGCACAATATCAACCCCAACAAGAAAACATTAACGCTCTTGTATTTTCTACACGTTTTTGTCCAAAAACTTCATCAGATGTGAAAGAGTATTTTTCATAGATGACAAACAGGTGATCAGGCTGAAGTCACTTCAAAGAAATGGTGTCCTTCAATAGATGAATTGATGGTGGAACATCGTTGGACAGATGCAGTGGCAAACTCAGGTACCACCCTATCAACATTTACTGCAAATTCAATATTCTGCATTACGATCTTCTGAATGTTTGCTGATATGGGTTTTTGTTATTGTAGTCTCGATGTTTAGCATTTCATGTTCTGGTAATGCAATTAAACGAAGCAGATCTGTTTCTGGACATTTTTCTCTGCATCATCTGTTGTCATTCCATTTCACATAGAGCTCTCCCTCAGCTAAGCAAAATTAGCAAGTACTTGTTTTGGAAACTGTCCTACTTCTCCCAACTCATGTTCCCTGCAATAGTACCTCCTAATAATTACCTGTGGCTGACTGCACTTGGTTGCATGTGGTGGCAGTTTGTGTAACCTCCTGTATATTAGTGACATTAGATTTAGCATTGCTAATTGTCATTCTCTGATACATATTTTTTTAACTATAGCTGACTATTAAATGCCCTTGTTATATTGTATCCTTGCTGCCACAGCAGCGCACACCATGTCACATTACATCTACTTATCTGCACTGTATATATTACTGTCTTATCCTAAAGCTGCTGTTGATGTCTCAGTTACTGTGTTGTAGCAGCTGTGCTTGTCATGCATAACATCACTTTTAACATTTTGCTTGTGGTGTTATCCACGTTGTAGGGTTTTGTGAAATTTTACCTATTGTATTAACCACCACGTGAAAGTCTTGAAGGTAGTTATACCTATGTCTTCTAGAATGATCTGCAATAGTATCTATGCCTGCTGTGGAGTTGTGCGTAATAAATTGGTGCTGCATTATAATGTTGTTGCCTGCTGCTCATGCACTCTTATGCTATGGCTTTAATGAATATGCCATGGCTTACTACACTGCAGCATCTGTGTCTGCAGTTCTATAGATCCCCACATTGCTGTACACACTGTGCTGTACTATAGCATGCTGTACTGATCTGCATTTTATTGAACTGTATTGGGTTGTACTATATTGTGTAGAATCACACTGTACCATGTTGTTCTGCACTGTATAGAACTGCACTGATTTGCACTGTATACTGTAGTGCACTATTTTTGCACTGTTTGGAATGCTATACAGTGCTATATATATCACATAGCTTCCACCTCCTTTCTAGGCAGACAAAGGGTCATCAAAAATGCATAACTGTTATTTTTAGATCATCCACAGGTCCTTAGTCTGTCTTTGCCTCATCTATTGTCAACCCTGTAATACCTCACTCTGAGATAACATGTTACTGACAAGAATTTGACAGTGCCACAGAATGAGTCCACATGTGAGACATGCAAAAACCTATTACAACTGGAGGTAAGCTTCTCATACAAACTTGTTATCAGTTCCCATGCTAACACCACATCTACACACTACAAGATGAGAGGCTCCAAAATTACCTCCAAACTAAAAAAGACCTCTTTGGTGTGGCACTGTAGATGTTTGACCTACATCTGTAACGCAGCAACAAACACTCATTCTGTTCCACGTAGAATTTCCTCAAGTACCATTAGCAAAGGCAAGAGTCACCAGAGTGCTGTTGCCTAGCCCTATAGGCCACAAGAGCGGTCCACTCACCATGGTAAAGTACCTGCTATAGGTAGCACCATAGTGGGGCACACTGACACACCATTCACAAGATGGAGTAAAGACAAGATAATAGGCATCTTTTTCTCAAGTGGCACAATCTGCCATGAGTCCCTTCTCTCTATGTATTTACTTGATATTGTTGTGACTCTCCTTAGCCTATATGCACAGGGATATAATGAAGCTCTCTATGCAGGTCTCTAATGCTGCAGGACAACTAATTGTGAGCAGTATCCAAGCATCACTATGAATTATGCCACAGTACATGCAAAAAATTATTAACATTGATAATTGGCTTTCCTTCCCTCCAATAGAGCACTGAAAGTTTGCACGATAATTTCCAGTGGGATAGAATCAAACAATGCCTTTAAATTTCAAACAACTGTTCATATCTCTGGAACCATGGGGGTTACTAAATAAGTGTAAATGGCAAACTCTTCAGCACAAACTATTTTATAGTGACATTATTCTTTAGGTTCTTGGTCTTAAACTGGATTTTATAAATCACAGTAAAATACAGTTACTATTACATTTATAATATTTTGTAAAACCTTACAGTATCTCAGCAACTACTTATGTTACAGACACACTCTGTCAGTAGTATATTGTTCATCCAGCCGAGAGCTTTCATATGAAGCTAAGCAGTTCTGTTTATGCTAGTTGGTTATTGAGATATTAAAAAAAACATGACATTTATGACAAGTTGAATATTATATGAACAACAATTAATATCAATACGATTGTGTTTGTCATTGTGCAAGCTTTAAGATGAAATATTTTAATACTGTGCATGTAGCATAGTTTTGGAATTCTTACTGCAAATTTGAACAAACAATATCTGAAGCCTTGGAGTTTAAGTAGAATGCAACTGCAGAAACACCTGGAGGCATCACTTGGTTGTGATGAGTTATCAGTATAATTCTGAAGTAGCCCAATGTATGTCACCCTTCAAGGAGATGGAAGTGAGTCCTGCTTGTAGGGATGGCTTACACCTGTTTCACCAGGACTTTCACATATCAGCTAAAACATTCTCTTTTCCCCATAGTGCCTTTTTATGCAATATCTGTCTACTCAGACTACCAGTCTAGTAAATACAAATTACAGTCTGACAAATATTAGTGTGGTGCTGCTCAGTGCCAGAGTCTAAATAAGGAAAATCTCCTTCCTTTACAGCTTCCTAACTCTAGGAATATAGATATTTTGTTGATACTGAAACCTGGTTCCAGATCAATGACTGTACTCTCTATTTACGGCTGTTTTGCCTACCCCTCATTTAATAATATCCATTTGTCAACTAGGTAGGTCCACTGGTCACACAGTCACTCTATCTGGACAATTCAAGAACAATGCCTGGTTAAGTGTCTTATACAAGGTCACACAGTAGGCAAACGAGGGCTGAGGGACTCAAACCCTGTACTACAAGAACTATAGCTCACACCCTTAACCCTCTGTGCCATTTGCAAAACATTTAATACCCCACCTGTAGATAGTAATGCAGGTTGTGGCATGACTATCTGGGTCTATATTATAACATCGAAGTCTAAAAACTTTGAAAGTTATAATATCGAACCCAGTAGAGTGAAGCTGCAGAACACCGAATACTTTCCTAGGGAAAGTATTCAGTGGGCCATTTCTGCAGCTTCGCTATTTCCTCAACTGTGGAGTGAAGGTTATGGACCGGATTAAGGTAAGTGTGCAAATGAAGGTAAGTGTGCATGTGGGCATGGGTTAGGTGAGTTAGGGTTAGGGCACGGGTCAGGTAAGTGTGCGATTCTGTGGACGTGAGGGTTAGGGAACAGGTAAGGTGAGTGTGCGATAGTTAGGGACCTTATGGTTAGGGTTGGGTTAAGGTAAGTGGATAGCTAGTGGTGTATGTCTGGTTTATTGTAGGGTTTTGTGAAGTGTATGTGTGTGGATTATTTATTTGGGTGTGCTTGAGCTGTGTGTATGTTTGTCGGAACAGCAAATTTTTTCCCCTGGGAAAAAATTTGCTATTCTGACTGTTCGGTTTTGTGGTGTTTCGATTGAATGGGTTCAACATTATAACATTCGAAGTTTTTAGACTTCAATGTTATAATATAGACCCGACTGTCTAAAACACCTTCACTGCTAGATTAAACAACCAAGGCAATGACCTCAAACTTCTCAATATCTTAATATCACTAGACAAGACTTCATGCTACATCTATGCCAACAACAAAATTCTGGCAATGACACCCACAAATTATGAAACATAACTTAATATCCCAAAGTACCTTTCCAATGATACAAAAAAAAATCTTAATAGAGGACTTTAATTACCCTCCATAAATTGGCACAGCTACACCTCTGCAAGTAAATATGCCCAATGCTTCCTTTACTTTATCAGTCTAAACTGATTTAATCAAACAGCACCCTCCACCACTAAAGGCAAAAACATACTCAATTTTGTCCTAACCACACAGCTCTTGACAACTCACAGCCACTTTGATACTGTCTTTAGACAAATCAGGTCATATTATTGTTTTGTTTGATCTATTGCCCCAGTACATGACAGTGAACAGTACAGTTTTTTAGAGTTTTTACGGTCAATTTCCTTGTTCTCAATGATGTTTTGGGACCACTTTGATTTGGCATCCACTTCTCTGAATTCAATGACCATTTAGGCAATGTTACCTCGTATACCCAAATGTTTATATCTCCATGTCAGCTCTTGCATAGAGACTCATGTTCCCATTTACCACAAATACAATGCCAAGTTTGTGAACAAACACTTATTGTGGGACTTCACTATAAACAAAATCTACAATAAAAGGAAAAAGTACATAACTCTAAAGAGTAAAACAAAAATGCATCATTTTGTAATCACCCTCAAAAGAGCTAACAAAGTACTTGGGAGCAAGGTCAAATCCTGCAGAGCTAATTTTGAACTAAAATTGACACATCAGAAAAAAAAAGATAATCTTAAGAAATTCTTTAGTTATTTAAAAAATCTCAGAAATAATAGCCATCGTTGAGCCAAGGTTATTTCTAATGGCATTACCTATTTTCACCTTAAGGATATAGATAACATCCTTGCAGATACATTTAGCTCAAGCTACTCCCCTCTGTCACAGTCCATAGCTCACCTGGTAATTTCACCTGAATAAAAACTAAAGGTGGTCTCCAGGACCAAATGCAGTAGTACTGTGGTTCCAGATAATATACCAGGATTTTTTATTGTCAATAACAAACACCCCATCTCAGCCTCCTCCTCAAACTACATAACAATGGCATCACCACTGGATACATAGCATAAGTCTGCAGAAAGGCTGTAGTAGTTCCTCTCTACAATGGAAGACTCACCACATACCATGGCAACAGCAGATCTATTAGCCTTACCAGGATCATTTACAAGATGACAGAATGTATCAGATATGAACCTCACATACAGTGTGATATAGATGATCTTATAATCCTTAGACTAACCCATTTTATGTTTATAAAAGGTAGATTGTGCCAATTAAACCTAGTAGTCTTTTTTTTGAACATTCAAATAAGCACTAGACAAGAGTAAATATATACACTCAGTTTGCATTGATTTATTGAAGGTTTATACACTAATCTCAACTCTGGCTCCATTGAAAACTAATCAAACTTAATACAAATCCCAATGGAACTCACTGGGTTGCCAATTGGCAAACTGAAAGTCACTATTCCATTAGCATTAATGGAATGCTATTCTTTAAGATATTTGTCACAAGTGGTGTACATCAGGTCTCTGTTTTGGGACCACTTTGATTTGGCATCCACTTTTCTGATGTCAAATCTGACATTAAAGGCCTCTGGCTGACCAAGTTTGGAAATGATTACAAGCTTGGAGCCATAATACTCTCCACTGAAGACATTCAGATCATGCAAGAGGCTCTAACTCAGACAAACATGTGATGTCAGAATCATGATCTAAAACTGAATGCCAAAACATGTGCAGTTTGGGAAACAGGAAGTCCTACATATCTTTAACACAACTGTAGCATCCTTAAAATAGACACTGTTATTGGAGAAGTGGGCACCTTTGTGGATAATGACCTTTCCGTTGACCACCAAGTATCTACCATTGTTAGGAAAGATTTGCATTACCCATTTGATTACTAAGAACATCTCCTTTTGGCTAAAGGAGGATATAATTCCCTTCTACTCATCCTTCATTATAGTTATACTAAAATATAATACACCCTCTGGCATGTATCTGTCCAAGCACCTACTCCAACTTGGAAATAAATAGAAAAAAAACAACAATTATTCATTAAAAAATAACAAGAGGAAAGAAAAATCAGGTATAACTGCCATATCTTACTCAGAGCATCTAAAAGACTTATGTCTCTTTACAGTCGCCTACAGGATCCCATGTGGAGATCTCTACCTAGTCCACAAAGCCGTAAGTAAACTAATACAGCTTGACTGTTACAAATCTAAAAGACTGGTAGTAAAAACAAAATAAAAGTTCAAGGGAACTAAATCTGAATTGAAACATAAATTCAACTTGTTGCCATGTCAGATACATTTTCAAAATAATTATCCATTTGTGGGGAAAAAGAACTCCCAGATTCTGTAAAAATAAAACATGCCTCTTATTATATTCAAATTTAACACAGATGAATGGATGGGACACTACAAAGTTTTGTAATGCCTGGCCCTTATCCCTTATGTACAGTAGGAGTAGCTGTTTGGGCATACAGATGGGACTGCAGTGATTAGGCTTGCTTCAAAAAGATTATCTTGTCTACTGCCTAGTAACAACCTAAGAACCCATGAACTGATACATTTAAGTAAATACGCTTTGTCTGTTGCTTCCTGTTTCCATTTTTTCGGTTTCTGAGTGTGTTGTGTACTTGGCACAATGTGTGCTTGATGAGATCCTTACACAGTTTTATAGAGTTGTGTTTATGTATACTTGCAATTCCACTAAATTGAAACAGTGCATCTACAATAGCTAACAAATTAGTCAAGAGAGAATTACATTGCAGTCACCACAAATAACTCCAAACAATTGCAACAAATAAGCACTGTAGACTTTCAAATATATAATGTAATGGTACAGGTGGGTTCAGACAATGAAACTGCCTCATAATCTGGCTTATTCTTTTGATAAATTGTTATGTGGTCCAGTGCTTCATGAGTCAGTCTTTGTGACACACCTCTTTTGGTCTGCAGGAATAAGTCTATACAGAAACACAAGAAGTAATACTCCACCTGCAATACTGAGCAATTTTATCAACCATTAGATATGATGATTTAAGTAATTTTACCCATCTTTGTTGCAGACATCAAAACAGTAAAAAATATTTTCTGTGCAACAGTATTACTTTTCACTGATTTTATTCATGGCTAATGTTTTATATAATTTCTCATTGCTTATTTGCTGCTTAGTCTTATTACCATTGCACACTGTTTAATTCCATCTGATCTTTTTTGTTGCTGTATTCTTTCCAAGGCTGAGCCTGAAAACAGTCTGCGGAGATCAGTGTTCTGTTGTACTTAAACAAACAAACAAACAAACAAACAAACAAACAGATAAATGAGGAACATGCAATAAATAAACAAATGCATCTGCTACAGGGTGTAGATGTGATTTATTTAACATCACTGTATGTAAATCTTCAAATAATTTATCATCAGTGTGCATACCATCAATATCTCAAACCAAAAACATTAGCTCAGCGACTGTACCTAAGGCTCATTAAGAAAAATTAAAACATTGCAAACTCAGAAAATAAACCGTAACACTACAAAAGTGCCTCTACATAAGCTGACCACCTAGAAATTAAATTTATCATTACTGAAGAGAAGAGGTTAAACTAAAGTTATAAAAATTAAAGTAAAACAGTTAATTTTATTTATTTATTTATTTATTTTACATTTGTTAACCAGGCTAGTCTAGCTAGATATATTTCCATTTTCAGTAGAGGCCCGGGGAGAAAAGCTCCAAACAGATATAAAAAGCATGAAATATTGTTACATGGTAAATAAAGGATTAATAATAAAAAAAAATAGAGAAACATGCAAGTAATTATTACATACTAAATATATTAACACTTGAGAAAAGCAACAGTAAAAAATATTTACACTTAAGAAAGCAAAAACAAATGTCGCACAGTAAGAATCATGTGCAAGCATTCACATCAGGTGGAAAGATTTTGGCAGTAAGTTAATTAGAGTTTAAACAGTGTCAGTCTTGCTTACATAACTAAGCATTAAAATGTTTGGAAGTTTGGTTGGAAGAGGACAAAAGAGATGTGAAGAGGGTGGTTTGTCAGGGTTGCTACAAGGGCATAACCAGTGCATTTGGAGGTGTTTTTTAAGGTTTTGTTTAAAGACTGGCAATGATGTGATTAGAGTTAGTTCATTTGATAGCAGGTTCCAGTTTTTTCCTGCTGCATTAGTAAACAGAGAGTCACCAGACATATTATTAGACTTTGTTATGCTAGCGAGGAGTTTGCTAGAAGAACGTAGGGAATTCAGATTTTTATAGGGGATTAAGAGCTTGGAGAGTATAGGGGTGTTATTGGGTTGGTAAATGTGGTCCATTGGTGGGTTGGTTAATGTGGTCAGGCAATGGGAAAACGGGTTTGTGAACAAAATGGACTTGGACTTAGAATTTTCATTTGAGTGCTATGAAACTAAAGCACAATATCCCACTACCAACTTATTGTTGCACAACTAATTTAACACAATTAACACAAAACCAGCTCACAAAACTATTGAAAATATACAAAAAAAAATAATATTCACATCAGAAAGGTTGTAGAAAAATCAAGGGCAAGACTTCTATTTAATAAACACCTCAGTACCTGTGAACAGCCTTATTAATTATAGAAACCAAGTAACTATTGTATCCCATGAATACAAAAAGGTAATTAAAACTAAATGAAAAGGAACAGTAAATTAAACTAAAAATGAATGGGAAACAGTAACTGAAACTAAAAACAAGCATTAAACAGCCTTATTCAATATAAAAACTAAGTGATTATTGTATCTCATGAATGCAAAAAGGTAATTAAAACTAAATGAATGGGAACAGTAAATTAACCTAAAAATGAATGGGAAACTGTAACTGAAACTAAAAACAAACAAACAATAATCAAAACTAAAAATGAATGCAAAACTGTTCATGAAATTACAAATTAGTGGAAAACAGTAATACTAACGAAAAGTAAAGAGAAAATAATAAACAAAAAATATACAGACATAAATAAATGAGAGATATGAGAGACTTTTCTGAGGAATAAATAAAATATTATGCATTGCAGAATTAACAAACCAGGCTCATGACTTTAAGTTTTGACAGTGATAAAGAAACTCATTCCGTATACCCTAAAATAGAAGAAATGTCATTAATTTTACAACCCTTCACACACACAGATTCCATACGATACATTATTGAAAAAAAGTGTTAGCATTTAAGAATTGTTGGAACTATTTGCCAATTCAGGGGTGAAGGACTATGCCCCGCTGAAAGTAGGAGCACTATTCCCTGGCTGGTGACAGGATACTACATGGAAACAGGAGAAGTATGGACAGGTGGATGTCCTGACCAGTGATGCCTGTGATGTCATCCTCTATCTTGTTAGGCTGTCCATCACTTACATATCCCAAAATCTCCATCTCAACTGTATATCTGATGGCTGCCTCATGGCTCTTGCCTCTCTGAAAGAGGAAATGGCAGACTAAAGGGAAAATGGGACCAAGGATACTGTCTCCTTCGGAAGAGGGAGGGAGTGTCCACTTTGCAGGTAACAGCAGGATATACTGTAGTTAGACTCCTGCCAGAATAACTATGGTAGTGAGAGTGTTCCTAGATGTAATAGAGCATAATGCTGCTCTCTTCCTAGAAAGGGAGGGCAAACTTGCAGGGTGACATCAGGATTCAATCGCTCCTCCTTGAAAATAAAGGGTTTAACAGAATGAATGAATGAGTGGAATAACAGAGGAATAGGTAGATATATTATTGAACCCACCACTAATACGGAAAGGTTGCATGAGACCTAAGTACTTGGGTCAACAGCTCTCACGTTTGACTATCATGGTCCATCAATGGTTACAAAATCCTTTTACTTTGCACCGCACATAGCAAAAGGTATTTCTTCCAGACTTAAAAACGTCATCACCTCCTTCTTCTCTACACTGATTAGAGCCATTGCTGAGTGCATCTCCTTCTATAACATACCTTAATAAGCATATCAAGCAAAGATGACAGAAGTTTTATCAAAAATGATCACGGCTTAAAAGATCTGAGCTACCCAGAAAGACTGGAGGCTTTAACTCTATATTTAGTTTGTATGGACTCCTTAGGATCGATCTATGCTTTGTTTATGGGGCTATAAGGTATACAGTACGCCAATAACTCTTATAACTCCATAAAACAAACATGCCGGCTAACACTACAGTCAGAGATCTAACTCTACTACACAAATGAATAAGACAAGGAGGGGAGAGATGGATTTATCTCACAGCACCTACCTGTTCTCTGGAATAAACTCCTTCTCCAAGTTAAGCAGTGTGAGATGCTGTATCTCTTTAAAAAGAAGCTGGACAACTGGATGCATATTAATAAGGTAATCTCTGTACGACTGGTCCAGCTTCTATGCAAAAAGGCAGGCCTAAGGGTGATTAATGACAAGGCAGAAATGTCCTCATAGCACAGCTATCTTGTAAGTCCTATGGTTCTAGGAGTCAATGAAAATGGCAGTGGACAAAGAAAAAATAATTGTAAGGACTGTTGTTAATACCCACAGGAAACAGAAATAGTCATACTGGTCAACAAGAAAAAACAGTACTGGAGAAAGAAAATGAGCACTACACAGAACAGAGCTGCGACTCAGAGAGCATACAAAGAATGGAATGATATGCTAATAATATGTTCTTGTTTATAACATTCTACAAATGTGAGTATATTTATTTAGTAACAGGCCTTTGATACAATATTCTACAAATGTCTGAATTTTCCTTAACTGATGGATCTTTTAGCTTACTTGATCAATTAATGCATTTTATTAATGAGTTATGTCCATTATTTCCAGTGGTCCTTCCTTCAGGAGACTTTTTGAACTATAGTTCATATATTAGGTGAGTAAAAGATGATGGAATGCTGTTGTCAGAGATGATTCAGTGCTAACCACTATGCACAGATTTTCTTTAATATTCCCTAACCATTATATTTTCTCATTCATTGTTATCTTATTAGTTAGCAGGCATAATCTCCAGGTGCAGGTGCTTGTTTTCCATAGTATCAAATGAGTATTGATATCATGTAATTACTGGGTTGTAGGAATCAAACCTCACTCCACTTGAAATCACATGCATCCTCATGATTCTTTCCTCTAATATTCAAACAGTATTTTCAGTCAGGCATATTGTTAATGCGTAGCTACTAGAACCTTTTACTGTAAAATCGTTTAGACAACACTGTCTTTTGCAATTGGATTATGAAATGATTTTTCAGGTCACTTAGTTGTTGAATTTAAGTTAATACTCATGGACATGGCCACCATTTGCTGATAAATGTCAGAAATGTAAATGTATGAAATATAGCACAAGTTTATCATGAGCATCTTTAATAAAATACATTAAACTGCATATCTTTCAATGCAGCTTGCAAAGTTTGTATAAGTCAACAAACAGAGCACTTTGAATATTACCTGCAATACTGACAGATTGTTAACACTTCTGCCTACTCTTTAATATAAATACAGTAAATGGAATAAGTGGGACTGAACAGGGGAAGCTGCATTATACAAATACACTTATGAAAGTCACAATCATATAAATAGATAAGCATTAATGCATACGTTTCCATATCTGACATGAATTACATATATTAAAGAAAGTACAACTTTTTTCTTATTTTGCAAAGGTTCCAGGAAACTCAGGAATTATACAACGCTTTCCTTTTTTCAGTGGGAAGTCAAGTATAAAAACAATTTGGCAATTGAAATAGTATTAGTAATGAAATGTAGAGGAAAAATGAAATACAATTTTTTATATCTGAGTGATAACGCCAAGAGTTGGCGGTGATAGCAGGGAAGAAAAATTACATCTACCATATTTTTATTAGAACATTACAGTTCACTGACGGAATTTTGACAGCATACATATCAAGAAGTTTGCTGCTGCATGCATGAGAAGAGAGACATTCATATAAAGTCTGTGAAAAATGTGACAATCCACCTAATGTTAAAACATTTTCACAGATACAAAATGTTATTTTCTTCTACAACGACACCCAAAGGAACAAGCTTGCAAATAAAGCATTTCCTTAAGAATGCATATGCATTTTCTTCTCTCACATACCTTCAACCAAAAGGTAATAAGAGAATACAGAATGGCAAAGCCTGGATTCATGAACACCTATACTTCATACTAAGCATGTTTGTGCTTTATGCAGTGGCAGGACCCGCTAATTGATATTCACTAAACAGCTCTGCATGCCATGCTCGACTTCAAAACAAGGATAAGTGGCATAATATGCTAATGAAGGCATAAGTAGGTGGAGTACATGCTAATGAAGCACTTTAACAGGCTTAGCAATCCAGAAATGTATAAAACATGCTTGCACACACCACGCTTCCTCTTGGAATACAACTGTGAACACACATTTAGAAGAAGAATGTTAGAGCTGTGCTGCTATTATTAGTCTGCTATGTGCAGCAGGCTTTAATACAAGTTGCTGCAGATGTTGCTGCTGCCAGACTTCATCCTAGTAGGGGAAGGCATTGGGCCTCATTTGACAAAGCATGAACTTCATGATACAGAAACCATAGAGTGTTACAGGGTGGACAGAGATACCATAGAGGAAATATGTAACCCCAGTTCCCTTTACAAGTGGCCCTGGGGAAATCATGGAGAATCCATTCCAGTGGAAATAAAGGTATGTGTAGCATTGCATGTACTTGGTATAGGCACTTTTATGAGACCCCTAAGGGATATATTGGGGTGTCACACACCTCAGCCTCAAAAATATAACATCAGTTTCTAAATACAATGCCACAGCAAGTAGGGGTCATATCTAGTTTCCACATATCCTAGAGGAAAGAAAATTTCATGCCATGGCATACTTCCTTGAGGTTCTGTGGTCCATAGACTGCACACCCATCACAATAAAAACTCTACTTGGGGAACAAGGAAAGAAATACATCAAAAGGAAAGAGTAACACTGTCAACTACCAGGTAGTGTATAATGCCCACAGGGTCATCTACAATGTGTGTGCAGGTAACCCTGTCGATTTTCATGAGTTACACATATGGCACACCTGTAAAGTTTGTTAGGGATGACTTTCCACAAGGCATTGAGTGGAGGATGCAAGTTATGCACCAAAACCTTGGTTCATGACACCCAAGGAAACTCACCCAGCCCCAATGAGCAAGGATACAGAGATGCCCACTCTCAAACTAGGAATATTATCAAGCATGTATTCGGCTTGCTGGAATCAAGCTTCCAATAACTAGACACTTCTAGTGGTGTCCCCAGTAAGACCCAGCTATCTCTGCCAAAATACTCACAGTCTTTGCCATATTGCACAATATAATTGTTAGGAAACAGCTGCAACAAGGTCAAGGAACACAGTTTCTAGCATCACAGGCAGAGTCAACAGAACCAATAGCTGTTGATGATCCTAGCAGGCACAGGCATATGCATTAAGCTATGTCCTTGGCTAAGAGGCAGAAGACAGTATACATGCTCAATACATAAGTAAGAACCTGAGAAGCTAAGCACATACAGACAATAATAGAGATACGTGCAAAATTAGCAACCTTTACTTACTCATGCAATGGTTCTGTGACCATCAGACAGAGTCAACCCCAGAAGACACTACTTGTAGCATCAGCATTAACCTAGGTATGTGATGAACTTGTAAAGAGGAGAGGGAAACTGTTACTCTCATATGCATGTTTTGTATGTCTGCAAGATAAACCATGGCTCAACTGTATGGGAATGTCAGCAGTAACATATGAGTGATATATGCAACATAAATATTAATCTGCCCAACACTGTGCATCATGAATTAAAGTTGCCCTCTGCTGGGATTTACACCGCAAGTTCCTGCTCTGTATGAATACACACATGTAATACATAAATATCCCCCCCCGGAAAAAAATGACAAACCTGGGAAGGCTGAAACAAATGTGGAACCTTTAGGAAATGAAACTGCTAACATTTGCAATAAGCTTTGTTGATGCCAGGCATATACAAGAGGCTTAACACAGTTGTTGGTGTAAAATGTAACCTTCACATTGCTACTAGTTATAAAAAAATTGTCATATATGCTCACATCCTCAGGGAAATGCTGCTATAAAGACATGTAGCGTTAGCTGAGGATACTTTAAATAAAACTACCTTCTGTATCAATGCAAATTAATAAACTTCAGCTGTCACTCAATGTTATCATAAATATAAGCCATCACAAGTATTTAAATAAATTATTTGTAAATCAACATCACATACCTTGATAGAATGTGTAAGAAAGTCTGAAAAAATAATGATTTATGGCAAAAAAAACACAGTATCTCAAGCTGGTGAATTCAGACAGTCTCCCCTACAATAATACAAGTGCCTTAGTACCAGGTTGTGCTTATATAGTGTAGACTGACCACTTTGGACAGCATGAAGATGTAAATCTGGTGCCAGAGCATTATCATTTATGAATCACACAATCTGCATGAAGTGCTTCTCAGGTAAACATGGTTCATAGGTAAATAGCTTCACAGGTTCAGGGAAGGCTACTAGTCTAACGGTCCTAGTGCTCTTGTAAGTCTAGTCATTTTTATCCTGAGTTGCCCAAATTATCGGTGGTTAGGTAAGTGAAGTTCACAGAGGTAAGGCTCTATGGTAGTTAATACTGACTTTCACTGTCCAGGAGGGCAGGGGCACCTCCCCAGGAATGAATTTGCAGTCACCCTTCCATTGATCTAGGTTGCATTTGAAGAGGGTCACAGGGGCTCTGTTTCATGTGAATTGGAAGCTTGTTCCAAAGAAATGGCAGTCATTGGGAGATGTATCTATATCTCCAGCATGACCTGTTCATGTCAGAGGCTAGGATAAGATCCTTGGAGTGAGTAACCGTCATACACTTTGATTTACGAATGTGTAGCATTTCCATCAAGGCCGGGTCAGAGACTGCCCTGTAAGCTAGACATAGGTCACAGACAGAATACAATGACAGGGATTTCAGTCTTTCTGCATAAGACTTGTTTTATGTACCCTTAATTTTTGGGTGAGAAACCTTTCCAATTGTTGCAGGTGTCTAGTGAGGTACATACAACAGGGAGCTTTGTACTCAATAATTGGTCTGTTGAGAGCTGAATATAATGGAATTATAACATCCTTAGATCTAGATGTGATACCTTTATGTATAAGATGTGCTACATAGAAGGATTTCCTTACTACTGTGGAAACATGATGGTCAAAGTTCAGATTTTTGTCAACCTGAGCACCCAGATCACATACCACTACACTTAGGGATGTGCTGTCTATAATGTAATTAGCAGGGATGTCAGCTTACCCAAAGTGAATAATAATGCATTTTTTTGCATTTAGCTTTAATCCATGACTTTGCCAGCAATAATTTGTCTGTGTTAACCCTGCATGCAGTATATTAACTTCTTTGAGGGACTGAATAATTGATTCCAATTTGCAATCAGCAGAGAACTTGGTCAGCCACAGGCCATCCAAGTTTACCTGGACTTCTGAGAAATAAATTCTGAACAGTAAGGGAACCAGCACAGAACCCTGTAGTGCTACATTGGTGACTGATCTTTTGCTAGAGGTGGTCACCCACTTTGACAGTATGAGTCCAGTTGGTGACCCAGTTGGCTACCCATCTGGTAAGGTAGGGGTTAATTCTCAAATGGGAGAGGTGCTCTATAATACCTGAGTAGAGGATTTTATCAGATGACTTGGGTAGGTCAAGACAGATGATATGCACTGTCTTTCCCTTGTCCAGGGCCATGGTGGCTTTCTCAAAGAAGTCAGCCATGTTTAACAGGCATGATCTACCTTTAACAAATCTGGGTTGGGTCCAGAGTCTGGAGATTACCTACTTTCTTGTTTATAAGGTTCATAATGATTCTTTCCATGGTCTTGCAGATGAGGCTAGTCAAGCTTATGAGCCTATAATTCCCAGGGTTTGTACAGATGGATTACTGTTGCTGTTCTTCATTTTCCTGGAATATAGCCAGTTTTCAGAGTGTGGTTAAAATGAGATCCTAATGGGTTTGCTAGGTCATGTTTTAAGTTGTTTAAAAGGCAATCTGGGATGTTGTCTGGTCCATTTGAGCCTATGTTATTGGTCTTGAAAAGCGCCAAGATGACCTGCTGTCTTGAAATAATTGACAGAGGAATGGTGACAGGTATACTTTGGTTAATGACTGGATGGGACAGGTGGGTGAAGTTTGCTCCAAATCTGAAAGCTAGCAAGTCAGCTATTATGTACGGTTGATTATGGGTGGTGCCATCCACAACCAGTTCAGTGCATAGCTAGGTGTTCACTTTGAGATTTCAGATGTAGTTAAAGAATGCCTTGTGATTAGGTGTGAGGGCCTAAATGATGCCATGCACATACCCTAGCAGTACAAGAATGAGGATTCAGAAGTAGGGCTTGCTAAGGGCTTGCAAATAAAACTTATTAGCAGTAGTGCGTGAATTATTTATTGCTCAATACTCCTGCTACTTTGATGTACACTTACAGAGGGTGTTTCATGGATAATAAACTTACAAAAGAAATATATGATTAGTTTGGCTTATCTAGAAGAGAAAACATTGTAACACATTTCTGAATATGTGCTGAAGAAGTAAACATTCCATATCTAAGTACATGCAAAGCATAATGCCATCACTTTATAAATGTATCAAAATACACTTACTGCTCACAAAATAAAGAGAAGAGCACACTCTTATATTTCAAACATTTCAAACATTTGTCATCAGTGTGGCATGATTTGTTAGGCCAACTGTTGCAAATTTCAAAAGCATGCAGATATCAAATGTGAAATGCCATAGGACAACTTGTTAACATTAATTATCCATAACTCACAAAATACTAATCAAGATAGTGATGCATTTTCTTTAAAACTATGTCAATATTTCTAGTATATGGTGTGTCAAAAATGAGTTTATGTAATCTCCTGTTGGCCCCTTTCTCAAGAATTATTACCCAAAGCCTGATGATGTGTAGCAGAAATGCAACTTATCATGAGACAAACGCATATACAGCAGTAAAAAGGATGAATGTCAGGTTAATGATATAAGTGTTGTGTTCATTGCTAGATATACCCTTTGCTTGAGTTATTTTTTTCTTTGATTTACTTATTTCTAAATCATAATTTTTTTGGATTATGCATTTCTGCATGGCTTGACAGTGTGCAACAATGGTTCATATCTGAAGGCAAAACCTCAAAAAATTTAATATGGGCTACCATAAGCAGCACAAATGAGACTGGCGCTGTTGTACTTCTGTCAGCACTCTGGTCAGTACCGAGTGAAAAAAAATGTGCCTACTGATTACCTTTCTTGTGGCTGAAGGTGCTAATACAGTGAATTTAAAGAAACAGCAGAGGTAATGCAGCATTTGCAGTATTTTTATAGACTTAGTCAGAAAAACAGTGACACAAAATGTTTGTTAGGAATTGAATATGAAGTAAAACTATTAAAAATATTAAATGTATAATTATTGCTTCATAAATCAACTATAATCTATATAAAGTATCTTAACCATATTAATGCTGATGATTTAAACTGCACTTGCATAGATATAATCTGCACAATATTTATTTTAAAAAGTTTTCAGTCATCACATATAATTTTTACATGTGGACAACATTTTGATGTCTAAAGTATGTATGTCACTTACCCCAGCATGTTTTGCTCAGTTCATACAACTCCATGCATATGAAACTTATTTGCACAAAAAGCACTGCCTTTTACAGTACTATAACAAGGGAAAGTCACACACATTACAACCATATCTTAAATAGATTTCCACTCATATTGAAACTGTTAAGGCAGAAAATATTAAGTATTTGTGGCATTTACAGTTAATAAGCGACTTTTAGCATTTTAGCCTTCTTTTTATCATGGGGTCAATTTAATTCTCAGATGGTATTACTCAAACTTTGTATTTTGCTTATCTGACAAAAACATTATGTACCAGTTCATAACAGTTTACCTCTAAACAACAATCATTATAACCATCATCATAAAGCATGTGATGATTTTACAGTTGAACGTGTGTAAATCCGGTGAACAGCACACATGACTATCTCTCACTACCATATCTCACACCTCCATTGTATTTTGAAGAAATCCTTCCCAATTTGTCTGCCCATTTTTGTGCTTTCAGTAGCACAAATGCACTTGGCAAGGTTATCATCTTTGTCTCCAGGCTGGTGCACATGAGAGCTAAACTGCATGCCAGTTCAGACACATAGCTCAAACTGTCCTTCAGAAGACATGGCAGGTAGAGGTGAGGGTGATGCTCCATTTAGAGTCCAAAAGTAGGGTGTTGAGGGGTCCAAGATCTTTGTAGCTCTCTCTGTAAAGTACTAGAGTTGTGGGCTTCTGCAGCGCGGGAAGGGGGGGCTATACTGGGCCTTAGTACAAGACTGAAGCTTGGAATGACTTGGCCAAGCCTGTCTTGAGTGTAACTGACATTTCACACACTGGAGAAAAATGTCATCACAATTACAGAGACATAAAGAGGTGCAAGCAGGACCTCCTAACCAGATAAGAGGCAGAATTTAGAAATACAACCCCCCCCCCGAGTTGTGTAAGTATAGCAACACATCACCAGTCAACAATATACCATTGACAGGCCAGGCAGTCTTTACTTTTTTGTCTGTTTTGTATTATGTGCAGCTGCTGAACAGATTGCCCAGAATAGGGAGGCATTTCAGGAAGATTGTCATACCTCAACGAAGTGTATGAATCAGGCACAAATGCAAGCAACATCATAGTACCTCTGTAGTGTGGTCAGTCTAATCAAATTTTAGAAGATCAGTCCATATGAGCTTGAGCAGGCATACCTAACCTTTATATCAAGCATGCACGCCTGCTTCAATAGCTCTTGATGATTGCATTAGAAATTAAGTAAATTAACCTAGCTGTGTTTGAGTTCAATTCCCAAGCTGCAGTAGCAGTTAGCTTTTATTACAGGATAGTATGTAGTTATTAATTAGTGCAATATTAAATGACCTTAAACATTACATTTTTGTAACTGAATGCATTTATTTTGAATGCATTTATCAGATATGTCACAGTCACCTGTTTCCATATTATTATTAATAGCACTTTGAAGTATTTTATGATGCATTGTCTTCACATCACATCTGGATGTGACAAATGTTAACATAGTATCTGTTATATTTGCTTATATAATAAAATATTAATCTGACATATCATTGATACTATTATCTATGTTTTCTCAACCTAACCCTATCTCCCTGTTTTTATAATTTTCCGTATGGAAACACTGTTGCTGCAATACTAATGAACATCAGCACAGGGAGCTAGAAAGACGTCTAGGGTACAGCCCACCATACCTCCACAAGTGGTTGCAGTGGTAACAACACTAGCAGCACAGACACCCAGCATATCCGGGACCAAGCCTGTCAGCATTGAGTCCACAACTCCTGCATTACTGTTCCAACTGTGCCAAATAACTCTGCCCTGGCTGCTGGTGTGGTGGTACCCATCAGGAGTAGTACAGGATGTAGTGATTTTGGCACCCATCAGGAGCTGGCAAGGCTGGTGGAGGACATAATGGGGAGGGCCCTCAGTGCCAGAATCAGCACAGTAGAAAAGGTCCTGCAATGAACTACAAAGATGATGCCATGTCCAGCACTGACCCATGTATCTTTGACAGGAGACAGTGGTGACAGTTCTGAGGGTGAGGACTTAATTCTTGCCATGCTCAAGGTGGACCTGGATCTACCTCCATTTTTCCCTATCTATACCCAATCATTGTGTCTCCTAACCTTTAGTGTCTATCACCACCCCAATCTGTCTTGTATGTCCTATATGTCTGAGCCTGTTACATAACTTAACCTTACTTGCCTACATACCTACCTAATCTCTTATTTGTAACCACATTCCCTAGAAGTAATCTCTCTGGAAAAAAATGGACACTCATCACACACACACACACACACACACACACACACACACACACACACACACACACACACACACACACACACACACAAAAACATACACCTCATGCATTGTTCTCCACTTCACCTGTGTGTCTGCTTGACACAGTTGATTTGGTCCAATTGGCCATACAGCATTATTCTGATGTTGTGACTATCCAAATTCATCAAATTCTTCTTACGCATATGCATTTATGCTGTAATGAAGTGGATGGCTATGGTGTACTCCCACCACCACCATCCTGCACATTCCTTTATTCTTCCTCACTGTGTACTAGCCTCTGCCTGCTCACATTGTCAACATTGTTCTATCAAATCCTTTTTTACAAGCTTAATCTGATAAGAAAAAAAAACGAATCACACACAATACACATGACCATAAATGGCCCATAAAAAGTCTTCAAATTTTGTCCACAGCATTTGAACTATGGTTGGCATGGTGCACCATTACTGAGTAGAGGTAAATAGCAGTTCACATCCTATGTGAAAAGCAGTTTACTATCAAAATTTCGAACCGTACTCCGTCGAACATGAAAGTTCGAAAACGGTAATTTCGATGTCAAAAAAACAATCTAGGAATGGGTTTTAACATGGGTCGAGGTAGGTGTTCAGTATTATTCCAAACTACAAACATTTCCCCTACCTCGACCCATGTTAAAACCCGTTCCTAGATTTTTTTTTTACATCGATATTACCGTTTTCGAACTTCCGTGTTCGACAATAGTACAGTCGACGGACTACGGTTCGAAATTTTGATAGTAAACCATGAAAAGCTACTGAGTTTTTGCCATTGACTATCTTCTGCAAATGTGCTTCTCTCCTCTGCACTAAACAAATGCAGACTGATACTGTTATTTTGATGCAGTTTACACCTAATGGTGTTATTATTGTCATTACTGCGATGAAGCCTGATGCCTACATTCTCTCTCTTGTTTTGTTCTCTTTTCACTGCCCAACTGTGGAATTTTAACTTTGTGAAGTATGAGCTCCTATGTAGTGTGCTGAGATATTGCTAAGGTATGTAGATTGCTTTTGCATATTATCAATATTTTTATATTACTATTGTGTGCATGTAACTGTTGGCTAGATATGTTATTAACCCACCTTTCTCCTGCTTTATGTCTTAATCATGTTTCTACTTTTCTACCTATGCTTGTTCCCTATCAGAAACACAGCAAGACAAATTAATTATGATTGATGACAGCTTTAAGAATAACAAACCATTAAGATGCACCCAAAACAAAACTCTTTCTATGTCTCTATTCCTATCTCCCAATCTCATTCTCTTATCCCAGTTCTGTCTCATCAGTTTTTGTCCTCAGTATGTATGTGATGCCTGGCACTGAGCAACAGTAGTAACTGACAGCAAATGGCAGTTCATGTCTGATAGCAAACACTTGTGAGTTTTTGCCTTCAGCTGCTTTAGCCTGCTGCCCCTTCTCGCTATTGTGATCACCCTCACTGCGCTATGGAAACATAGGCTGATAACACTATAAGGAACAGTTATTATCATATCTTTAACAGACTGCAGAGTTGAATGCATACCATATGAGATGTTGCAATTGTAAGAACTGTTATGAAATATGCTGCACACAAACTTCCTCACTTCATAGTGTTCCATAACCTGCAATTCCACTAGCATTAACATGATTGGCTCCTTATTTGTTTCATAATCAATCCCAAAATGCTCATACCTTCCCAGAAATAAATTAAACATGAAAAGAATCCAGAGACCAAACCAATTTAATTAAGCACTTTTTGTTTGATAAGTGTACAAACTTCTTCAGATAAAAACTCATTAGAACTCCATTATTTTAAAAAGCTTCTTGTATCATATGAACATCATCATCCAATCAGACTACATAGTAACAATATCCCACCCATAGCAACCCACTGATTCAATTTCCACTTAAAGAGCCAAAAAAACATAAAACCTCTTAGTTCTTTAAAAAAACAAAAAAATAAAAACAGCACTAAAAACAATGCCCAAGTACACACAACTTATATCAAGAAAAAAGATAACATTATAATCCATACAGGTAATCAAAATACATGTATGTTGTTGAATTAAAAAAGGAATTAATTCCAAAAAATGTCCTTCATCCATGAAATGACAACAATCTATAAAGAAAATCTTTACCTTAGCAAACTCCTGAGTTTTAATAAACACTTTATTGAGCAAGTATCATTAATACCCAGATACTTGTATTCATTTAAGTGACTTTGGAGTTCTAATAAGTTTTTATCTGAAGAAGTTTGTGCACTTATCAAACAAAAAGTGCTTAATTAAATTGGTTTAAGTACTCCGTCTGTGGTCTCCAGATATTTTTCTTTTTTAAGCAGTCTATTTTTGTTCGAGTTTCCCAGAAATAAGTGTAAGACATTTGGTACAGTTAAAGCTTTATGTGTTAATAACCATATAGCACACTAGGCCCATCTGAGAAAATATTGCTGCTATACAAGCATAAGCTTTACCAGAAAGGCTCATCCAGACTCTGCTACACTTTGCTGTGAAGGAAAGGTTAGTTTGCTGTTATTTTTTGTATTACTGTATTGCCTTTCTATATTTTGAATACTGTAGTTTGTTTTCTTTACCGTGTGTTTTGCTTGCATTCTGTTTTAACAGCATATTAAAATTTCAAAAGAGACCACAGCTCTCTATGTTCTGAGTCATATATATTGAATACTGTAGTTTGTTTTCTTTACCTTGTGTTTTGCTTGCATTCTGTTTTAACAACATATTAAAACTTCAAAAGAGACCACAGCTCTCTCTGTTCTGAGTCAGGCAGAATTTGTTCCCGCCCTCCCACTCATTTAAGTTGTCTTGTTAAATACCACTGTCTTTCTAGTTGCCCGCCTCTTATGTTAATCTGACCATATATCTCATTTCTCTCTACTTTCACTGGCTTATGTGAGTAATCACAAAATCATCACTTTTGAAATCCCATCCCTTCAATTATTTAAATTTATTGGCCATCCTACTGTATTTCATAGTACCAAAATACAAAATTGACCACCCCTTTCAGTCCATCTTGCTGTTTTAAAAATAGTAACTCTCCACTAAACCTTAACTTTTTAAATAGGTAAAACTCAAGTTACCTACTTTCACATCTAACTTCTCTAGTGCAGACTGCAGAGTGCATTCTTTTCAATCTTACCTTTAAGCATCCCTGTGACTAGCACTTTCTCTAATACCTGCTGGAAAGCACTAGGAAGCCTTAAACTCATACAAACACTGAACTCTCCTTGTTAACAAGGAGAAATTAATAGTAGGCACTAAACAGCCTATAATTGCAAAGTACCTTGCTAAGGAAACAGCTCCTATACTTTACAAAGAAAAAAAAGCCCCAAACCAGGCATGTCCAAGGGTCAGCTTCCGGTGATTTCTCCTGTCCACCTGGTGAATTTGGGCATACTGGGGCAATGCAGCAATTGCCTCATGTACACAGACAACCCTCTCCTCCTACCACCCAACACTGCAACCTGTGAGAGATGCACTTACATAGCCAAAATGGAAGCAAAGCTCTCTCCACCCAAGATTGTGCTAAACAGTCAAGAGGAGAAGGTTAACACCCACACTACACCTCAAGCAACACATAGCCCTTCTAAACCCGCACCACCAACACCCACATATAGCAACACTAAATCCACATATGCAGAGGCCCTTAACTGTAACCTGCCCAAGCAACAAAGACCTCTGAAGCTGAAACGCAAACAAACACCAATCACAACCAATGTGTCACATACTTCACAACACCAGTGTGCCACCCAGCAACAGCCCCTAAGGCAAGACAATGTACCTAACACTTTAGTCATAGGTGACTCTATAGTCCGGCACACTGATGTCCCTCTCACCAGGTTGAATAAGGAGAAAATTACAGTCAGCTGCCTGTCGGGTGCCAGGATCTGCCACATAACGCATGCACTCAAGTCACTCCACAACAAGTACAAATATGACTCTGTCATTGTCCATGTTGGAGTGAATGACTTGAGACATACCTCCCTGGACTACATGAAAAGAGACATGGAAGAGCTCACGGATCATGTGGCCCAGGCAGGTATGACCCTAGCCCTGAGTAGCATCCTGCCTTCGCCTAGAATGATACCACAATATAAGGATAAAATGATTGACTTCAACAATTGGCTAAGCTTATGGTGTCATTCAAAGGGGATCCAGTATCTGTCTGCTTGGGATGACATGATTGACAGACCACGATGCTTTGCCAGAGATGGTCTGCACCTGTCGCCCCTGGGATTCAGGTTACTGGCTAAGGCTCTTGCCACCCCTATAGTGCCTTTTTTAGGCAAACTTCAAAGGACAAAACCACCACCATAACAGGTACAAGCATGCAAAATCTGAAGGTAATGCTACTCAATGCTAGAAGTCTAAACCTCAAAATGCACTCTCTCGAGGCACTCCTAAAAATGGAGAACATCGATATCTGTGCAGTAACTGAGACCTGGTTCAAGGCTCCAGAGAGCACCCCTGCAATACCAGGCTACAACTCTTACCACACTTTTCGGCCACCAAACCAGGACCGAAACACTAAAGGTGGAGGAGTGTCAATATTCACCAAGGATATTTACACCACCAGGCTAGTTGGCCAACACAATGTGTTTGAAATTCTCCAAGTGCAACTAACACTAGGTAAGACTGCAATCCAAATTGTAGCTTGCTACAGATCCCTCACCATACCCCAAGATTCTCACTACACCTTTCTAAACATACTGGAAAATATTAAGATAGAACCAAACACCCTAATACTGGGTGATTTTAACTACCCTGCCATTAACTGGGAAAACTACTCATGTCCCAACACCTTTGCGCAATGGTTCTTGGAATTCATAAATTCCAATGCCCTGGATCAACTAATCCATAGTCCCACCAGGGCCTCCAATATCCTAGACCTGGTCATTACCAACATGGGAAATCAATGCTCCATACCTATGGTCACCCCTCGTTAGTCAGGTCTGACCATAAGCTAATCACCCTTAACATCCACATCCCACCCCCACCCCCCAGTAAAGAAACCACCATAAAAAACTTCTCCAAAGCCAACTTCATGCTATTCAAGTCAGAAGTGACAAACTTCATGACACCCATGCAGATGGGAACTGAAAGTTCAACTGCTGAATCCTACACTATGGCACTGTACGAGCACATCCACTCATGCATGAATCGTGCCATCCCAAATAGAACCAAAATGCTCTCATCCAAAAAAAGGAAGCCAATCTGGTGGTCCCCTGCCATAAATAAACTTTACAACAAAAGGAAGAAACTTTTGCAGAAAAGAGGAAAATTCCAGGATGCAAAATCTCCCTTACTAGCCTCAGTAAGAAACTGAGATGCCTCATAAAATCCTCCAAAGCTAGTTACGAAAATAAAATTTTCAAAGATTCCAAAGATAACCACAAAGCATTCTATAATTATGTCAAGAATCTAAATGGCAATGCTCAGATCTGCTCTGAGCTAAAACAGAATGGCATTAAATATACTGATCCGAAGGATATTGCCAATATCCTGGCAGATCGATTCAGTGCCAACTTCACCCCACTCTCACCCCCTAAATGGCCCATCTCAATACCGGAAGATTGCCAAATTCCAGTAATAACGGCCACACAGGTACAAAACGCACTCTCTAAAGCCAAGAATACAGCATCCATGGGACCAGATGACATCCCGGGCTGTGTACTACATGAACTACAATATGAACTGGCACCTCACCTAAGTGTCATGCTTAATCATAGCCTCACCTCAGGTTTTGTGCCCACTGAGTGGCGCAGAGCTACAGTTATTCCAATCCACAAGGGGGGATCCACCTTGGATCCTGGAAACTACCGTCCCATCAGTCTGACAAGCCTTATCTGCAAGGCCATGGAGCGTATTATCATGGAACTTATAAACAAAGACATTGGCAACCTTCAAACACTGGACCCCACCCAGTTTGGGTTTGTGAAGGGCCGATCTTGTCTCCTGAACCTGATTGACTTCTTTGAATCAGTCTCCAGAGCCATGGACAAGGGTAAGGTGGTCCACACAGCCTATCTAGACCTTGCCAAGGCCTTTGACACCATCCCCACTCTGGAATCATAGATAAACTTACTAAGTTGGGCATTAATCCCTATGTCACCCAATGGGTTGCTAAATGGCTTACTGATAGAACCCACACTGTAAAAGTAGCCGACTCCAAATCCAGCTCCAGACAAGTGACAAGTGGAGTACCTCAGGGTTCAGTCCTGGGGCTGCTCTTGTTTGGCATCTACTTCTCTGAAGTACAGGTCAACACTAAGGGACTCTGGCTAACAAAGTTTGCAGATGACTGCAAACTGGGAGCCATTATTGAATCCCAAATGATGTGGATACTCTACAAAAGGGCCTTACAGAAACAGATGCTTGGTGCCAGAGCCATGGGCTCAAACTCAATGCCAAGAAATGTATTGTTATCCCTTTGGGAAAAAACATGTATCCATGAATTACCATATAGGTGGCAGTACACTAAACACAGAAAGTGTGATAAGAGACTTAGGGACACAGGTGGACAGTGGTCTCACCTTCGATAACCACATCGCCACAACAGTCAGGAAATCCTTCTATGTGGCACACCTCATCAACAAGGGCTTTTCATCCAGAAAAAAGGAGGTCATTGTCCCACTGTACTCATCCCTCATTAGACCCATTATAGAATACAACGCCCCATTTGGTATGTACCTCTCAAGACATCTGCAACAACTGGAAAGGCCTCAGAAATACCTCACTAAAAGAATCACAGGCCTAAAGCAGATGCCCTACACTGACCGCCTTAAAAATCTCCAGCTATACTCTGTCGCATATCGTCTACTTAGAGGCGATCTCTGCTTAACATACAAGGCCATGTCAAACCCAGAGCTGTTGGACATGCTACACTTAAAGAAATCCCAATCCCTCAGAGCTACATGCTCCAGGGATCTAAACCTTGTCATCACAATAAACAAAACATGTTGGAGGGATAGGTTCCTGCCCCAGAGACTCCCCAGACTCTGGAATAGATTGCCCATACATGTCAAGCAGAGTGCCTCTTTGGACCTCTTCAAGAGGAACCTTGACGATTGGATGGGAGAAAGGAAATTCACCCCAGGGATCACGTCAGTCGCCCTGCTAGACAGGGGTCCAGGAAAGTAAATAATGTGGGAAGAAATAGCCAGGGAATTGTTATGGCTAGGCTTGTATAGGCCCTAGGGCTGATAGCCTAGTACCAACCTATGAACCTATGAACCTATAAGGTGAGAGGATGAATTAAGTTGAATTTCCATTCATATTTTGAAGTGCCTTAATTATGACACCTAAATGTATGTTGTCATGCAGTGACTGTATTACTCAGTGATATCATAAAAACACATACAATTGCACAAGAAACAGTACAACATGCCTCAGATACATGGATGGTCACACGATATGAGGGTTGTATAAGTATGCACCTGTATTAATCACATAATAATTACTTTAATGAAATTATCAGGACAAATGTGTAAATCAGGATGCACAAAACAGTAACATAACATGCATTTTTTCTAAATTGGACCAGCATCAAAGCTTTTTTCATGTCTGTACTCTTTCTTTATGTGAAGGTTAGCATGGAGCACCATAAACTACTGTTAATTCTCATACTAAGATCAAAACCCCAGAATACAATTACACATGCATTAATAATTTGCCATCAACTGTGCAAATGAGCTTGCCAGTGGTGCAGTACAGGGAGCAATTTTGACAAAAAAAGTAATTTGAGTGGCTTGTTTTACTTCTGTATGTTGTAATGGACTGTTGTACTCAAGATATGAACAGTTAACTGAGATGCTGTCTAAATACTTACTTTAGTATATAAAGTTATGTCTGCACACCAAAACATTTAGGGTTGCAAATAACGTACAATGGTGTGGGACTTTTGCATACATGCTTCCTCAGTGGTGTCATATTTTTGACCTGTCAATGTGTATTTACGCTGTACATTGTCTACATATGAGGGCATATTGAAAATGACACAAAAATGATTGCCTTTTGCATATAATGCTTGGTTGACAGTCCACTGTTTCACAAACATGATTGTCATCAGTACACCATACTGTATAACACCTACATGTCACTAACAATAAAAATGAATGACAGGGTAGATACTGTAACTTATCTGAGCAGTATGTAATTAGTTGTGATCAACACATGGCTGTTACTTTTGCTTGTCAAGACACATTCCTTTTCAACCAAATCTGGGATTCACACTAGCTTCCCTGCTTCACACTGATCTGGTAATACTTACAAATGTGCATTAACCCACATTTAAAGTCAGTCATTTCCTGTAGCATTTGTGGTTGATATAATATATGCTAGATTGTGCAATTAGACAGGTGTGTGTTTGAATACACTACCGTGTCTGTGTGTGTGTGTGTGTGTGTGTGTGTGTGTGTGTGTGTGTGTGTGTGTGTGTGTGTGTGTGTGTGTGTGTGAGTGTTTCTGTATCTGTAGTGCTAAGTCGGACTGGCTTCACCCACACATCTAATATGTATACTTCCACACAGAAGAAACATTTAAACTGGGAGACGGCTCCCCCATAAATTTCTTCCACTTTTATTACAAACATCTTCTCTACAACACAGTAATGAGGTCATCCTTTCAAATGTGCTCTCTCTCACACTTACATTAAGACCTCTGCTATAGCACTTGCAGTTAACACTGATGAGGTAATCTTTTCAAAAATGCATGCTTCCACTATTGTAGTCGAACTTGTCTAGTGACACCTGCAGTTGACACTATGTACTTTAGACTGTATAACTAGACTGGTAGGTGGTTTAATTCCAGTAGTGAGTGTGTGTCTAGTGTCAAGTAAGTAAGTATGGCATCAACAACAGGTCTGATGTGTAGCCTACTGTCAGGTGAGTATGGCTTCAACAACAGGTCTGACGTGTTCACTTTCACTCATGAGAAATATTTAAACAGTGAAAGGGCTTCCCCATCAATTTCTTCCACTATTATCACCAAATTCTTCTTTACAACACATTGATAAGGCAATCATTTCAAATGTGCACTGTCTCTGTGTTATTAACAGCCTTTTCCTGTAGCACATGTGGTTAATAACATGTACATTAGATTGCGTAACTAAATAGCTAGGCAGCTTGAATCCAGCAGTTAGTGACTACTGTGAGTGTGTGTCTCTCTCATGCTAGGTAGAATGACATCACCCATAGCTATAATACATAGCTTTACAGTGATAGTGGGCTCTCCCACCACTGCTTTCAATACCTTTTAGCGTACACATCACTCTGGGAAACCAGTGGTGATGTCATCCTTTCAAATGTGCATTGTCACACTTGTAAACAAATATCTTATGTGGTGGTTGCAATTCATGCAATGTCCTCAAACTTGTTATCTTAGTTAGGTAGTTGGTTGTAATCCAAACATTACTCCATGGACTCAGTTGTGTCAGTGTGTGTGTGTGTGTGTGTGTGTGTGTGTGTGTGTGTGTGTGTGTGTGTGTGTGTGTGTGTGTGTGCGTGTGTGAATATACATGTAGGTAAGAATGACATCATACAAATATCTGATGTATAACTGGAGGGGTCTGTTTCACTACTTTCTGTCTATTTTAGCACAAATAAGGCAATTTGTTGAAATCTGCTTTATCTCAACCCAGGATTAAGCATTCAGGAAATGATACAATGTTCTGTAGCTTGTTTGCTTATAAAGTATGAGTTTGAGTCCAGCATTATTATGTATTGTGCATGATTATTCTACTGCAGTTACAGGAATGACTGAATTGTGCAACATATGTGGTCAAGTACACCTACTGGCATGAAATATTTTGAGACAAAGAGATACAGCATCACTTTTTCAATCCATTTAAAGGTACAGATTTGCCTTCCATCACTAAGATAATGTAATGCCTTCATATAGACCCTGAGTAACATTTGTAATAAGACTTCTGTGGGGCATAAAACTGAGATAATACTCTAAAGCTTGTGCACTTATATAGATTATTTTTGAAATACACAGTGATTGAATAGTATGGGTATGTGTCAATATACTGCTATGCATGAGTTTTATCCATCCCAGTTACAGTAGGAGAGGAAATGATTTATATCACAATAACTATATCATGCCTTCAAATATGTTCTGTATCATAGCAATGTTAGGCTTTGCTTATAATGTGTGTGCAGTTAATACACAGTTCTGTGGATTGTGAACTTAGACAGTTGTTCTAATCTAGCAATGGACAACATAAAGTGAGTGCTGATGTGGCACATACAACATTGCATCAAATGTGTTCTTCGTGATACATCAGATATGTTTTTTCTGTCGTATCAGTGGTTAATGTACCTCTGTCTCAGATCTGACCTTAGCATGCATTCGAGTCTGACAAGATGTAACTGCTAAATGTGTCAGTGCATGCTCTCAGGCATAATTTATTTCCCCAAAAATGACTTCATACAAAAAGGTCCACATCCATTTTATTATTTGGATCACGCTGTAGGCCTTTAGTGGAAATTATGACTTGTTAATCACTTTCTGATGTGTGCTATGCTGCAAACTCATCACATATTTTGCATTGGCCTGCATTATAATTCTTTATTGTGGTTTTGTGTTGGGTAGAGATGTTATTGTAGTCTTTGCTGTACCTTCTTATGAGCACGCCCAGTATAATGATGTACTATGTCTATACCATTTAGCACAAAGCACATTATGTAGTCAATGTCCTGTGATATTTCTTGTGATTTGTTCTTTGTCAAAAATAAATAGAATTAGCCTATAGAAGGCTGGCTTTGACAGCATCCATGCAATGGACTTATTGACCTATGCATGGAGGATGACAACATTTGTTACAGGCCCATGTACAGGTGATGCATGTGAAATGTAAATTTTCAACGTCACTTTGTAATACACGTTAATGTTTCACCTGGGTGTGATGTATGTTGCTGTAGTTTCATACAGGTGTGACTAATGTGTTTAACAAGACTAATTTCTGGAATGAATATCATTTACAACATCCTGATATACTGCAATCAGATGTGTATTTTAATACACTTGTTTATGTGAATATGTATCATGTTGCAGTTGCACCAGGAAGGACAACATCATATCACTGATTACAATACCACAAATGTATCATACTCAGATAGTTGCAGCCTGGCATTTGCTATTTCCCTAGTAGCTGATATAATAACACAATAATACTGGCATGTAATTTTATTTTGAGCCTTGTCTGGGCTACTTATCCTTTTGTGTTCTACACATAATGCATCCTAATACATGAGTTGTACCCTGATTTTTGTGAATTTCACATGTCACATGACCATAAGCCTCGTTTTTCATATATGTTTGTCACATCTGTTATAGTTAGAGAACTGTTTTCATGTATATCAGATCATTCATTTTATATCCTGGTCACTGTGACACTTCTATGTATTTGTTATGTCCGTCTGTATTTCACTACATACATACTGTACATACACACATAGCATGCATGATCAGGCTCTAACGTTTTACCAATCTCATCATTCAGATTGCTGCACAAAATGCATTTTTCCTGAATGAATACTATTACTGTAGTGACTACACAGGTGTTTGTGGTTCTCAGTATTTCTACATTGTTACGTGTGTGTACTTTGCCATTACAACTTCATTATTTTTTTCTTCATACACATAGAGCAATGGAAGCCTTACAAGTATTATACCTGTATACATGTTGTGACATCAGTCATATGGATGTGATTTATTACCTTTGATCACTCCCATGTTATATCTAACAGTGGCACAGCAGTTCCATACCATAGCCATATATAACTATCTATTCTCAATATAATCATGTGGGCCACAATTTACTGAGCATTCCTCAGGAAATGTACAGTAGAAAACATATATTTAGATTTTCGATAACTGAAAATTATTCTTCCATTTGCTTTAATATACAACACGTGCTGTGCTAATACAGTTTAAACTTTACAATAGCCTTTCTATGGTTACAAATGACAACAAATGAAAATAAAAAAAATCATTTCTAAAGTACATAGGGCAACAGCTTTAGATTTCATTTAAATTGTTTTACATGACAGATGGGGATTACAGAATAATGTGGTTACAACATATAACTTTCTACATACACATCTGATGTGCAATAACTGCAGTGTATGCAATATTCCCTAATGTATCTGCCTTCATTGCTAACTGTTATCTCAGCTCTGCACTTTAAACAAATTTTAGATGTGATGCATCTACTTGAGTTTGTTACATTGTGGTTGTGTACCTCTCCTCTCACACCTTTTGTAAGGTTTCTTGTATACACAATCTGTTGTTAATATTGTGTGCTTGAGCCTCCGTACTCCTACTTGTGGCAGCTAGCAGGTGTTCTGGCGACAAAGAGGTGCTGCTTAATGTGTAGCTCTGCTTTGCAGCTGGCATATTTAATGAGCTCTGCTGCTCTCTTGCAAACACAGACAAAGCATGTAGGCTTAGTGAGGCATGTGCATGCATGTTGCTGAATCCCCGGGACTGAATTCATTGCTTCTGGGAAAATGAATAGAATTATACATATTAATTCCCAGCTGTTACATAACTAATGTCAACACTTATGATCCATTTATTGTGTGATGTACTGATCAGCTAAACAATCAAGTAAAACTATACTGTGTCTAATAGATTGTGCAAGTCCCGTCTCCTTGTGATGGCTTAATCTTTCAGAGCTTGTTCCTCATACACACTGGTATATAAACGTACATGCTAGTCAGAAACTAAAACTAAAGGCATGCTATAGCAAAACTGATACATTTGCAACAAACCATAATGACAGGCCTCACAACTGCAAGTCTCTAAAACAGATAGAATGGCTAGAATTACTACAGTACTACATACTCTCATGTACTTAAAGTGCACAATCATTACTACAGTACTTCACATACTCTCATGTACTTAAAGTGCACAATCATTACTATAGTACCTCACATACTCTCATGTACTTACAATGAACAATCATTACTACAACACCTCACATACTCTCATGTACTGAAAGTGCACAACCATTACTACAGTACCTCACATACTCTCATGTACTTACAGAGCACAATCATTACTACAGTACCTCACATACTCTCATGTACTTACAGTGCACAGTGTCAGTCATAAACCACATAACTGCCCAGCTCTAAGTAATATCCTACAATATTCCCCACCCAGAAGCCTACACACAAGAAATAAACACATACTAACAACTGCTGAATCAAAAACAATAGCTCTGATGGTTCACTAAAGTCAAGCAATGTATCCAAAGTATGGAATGACATACCACTTCCCCTAAAATAAATCAACAAAATAACTTGATATTAAACTAACCTCAAGCAAGTCCTTTGAAGACATGGCTATGCCCATGGCTACCTCCAGGGTAACTTACTCAAGCAATGTCTCTTTATCACTCTCTCAAAAAATACCCGTTCTCCACCTATCAGTAACTTCTTTCTACCCTACTACTATGTCTCCTCTAACAGTCCTTGAACTTCTCCCTCTCTTTCCAGCCATCTAAGTCTACCTCCATCTCAGTAGAGTGCTGCTCTCTGACTTCTGTAACTCTTGTTATTTAGTATTTGTTCTTCATTACTGACACTGACTTTTGCATTCAACAGTGCTTGCATGATAAATGCCTCCATGAAAAAGGCCCTATCCCCATGTGCTACACTTTCGAAGAAAAATACGTCTCTACCTATACTTAGTCAGATACTCAGTGAGATGTATGGTATTGAAGTGGCTGAAAAACACTGGAAACATGAACCACAAAGAATCACAGAAAATGATGAAGTTTATATCACATGGGATCACCCATTACCAACAGTTCAAAAGACAGATGCTAGAAAACCAGATATAGTGGTCCAAGAAAAGAGACAAAAGTAGCATTGATCATTAAAATCACTACACCCAGCGACTACAGTGTCTTGCATTCAGAGAGACACAAAGTCATAAAATATCAGGATCTGCAGGCAGAAACTAGGGCAATGTGGAAGAAAGATACCCAGACAGTTCCAATAGTAATAGGAGCAACAGGTCTTATGAAAAAGAATCTACAATTTTATTTAGATATGTTACCAATATCCATGTGACCCCATACAAATTGTAGAAGGAGTCATTACTGGGCACATTGTGGGTGCTGCGAAGAGCACTTTTGGCTGACATCAAAGATTAAAACAATACTAATTTCATGTTTAATCATACTTTTGACTTAGGAATGGGGTTCATTCCTGTCATAGTATTAGAAACACAAAAGATTTGAAGAAATAAAAAAGTGGGATGTATCTGAATGCAAATATAAATAAAGGCAGCATTTAGATGTATAAAAATATAAATATGGATGAAAGAAAATCAAATGTACTCAGTCTTTCACAGAAATTCTGAATGTAAATATAAATATAGTTTCTCCTATTTACTACAATGTGCTTATAATGCATAAAGTAAAGCTAGAGGAATACTACTACCCCTATTAAGCTAATTTAATATGTACTTAAGCTGCCATTTATATCTTGCTCTATGTAATAATCATTTTGTAAGTTATGGATCTTATCTCTCCAAGTCTCCACCGAAAAGGGGCTGGTTGTCCAGTCAGACTCTTTTGGTCAACAAAAGCAGTAAATAAAGTAAATGAATGAATAAATAAATAAGTAATCCAGAGGACTTTTTATTTTGCTGCTCCAGGAATCCACAGCACCAACTGCATGTAGAACACAGACCTCTGTGGTATATTTTTTAGTTTCCTGAGCCAAGTGTAATGAATATTCTGCCTTTAGAAACGGTGCCATATTAACTGATACATATAGTTGGCACTCATTTATTGTTATTCATACGTATGTGTACATAATGTTAGATTATTTTAATTTATGGTAACGATAATATATTAACAGGCATGCAGTAAGATAAAAGGGGAATTTCAAACATTAACTAAAAAAAGGTGGGCACCAACTAGGGGATCTCTGTGTGGAGGAGTATGGGGCATTTAGCTCCTTTCCATCCTTGCCCTCACCTGCTGTTAGTTTGTTGTTGGTATATACATAATGGGTTAGAGATCATTTTGTTGCTTGATAGTCTTCAGAAATAGTCTTTTTAAGTACACCATTTTCAAGCAAAATACAGCGAAGCATCTTATTTTTGAAAACCATGATACTACTGACCATTTTGATTGTGAGTAGTGAATGCTTATCTCCACTTCAGCAGTGAAACATTCCTCATTCTTTACTGTTTTATCTTCTACATTTTGTTTGTCAAATAACCTAATGTATTGGAATACTTTAGCTGGTATAGATGTATGCCTTTACAAAAATACAAATTATTGTCTCACACCATTTATACGATTTCTGGCACTGTCGGAGCTTCATCACTTCTGTTTGTATATACTGATTTAACTAGTTAGAACAGCCTGGACTATTATGGTAATAAGTTACATATCCTAAGTAAATTTCCACTGATTTTTCTATGAAATTAAATGTCTAAGTCCTCAAATAACTAATTTAGGAATTAACTGAGACCATTGCCTTCACTCTATTCTTAGATGAAGTTCTAAAACCTGTATTTTTTATCAGGTTTGTATATCACAGAAGGTACACTGCATTCAGTTTGATATATTTTCTTATAATTAAAAAAATGCAAATTTGTAATTAAAAAAATATTCATATTGCTTGTTTCCATTTGTGGTTCATCTAGATTATCCAGAAAACAGAAATATGCCATTAATTTCCATTTGACAGCTCTTAGCATGGTTGCCACAGTTGTTCAGTGTATGATGGCTTACAACAGATAAGTGCTTTTTTAGTGTTTTTAATACTTACTTCATGTCTGTATATTTATAATTTTTGTGTCTTACTACTAGAACTAACTGCTTCATGGACTAACTTACTGAGTGATAGAATGATTCGGGTCTATATTAGAAGACCGACTGTTTAGGTGATCGAACACCTAAACATCGATTTTCTAATATCGAACCGCACAATGATGAACGTCCCAGGGAAACATGTCCCTCGGCCACAATACAAAAAACATTACTTTACATTTACATTACTTTACATTTACATGCCGCCCACAACCCCCTAACTAAATATGCCAACTCCGAGATCGCTCAACAGTAGGGAAATAGCAAACTCTGGCAAACGGCCAAGGGAAATCTTTCCCTGCATTAAATCGGCCATTCACCATTTTTTGCTTTCGATATTAGAAGATTGATGTTTAGGTGTTCGATCACCTAAACATTCGGTCTTCTAATATAGACCCAAATGATTATATATACTACATAATCAAACCAATAGAAATTAAATTAATTTTGCAATGCAGTTAAATACCAAATTACTTATCTGCTACCCCTGGATTATTATAGGATCATAGGTAAGTATCAAGCTAGCTGCCCTCATGGGCTATTTTAAGCCTAGCCAATTTCCCTTTTTCATGCTTGAAATAACTTAGCCCATTTTTTATAGAATGGCCTTACCCATCCCATTGTTTATAACTATATATTACCCCTGATGAAAATAACTGGCATCATACCCAAGATAATTTGAGAGGACCCATGCATGAGATAAAGCATTTAGGAGCTGCATCTGTCCATTACTAGTACAGGGGACAGTCCTGGGGTACATTTTCTGTTTCCCATCCATAGATTTAAGTTGCACTTGAAAATGGACAGAGATTAAGTTTGTTTTATGTGGATTGGGAGTCTGTACCATAGTAGCAGTATCATCTCCAAAATATACCTGCTCATCCAAATGATTCTGTTAAATTTGTAGAAGAAGTTAGCATGCCATTTGACTTGCTGATGTTCCATAAATTCATCACTATTGGGTTGAAGGATGCCTTTTTTTCCATACAACACTGATCAATAAATTAGTACAACTAGGTATCGATGTACTCTTGATAAGATGGATAGCTACATGGCTTACAAATAGGATATGGCAAGTATCATACAGTAACTGGACAGGTGAAATTCTTGGTTACAGTCAGGGCGTCCACCAGGGCTCTGTCTTAGGCCCTTACTTGTCTTAGATTGTATCTTTCAGACCTAACTTTTTCATCTGAGGTATTCTACAGTCTATACTCAGATGACCTGAAGTCGGGTAAACTGACTACACGTGTTACAGATAAGGCATGTCTGCAAAATGACTAAATTGACCGTTTGGGCACAGGAGAATGATATGCTGATAAACACATCAAAAATTAAGCATATGAGATTTGGGAGACATAAACTGAAAGGTGAATGTTTAATACAGCACACAGTGATTGAAACTGTAGACTCATTTAAATACCTGGGTATATGGTTAGATTCATCTAAGAGTTTTTCTAATCATATCAACCAACTGGTTAATAATAGTTATAGAACTATAGGTTGCATAAAGAAAATTATAAAGTCTAGGAAATTAAATATAATAAAGTCATTGTTTGTTAGTTACATTAAACCCAAACCTAAGTATGGAATAACAATATGGAAACCCTATAAAAAGACAAGCATGAGTAAACTGAAAAGAGTACAGCGGAAATATACGGCATCCATGTATGTGAAAATTTAAGTTATTATGAAAGACTAAAATATCTGAACTTGTACAGTGTGTCTTACAGATATCTAAGAGGAGATCGTATTCAGGTATATAGGGCATTTAGGGACAGCTACCTTTGGGAATGTTTGGGGTTATCAAAAAGTCCTAGAGAATCATCAGACAGCCTGTACAGAAGATTCTATAGGAATGAGAAGTGTACTAATTGGTTCTCTGACAAAGTAGCTGATCCATGGAACAGATTACCAAATTACATTAAAGCAAGCACTAGTTTAGATATTTTTAAGAGCAGCCTGCATACTTATTATGGGAACAAATGTTTTGCTACATTGGCAAGCTAAAAGGGCATTTATGCCCATGCTTGAAATATTTGTATGTATGTATGTATACAAAGTTCACCTTTTAGGAGTCTGTAGGATACCAGGTATAGTGACATAGCTTTGAGTCGGGTCATGTAGGACATGTTGTTCAGGCTTTGTATCTTTTCAGTAAGGTACCTCCATGGGTGTTCCATTTGTTACATGTGTCTGGACAGATACATAAAAAGGGGGCATTACATTCAATGTTTGGACTATTGAGGAGTGGGTTTAGTGGAACAATTTACATTTCTAGCTCTAAACACAGTCTCTTTGTTTATAAGCAGTGCATTATAACATAGCTTTCTTACAACAATAGACACATCTTGGTCAAAAGTTAGGTCACTTTCTACATGTTGAGTCTTTCGGCTTATCCCGGTTAGGGGTCGCCACAGCAGAACTCCAGTCCGCTAATGTTTGGTAGTGGGTTTTTACGTGCTGAGTTACCAGCCCTGATGCACAACCTTCAATGAAGGTAAGCCCATTCATGCATGCCTCCACACAGAAGACGCTCTAGCTGAGAGTCAAATGGGACAACATCTTGCTGTGAGGTGACAACGCTACCGCAGCACCACTATCGCGGGTTAGGTCACTTTCTACATAAGTTCCCAAATTCTGAACATCTGGGTCAGCTATAAGAGGTATATTGTCAATATGGTAGCTCCATGTGAAAGATGACTTCCCAAAGGATACAGTCATACATTTATTGGCATTTAGTTTCAGACCGAGATTTTGACACTGGTTATGTATTTGAGACAAGTCTTCCTGCTCAATGACTAATTAATTTGAGGATTCAATGAATTTCTCTTGCTTGCAGTCACCTGCAAATTTAGTCAGCCAGAGCCCTTTGGTATTGGTTTTGACTTCATAAAAGTAGATGCCAAACAGGAGAGGTCCCAGCACAGAACCCAGGAGGGCTCCATTGGTGACCGGTCTGTTTGTGGAGGTAAATTCCCCTGTTTTAATTATGAGCATCCTATCTGTGAGCCAGCTGGCAATCCAATGGGTGGCATAGGGGTTTATTCACAGTTTATTTAGTTTTTCCTACTATACATGAGAGGGAAACTGTGTCAAAAACTTTGGCCAGGTTGAGGTATGTGGTGTGTATCACTTTGCCTTCATCCCTTGCTTTGGCGACCTTATCAGAAAAATCCACCAGCTTGAGAAAGAATTATCTGCCCTTGACGAATCCAAACTAAGATGGGTCTAGAGTCTGGAAGTTTCCTATGTCTGGATTGATTAATTCCATCATAAGTCTTTCCATAGCTTTGCATAAGAGGCTTGTCAGACTTATGGGTCTGCAATTCCTTGGGACTGTGGAAGGTCCTCTCTTATGCAGGTGAATGACTGTAGCTGTTCTCCATTCTCTTGGTACAAAATCTGTATGGAGGTTGAGATTGAACAATGTTGTTAGGGATGTGGCTAAATCATGCTTCATGTTATTTAAGTTGCATCCAGGGATATTGTCAGGACCCACCAATGTGATATTTTCAGCTTTTGATAGCACTTGCACGACTTGATCTTGTGAGATAGCTGGAGGTGAGCCAGTTTTAGGTATATTGAGGGGTAAAGTTAGAGTTAAATTTATCAGCCATTAGGTTAGCCATATCTTCAGCCTTAGTGTAGGTAACATAATTTACCCTCAGTTCAGAGCATTGCTGTGTTGTGCTTTTGGGATTATGAACATAACCAAAAAATTCCCTGTGATTGTCTTTGCCTTAGGTAGCTATTTTAGCCTCAAACCTGGCTGTGCTGGATTTTTTTAAACTCCTGAGTTGTTTGTTTATTTCAGTGACAAGGGCTCTAATATTCTGGGAATAACTTTTCTTACTTTTACGTTATAAAGCTTGTTAATATTATAGTTCCAACATGTGGCTTTGTTTCTGGAGTTTGCCCTGCACTTATTCTATGTGGTACAGTTATCTCTATGCAGCTGTTTCTCTGAAACAAAACTTCTGAAGTGTAAAGTCCACAGTAGTTTTAGTTTGACAACATAATTGTTCATATGTAAAATGAAACATTAGCTACCTAAAACACCAAAAACAGTATTCTTCTAGGAGGAAAGATCTCCTGCACTTCCCATACCCCAATTACTTCTACATATTAACTTTGACATTTCTTCAACCTCTAAAATGAGAAAAAAATGAAGACTAATATGGAGTTTCTTGAACAAACTTTATTGTCCATGAATCCTGTCTATTAGAATGTGGACCTATCAAGTAAGGAATAGGATGTAGACAGATTATATAGTAAGGTAGGCAAGGGGATTTTACAGATGTGAGAGGGCTAGGGTTATTTCTAGGAAGTAGAGAGTAGATTACTTCTCTTTGGCTCAGGCTTTTTGTCAGGTGAACCCAAGCTGAGAGTGGCAGGGTAAGCCAGCAGGCTCACCTGCAGAAGATAAATATTGGTTGTTGGAGGGTTACTAATGTATTAGATTAGTTCAGGATGGAGAGCTTGTCTTGCATGGGTGTCAGGTTAGAAGGTGAGGTGGAGCATTGTTTATTGTTAGTACAGGTTTGGGAGAGGGACTGGAGAGTGGTAAGGGAGTTCATGGTTGTGGATGGAGACTTTTTTTTTTTCTGCAGAATGTTGGTGGTGACCCAACTTCAAAGCTTCCCAAGTGGCAGCATCTTTCAGGAGGCCTTCAGTCAACAGCAGGTGATGGATGAATAGACTGCTGAGAGGCAATCGAGAGGAAGAAGGAAAGAATGGGCAGCATGCCAGAGCATCTGGTACAGGGAGGATAATGCAGCAAAAAAGGAAAGCTAATAGACACAAGAGTCAGCAATGATGACAGCTGTAGAGCAGCTGCTGATCACAGCAGGTAATAACAGTAATACTTGTATGTAAGGGGAGTCTGTTGGAGTAGTTGATAGCAATGTTTATTAAGCAGAATTGTTACAAAGTTTACATGAGACAAGTAGGCTGAGGTTGCAGTACCTTCTTAGGACAGATAGGGTGGAGCACAATCAATTTCATATTGATGAGACCCAAGACAGTGGCTTAGGGGAGCGGCCCATTGTGGGTGAGTTCAGTACAGGATCAAGTTTTGATCATTAGTCCTTTGGGCAGCTGGGTCTGCCAAATGTGGAGGAGATGAGTCCAATGTGCTCCAACTCAGCTCAGCGATGTGTGCAAGCCTTTTTAGGGACTAGACAAGGTGTATTCTCATAGCACACATTCCTTAGGTAGTAAAGGAGAAAATATGGAGAGGTGAGTTTGTTGATATTTTGGAGTTCATTTATACAGATGTGGCACAGAGGATTGCCAAGATGGAGGCCCCAGATTCAAAAGATCTTATGGTAACATCAGTACCATCAGGAAGGTGGCAGCCAACTAAGTACATGGTCAGATCTTGGGACAATTGGATGACAGATTTTGAAACAATTGGATGCTAGGATAAGTTTTCTTTATGGCTACAGTATTAGTGAAGATCCCTTTCAGGGGGGGTTCCCCTGTTGACCTACTATTAGGAAGAAGTAGTAATTAAGAGGAGAGGATGCACAGCAATGGTATGATCAGTGTTTTAAGGAAATTAAAGGCAGTGGGCAAGTCATTTGCGAATGTAGGCCAGTTAACACCTGCTGGTAATGCTGATTGATACGTTTGGAATTGTGACAGAGGAAGGGCAAGAGAATATTTGTCTCAGAATAGGGTGTGCTGGGCCTTCAGTTCTGGCAGATGTGGTCAAATGATGTGTAGGTTTGTACATGCATGTTCATTTTGTGGAGGTCCACACAGTGGGATGAGATGTTGGTGAAAGACCCAAGGCCAAGGAGCAGGCATAGACTTTGGTTCATAACTGACTGGCAAACAGAGCATGCAAGATATTTGTTCACCACAGGATGGAGGAGTGCTTGAGTTATGAGGGGTATAATGCCTTTTCAAAGTTGGCAGTGAAATCAGCCAAGACATTCCAGCATCAGAATTGACAAACTGATGACTATATTTAAGGATTATATTAGAAGGGGAGTATCTCAGAAATTAATGTCAGTCTTTGCGAGTGGATTTTTTTATTTGGTCACAAATAGAAGGTTGTGAACAGGTCTATAGAAATTTGTGGCCTGTAAAGAGCAAGAAAGATATTCTGCAGGGTTTGTTGGATAAGGAGGTAAAAGCCAGGAGGTTGTTAAGTCCTTTGGAAGATCCTCCCTTCAGGAATACAGGGTTTCACTTTTGGTACTAGTAGTACAGACTCATTCATCACATTTTGTTCCCTGAAGTCTCTTCAGTAAATGACTGTATTAACAATGGTGATGAGTGCAATATATATTTTTAAATGATGAATAGTTTTGCCAATCTGTGTCTCATGAAGTTGGATATTGAGACAGCATTTCAGTTGTTGTCTGCTAGAAGTGAGGATTGGCCTATGTTACATATGTTCTTAAGGGCTAGTTTTATTTTGACATAGCCATGCTGATGGATTGTACAATAGCATGAGAAGTTTAATTTGGTGCTACAGGGAATGTGGGAGCAGATGTTGGCTCAACAAAAGGCAGTTCATTATTTAGATGATATTCTGCTGACTTGTGAAGGTTGTAATGTAGCACAATAAGGGTAGTGTGTTTTTTGTAGCTGTATAAAGAGTTAGGGGTCCCTTTAGAAGCAAGAAAACAAGAAGGTCCAAGTATTAGATGTGTCATTTTGGTTATTTTGTTTGTCAGAAGACAAGTTGTTAAAATTGTGGGTTAAAATTGGGGAATTGTTCTTCTGTTGGGAGAAAGAAAACAGAGTGAAGGATGTTATGGAGTTGTTAAGGTTGTTGAATTTTTCCTGTAGGGGACTGGGCCAGGTAGACTTTTACGAGGGCTTTAGCTAATTTATTGAGTGCAAGAAGGAAGAAGCACCATAGAGTTGGGGTATCAACATGAGTGAAAGATGCTTTGATTATCTAATATTCCATTTTGATGAAATTTAATGGGGTAACAATGTGGCAGGAGGATTTGACATCTCCAGACACTTTGCAATTGTTTATGGATGCTGAGGGTAATATTCCATGGACACCTGTTTGCATGGTAAGTACTTTACAGTGTATCTTCCTCTTGGCTTGGAAGAAGGAGATACATTTTTTAGAACTGATGTCAATGTGTGTGGCAATGTTTATTTGACAGAAGTGTCTTTCTCATAAATGGGTAGTCTTTCACCTGGATAAAGAGGCAGGTGAGTGGGTTTTAATAAGAATGACTGTAAAGTCAAAATGGAATGCAATTGCTTTTTGGGAAGTTAGGGTTTATGGTCTTTTAATCTGTCTTTTTCTGCAAAATATGTTCCAGGTTATTTGAATATCATTGCTAATAGTTTGCTTCCTCTTCAGCTTTCCATGTTTTGGGAGACAGTTCAAGGGACAGAAGGATTATCTATATATGTTCCAAGGGAAGTGTAAGAGACTGGTTTATTGTAGCACATTGGTTGAATCTTGGGCAACCTCTACAGATAAAGCTTATATGTTGGCTTTTCTTTCATTTGCCACATTTGTGGGTGGGATACAATTATGAGAAAAAGGTTGGTTGTCCAGTTTAGTAGCTCATCATATAGTGAATAATTGAGAGTTAAATTATTCAGTGCATTTGGATAGGCTTAATTTAGCAGCATTGAGTGCAGCAATGAGGCTTGTAGGATGGGAGGATGTGACTAAGAAATGGTTTATAGGAAGAATGTTGAAGGTCTGGGAGAAGATGAGAGGATTATGAGCTGATGGCAGATTGCCTATCGGTCACAGGTTTTTGAGTATTGTTTTTATGGGACCGTCTTATTCTGACAACACTACGTTTGCTACATCCCATTTTGGTGAAAATATTTTGTAGAAATTGCTTTCAGAAATAGTGGAGAATTGTCTTTTCTCCAATGTTGTGCAACTTGGCGTAGGCATATTTATGTGGGTCTATATTATAACATCGAAGTCTTAAAAGTTCGAATGTTATAATATCGACCCCTATTCAGTGAACACTTGAAATAGCGAAGCTGCAGAACACTGAATATTTTCCTAGGGAAAGTATTCTGTGGGCCATTTCTGCAGCTTCATTATTTCCTCGACTGTGGTGCAAAGGTGACGGATTGGGTTAAGGTAAGTATGTGAATGGACCGAGGTAAGGTGATTGTGCGATAGTTAGGGACCTTAGGGATAGGGAGCTGGTAAGGTGAGTGTGCGATAGTTAGGGACCTTAGGGTTAGGGGGTGGGTAAGGTGAGTGTGTGATAGTTAGGGACCTTAGGATTAGGGAGCGGGTAAGGTGAGTGTGCGTTAGGGACCTTGGGGTTAGGGAGCAGGTAAGGTGAGTGTGCGTTAGTTAGGGACCTTAGGGTTAGGGAGCGGGTAAGGTAAGTGTGCATTAGTTAGGGACCTTAGGGTTAGGGCTGGGTTAAGGTAAGTGGATAGCTAGTAGTGTATGTATGGTTTAGTGTAGGGTTCTGTGAAGTGTGTATGTGTGGATTATGTATTATGGTGTGCTTGTGCTGTGTGTGTGTATTCTCGGAACAGCTAATTTTGTTTCCCTTGAAAGAAATTCACTGTTCTGAGTGTTCGAGTATATCACATTTCGAGATTCCAAGGTCAAGCTTTTGGTGTTTGACATTTTGGAATTTCGATAATGTGATATAGGCCCCATTTATGTTTGGGGTTGTGAGCTGTCCACTCCACATGAGGTGCAGCAGGGCTTGCCCCCCACAAATATGAAAGCTACCTATAGGTTTTGAAAGTGTTTTTGATGAAATATTTTTTGAATAAATGGGATTCAGTGAAAGTGTTGCTCTATCTACATGAATCCTTTTTGAGAAATGTATACACAGTAACTTATTTTGTGCAAGATTATGTTTTGTTGGCCACTTTGATAATTTAGCTATATGAAGGGGCATTTTGATTTAATAAGTTTTTAGGGAAGATTGAGTGGACAGATTTTTTTACTCCTGGCACAGTTTTGCTATGGTTAGTGAAGTCCAAGTCTGACCAAAAAGGAGAGGGAAGTACTTGATCGTGAAAAGGCAAAAGGATAGTTTGTCATGTCCAGTGAAGTGGGGTTTTTTTTCATTGAAAGGGATGGTACTGGGGAATAACAATGGGTTAGTTTTTTTTTCATTTTAAAGATAGCAGGCCAGTTCACCATAGGAAATTTGAGTCTATATTGGTGAAGGCATTGAGGAGCCAGAGGCTGTTAATGGACAGATACTCTTTGCATTTGTTTTGAATTGGCAAGGTCTCAGATCTAGCAGTAGAAGATAGACCTTTTGAAGTTATTACGAGGAAGAGAAGTTGGATATCTAGAGCTTTTACTAGTTTCAATAGGTGGTCACTTTTAGTAGTTAGGTACAGTGTTAGTTATTTGTGTATATTTGTTTTATGTTTAAGTAATTTGTTACCAGTTTGTGGCCAAAAAGCTGTGAATAAAAGTTTTGTATCTTTTGTAGATTGAAGACTGTGCTTATTGTTGGCCATTTCTATGTCTATTGGGCTGCTAATAGGTCAGTTGTTAAGCCAAAAGGATGCTGTTTTGGTCTTGACAATGTGAGTTGGGATGTTATTTGTAGAGGAAAGATAAGTATGATGTGGCATCAGTTGTTACCTAAAGTGAAGGAGCTTGAGTTATTGGCTACTTCAGTTAAGATGGCAATTTTCCATTAGAGTGGGAGCAACTTGGGCAAGCTACCAAGGAGGAGACTATTGTCTTGTATTATTAGAAATATTTTAAGGCAAGAGCAATCTTTTCCAGGGAGTTTAATAGCATGGTCCACTATCATACTAAGTCTTGTTTGGTGAGGGGTGATCAAACCCACAGCTACTGAATTGGCTAGGGTATTTGTTAACCACAGTGTGGCATGGGCAGCATTTTTACTAGGCTTACCAGTAAATGAACATTGGGATTTTGTGGACTGGGAGAGGATATGGCACAGATAGGATGGTGTCCACTTGAGTGTCATTGGCCATGACGTATTTAATGTTCATATGAGGTTATGTTTACAGGATAAAACTGAGCAATTCTCAAAGAAAAGGGGAAGCTAATTGATGCAAATTGTAGAAGGGAAGGAGAGGGCAACTTGGAGGACAACTTTAGGTGATTCTCCCTTTTTCCCTTGACATATGGCAAGCATTTTGTGGTAGGAGTAAGTGCTGTGGCATGCTACTTTGTGAGTTATGAGGTGTAGATGGACAGATCAGTAAATGTCGCTGCTCCAATGACTGAACAGTCTGGAATACTACCATTCTGCACCTGGTTTAGATCAGTATTGCTTTATATAGTTATGATATTTATGTGCATTGCAATAACAATGTTCACTTGTGCTCATGGTTTAAAAATAAGTTAATGTATTAGTTTGGCAATTAATAAATAGTCACAATGCAATTTTCATGTGGTTATTGTCTCTGTGAAGGATTTACGGATAAAGTGCATTACTTCTTATTACACTCTCTCTCCAAGTGATATTAATTACACTCCATAAACCAATCCCAGAGGCAGATAAAGGAAAGAATACTTGACAGTAAGATACCTGAACAAACTAAACAAGCAAAAGATGTAATTACATTGAGGATTTGTCCTGTGAAGACATGCGGAGTAACTTAAGTCAGCTGCTGTTTACAGTATTCTCTGAAGCACTAGGTTCCTGTTTAAAACATATTATCATTTATAGACTAGTCTTGCAAACCATTGCAAAAACTGAGAAGGGACAGTGTCTATGTTCTAGGTTCATAGCCACGTCTTGCAATAACTCTTTTCTGACATTCTATTATTGCTACATTTGCCTAGCATATACCTTCATTCGAGAGTGCCTTTTGATTTTGTGTCAACTACTTTGAAGGACTACTATATCAGCAAGCACCCATAACCTGCTTAACATAATGCTATAGTCTTTCAATATTAGGTGAATTCCTTGTCTCTTCTTTCCTGTTTCTGAGTCAGTATAAAGAAGAACAGAAAACCATACTAACATCTGGACCCCTGATTCAGATCAGCTTACCCTTGTCTCCAACTATACATTTTTACTCTTTACATGTAAGAGCCATGCAGTTTGCATGCTGTACAATCAGCATTTCACTGCTGTCCCTTAACGCTTGCCATTGTATATCCATCCCCTCTAAATTACCTCCTAACAACCCCCTGCCTACACAACATAATGAAAATGATGTAACTACTCTTTGTATTTAGCTTTTATTCAAGTTCCCATTTAGCTGAAGAACCTCATGTTTACACAACTGAAGTTACAATTTAGGTACTCTGAAGCTGCATCTGAATGCAGCCATATCACCACAGTTCCTGAAATATTTTCTATATACTGGAGACAAAATAAAACTAGCAGTCCCTTTTACAAGTTAGCAGGACATCCTAGCACGACTGGGCTGACCATTGTAAGGGTATGTAGTAGTGTTCCTTGGCATGCCAAAGATCCCATTGCTATCTGACATTTCCCAGAAAAATGCAGCCCTCCTGTAAGGCTATTTTCACATCTGTATTATGTATACACTCAAATTTCTCATGTGAAGCACAGCTTTTATAGGAGAGGGGCAATGTAAACAACGCTTTTAAACCCACGCCAATTAGTACATAGCTCACTGGATGCACTCCACTATGCAAGCACATGTTTCTCGGAAAAGTTGCAATTGCTGGTACATGCTGTATTCAGTACTTCAGCTCAGTTAGCTTCTTTGCATTGTAGGATATTCCAGGGTATACCCTTTAATGACCTCATCCACTGCATGCCCAGGGGCTAGAAGGTTATCACGAATTTGCATGATTTTATTAGTTACCGTTACTGACTGCTCACAGAACAGCAAAGTCTTGAACTCCCTCCTCATATGATCCCTTACTTTTTTCTTTGTCTTCTTCTCTGTTACTCTGTATGTGATCTATAGAAGTATTGTGTGGGTGGCATATTGTGTGCACCTTTCTCTGCCATGCCCTGTTTGTTCATGGATGCTGGTCACCCATGATCCCTTGTATGGCTGCCATTTCTTTTTACTGAACAGGTCTGTTGCTCTACTTCTTTTCCTTTATGCTCAGCTTTATATGGTCAGTATAATAAACTTTAGACCCATTAGTCAAAATTTTACTTTTTGTGATGTGTACACTTTCTGCTTCCTGTCATTAAGCTTTGCTGTTATTTTAATGTGCACTCATGCTCCTGTCTTGTCAGCAGTTGGTACTTTCATATTTCAGTGTTCCACTTTTGCTTACTGTAACAAGTAATAAATGCCAGAAATAAATTGGATCAAAGTTAGAAGAAATATAGTCACAACTACAAGCATATAAAATGGGGGCCCTGACTATAGATATATAAGAAATGGGACTGCTAGTTTTTGCATGTTCATATACTTACAGCAAGATTGAATTAGTAATAAGATATAGACTGTATGATTATCATAATGAATATTTTTTGTCAGTCATGTCCCGAGAGTAAGTATTTAGTAGTGCTATTTGCATAAAATTTCTAAATATAATGATCATTTAGGCATTTGACACACTGGATGAGAAAGTCTGCATTGAAGCTTTTTCAACTGGGTCACATTACAAGATGCATTATCGTCAGAACCTTGCATTCATTTTCCTAATTATGATGTGTTCAATGCCAAGCTCTGCTCTCTTTAATGAAATACTAAAACTTAGGCATCAAAGCCTTAAGAGAAGAGTTACAAAGAAAATTAAGAGTCTGAAAGATATGTAATTTGAACAAATATCATACATGTAGAAATGCATAAGGAAACCTTAGCATGACATATAAAGCAATTAATGGAGAAGTTCCATCTTGAGTGTCTAACATGTCCATTTTCTAAACAGCTGTAATTTTCCCAAAGGAGCTGATATAGTCACATAAATGGCAGCTTTGGTGAATGGCAAGCCTAGATATAGTAAGGTACAAATAATCTGAGAAGCATCAAACTAACCCTGGATAATCATTGTGACCTTAAAAAAATGCACATTTTATAGAATGACACTGAACTAAGGGACAAGGAAATCTCTCTCTCTATCTCTGTCTCTCTCTCTCTCTCTCTCTCCCTTTTTGTTTTATTTATTTATTTATTTTTTTGTTTTGTTTTTGCTATTACTTTGTATGAATGCATGTCTTTTCCATTCTATTATGAAAACATATTTACTTCTCTGAAACAAAGCATATCAGTCCTTCATGTTCTACTCGGCATGGTTTCAAACCTGCCCATAGTACCACTACAGCCCTCTACTGCTTCACAGACACAGTAAACCATCTAAAAAATGAAGGCCTGCAGGTGTCAACTCTTTTTTGGATATGTCCAAAGCATTTGACACAGTCTCTTACCAAATCCTGCTAAACAAACTAAACCAATATCACCTATCAAATTCCACTCTTACCTGGTTCCAAAGCTACTTAACTGACTGTGAAATGGGAAAATTCTCTCTCTTCTCAGCTGCCCATAACTATAGGAGTCTCACAGGGTTCTATCTTAGGACCACTACCATTCACAATCTTCACAAATGACCTCCATACCTCCACACAGCATGCATCTATCATTCAGTATGCAGATGACACTACCTTAATCTGTGCTGCACAAAACATTCCCACCCTCCTGCAAACAACTCAACTAGCATTCTCTAATGTTGAAAACTACCTTACCAAAGTCCAACTTATCCTCAATCCAAAGAAAACTCAGCTTAAGATTATAACCAGTTCTAACAAAAACACCGATAACAGTCAATTCACTATCTACTCCACAAATACTACTTCAATCGCTTCAGTGGCACAGGCTAAGCTATTGGGAATAACCATAGACACCCACCTAAAATTTGATAGTCATCTCAACTTAACTATTAAAAAAATACATGCCAAACTGGGATCACTCTACCGTATCAAACCATTTCTTACCAACAACACAAGATCAGCCATTGCTCGGTCCCAACTTCTATCCACCCTGCTCTATGCATCTCCCATTCTGACTAATCTCAACAAAGCTGAACTAAGCAAAATGGAAGCCTGCTATAACAGAATTGCCCACTTTGCTGCAAATTGCTCATATAGAACTCATCACTGTATTGCTTTGAGACAGCTCCCCTGGCTTGAACTGCCCAACCTCCTAACCTACAATCAGCTCTGCCTCTGTCATTCGATCTATTACCTCCCCAATAAGTGTCCTGCCCTCAAAAACCTAGTACAACATCACTCAGCCAAAATGCCTCTTAGATCATCAAGCAAACTACTACTAGAAGTCACCAACAGCTACAATAACTTTGGAGATGCACTATATAGTAGTTCAGTGACTAAAAAAATGGAACTCTGTCCCCACTAGCATTCAGAACACATCATCCAAAGCCTCGTTTAAAGACCTCATCAGGCAACATCTCAAGCAAAGTTGGCAGTGCCATGATTGCTCCCCAGGCTAGTGAAAGTGGATAAGGTACACATACTAAACCTGGAATACTTGATGATAGTTTTCAATCTTACTCACAAACACTGGCTAATCTACAATGTATGTACTGTACCTGTGTATTATGTATGTATTCTACCTATGTTCCAAATGTCAGCTGTACACCACAAATCTATTAATTACCTTTATTTTTAAATTAATATTTTTTGTTTGTTCTCTCCACTGTAACTGTTGGTGTGCTGCATACCACTGTATAAACATGTCTTTTGTGCCGGTCCCCTTCAATAACACACATCACACCAAATGACATTTGACGACCTTTATTAAATTTCCATAACATAGCTTTGATCACCAACTTTATTAATTACAACTATTCATAATATAATCGATTCTAAATATAGCATAACATCCTTGTAATGCTAATCAGGGCAGCGTACCTACTCACCCTGCCCCAGTAAACAGCGTTCATACCTCTACTCACTTACTTTACTTATGAAGCAGCGTCCCATCTCACTTCATAACCATTCATTGTAATATTAATCAGGGCAACGTACCTACTCACCCTGCCCAACAAGCAGGGTCCATAACTCTGCTTGCTTACTTTACTTATGAAGCAGTGTCCCAACTCACTTCATACACCATGCAGGATTGAGACACCTGGGTGGTTTAGTCCTAGGTGTCCTAAAAGACAACAGAAAGATAATACACATATGTATCACATAACTACGAAAATAACTGTTCACAGATAAAACAGAAAAGGTGGCATTTCAGTATTACCCACTGGAGAAACATAAAACACTCTAGAGATCAGAAATACAAACAGATCGGATGCAAAAAAGGAGAGTAACACTAGCAATGTATCCTTATTTGTGCCATAACAGAAATGCAGCTTTGCCCCCCCCAAAAAAAAAAAAAAGAACAGGTAAAAGGCACATGTTGCTAGCAAACCATCTTTGAAATGTTAAAAGTGCTATCAAATAAACTGTCCCTGGAACATGTCATAAGATTTAACACAGAACATTCCATTTTAAAGTATTGCCAATCATGTATACCTGTGAAAAGTCCTGACAAACATGCCCATGCCATCAGTACACTTCAAGTTAATGCATAATGATAAAAGTGTAAAAACCTTTGCTAATCAAAAAAAAAAAGTATATATATAAATATATATATATATATATATATATATATATATATATATATATATATATATATATATATATGGGTCTATGACTATTCACTGAAAGTCAAATGACTGTGCACAAATCACTGAAAGCTGAATTCACTGAAAACACAATTCACTGAAACACATTTCACTGAAAGTGATATATGGCCTTTTCCCCACTGTAGTGTGACCCTGGAGTTAGTATATACAGTAAGGGGGGAGTGTTGGGGTCACTGGCCCCCACATTGGGGGTGTGGGGTGCATAGCCCCCCACATAGTCTGGATATATATTATGTTCAGAAAAGAGTAACTTATTGGAATTGCAATTATCCATGTATATAGTTCAAAATATTTAAAGTAGGTGGGGCTACATCCACCAACCCCCCCCCCTCTTACTATATATGCTAACTCTAGGGTTGCACTACAATGGGGAAAAAGCCATATATAACTTTCAGTGAAATGTGTTTCACTGAACTGCGTTTTCAGTGAATTGAGCTTTCAGTGATTTGTGCAGTCATTTGACTTTCAGTGAAATGTGCTTTCAGTGAATAGTCCTAGACCCATATATATATATATATATATATATATATATATATATATATATATTTTTTTTTTTTGGATTACCAAAGGCTTTTAAACTTTTATCATTATGCATTAACTGGAAGTGTACTGATGGCATGGGCATGTTTGTCAAGACTTTTTACAGGTATACGTGATTGGCATTACTAAAATTGAATGTTCTGTGTTAAATCTAGAAACATTTTCCAGGGAGAGTTCATTTGATAGTACTTTTAACATTTCAAAGATCATTTGCTAGCAAAATGTGCTTTTGCCTGTTCTTTTTTTTTTTGGGGTGGGGGGGGGGAGTGAAGCTGCATTTCTGTTATGGCACAAATAAGGATACATCACTAGTTTTACTCTCCTTTTTTGCATCTGGCCTGTTTGTATTTCAGATCTCTAGAGTGTTTCATGCTTCTCCAGTGGGCAATATTGAAATGCTACATTTTCTGTTTTATCTGGGAACAGTTATTTTGTAGTTATGTGATACATATGTGTATTATTCTTCTGTTGTCTTTTAGGACACCTAGGACTATACCACCCAGGTGTCTCAACCTTCAAAAACCACCCTTCACTGACCTTTTAAATCAGGTCATTGTTGATGCTTTTAGGCAACTTAGTGCCTTCCTGCTTGAGAGGGAACGTGGAGATATGTCAGTCAGAATGCAGATTTGGCAGCAGATTGTCACAGATGTTAATGTAGTGGGTGACCCCAGCAGGACATATGACCAGGTGCACCATTGGGCCACTGACTTAATCTCAACTGCATGTAGGAGAGCAACTTCAGTGGGATGTGATCAAATGGGTACCAGATTGTTTCTCAATTACATTCCAGAATATGCAGTATGTAGCTGACAAAATGCAAGTATTCTTTCTCATGTTCAATAATCTGTGCAGATGTATCCCAAAGTATTATCTGCTTTTCTTGTTCTCCACATAAACAAGTCTCCTCACCTGCAGTTTCCCTAGCTACATGGTTGCTTTATATGGTGTAGATTCAGGGCTGTCAGCAAGGTGAAGATTCACATCAGGTGTGAACTCATTATAAATACTGAATCCCAAATACTTGGCTGCATGTTTCAGATGCAAACATAGTGCAGGTGCTCCCTCTGTGTTTGTTTTTAATAGATTGCAACTCTGAATGATTACTGTTTGGGTGAAGAAAAAACAACAGCACTACAGACTGCCCTACTTCTAGTGGGTGTGTCAGGTTAGACTTACAAAGTGTTAGATGTAATTTTGTCAAGGTTGGAAATGTAAGTAAGTAGCACACAGTTCACAGGTTGTGTTCATTAACATCCAACCTCCCCTTCATTTGTTGGAAACTTCATATGATATTATTGCCATTTAATATCCTCACACATTTTAAAGACAATGATATAGAATGGCTTAGAGACTGCATGTCTCAGATTATGGTCAGATAAGAGAAGAATGACAAACAAACACAGATAGATAACACAGAGTTGTATATTTGCAAGAAATAGTCATAACTGGTTGTGTGATCACTAAGTGCACTACATCCAAAATAATAAATGTCCAAATAACAGTTGTATGGTTTTATATTGTTGCAGATGATGTTGCAGTTGGTTGTAGGCAGAATTATTTCAATTCCTTACTGCAAACTGTTTGTTTGGCAAAGAGGGATAAGGCACCCTGGCTGTGTTCTAAAGGTTCATCGGAGTGAGAGCACAAATCCAGACCTCTGTAGAAAAGTCTCATGTGTACTAACATTTTCTAGTGTGTATGCCATAGTCCTCATTTCACCTACTTGTCCCTTTTTTCTTTTTTGGAGGGAGCAGTGTTTGCAGGATGCACCACTTAGCACAAACATGAGAAATGAAGAAAAATGAATGTTAGATTTGGCTGTGCTTATATCACTTGCATGAAGCGTGGCAGTATGAAAACTGGACTAGTGAGCCACCAAAAAAGCAGACAGAACACCTGCAGAACACCTGCAAACAGGACATCTGTAAAAAGGGCAAAGGTCAAAAACAATATATTGTTGCAATTTCCGAATTTCATTCTACAAGTGTGCTTAGCAGCATTGCGAGGCAGTTAGTAGAGTTCCCCAGCAGCTGCAGCCATCAAACACCTGCAGACAGGACTCATACAGCCAGTAATTGAAACTGGATATATTCTATTAATTCTGATGGGCACTGTGCAAACTCGCTAAGCAATGTTGCTCAACGGTTAACACAGAGATCTTAAGAATGATTAGGAAATTAGGAAATTTCATGCAACTAGTCCTGTGGCTGTGTGTGTAAGTGTAGGACTGAAGTATAGAGGGTCCTGGGTTCTAGTACAGGGGGTGCAACCTATTTTTAATGTTGTGACAGTGCAGTATATAGCAATGAACTGAAAAATAGACAATTGTTATTTCAACGTTCTTGTGGCAACAGGTGCATGTGTAGGCCTGCTATACATATAGTTCTTGATTCTAATACAGGATCTTCCAGACACTTTTACTGTTGTTCCACTTCCCATTATATTTATTCTCACTTATAATACTTTAGATAGCGGAGCTGAAATGAATTATATGTATGAGAAAAGCTTGTGTTTTCAGAAGTATGAATGAGGGTATACTGTCAATTATATTTCTGTAAGTATAATGTTGTGATCTGGGTTTGTATGACCTTCACAACTGACTCAGAAACATACACAACTAGATCTCTAACCAATAACCTTGTCAGGTCACACACATACATGTATAACAACTCAAACTGTCACCTGTATTTATGTATGATTCTTGACAATGTCTGGGCAGTACTTCTTCTGTGGCAAAGATGTAAAATTAATGCTGTGAAAGAAAATCATTTGTCCCTTATTCCTAGGTTTGAATCCCACACTGTAAAAGTAAATTTCCTTCAGTGTATAAAGATAAAAAAATGTCAAGTCATTACATTTATGGCCCCAATGCATGTCTGCAAACTTAACACAGTTAACTTTCAATTTCCAGACTACATCAGTACACACCCCTCAAACTAAGGCCAAGTGTCATATTAACCTTCCATTTTCAATTAAATAATTCCTTCCTGCTTGGCACTGCTGCACTCCACTTAACATAGTGCAAAGGCAGTTGGAATCTTTGCTCAGAATTGAGCACTACCAGTAAAAGCAGTAACTGAAACTGGCAGGAAAGCATCAGTTTCCATTGCTCTATTTCAGCTGGAAGACATGGCTTGCATTAGAGAGGAAGGTGCACACTTTAGGGCACAGAGATGGGGTGTCCAGGAGTCAGGATATTTATTGAACTCCTGGTAAAACACCACAGCCAAAGGCTTCTGCAGGGTGACTATTCTGGCTCCCAGTGCAAGTCTGAGGATTGGAATAGTTTGGCCCAGGCTGTATCCAGTACTACAGGTATCCCATGCACTGGTGAGCAATGTATGCATCATTTTAATGACATACACAGGAGGAAAATGGATAGTCTCAACCATTGGCTGCAGACATTTGAGACCGAGGACATCCCACAGCTGTGTACATATGACAATAAGAGAGAACTTGTAAGAGGCAAGACTGGTATGCATAATGCTCTTCTGTAATTTTCTGTTCCTTCCCCAGCTCCCACCAAACATGAGTTCAGTCGACAAGCTCATATTGCTTGATTGAAGAAACTGAAAGAAAGAAGTGGTATGTATGCAGCAGAAGAGAAGTGTTACTGTAGCATTAAAGTTAAATATAGCTTTTTTGGTGTTTTATAGAGTTGTATCAAATTGAACCTACATATCCAGCTGTAAAAGCAAGCATGTATGCCTTAGTCTGTAGCATAAACCAGTTTCAAGAGTCCAATATTCTACTGTCGTCAGAGGTTGTGGGTTCAAATACCATGATTCCCAACTATACACTATTGTTATTTCGTCAATAATATTTACATTAAATTAAAACTCTATACCAGAGGCACAAATGCCCTGCTGTAAACTGTATTCTGTATCAAGGATTACTTTCAACAATCTGTAGTATAGTGTGTATCTGTTAGGATGTATACCTCAATGTAATACTTCAGATAAAAGAGTTGTATAATTGTGTTAATGCATTGTATGTCACATACGGGGTCTATATCACTCCCTCAAAATGGCTGAAAATCGAATACCAGATGTTCGAACTGTAAAGTTCGAACACCGATTATCGCGAAGCCATGGAACACCGAATTCTTTCCCAGGGAAAGAATTCAGTGGGCCATTTCTGTGGCTTCGCAATTAACAGGACTGTGGTGGGAAGTTACGGTTTGGGTTCAGGTAAGTGTGCGATTGTGTGGACGTTAGGGTTAGGGAGCAGGTTAGATGAGTTAGGGTTAGGGCGCGGTTGAGGTGGGTGTGCTATAGTAAAAGACTTTAGGGTTAGGGTGGGATAGGTGAGTTAGGGTTAGTGCGCGGGTCAGGTGAGTGTGCAATAGTGACGGACCTTATGGTTAGGGTTTGGGTTAAGGTAAGTGGATAGGTAGTAGCGTATGTACAGTTTAGTGTAGGGTTAGATGTACGGTTTTGAGTGTATGTGTGTTGATTGATGTTCTTTTTGGTGTGCTTGTGTTGTGTGCGTGTTTCTTGAAACAGCGATTTTTTTTCTCTGGGAAAAAAATCACTGTTCTAAGGCTTCGATGTTTGTGCAGTTCGTATTTTGTAGTTATAACATATGGTTTTCAAACTTTAGACATTTTGGTGAACTGATATAGACCCCACATATGATGGTAATAATTTTATCTCTTTTTTCTCTCACCCTCAACCCTCATCTCTCTTTTTTATTTTCTATTATGTGTCATCAAAATGTCTCCATGTCATCCATGTATACCACATCACTAGATGCTACACAGTGCAGTGAGGTAAGCCAGCCCCAGTGAATCAGCCTGCCCCCGCTCCACCAGCTCCAGCACTGATGCCCAGCATGTTTGAGAGCAACACTGCCTTTGCTGTCCTTGCACTACTTGTGCCGTCAGGTAGTACTGCCTCAGAAGCTGGTGCAGTGTTACCCTCCAGGAGTAGTGGCAGACCTGGTGATTTCATCACCTGCCTAATTTGGATGGAGAAGCTGCACTCCCTCATGGTCTGTAGGAGGAGGAAGAGACATCAAGCACTCCAGCTGCCAGCAAAGTAAGGGGACAATAATGACAGTTCAGTGGGTGTGGACTCAATTCTCACTGTTTCCAAGCTTGGTGTCCATGAGCCTGCATTGTCCCCATCCCTCACCCTAATCATGCTGTCCCCCAACATTTTGTGTTCATCACTATTCCTTTCTCTTGTCTTGTTTGTTTGCATTTGCTTCCTCACCTACCAGCTTACCTAACCCAGACATACCCACATCCCTTACCCAGCAGTCCTCTCTTACTGAATTAAAAAAAAACGGGCACAAAAAAAAAATCACTCATACATAGCTTTCCATTTTGCACATTTGTCTTCTTTATGCACTTGATTTGGTCCATTTGGCTATACAGCATGATTACATTATTGTCACCCCTCATTGTGGAGGTGACAGTCCAAATTCAGATAATGTTCTACACATATTTTCAGTTTACACTGTTAAAGAACTGGATAGCTATGGTTGTTTCCTACCTCCCTCCTGCACATTCCTGTATTACTTTCCATTTGTTCTTTCCCCTGCTTGATCCCCATTTCATCACTTTCCTATCTACCGCATTTTAATACCTATAATCTGGTCAAAAAATAGAATCACACAGAACACACATAAATAGCAGAAAAAACAATGTATTCCTTCAAGTTTTGGCCTCTATCTTTGCACTGTTTCCCATTTCCACACCAATGTGCAGTGCCAGTGAGCACCAGTACAATGCTATGGTTATCTCTGCACAATGCCATTAAATCTAGCTGTACTATGCCAACACACAGCTACAAATATACTATAAAGAATTCATGTCATTGCATTATCATTGTTTTTGTAAAGTCTTCAAAAGTATTAGATACACCTAGATTTGAACCCAGTATCATCTGGGCTCAAAAAGAAATGTGTTAATTCATTTACACCTGATGCCACAAATTCAGTTAAGCATCAGGTGAGTTTAATAGACAGAGTGCCAACTCTCAGACTTTTCCCAATGCAGCTCACATTTCTGCACTGCTTAACTATGTGCAAACATGGAAAGTATTGAAATTGTGTATCTCTCATGCTCAAACACTTTGCCAGCTGTCATGTAAACCCATTTCTCACCTCACTATGGAAACGTTAATATTCATAGGTAGGTACTAGGCTATTGGCCCTAGGGCCTATACAAGCCTAGCCAAAAGGTACCCTGCCTTTCACCACCCAAGAAAATGATTTTCCTGTGCCCCTGTCGAGCAGAGCCACAGAAGTGATCCGCAGGTGAATTTCCAGTCTCCCATCCAATCATCAAGATTTTTCTTGAAAAGTGCTAATGAGGAGTTTTGTTTGATATATATAGGTAGTCTGTTCCAGAGCATGGGAAGTCTCTGGGACATGAATCTATCCCTCCAGCATGTTCTGTTTATTGTGGTGACAAGGTTTAGGTCCCTAAAGCGTGTAGCTCAGAGGGATTGATTTCTTTAAGTGGAGCATGTCCAACAGCTCTGGGTTTGACATACCTTTGTATGTTAGGCAGGGATCCCCTCTGAGTAGGAGATATGCGAAGGAGTAAAGCCAGAGTTTTTTGAGATGGTCTGCATAGGGCACCTGTTTGAAGTTGGTAATCCTCTTTGTGAGGTATTTCTGCGGACTTTCCAGTTGTTGTAGATGTCTTGTGAGGTACATACCAAAAGGGGCATTATACTCTATAATGGGCATAATGACTGATGAGTAGAGGGGGACAATGACTTCTTTTTTCCTGGATGAGAAACCTTTTGTGATGAGGTGTGCCACGTAGAAGGATTTCCTGACTACTGTGGCAATGTGATTATCAAAGGAGAGACTACTGTCCACCTGTGTCCCAAGATCTCTTATCACACTTTCGGTGTTAAGTAGACTAACACCAATGTGGTAGTTCATGGGTACCGAGTTTTTACCAAAAGGGATGACAATGCACTTTTTGGCATTGAGCTTGAGGCTATGGCTTTGACACCAGGCATCTGTCTCAGTGAGGCCCTTTTGTAGGATGTCCACATCATTAGCAGTTTTGATTATGGCTCCTAGTTTGCAGTCATCTGAGAACTTCATTGGCAAAAGATTTTCTATGTTAGCCTGTACTTCAGAGAAGTAGATACCAAACAGGAGAGGACCCAGGACAGAACACTGTGGTGCTCCACTTGTCACTGGTCTGAAGTTGGATTTGGAGTCTGCTACTTTCACAGTGTGGATTCTGTCAGTGAGCCAGTTGGCAACCCATCTTGTGACATAGGGATTTGTACCTAGTTTAGTGAGTTAATATATAATTCCAGAGTGGGGGATGGTGTTGAGAGCCTTGACGAAATCTAGATAGGTGGTGTGAACCACCTTACCCTCATCTATGGATTTGGTGATTGTTACAAAGAAGTCTATCAAGTTTAGGAGACGTGATCTGCATTTTACAAACCCAAACTGGTTGGTGTCCAGAGTTTGGAGATTACCAATGTCATTGTTTATAAGTTCCATGATGATACATTCCATAGCCTTGCAGGCCAGGCTTGTCAGGCTAATAGGGCAGTAGTTCCTGGGGTCCATGGTGGCTCCCCCTTTGAGGAGTGGGATAACCGTTGTTGTGTGCCATTCAGTGGGCATAAAGCCTGAGGTGAGGCTATGATTGAACAAGGTACTTAGGTGGGGTGCCAGTTCATTCTGTAGTTTGTGTAGAATGCAGCCTGAGATGTTGGTAGATCCCATGGATGCTGTGTTCTTGGCTTTGGAGAATGTGTTTTTTACCTGCGCAGCCTTGATTACAGGAACCTTGCATTTTTCCAGTATAGAGATGGACCCTTTAGGGGATGGGGGGGGGGAGGTAAAGTTAGCACTAACCTATCTGCCAGAATGTTGGAAATATCAGTTGGTTCTGTATATTTAGTGCCATTTTGCTGTAACTCAGAGCAGATCTGAGTGTTGCCATTGAGATTCGTGACATAGCTATAGAATGCTTTGTGGTTGTCTTTAGAATCAGTGGCAATTTTGTTTTCATAACTAGCTTTGGAGGATTTTATAAGGGATCTCAGCTTCTTGCTGAGGCAGACCAGGGAGTTCCTCTAATCATGGGATTGTACTCTTTTTTGCAACAGTTTCTTTCTTCTGTTGTAGAATTGGTTTATGGCAGGAGACCACCAGATTGGCTTCCTTTTTTTGAAGGATAGCATCTTGGTTCTGTTAGGGATTTCATGATCTATGCACTCATGTAAGTGCTTATAAAGTGCATTTGTGTAGGATTCAGCAGTTGTACCTCTATTGTCTGTCAGCATGGGTGTCGTGAAATTTGCCACTTCTGTCTTAAGAAGCAAGAAGTTGGCTTTGGAGAAATTTTTTATGGTGGTTTACCTAATGGGGGGTGGGCGTGGGATGTGGATGTCTAGGCTGATTAGCTTGTGGTCGGATCTAACCAACGAGGAATTGACCTCTGGTGTGGAACACCGGTTGTCCATGTTGGTAATGACCAGGTCTAGGATATTGCTGCCCCTGGTGGAGGTGTGGATAAGTTAATCCAAGGAATTGGAATTTTATGAATTCCAGAAAACGTTGATCACAAGAGTTGGTACATGAGTAGTTTTCCCAGGTAATGGTGGGGTAGTTGAAATCGCCCATTACTAGGGTTTTAGGTTGTACCCTAATATTTTCCTGTGTGCCAAGAAATGAGAAGTGAGAATCCTGGAACATGGTGAGAGATCTGTAGCAAGCTACAATTTGGATTGTGGTCTTGCCCAGAGTTAGTTGCACTTGGATAATCTCAGATGCATTATGCTGAGCAACTAGCCTGGAGGTGTGGATATCCTTAATGAATATGGACATACCTCCACCTTTAGTGTTTCGGTCCAGGTTAGGTGGCCAAAAGGGGTGGTATGAATTATAGCCTGGTAATGCAGGGGTGCTCTCTGGAGCCTTGAACCAGGTCTTTATCATCGCAGAGATGACGATGTTCTCCATTTTAAGGAATGCCTTGAGTGAGTGCATTTTGAGGTTTAGACTTCTAGCATTGAGTAGCATTACCCTCAGATTTTGCTTGTTTGTACCTGTTATGATGGTGAATTTGTCATTTGAACCTTGCCTAAAAAAGGCACTATAGAGGTGGCAAAATCCTTAGCCAGTATCCAGAATGCCAAGGGTGACAAGTGCATGCCATCTCTGGCAAAGCATCATGGTTTGCCGATCATGTCATCCCAGGCAGACAGATACTGGATCCCCTTAGAATGACACCAGAAGCTTAGCCAACTGTTGAAGTCAGTCATTTTGTCCTTGCATTGTGGTATCATTCTGGGTGATGGCAGGATGCTAGTGATGGCTAGGGTCATACCTGCCTGTGCTACAAGATTGGACAGCTCCTCCATGTCTCTTTTCATGTAGTCGAGGGAGGTACATCTCAGGTCATTCACACCAACATGGACAATGACAGAGTCATATTTGTACTTGTTGTGGAGTGACCGAGTGCATGCATTATGTGGTGGATCCTGGCACCCGACAGGCAGCTGACAGTAACTTTCTCCTTGTTTAGCCTGGTGAGTGGAACATCAACGTGCCTGACTATAGAATGACCTATGACTAAAGTGTTGGGTACGCTGTTATGCTCTATGGGCTGTGGTTGAGTGGCACACTGAGTTTGTGGGCTATGTGTCATTTGGGTTGTGTTTGGGGGTGGTGGTTGCTTGTGTTTCTGCTTTGGAGGTCCCTATTGCTTGGGCAGATTTGTATTGAGAGACTCTGTGAATGTAGGTGTGTGCTTTGTGTTTCTATGCACATGTTTTGGTGGTGTAGGTTTTGAGGGACTATGTGATGAGTGTGGTGTGGTGCAAGTGTTTACCTTTTCTTGACTGTCTAGTCCAGTCTTGGGTGAAGAGAGCTTTGCTTCCAGTTTGGCTATATAAGTGCATCTATCACAGGTTGTAGTATTGGGTGGTAGGAGACGAGGGTTGTCTGTGTACATGAGGCAATTGCTGCATTGCCCCAAGATGCCCAGATTCATCAGGTAGACAGGAGAAAACACCGGGAGCTGACCCTTAGACATGCCTGGATAGGTGCTTATTTATTAAGTACTAAAAACTGTTTTCCTCTAGACAAGTGAGGAAAGTTGATTGCTGTTGTAATTTGTAGCTTATTTGGTGCTTACAATGAGTTCTGAACAAGTGATGAGTTAAAAGAAACAGACTTGAGTGCAGAAACTAAAAAAACTGGCTAATTCTAAGAAACAAAATTAAGCTAGAAGCCTTCCCTCCGACACAGAAAGGCTTGGGGGCTCAGAAACTTACAAACAGTCCTGGATAAAGTAAATCTGTATCTGGATTAGACTACTTACAGGAAACAAGCTTAGATTTTTTTTTTTTTTTTTGTAAAGTGGAAAGGGGAAAGGGGAGCAGAAACTAAGTGGGTTGGCCTTCTCAAATGTTTTCCCTGGATTAGGTTGAATGAGGTAATGACACGAGACTGTGAGGAGTGTCCCAGATCAGATTTACAGTAGGGGCAGGTAACTGCAAAGCCACCAAGTATAAGAACATGATACCTATAGGGAGGGAGCTAGGAAACAATATGATACACTCCTTGGCAGGAAATCAGAACAAAAACCCCAAACAGATGCTTAATAAGTGTAGACAATTTCCAGTTAATACCTCACACACAGTGAAACTAGCTAGAAAAGTATATTATTATGCATTACTGCTGTTTACAGTCCATTTCCTGTCTATGACATGAAATTATATGTGGAAACATAGCAAACAGAAGGCCCTAACTAACAATATTTCACATATTTACAATACAGCCATGTGTTGCCTCTCCCCAGGCAGGTAAGCACTGCAACCCTAATGTCTCAGTACTTTTTCCATTGTATATCACTTACACTACAGACATTAATATCAAATGTTGTGTGATGTGCAATACACATCAATCTAGTAACATGCAAAGCTAGAACTACTGAACCATAAGCCTAAAAAGCCTTATCTGCGAGGCTAAGGAAGGGATCATCATGAATCTTATCCCCAGGGACATAGGTGACCTTCAACACACTTGACCCAACCCATTTTGGTTTTGTCAAGGGTAGATCTTGCTTATTAAACACTGTGGACCTTCTTTGATACAAACCCCAAAGACCTGGATGAGGGATAACAGGACATATGCCCTGTTGATTTATCCAGGGCCTTTGACACTATCCCCATTCAGGTATCATAGAGAAACTCTTTCATTTGGGGATTAACCCATACATCACTAGATGGATAGCCAACTGGCTCATCGACAGAATGTACACTGTCAAAGGTGGGGACTGCACCTCTACCACTAGACCACTTACCAGTAGAATACGACAAGGATCTGTGCTAGGTCCTCAACTGTTTGGAAACTATTTCTCTGAAGTCCAGGTAAAGGTAGATGGCCTGGGGCTTACCAAGTGATGACTGTCAACTGGATGCAGCGATATAGCATTCCCCAACTATGTTAATATAATACAGAAGGGGCTGACACAGACAAATGATTGGTGCAAAACTTATAGACTGAACCGTGAAGCAAAAAATACCTCATTGCCACTTTGGCAATGAAGTACCCTTGCTAATTATAATATACATAACACCCCTCTAAGCTCAAACACAGTGTTGTGAGACTTGGGAATACAAGTTGTTAGCAATTCACTCTTTAATTATTATGTGTCCATAGTGGTGAGACACACATTCTACATTGTGCACCTCATAAATAAGGCCATTACATCCAAGATCAGGGAGGTCATAGCTCTGCTGTACTCTAACCTTATCAGACCACTAATTGAGTACAATGCTTTCTTCTGTCTATACCTTACCAGACACCTGCAGCAAATCGAGGAAAGCAGACATGTTTGTGACTGAGAGAATCCAGGGCTTGCAAAACATGACAAACATGGAAAGACTGAAAGACGTGTCACTGTACTCAGTATCATGCAGACTGCTGAGAGGTGACCTATGTCTGTTCTACAGAGTAGTCTCATACAGTACCATACTGGAAATGCTGGACATCTGCAAATCAGATGGGACAAAATAACTTGCTCCAGGGATCTCAACATAGCCTGCAACATAAACAGAACATGCTGGGGAGACAGCTCTATCTCCCAATGTTTGCCATTCTTATATAGTAAACTTTTGCTGTATGTGAAGTAGTGCTCCTCAATGACCCTATACAATCTCAGCCTTGACAACTGGATGGGTGATTGTAAATTTGCCCTTGGGGTGGCACCTATGTCCCTCATGGACAGGGCTAGTTGGTGCTGATCACAAAATCTCTCTGCTAACAACAACCATCTAACTACTCAATAAAAGTACTTGTGTTTTTACATGGGTAAGCATGTAAACATCCTAGGGCCATTAGGCAAGTAACCTCCTATGAACATATGAAGCTATGAACCTCTGCAGGCCTCCCAACATCTTCCATGCAACATGCCCTGCTGAGGTCATCCACTATAATTTGACCTGCAGTCTGGTAAAACTCAGATTTGTGCCATGGTACTTGTGTAAAGTACTGAGTTTGATATTCTGTGTACTTGCATAAGTAAGGGTTCTGTTCTCACTGCTGTAAACTATGTGTGCATTTGTGTGTCTAGCTTGAAGAGCAGAAGTGGGTATCCTACAGTTACCACTCCAATCCTATGGATTGACAGTATTTTGATAGTTGCACATGCATATACATCTATTTCAAGCAGGCCTCCCAACAGCTTCTCTCCAACATACCCTGCTGATGTCATCCACTAAAAGTTGACCTGCAGTCTTACAAAAGTCAGACTTGTGCCACGGCACTTGTGCAAAGTGTTAACTTCTGTAGTCTGTGTATGTAGATAGGTTGGAGTTCTGCTCTCAGTGCAATCAACCCTGTCTGTATCTGTCTAGCCCAACAACCAAAAGTGTGTATCCTGCAGTTACCACTCCAATCCCATGGATTGACCATATTTTAATAGTTGCACATGCCTACACATCCATTTCATGCAGGCCTCCCAAAATCTTCTATCAAGCATGCCCTGCTGATGTCATCTACTATAAGTTGACCTGCAGCTGTGTAAAAGTCAGACTTGTACTGAGGAGCTAGCATAAAGTGCCAAGTTCTGTAGTCTGTGTACTTAGACAAGTAGGGGTTCTATTCTCACTGCAGTCAGTTGTGTGTGTGTGTCTTTGTGCTCTTGCTTGATATTACAGAAAGCCTTTTACAGCAGCATATGGGACACTGTTATTGCCACATTCTCTTCAATAGACACTGCTGATGTCACCAATGATGAGGTACATGCAAAAGAGAGCATTATACTCTATTAAAGTTCTGATGAGGTTCGAGTACAGTGCTGTCATACAATCCTAAGATACGAATATGATGGAGTGACTAATGCTGTGCATAACATCAGTGTGGAAACTTGGTGGTTGATGTTCAGATTGCTATCTACATGTGTTCCCAGTGCTTACATCAGTGGGTTTCAGCATAGCAGGACTATTGTCAATGCTGTAATTGGCAGGGAACTTCACGTTTCATAAGGACAAAATAAAGGCACATTTCTGCATTTATTTGTAGACCGTGTGGCTTTGTCACCAATCATTTATCTGTGTTAGCCCCTTTTGTAGTATGTTATCATCATAGTTGGACTCAATGATTGCACCCAATATGTAAGAGTCAGCAAACACGGTAAACCAAAGGCCATTTACTTTAGCCTGAACTGTTGAGAAATAGATTCCAAACAGTAAAGCACCAAGCACAGATACCTGGCGTGCACCAATGATGACAGCCCTACTGGTACAGATTAATATATCAACTTTCACAGTATGTATTCTGTCAGTGAGCCAGTTGGTTACCCATCTAAGGACATGAGGCTTACTCCCCAGCTGGGAGACTTTCTCAATGATACCTGCATGGGGGATTGTGTTCAAACCCTACACCAGTTGAAGACAGCCAGTATTCACTCTCTTATCTACATCCAAGCTTAGCACACAGAATTAATGGGCTGTGACAACATCACAGATTGCCTATAACATGACTCATCAGATACACCTTCCTGAAACAGTTTAATAAACACTTCAACACACCCTCCACACAGACTATGTTTCTGTAGAAGGGTGCTTTTAACATGCATCCATGTGATTTGGGGGGACAGCACCCGATGCATGTATGTATAGACACACCCTGATTCTCCTCATCTGTTAGGTAGACCAACATGTTATCATGGACCTTTTCTAAATGAACACAAGTGATATCCCAGCTGTGTGTAACACACCTGTGTGAGTTGTTAATATGACATCATGTCTGTTACATCTGTTAGATGTCCTCAAAGAGATCATCGAGGGCATGCATGATGACAACACTATCATCCTTTTGATCTTGACAAGCCCAAGGCATTTGATACAAATCCACATTGAGGTATTCACTCAACACTGTCATTTGTGGCCATATACATCTATATCATCAAGTGGGTAGACCAATGTATCACATATGTGGCATCTAAATATGTTGACATGTGTGAAGTGACCTATATCTCATGATCAGTGATCAGATCCATGCATTAGGGCTGTCTGCTAGGCCCTTTCCTGACCATTATTAAGTAATGGCCATCACAGATGACATACACATCACAGCTGCCTGAAGGACTACAGATTGTGGGCAATCATTGACTCCAACTGTGATATTAGTATAATGTAGGCAGTATCAACACACACCAAAGATTACTGCCATAGCTGTGACAATACCTGCATTGACAAGAAGATGTGAGGATTTGTTATGTCAGGAAAACAAGCACACACCCAATGTATAATGTGGATATCACATGCTATAAGCAGACCAATAGATATGTGACCTGTGTCCTGGGGTAGATGATAAGTGGAACATCCACCAGCATGTGGTCACAGTGCTGACTACTCCCTTCTATGTAAAACAAGTAATGAGTATGTGAAGGACATCCACATGAGAGGCCATGATACCTCCATAGTTTCTAGCCTTCATCGCACCTGTAACTGAGTACAATACACCCTTCTACATGCACCTCTCTACACATCTTCCACTCATGTGTAACTGAAATGTACCACCTTTGTCACAGTGAGCTGCCACACAGCTTATTGGCCATATCTAGGTATCCTTTTTTTGGCATAAACATTACTGTCTGATGATGCGGAACTTCTGATGATGCGGAACCCCCATGAAGTTGTTACATCAGATGCATGTGTGCTACCTGTTCTGGTGATGTACACAGTACATACAAGTGTATTGGCAACATTGATGGCATGGATAACATTTGTGACAGTGTGGATTTTATATATATATATATATATATATATGTATGTGTATATATATATATATATATATATATATATATATATATATATATATATATATATATATATATATATATATATCAGTCACACCAGTCAGCTAGCCTACATTGATCATAATGTCACATACAGGTGTAGGAGTCTTCCTCCTAACACCACCAGCAAATGTTACACTCCCAGGGCAGCTTGCATGGTTACCCTCATAGAGTGTGGACATATCATAATAGTTGTACAAGTGTGTTTGTGCAGAATCATCTCTGATCACTCTAAATCACATATGTTTTGTCAGAGGCATGGGATTACTGGCAGTATTATTTTGAAATTGCCCATGATTGTGGTTGCTTCTTTTAATGTTATCCACAAGCCATTAAGTATGTCCCACTTGCTGGAGACCTCTCCTGAGATTACACTCATATTCAGGCAAATCAGTTTGCACAGCTTCACAATATGCACTTTACCTTAATTGTATGTCACATCCCTGATAAATGTCATCTGCATTATTCAAGTAAGGATGATTATCTCACACAGGCATCCTCCCCACTGTTATGTCACCTTGTGTGACAGTCACATAATACACATTTTCACTGTGCAGTCCCTACAATACCATATTAATATGTTATTGGTGTTGATGCCCTCATCTGCTGTCCATTAGGTTGTTTCACCTGTCTTCTTTCCCTGTGATTACTCCTACAATTCATCTGTGTGTCCCTATTCAATATGCACACTTCCCCGAGTGTTTATTTTACATGGCAGTCCATGCATCCTTACAAGTCATTTACACATCTTCAGTACAGAATGCCAGGAATGGGATTTCACAATACTCTGCACTGTAGATGCATTGTCCTATACTGTATTTGAACCATATACTTAACATCCATACCTCTCAACTTTCCAGATTTTCACAGAATGCCCAGATGTGTTGCTTATCAAATGTGTGGTTTTCTGCCATATCACTGGGATGATCTCAGGACTGATGTGACTCAATAATTACATACATTTGAGTTTCAGACTTCAAATACTTCAGAACATGTATCTTAAAACAAACCCCTGGTTATTCTTGCATATTTCTATAGGGCAAATATGTAAAATATGTTCCTATTTCTGGGTCAGTGTCCCCCATTATGTTGGCCTTTGCTCGGATGTCTTGCAATAAGAGATTGCAAGCTATCTGGGAAGCCCTGGTGATCATCGTGGAATTCTGTGCAAAATCACGGACCTACAGTACTCTGATTTAAACAGGAGTGCTATCTGTGCTGTCTTACATGGTTTCCTTGCTTGCAACACTGTTCCCAGCCACAAAATGTCAGTTATTGATGTTTAAATGCAGTGCACAGCATGTATATGCAATGAGCACTGCTGCTCACCGTGCATCAGAGCACACACATGTAAACTCCATGTAGGCTTCACATGAAGCATACAAGGAATTTATAGACTTCCACTTAATATGTTTAACTGTAAAAGAATTCTGAAAATTGATTGGGTAGGGGTGTGTGCTGCCAATACAATAAAGTCTACATGGTCTGCTAAGACAGTGTATATATTGTGGAGCAAAGCACACATGGTCGCACACCATTTTGTATTCAGTAGGTGGCTCTACATGCCGTGTAGAAATTAACAAATGTGGTAAACACCATAGCATGCTAATTACAGCATAGGCTGCTGAATTGTATGTTAATCAACCAATCTAAGATGGAGGAGCTATTCAGCAAGATATAAAGCAACCATATAGACTCAGTGTAGGTTTTCCTGTGAATTCCAAAACCTATAGGAACACAGCCATGGAATGTACTAAACATAGAAACAGTGTTAGGGGCTGCAGTTACTCATACATTTGCATGTGCAATAGGCAAAAGTCTATGCTGCTGCTGCAAATAGTCCTTGTTCAAGAAGGAGAAGGGTATTGAGACCCCTTTCAACTTACCATGGCCTGCATGATGTGAAAACTTTAGAGAACTACAGGGTGGATAGACACATAATACAGGAACTCTGCAACCTCTGTCATCCACAAGCAAGAGCAGGGGCAAACAGAGGGGAACCGAAAAAGAAAACTCAAAGATCAATGCATGTTAGGTTCAAGCAAGGCACCCTTTATTACTTGCAGCAAGGAGACAAAGCATGTAGGTACAAGGTTTGTCTGATTTTCCATAGTTCAGCCTACAGTTTTTATACAGTTTTCTGCAAGTTCACAGAAAGATGCTATTATTAGATTTGCTGCTGACATGGTCATATAATTGCTGTCTTGCAAAAACATATTTGAGAAAAACAACCTGGCCTTGGGCTTGTTTCAGCTTTCCTTAGTTTCTCACAATTCTTTCTCTAGTTCTGATATGATACATTCAAGGTACAGTCCCGGCCTCAATACACATTCTGCTGAACATGATGGATTTACAGACATCCATTGTTCTTTTTTCAGAGCTTCTAGCAGCTGCATATTTTCACACAGAATAAGCAGAATAAATGTATTAACTCCTTTTAACCCTTAATGCACTAAACCTGCATATTGCAGTTAGATATTTCAATACACTAAGCCTACATATTGCATTGCAGTTATACATTTTCCTAACAGGAACCAATACCTGTGGAGGCTATGTTATGTGTACCACTTAGACTATTAGCTACAGGAAGCTTTCAGAGGCTAACAGGGCATATGCTGGGGATATCACAGGCATCACCATCCAAAATCCTAAATCAATTCTTGAATATTATGCTACAACACATCACTGATTACATACAGTTTCCCTGTACACCTGCAGAAATATCAGGATGACTACACAATTGTAAGAGCAAAACTCTTGAAACTCAACTTTTGATGTTGAAACACACAACTAGTACTTGGCTCCCCACCTCTAAAACAACAGGAAAATGGCTGCCTGTACAATCTGAGGAATAACACATAATTTACTTTATATAAATGTTTTCTGCACAATTGATACACAATCTGTAAACATTTACAACACAAAAGTCAATTGTATACTATTGTTAGGCACCTCTCACTGTGCGCAGCACTCCCCTGGTGGTGTCTATGGGCCATCCTAGCAGTATTACACCTCTGTATCATTGACAATATGGTATTTTACATTCCCATTGGAATAAGCTAGAAAAGACTGTAAGGTAACCGGTTTTAACAATAACACTTGTAATGACAGTTATTAAGGCTGTCTATCTGTGAAAGTCAATGCATGGCAAACATACCTGTGCCAAGAGTGAAGTATAAGATGTGCATACAGAATAGATAACAGTTTAATCTCCTAATGCATATATACAACAGTTTTCTTTGTAACGTGAACAAATCTGTCATGTACCTGAAAAATACAAGCATGCCTTAGCAACATCAGAAGCCTTCTGTGCAGATAAATCTAAAGTAATCTCAATCCTCTGTGTTCTACAAGTTCCCTGCCTACACAGTTACCTTGTTATGGTATAGACTCATGCCTCTGACATGGTGAAGATGCAAATGAGGACTGAACTCATTAGAATTGCTGCATATCAAACATTTGGATTGGTGTAGCAGCTGTAAACATAGTGCAGGCACTACCTCAGTGTCTGTTGCTAGTTGATTGCAACTGTGAGTGATTAGTGGAAGGGAGAAGGAATACACAACAATTCAGGCTCCCTACCTGCATGGGTGTGTCAGTCAGGATACACTTACAAAGTTTAGAAGTAATTGTGGCAACCTTTTAAATGGAAGTGAACAGCACACATTTCTCATTTTCAGTACACTAGTACCCAGACTACTTCATTTAATGAAAAATGTATTTTGGTCATGTAATATTGTCATACATTATAAGGACAATGATACAAAATGTCCTATAGACTGGATGTGTGAGAGTACAACACACAAGAGAAAAATGAACACAATATAAATAGAAGACAGAGCTAGAACTGGTGTAAACAACACTCTCAAATGGATGTGTGATCATTCATTGCACTAAATATGCAAGCAACATGTGGAAACAACTGAGACTATTATATGCACAATGATTTTCATTGCTGCTGTAAAGCTGCTTCTGTGGCAAACAGAGATAACATACACTTCCTGTGTTTTGTATGTTCATTTTTCTGACACTTTAAATACAGAGATGTATAGGAATCTGTAATGTGTGTTAACATGTAATTTGTAATTTTTTTGACTTTTTATAATATTAATATTTGTGTGGTACCCAGATTAACACAAACACTGTGAAACAGATAAATACTTAAAATTTAGTGTTAAGTTACTTGTATGATAAAGACTGCATAAATTACAGCTGGGAATCAAGCGAGTGCATAGCACACCTGGTAAACATGATGAACTCTACTGTATATAATACTGGTAGATCATGATTCAAGTCCCACATTTATTTTTTAATATTAAAACTTAATGAACATTTGTTACCAGAGTAAAGCATCTGTATCTCTACTTGTCACTTTTGCATGTCACTTACCTTCATGCAAACATAGTCTAATAGCCCACGCAAGAAGCAACTATTCTGAATTTTAAAAAGGATACATTGTTTCTGCTTTTGCTTTCCATTGCACAAATCCACTAAGTGGCATTGCATGACAGTCAGCAACACCTGCTGGTCCAGAACACCTGCAGACAGGAAGCAGTCAGTAGGGAATTTCAAAATAGATACATTGCATCTTTTGCTTACCATCGAGCAAACCCGTTAAGAAGAGCTGAGAGATGGTCAATAAGCTTCCACAACACCTGCAGATCTAGAACACCTGCAGAGAGGAAACAGGCAGTAGACAATTTCAAAATGGATACATTGTATCTTCTGTTGTTTGCCACTATGCAAACACACTAAGCAGTGTTCCACGACAGTCAGCACACATACATAGTAATTAAAGTGAAAATATAAAGCTGCAGGCCTAGTTGTTCCTGTGGTAGTAGTTATAAGTAAAGGATTATAGCACAAGTGAGCCAGAGTTCTACTCCAGCTAAGACCAAACTTTTCTTACTGATGTCACACTTTACTTTATATAAAAATTAACAGTAGAAGAATACTTACACTTAGGAAAAAAATATTTATAGCATGTGCATTGAGCACACATAGGATATCAGAGATACATTACATGTGTAACTGTGGGTATCAGTACAATTATGGTTCGACAATTACACATTTATTTTCTGAGCTTTCATGTCATACACACATGGTTAAACACTCATCTCTTTAATGTATATGCATAACTAATAAGCAGGTCTAGCAAACAAGATCTCAGTTGCAATGAGTACTCTGCACAATAATAACTGCAAAAATACACCAACTGCTCACCCTTTTTTGTAGTGACTGGTATAAGTTAATGCTTACAATACAGGTGAGCCAGGGTTCTAATCCTGCATACTCCCAATTTTATTGATGCTTTTCCACTCAGTTTAAAAAAAATATTAAACAACGCAAGCATAATTATAGATAACAATAAGTATGTATAACACTGAAGCTCATATGAATTTTATGTGTGACTGAGTGTATACTGACAATTATGTTTCTGTAATTATAATTGTCTTTCCTGGACATGGATGGACTTCAGACTTCAATGATACTCATACACACATGAATGTATAAACCAAAGACACACACATATATGATTAACCCCTCACTCTGCTGTGTATTTATATATAATTAATGAGCATGTCCAACAAGTACTTTTTCTGTGGCCTATGTGGAAGATTATATTTTGCCTATTTTGCATAGGTTTAAATCCCACATTGTACAAATTAATTGTATCAGTGTGTAAAGCCATACACAAAATGTGTAAGGTCATAAAATGTATGCCCCAATACATGTTTGCAGAGTAAAATCAAATAACAGTTACAGCAACAACAAACCTTTAAACTAATGCCAACTGTTAGAGTAACTGTCCTGTTTCAAAAACTGTTTTTCTTTCTGTTTGGCATTGTTGCTCTTTGCTTACCTTTACACAAACTCTGTTGGCATGGGTGTTAAGGTTTGTGCACTAGCAATAAATGCAATAACACAAATTGGTGGGAAAACACTCAACTGTTAATGTTTGACCTGGGAAGACATAGCCAGAACTAGAAGGAAAGGTGCCCAATTTAGGGATTAAAGGTTGGGTGTGGAGGAGTCCAGAATCTTTACTGGACTGCTTGTAAAGTGCCACAGATGAAGGCTGCTGCAGGGGAATTATACCGAGTCTCAGTACAAATCTGATGCTTGGAATAGCCTGGCCAAGGCTGTCTCCAGTGAAAATGGCATTCCACGCACTGGAGAGCAAAGCAGGCACCACTATAATGACCTCAAAAGGCACAAGCAGGAGACACTCAACTAGTGGCTGAATGAGTTCAGGATTGCTAGCATCCTATAGCTGTATAAGTATACAGATAAAGATAATTTAAATTAGTTAGAAAGCTGGATATAGGCAAGCCTGGTATTCATTCTCTCCCTTTTATTCTACTGCCAACCAAGAGATTGTAGTGAACAGGGAAGCCCATGCTGATGATTCAGAAAGACTTAGGGAAGCAAGCAGTATGTATGCAGCACAACCTAAGTATTAATTTATCTAAAGTACTGCATTTCTATACAGTAGTAGCAAATTAAGTATTCATCTCTTAACTGTAAAAGTAAGCATGCCTGCTTCAGTCTGTAGCACAAGCGAATTGTGGGAGTCAATTATAATAGTGCATTTAGAAGCTGTGGGTTCATTTCCATGATATAAGAGACCTATTGCAAAATTACTTAAAAAGACTACATGATAATTTCAAGAAATTTGGCATACATGCCATGCTGTTTAATTAAACTGTATTATTTGATCAAGCACATGTGCAACATATGCACATTGTAAGGATTACTTGGAACAAGCATTAGTTATAGTTTGTAGTTGTTAAAAAGTATTCTTAAATGTAAAAGTAGAAATAAATTAATTATATTCTACTAATTTTTCTCTCACGCCAACCCTTATCTCTCTTTTTTATTTTTATATTTGTGGTTGCAATGTTTTGATGCCATCAGTTTCTGACAACTCACAAAGGAGGTAGGCCAACCACTGTGACTGAGCCTTCCCCTGTTGCAATAGCTTCTGTACTGAAGCCCAGCACATCTGGGACCCAACCTGGTAGTACTGCCTCTGCTGACACTGCACTACCTGGGCCCTCCACATCAGGTAACATTACCCCAGTGGCTGGTGCAGTGATATCCTCTGGAAGTATTGGAGGAGGTGGGGATTTTGCCACCAGGCAGGAGATGTTAGGTATGGTGCATGATGCAGTGGAAAGCCCCATTGGTGCACACCTCAGCTGAATGGAGGAGATGGGTTCTGGATTACTGGGCAAGCCTAAACATCAAGCCCTCCAACAGCAAGCTGAGGAGGGGGACCATGATAACAGTTCGGAGAGTGATGACTAGATTCTCACTGTCACCACACCTCATGGGCATGGGCATCTCATGTTCCCTCCCTATCCCCTATCCTGGTGTCCCCCAACCTGCTGTGTCCCTCACCATTCTTGTGTCTGTCATGTTTGTGCATCTGCTTCCTCACCTACCCTACTTATCTGACCCAGAAACACCTACGTCCCTTTCTAACATTCCTCTCTTACTGAAATAAACAATCATAAATTGGTCCATGTCCCAAGAAAAGTATAATCCCATACATAGTTCTCCATGTTGCACATGTGTCTTCTTTTACACTTGATTTGGGCCAATTGGCTACACAATACAATTGTGTTATTGTCAGCCATATTTCTTGATGTGATAGTGCAAATTCAACCAATATTCTTTACATATTCATTTTACATTGTTGAAGAAGTGAATAACTATGTTTTCTTACCTCCATCCTGCACATCCCTATGTTGCTTTCAGTTTTTTCTTTCCTCTACTTGTCTCTCATTTTACCATTTTCCTTTCTACCCCATTTTAACAACTTTAATCTAGTGAAAAAATAGAATCTCACTCCACAGACATAAATAAGAGATCTCCAGTGAGGCCCTTCACTTTTTGTCCCCTGTGTTTGTGTGGAATGTCACATCGCACACCGATGCCAAGCAATGGTGAATGGCTCTTCACATCCAATGGCATGATGCTGCTACCTCCGCACAATGCTGCTTAAACCTACTACACTAAGGCAACAAACAGTTAAAGTACAATAAAGGCACTCATATTAAAAATTTCATTTAAAAATATTTATTTTGTCTAATGACTGTATCAATATGCAACTCCATATGTGTACTGTTGACATAAATCATTTGAGTACTGTTTGTTTATATACAGTACTTCACTGTAGGCATTCCCTCTCACAGTTCAAATAATTACTACATGTAACTACTTAATTACATCAAAAAATACTCATTCAAAATTATAAGCTAGCATTGTATTCAAACCCTGTATTATGTGCGCTCAAAATAAAAACTCTTACTCCTGCTGCCTCAGAGTCAGATGTGTTGCTTATACTTAATACTGTCCAAAGTGCTGACTGCCATGCCTTTTTGCTTAAAGTGTTTGTGTGGAGGAAAGCAAATCAATAGAAATCTCACAATTTTATCAATGATGTAGGAACTCACATTTGCTCGTCACTTAACTGCTTGCAAATTGTGAAAGCACTATAAATACATTTTAAGGTTAGACAATTTATGACACATTTCTGATATGAATGTTATAAACACCATAGTGTCTGTTAGCTGTGCCTACCACAGTTAGTATAGATAAGTACTTCTCAAGTTCAAGTAGCAGTCCTTAAATGTGTGTCTCAAACTTGCAAACACTTTGCTATCGATTGTGCAAACCAGCTGCTCAGAGGTGCAATATGGAAAGTGCCTTTAAGCATGTATTGCTTATGTTTACTGCCCAGTTACTCTTCATCCCATTAAAGTACATGTAAAGAGAAAACCAAAGGTAAGGCACTTTTTAATGACTGAACACATATTTACATTGTAGTCATGTGTTACTTGAAGCCATGCACTTGAAACTTGGTATCTCAGTACTCGTTCCTAAATATCAATTACACTACAGAAATAAATACCAAACATTACAAAATAAAAAGTTAGATACCATATACATCTTTACACTGACGATACACATTCAGATTGTCTAATACTTGTACTAATGTGGACAGCAATTATTTATAAATAACTATGATCCCCCCCAAAAATGTGTGCATCTGTATGTGATAATTTAAGTGTGTAATGTACGCAACAGCCTGGGAAACAGCTGCATATGCCTCATTTCTGCTACATGCATTCCTGACAGCTATTTGCATATAGTTTGACAAGTTGTCTCATAAAGTATACCTGCACATTAGAAACACAACAGGAAATAGAACATTCACACTCTGCACACCACTGTCATAACAGGATGTGTTAATCACATCATATAATGATGATGGCATAATCTATAAAGGCAACTCAAACAAGGCAAATTCATACTTTAGTGGCATTGCAGTCATCACATACTGTGTTTTTCAGATTGAAACAAAATAATTACATGTGTGATAGACTAACATAGTAGCCACATTATGTGTGTGCCTCTATGTATGTGTAAGTGTGAGCACATACTCAAAGAAACATCAGACTGTAACTTACTACCATCTATCCAGTACCATGCATAACTTTAATTTCTTGACAGTCATACATGGCTACCCATCCATTTCATACAGGCCTCTCAAAATCTTTGGCCAGACATCCAGTGATGATGTCATCCACTATAAATTGTCCAGTAACATTATAAAAATCAGACATGTGCCATGGAAGTTGTATGAAATACTGAGCTCTCTAGATCATGTACTTAGCTAGGGGTTCTAGTGTCAATGCAATGTGTGTGTGTGTGTGTGTGTGTGTGTGTGTGTGTGTGTGTGTGTGTGTGTGTGTGTGTGTGTGTGTCACTTGTCAGCTTTAAAGTGTTGTCAGACACTATGAAAACCAAACTTGTGCTGTGGCATTTGTGTTAAGTATTGTGCTCTGTAAATACTTAAGCAGTGGTTCTATTCTCATGGTGGTCAGCTGATGTGTATCCATGCTCACTTTGTTGACATTAATGAGATTATTTTACACCAGCATGTGGGACACTGCTACTATCATCCTTTTCTCACCAGACACTGCTGATGTCATCAGTTATGAAGTGTTGTCAAATCCTATAAAAGCCAGACCTATGCTGTGGTGTTTGTGTTAAGTACTGTGGTTTGTACATAGGTAGGGGCTTTATTCTCACTGCAGTCAACTGTGTGTGCATTCAGCAATAACTATGGTGACAATTTTGGAATGATATGTGAGTCCACAACTATGTCAGACACTCTTCCAAACATATTGTTGTAGCATACACTGATTATGTCATCTTATATAACATGCACTCTGGCAGGATTCATTACAAACCTGCACTATGGCAGCAGCATTAACTACTGTGTTAGAAAGTTATTTTACACACCTAGGGGTTCTAATCTAGCAGCAGGCAACTTGTGTGTCTATACATACAAGTATCACTTTTGAGACAATTTTGCACTATGATGTGACTCCACATCCATCTCCTACACTCCTCCCAACATGTTCTCCTCAGGATACAATGATGCTATCATACTTCATAAAGTGCAACATGACAGTCAGACATATGTAGTGATGCTACTGTGACATTACACGGCATTCATCTTCTTTACCTACAGAGGTAATGTTCAAATCAGTCACATTCTATTGGTGTGTGTGTGTGTGTGTGTGTGTGTGTGTGTGTGTGTGTGTGTGTGTGTGTGTGTGTGGTTGGTCGTAGATTATGGTCATTGTATGATCTGTATAGATCTTCATTTCACTACCAGTTGGGACTCCTTTTACATACTCCGATGCATATATCATCCACCTTTTACCTCTGGCCACATGACATCTTTCCTGCAGAGGAGTGGAGGATGTCCTCATGTCAAATATGCATGCACATATCATGAAACAGAGTACTTCTATGAGCTTCTGCAAACCCTCACCAGACCACTGCATGTGTGATTGCTAATTCTGTCATGGTGTGGTGCACATGTCCCATATGGACAGTGGCAGGATGTAATACAACCCAACACATATGCAGATATACACAATAGTCTTACTATCTTCCATAATATAGATATAGGGATTTTTACTAACATGGTATATTACTGACTAGGATTTCATGTGATGTTGGCCATTAGCCTAATAATGTCCTATGATGCTATGAACAGTTGACATGTTAATGCTGCTATCATTGATATGTGCTATATTGAGGTGTGGATGTACAGTATGGCTACAAGAGGGCATTACAATCTGTGATGTGAGCTAATGTATTGATGGGACTCCTGTCATTGCATTACATACATTTTCTATAACAGTCATTGTAATATGCATCCTGAGAACTGTTGACATTGTATGATATACGTTTATGTATATTGTTGGATTAATATGACATGTATTGTAGTAGTGCAGCAGATCAACCTTCTACACAGTTCAAATTCTGCCATCACAGTGACACTTGCAGTATGGCCCAAATGTGCATGTGTCTACATGGGTCTATTTGAGATTACCGAAATCTCAGTAGACCAGCATTCACAACACCGAAAAGTATGAAGTTTCACATCAGAGAAAGTTCACATTACTGACATCTGAAAGCCTGACACTCCAAGCTGATAGAACAGGAGATCCACTCATGTGCACATTAGAGTGCAATCTCGGAGTTGGTATCTTTAAGTAGCAGGGGTTTGGGGGGGTACAGCCACCCTGCAAAAACATTAAAACTTAAAGTTCCTGTCATTAGGCAACTCACCGAACACAATACTGCTTCTGGCATGTATCAGTTTGGAGTGTCAGGCATTTGGAGGTTGGTAATGTGAAGTGATGTAGTGCTTGATACATCACATTCAGTTGCTAGTTGTAAAATGAAATTCCTGTCAGGCATCTGCCTTTCTACTGTTATATTTCCATACAAACCAATCAGATCCTTTGTCTAAAAGCCCTGATGCCACACACCTATCATACATTATGTCTAATAAGTTTAATGAATATCTTAGTCCCCTGTGGACTTCAGTCCTCACAGATGGAAACTGATGAAGCCTCATTTCTGTTACTATCTTTTGACCCAGCCTCTGTTTTCTATCTTTTTTCTCTCTTGTCCTTTAACATTTCTGTCTGTATCAGTGTCTTATCTTCACTTATCTCCTCAAGTTATCATCTGGCTTCTTGACATAGCCTGTTGATTTCGCTGCTGCTTAGCCAGCTATCTGAAAGAGCACACCCACTTTAGTGTCTCAAGGGGATATTGTGGCTTCATAAATAAATGCAAATAATATATTTGTGCTCATGGTCAAAGCACTGAACTCCTCACTATATGGTAATTAACCATAGCAAGCCGCTTGTTACATTTGTAGCATACCTGCAGCTTGCTGCAGTTTGAGACTTCAGAAGAAAAAAGAAGAGATTTTTTTTGGGGGGACAGGAGTTCTTGAACTTTGAGAAGGCCTTTTTGCTTTGCATCAGTTTGGGGAACTGCAGTAGGTGTGTCAGATGACCTAGATTTGGAGTAGTAGCATATACTATAGTCTGTTGCAATGCATATATTTTACATCTATGCAATAGCACTTGATGTAATATCACTTTATTGATTTGCAGTATTCCTTTTCAGTGATGCATGTACACCTTTATAAAGCACATTTCTACATGAAGGATTGTGAGGTCTGAGTGTATTGGGTATGCCCACAAAATGTAATTTCATGTTTCATCACTTTAATAATGCATTCCACGTGATATCTATAAAGATGTCACTATTAATTGTTATATATTCTGAGGAATCACACATGACTGTATAATGATGTTATAGAATCCCCCATGCTTTTTACCATTGCTTACTACTGTACTGATTGCCACAAAACTATATATTATTATCCCTTGATTGTCAAAAACTGGTAATACTTTACCTATAAGTATAAAAGGTGGCACAAAACTGTCAAACTGTCAGGTAATGGGTAGTACATTACCACCAAACTGAGAAGAAGCCACAACACTTTCTTCTGAGAGACAGAAAATGATGATATAAGAGAGATATACACTGTACACATTTGAAGAGCAAACGGAATTAAAAAGAGAAAAAAATAAGTCAAACAAATGTGACATGAACAGACTTCTATGGCTGTGGTTGTATAATGAGTGCCTACAAATAGGCATACTACAAAACACCCATACTGTTCAACCATTCCTACTTAGCTGTAGCAAACTGGTCAAGATACTTATCATCTTTGATTTAAATGATATGCAAGAAGCCCATCTCTCTTAAATAAAAAGGCAAGTTATTCTAGAACAAACAAAAAAAACCTTTCTGAAACCCATCACTTTCTCTTTTACATTGCATCTCCTATCTATAAGTTTGTTTTGCCATTCTTCAGATCTGAAACAGAGAAAAATGCCACACAATATGAAGCTATTAAATGAGTTGAACATATAACCTCGACTTCTGCGATCAGCATATGGTGACTGTAGTCAAACAATCCTACTATGCCCAACTAATAGCCAAGGGTATATCGTGCAGATCTAAAGATGTTGTTCTGTTATATTTTGCATCCATTAGACTAACTATAGAGTACAATACACTATTCAGGATGAACCTCACAAAAGCTGACATGTAAAACATCCAGAGAAGCCTGAGAGGATCCTAATTAAGAAGATTTCAGGCTTGAAGACCCTGAGCTACAGAGAGAGGCTAATAGCTCAGTCCCTTTACTCAGTATCCTATTGTCTCTTCAGGAGTGATATGTTCTCCTGCTCATTGTTAGAGATCCTGTTGCCATTGTTCTCCTATATCTCTTCAGTTTTAATAGTTTAGCAAACACCAGAACCATGGACCTAAATCTTCACCAGCAGAGAAATAGAAACAGAATTATTACCAAGCCCCTTACCCTTTTACAGAATAAACTGCCCTTGTAGGTTAATCAGTGTAATACCTTATGTTACCTTTTACTTTACCTGAGGACTAATTGGCCTACCCTTCATTAAGAAAAAGGGTGCAACTTGAGGGGAAGGCATTGGAAGGGGATTGATGGCTGTGACACTAGATTACCTTGAAAGTCTTTTGAGTCTTTCTATATAAAAATGTGCAGTCTGTAGTGAGGGATAGGGATGTAAAAGTGTACAGTCTGTAGTGAGGACCAGGGACCTATCCTGGTTATCCTCTGTCTATCTTCTTTGAACTGACTTCATTTTATTTTATCTGAGCATTTTCATGAGGATCACAAGGGCACATAGCATTTAAACTATGGCCTCATGAACAGAGTTAATACAAGAATCATTAGAAATTGTGATTTCATCTCTAGCTGATAATATTATACATATTACTTTATTTGCTTTCAGAAATATTTGAGCCATGTGATTGCTGAAGGACAGTACATTGTCCATTAAGATTCCAAGATCTAAATAGATTTCATTTTACTTTAATGCTTAATTCCCTAAGATATAGAAATGTTCTCCATCCCTGAGGTCATTTAGACAGTATTAATGAAGATGACTAGCCCCTTATTTGGAGGTAATCAATCCTACAAATAATGTAGGGCCTGCTGCAGAAAAATGTGACTATGTTTGTTTTTTTAACAAACTTACTGTTGTTAGCATATTCTATACATATTAACTTATATGGGAGTAAGCTGCCCCCTTTAAGCAAAATGAAAAGAATTGGGGGAAAATGACCCCTAAGGAAGTCCCATGTGTCACTCAGTATTTTCACTATAGTTTTGAATTATGTCTCACTTTCCATTTTCTCTTGATTTAACATAACCCTACACAGATTAACAAGATTTTTTAGCAATTTAGTTTCTTCATTACATTGATCATTAGCTTAATCAAAAGCTCTACTAAAATAGATAAAAATGAGTGCAATCATCAGTCATGGCCCCGATACCTGATCTTAAATATAAAGTAAGTTGATTATAACTAGGAAGGCTTTGCTAAATAACTGACAAGAAGTATTCCACTACTACTGCTTAGCCTTAGAGTCAGTTTACTCATCTTATATAATCTTTTCTAATAATTTACATATGCAGTTCGGAAGACTGTTAGACTTCTGAGAGTTCACACTTTTGGATCCCCATATACCTAATAAGGACAACTGTAGTAATTTTTTCAATCATTTGGTGATTTGCCTCCTAAAAATTATGACTGAAAAGTCAGAACGGTTACAAAACTTTTCTTTAAATGTATACAATTTCAGTTTGCTATACTCTGTATGCTATCTTCTTTGCAATATATCATAACTGATAGGAAGTTAAGCACTTAATTGTCATGTACTTCAAAGTGTGCTTTCTCCAAATCTATGGCCTAAGTATTTACACACTAAAGAAAGCAGGCTCTATATTACCAGATCGAAAACCTGTTTCAGCGAACATCACAAGATCGACACGTACAGCGCGAACTACGGTAATGGTGAACATTCAAAACCATGAAAAACAAAATGTCAAAGTGTCATGGTTGGCCCATCTGCAGTATAGCTTTGTAAGGTAAGTATGCGATAGTTACAGACCTTAGGGTTAGGGTGCCGGTTAAGGTAAGTGCATAGATAGGTAATGTATGTAAGGTTTAGTGTAGGGTTAGAAGCAGGGTTTTGTTAAGTGTATGTGTGTGGATTATTTGTTTTGTTTGGGTATATGTCTGTAGGGTAAGTGTGCGATAGTTATGGACCTTAGGGTTAGGGTGCAGGTTAAGGTAAGTGTATAGATAGTAATGTATGTAAGGTTTAGTGTAGGGTTAGAAGTAGGGTTTGGTTAGTGTTTGTATGTGTTTTATTTATTATGTTTGGGTATGTAGTATGTAGCATGCAGTGGTGTTGGCCGACTATGACGGTTCAAGATTTGAAAATTCAGAGTTTAGGGGGTTCGGCGTATTTGCAGTTTGCGCTATACATGTCGGCCTTGTGTTGTTTGCTGAAACAGGTTTTCAATCTGGTAATATAGACCCAAGAAAGCATTGTATGAATTATTTTGTGTCTACACTATTCCCTACATTGTCAGACAAAACTATTGTGGTCACCTTCCCATCATTAAACTGTTTAGTCTTTTTAAGTTTCAAATTTATTAGCAAATGATTTTCAGATTATGTCTTTTGCCTTTGTTTCCCTAACATATATTCACAGTTCTTTATAATCCAACAACATACTGCAGTAACTTCAAATTTTCCAATCTTGTAAGGTTTATTTTCCCTACTGATTTCTGAATTTAGGCTCTGACTAGTCTTTCTATATGATTCCTACTAATAAACACAAGCTCTAATGACAGCATACATCTTCCCTTAAGTTATTATTTGATTACTTACAATATCTCAACAGAGGTTCAAATTATTGCCATAAAACCTGAATAACTAATCCCAAATAGATAATCTAATATTTATTTCCATAAAACTTATTCTATTCCAATAGAAATATTAGAATCTCTGCAACAATGTGATTCCTATCCTGTCATCTGTTTAAAGCTTATTTTTCCTACAGTAATACATAGTCATGGTTGATATAGACCAGGGTTTATATCTTAGTTATATTTAGAGCCATATCATTCAATGGTATTCTACTTGTTAGGGCATCAGCCCTTGTACACTTATAAAGACTGGATATTATATCTAATTCTTTAAGCAAGACACCTCAGTAACTCAAATGTTCAGCAGTACTCCAATTCCTATTAGATATATTCTGTTCTCCATAGCTGATCACTTTATTGGAGCTTTAATTTTACATACAGTGTTCCATAAATGTAGTGAATCCATTGACACATTCACTGCCTTATTTATCCCTGCAATTAATATTCTTTTATTTATACTAAATATTCTGTGGCAACACTCTTCATAAACCTGTTTGCAGAATCATTTGGAACTAGACTTACCACAGCCTTGGAAATATTTTTCTTTACCTTAGAAATGTTGCTGCAATCCTCTTTGCACATTCTCAATCAAGCTACTATCTTTAGAGAACTTATTTTCTAATAAATATCACCATCCCTAAAGCAAGCCTATTCTTAGTTATATATCCTCATCCACTAACAAGTGAAGTTGCTGATAATGGACTATGTATGACTTATGGTACATATATGTAGATAGGGAACTGCAAGGATAACACAAAAACACAGATTAACATGTTCACACAGGGACATGATTTTAACCTACAGTATAGATAGTGAGACTAGTGCTCAAAAACAGTATTGCAGATTACCAAGTAATGCACACAATAGTGTAGTTGTGTAGTATGAAGTGATGTTTCAGGTGCCAGGAGTCTATATTATATATTCGAAATTCCAAAATGTCGAACATCATATGTTCGAACTTGGAATTTTGAATATTGAAAACATCTAACACTCAGAATAGCAATTTTTTTCCCAGGAAAAAAATTTGCTGTTCCGAGAAACATACACCCAACACAAGCACACCAAAATAAATAAACCAGACACATACATTTAACAAAACCCAACCCCACACTAAACCACACATACATTACTAACTATCCACTTACCTTAACCTGCACCCTAACCCTAAGGTCTGTAACTCTTGCATCACAGTGGAGGAAATAGTGAAGCCACGGAACGGCCCACTGAAATCTTGCCCTGGTTAAGATTTCGATGTTCTGGGTCTTCGCTATTTTCACCATTCGTTATTTGGGTTCGATGTTTTCACATTCAGCATTTTACCTCTTCGGAATTTTGATATAGACCCGGTGCCAGTAGGGATGCAGTATCAAAGGAGCAGTGAGACGTAGGGTTTACAATGTCCATCAAAACTATTTTGTTTGTAGGACCTACATTATCAGACAGGTAGTGTGGGAAAGAAGCAACCAAGCAAATGCACACTGACAGAGACACAGATGCACATGCACTCACACACAAACATACATACCTACACTCACATGCACACTCACACTCAAACATACACACATACAGAAACACACACACACACACACACACACACACACACACACACACACACACACACACACACACACACACACACACACACACACACATGCATACACACATATGCACATGCAGAGCAAAGTATACACATTCTGAGCAAGTACTTTGCAAAGTCTGAATAAACTGGGTTTCGTTATCTGGCAAGTGGGAGAGACAGGCAAGAGTGCAGACCATGGAGTGGTTGTGATGATATTGCTGTGTGATGGCGGATTGAAAACAACACTTATGCTTCATATATGAAAGTCAACAATATAAACGACTGGAGAGAATAGTGAATTGCTCTTGCTTCGGGTATTAAAATAGCAGGAACTGTTATGTCATGATTACTTGCATGTCTAAGTTGTCTCATGTTGTATGTGTAACATGTGAAGAAGCAATCTGTATGAGAAAGGGGTATGTTGATGGACTGAGACACAGGCATGCTAGGTGTACTGAATATAAAGTTTTTACTTATTGACAAGCTGGATAACAACCGCAAGGGACTTTAGCCACATGTTGGATGAGTTATGAAGATAAAAGGACATGATCTCCGGTAAGTTGCTTGCTGGTAAAACCCTCAGAGCAGTACTACACTGGCCATCTAGACTGAGCTTGTTCTTTAATCACTACATTTATACATACCATGCTGGACGTCTTGCTAGCTGTCACTGTTCAATTTATGGATGTGGAGGTGGGATCCTTAAAGAGATATATGTTAACTGGTGAGGGGCTGCAATGCTGATATCACCTGAGATAGAGTTTAGTGAGTTGCAGTAGTTGCTTTTATTCATTTGCAGGACCTGCAGGATAAATGTCATACCCAATTTACTGGTGGGCTACATTAGATGCCTAGTTTACTGGTGAGCTACATGTAATGCCCAGTTTACTGGTGGGCTACATGTGATACCCAGTTTGCTGATGGGTAAATGTGATGCCCACTTTCCTGGTGGACTACGTGTGATGCCAGGTTTACTGGTGAGCTATATGTGACACCTAGTTTACTGGTGGGCTATATGTGATGTCCAGTTTAGTGGTGGGTACTGGTGTTTCTAGTTTATTGGTGGGCTACATGTGATGCCCAGTTTACTGGTGGGATACATGTGATGCCCAGTTTACTGGTAGGCTACTTGTGATGCCCAGTTTGGGGATGTGGCTCTCTCTTACTTCTTATATTCTTAGTACAACAATTCTGGACAAAATCAAAAATATGGGAAAGACTTTAAATGATCCACTTTTAAACTTAGAACCTTGATAGAATGACATGTTTTGCATTAGTATGCTTTTTCTGAAAAATGTGAAGTCTGAAAATCAAATGTTTGCAATTGTTTAGTTACTCCATTCTTCAATTATTTGCCAGAAAATGAAAGATTTTATGAGGAGCACACAAAAAATATGAGGCAAAAATCTAGACATTTTGTGAAATTCAAGGCAACTAAGTACTGTCTCATTTCTATTGATACAGAGTCTGCATTCATTATTGATAGATATATAGACAAGATAGATAGATAGATAGATAGATAAACAGATAGATAGATAGACTTGTATGTGCCCTAAGAACTTCTAGAGTCATACATACCTACCACATATATCATTAGTTCTTCTTATGTCCCACTGTAGCAGAGCTGGAGGTGTGAATAGGCCTTCCTTGTTCAAGCACCATTCCTGAACTAGGATTCTTAATGTCACCCTTCAAGACTAGTATAAGCAACAGACATGGGGCTTACATCATGCAAATGTGATCATGAGTCCTAAAATTAATGTGCAGCCATCATGGATTATATGAAATGTACTTTCTATGATACACTACGTGTAACAAAGTGGAAGCTCTTGCATGTGAAAGACTCTCAAATATAAATCCAAGGACTTTGAAACCTAAACTCTGATTCTTTACACACACACACACACACACACACACACACACACACACACATGCATGCACACGAACACACACTCAAACACAGAAATATATTTAAAATAGGTATATATACACCAAAGTCAAGATAGCTGTATTTTGGATTATTTACTATAAAATACAGTCACAAGGGTATGGAGGGCACAGTTGCCATGTTGGGTGGTGCAAAGGATAAAACACTGATAAGTATCATTGCAGACAGTATCAATAATCACTATTGTGAATGTTACTGGCACTTCAGTATTCAACTCACCAGGACTTGCAAATGCAGATATTGTAGCAAAAATAAAGTACTGCTTTAGAAATGTATTTGAAATTAAGAGAATACATACTTTAACCCAGTACATCTGATTAACGCCTCCAGGTGCATCTGCAGTTGCCACCTACTGGTGTCTCTAGGTGTCGGATATTGCTTCTTGATATCTGCATCAATAATTCCAAACCATGCTATGTACAAAGTTTTAAAAGATTCCATCTTAAATCTTACACAACGGCAAAGTCAAATGAATTAATATTTTGTTTTTATGATATTAATTTACATAGATATAATTTTCACATTTTTCTAAATATTTCAACAGCCAAGTAACATAGACAGAACTCCTTAGCCTCATATGACACATCTCAGCTAGATGAATAAAATGTTGCTGACAGTATGTGTGTAACGTGAGTGGTTGCTGAGACATTGTAAGTTGTTTACAAAATATTACAAGCATAGTAGTTACTGTGTTTACTGTGAATTATCATAAGATAATGGGAGGTTACCAGACTAATGGCCCTGGGGCCCTTATAATCCTAGCCAAGAGTTTATCTCCAAAAAGAAACCCCAGTCAGCACCTGAGGCCCCTGACTATGAGGGACACAGGTGGAACACCTGGGACAAATTTTTGTTTTCCCATCCACTCATTAAGGCTGCACCTGAGGAAGGTCCACGAGATACTCTGTTTGATGTGTATGGGATGATGTGATGACTGATGTGTAAAACACACTGATGAAGGGTTGATCCAGAAAGCTTTGTGATTCTTTTCCTGTTTGGAATAAATGCTGCATTTTACCTCAACATCCTGCCTGGTTTACTTATGTGCTGTTCTTGTTTTTTTGAGTCAAGGACAGCTCCGAACTTACAGTCATCTGAAAACTTGTCAGCCACAGGCCTTTTGTCTTTGTTTGGACCTCTGAGAAGTAGATAACAAACAGTAGGGGTCCTGGGACAGATCCCTGGTGAACACCACTAGTGACAGGTCTGCTGTGGGAGGTGGAGGTGCCTATTTTGACCCTGTGGATCCTATCGGTGAGCCAGCTGACCATCCACCTGATGAGATAGGGATTTACACCAAGTTGTGTTAGCTTTTGATGATGCCCGAGTGGGGGATTGTGTTAAGGGCTTTGGTCAAGCCAAAGCTGTATGTACTGACTTTCCCTCATGCAGGGCCTTGGTGACAGTCTCAAAGAAGTTAACCAGGTTCAACAGGCAAGATTTTCCCTTGATGAATCCAAACTGGGTGGGGTCAAGTGCTTGGAGATTGCCTATGTCCTTATTTATGAGATCCATAATAATACACTCCATGGCTGTACAGACCAAACTTGTCAAGCCAATGGGGCAGTCATTACCGAGGTCATTAGTGGCACCACCTTTGTGCAAGGGGATGACAATGGCAGTTCTCCACTCTGTTGGAATGAAGCCTGTACCTAGGCTGTGGTTGAATAGGGTGCTCAATGGTGAAGCTAGTTCTTGCTGGAGATGGTGCAGAATACAGCCTGGGATACTATAGGTCCCATGGAAGCTGTGTTCTTTGCCTTGGATAGGGCCTTTAACACTTGATCTACAGAGATGTGAGGTGCGGGACAAGTATCAGGGATGTCAAATGGGCCTTTGGGGGGATGAGGGGGTGAAGTTAGCACTGAATCTATCTGCTAGCAGGTTGGCTAAGTCAACAGGATCAGTGTAAGTGATACTGCTAAATACTAATTCGGAACAAACCTGGGCTTTGCCATGGGGGTTCCTGACGTAACTGAAGAAGGCGTTGTGGTTTCCCTTTGTTTCAGAGGCTAGTTTCAATTCATAATTGACCTTTGAGGTTTTCACTAGTTATCTAATTTGCTTGTTGAGGCTAAAAAGGAAGTTATCCCAATCTGGAATATGTTCCTTTTTACTCCTGGACAACAGTTTCTTCCTTTTGTTGCAAAGCGTGTTGATAGAGGATGTTCACCAAACAGGTTTGTGTTTATAAAATTCTGTTTAAGACCTAGAACCTAAAGAATTCTACCACTATAGAAATAGTTTGTGTTAAAGAGTTTGCCATTAATACTTCTTTCATAACTCCTTATTGTTCTACAGATATGAGCATTTGCTTGAAATGTGGAAGTTAAAGTGCAAACCTTCTGTGATCCATTGGAGTGAATGAATTAAGAAAAGGCACTAAATGTAATAATTTATGCATTTATTTGCATGTTTATGTCTTTATTTCTTTATTCATTTGTTATCAATTTATTTTATTTGTGTACCTTATAGGTGGGCTGATTCAAAGACCCTTTTTAGTCAATGCTGAGTCAAAAGGTCAATAATTTTCGGTATACAATCACAGCAACCTCTGAATATTTACAGAATGTTAGATATTTTTAAACATGAATTAATAAGAGCGAGGAATACTAAACTCAAAATCTACAAGTTTTACAGCTTGCTGACATATCATTTTGATGTGCATAGGAAACCTAACATATCACAATGGAATAGAATAATAGGAGGGTATTCAGAAAGAGTTACCATGTGATCATGATGCAATAAATAGCATGCAATAAAAAGCATGGCTGAGGTAGTGCAAAGCTGCCAGATGAGGCTTAGGTATACATAAGTGATGGTGTACTGCAGACATAGCTGGGACAGTGCTGCATAATGAAAAAATTGCATTCATGAAAGCCTGAACTGTGCTATGCATGATCTTATTGTCCCATGACATTTGCATGCAAGTAGCATGACCAGTGCCATGAGCATTCACACCTGCATCAAAGTGCTGCACAGCTGCAACACAGGCACAGCTGGAAGTCCATATGAGGGCTACACAGCAAAAAGACAATTTTATTTTATAAATGGGAAGGAAAGAGGGTGAAAGGGCAGTCAGAAAAGGAGAGGGGTAAACAGTGAAACACAAGGAGGGACAATGGAAAGGGCAGAGAGGGATAAGGTCAGAAGGAAGTGCATACATTTTTGGGACAGTTGCAGTTTCTTATTATTTTTAGAAGAAGGGTAGAGGGAGAAAGAAGCTTGGGAAAATTTTGAGTAGAAAGGTTGGTATACAAATGATAGCAGGAGAAGACACACAGACAAATAATGCAGACAAAAGCTACCAGGGCAGATAACTATACAATAGGTAGGCCACAACGGAAATATGCAGACAGAAAAAAGAGGACAACCAGTGATGCAAAGAACTGGACTACAGGCAGGGGAGGGCTAGTGACACACAAGAAAGGAAAACACCATGATAGGGTGTGGTGATGGTGGACTATCAAGTGAGACTATAGGTGAACCCGATTAAAATTCAGCCATCTCTGTGGTTTATTTCAGACATGGGCTCTGTAACTGGTGGCCTGATAGTCACGGCCAGGTGATTCTATGACTCTACTAGCAACATAAGGAGGTACCCTATCATACCAGTATAAGTGCTGAGATGCCAGATCAAACTGATTTTCAGCAGCTGTTACATTACGTGCTGGGTAATCCAAACAGGACCCTCTGTGCTGTTCAGCAATGAGCAGCCTTTGCTAAACAGTAGAGCAGCTGCATTTAATGGCACTAGTGAGCCTTACAGGTTGCCATCTAAAGGGTGGCTTTTTTCACCCTGTTATAAGTCTGGTACAGTGACTGCTGGGAATTCAGCCTTTACCACAGTGATCAGTACAAAATGTGAAAACTCTCTTACTCACAGCTTCTGTTTCATGGCTGCTCCAAGAGAAAAAATGAAAATAAATGGAAAAAACAATTAAAAGAGAATTAGGAAGACAAGAGAACTCAGATAAAATGTTCATTGTGATGTGGTACTCCTTGTTAAGACAGGGCCTGGAAGGAGAAACGATGGTTCTCAGAACAATGTGAAACCAGAACATAGGTAATAACTGTTACACAACAGTGGAGAACACCAGGAAATATGAATATAGAATAAATGTCTCAGTGTGCAGGTCAGCAGCATAATAAATGTGTGAAAAATAATATCCAAAGCCAATCAGCAATGAAGCATTATTTAAATAGTAAAATACAAAAAAAAATTGACTGCTCATAGCTATACTGGTAAGTACAGATATTACAGAAATATGGCAAATGTAGCTATATCCTTACAAGGTTTGAGGAAATAGCACAATAAAAATAGTCAAACAGTTGAGTAATAGTGAAATAGGAAATACAAACAAGGAAAATACTTCTTGTTGTGGTAACTAGGTTAAGCAAAGGTACAGTAATGGCAGCAATGCAGAACAGTTTCCCCACTGCCCAGGGAGTCAGCTCTACCTCCTCTGGGAGCCTAAACTGTTCAATGCAATGTCTTCCTCTGCTGCAAATCAAATATAATACATTAATAAGCACAGCATGTCCATGACAGCAGAAGGCGTGTATATACTCATTGCAGGTCTACTGCACAATTACTGAATGCCTATATTGTAATTTTTTGGCTTTGCATTTTCTGTATTGTATAAAACTGCCTATTTTATAACTGGAGCTTTTCTTCTCAGGCTTCCAGTAAAATAGGACTATCAAAGCCATGTCAGACTATTCTGGTCAAAAAGTAATAAATAGCTAACTAACTAACTAACTAACTAACTAAAATAAATCATAATGTAATAAGGAGGCTGTCTCTCTCTCTCTCTCTCTCTCTAACCTGTTTTGCACACCAGCAAAGAAAATCTGGATCAGACCACTGTAAATCACTATATTTGGGCTGGCACTGCTTGCCGGAGTGGGTTTTACCCCACAGTATTGATTACCACCATTGAAAGCATGTGCCTGGCATCTACTTTGTATAGGCAATTTTCATAATTTCCCAACATTTGATCCCTATGCTGCATGTACAGCAGGTGTAAAAAGATTTTGCACTTCCTACTGACCACATGGGACCCCTACAAGAATATGTGCCTGTTAAGGCCATGACTACTTGCCAGGTCAATTCTAGGAATGAAAATGGTAATTTGGGTGCAATAGTACAAGTTGGGGGGCACCGCACGATCTATACAGATATGCAGCATAAGTAGTACAATGCCCATTTATGGCAGTGCAATACATGTGGTCAGTATTGAGGGAAGGGCAGCAGTTGCATGGCCAGGATCCACAGGTGTGCAACACCTACATGACATGACCACATGGCTATAGGCCTTTGACTGCAGGACCATAACCTGCACACAGCCAGAATTCCGTCAATGGAAGTACCACCTATTCACCTGAGATAATAATCCCTAACTCCCCGCATCACACTAGCCATATGTTTTCTTGAAGCAGGCATCACTCATGACACTTGCATGTATGCTAACAATGCTGTTCCATGCCAGTGCGTCATTCACAACTCAGGCTGATGTGTGAGTGGTAGTGTAGTGGTAATCACATCTCCCTAATACACAGAAGATCCTGGGTCTGATCCCCAGTGGAGCCATTATGTTAGTGAGGAGATTGGTATAATGGTTAAGGTGTTTACCTTACAGACATAAGGTACAGGGTTTGATTCTCACATGGGCTAATTAGCTAGGCTTAATATTGCCCACAATGACAGTTAACCTAGTAGTAATCTATGAACCTATGATTGATAAACAGCATGACCAATCAATGCACTATAATGTATAGCCTGGGTTTGGCAATGCTTGCATCATTTTTATTCTGTGTTTGTCTTGTCATGAACCATAGCCGTGGAACAGAAATTACCTTCTTGCCAGTGCCATAACTTACTGTGCCTGTCTCCCCTTGCACGAAGACCTGCTGCAACCAGGTCTTCTGATGACTTTTTGCCCAGCTCTTCTTCTGCTGATGGTATAGTTATATCATTCAGTGCTTCAGTCTCCTTTGTCAGAACAGTTTTCATAGCAACATGTTATGTAGCATTTTTTATATCACAAACACATTGCTACATGTTTCAGGAACATACTGCAGCTCACTACGAGATGCATCCAGAAAGTGGAAGCAGGACTTCCATATGACCAGACATTCAATGATGTTTTGTCTGCACCAGTACTATGTTGTATGCCACAGCCATCAATGCCTGTGTGGCAGTGAATAGTGGATCATCAATCATGGCTCCAAGGTACCTGAAGCATCACCTGTGACATACATCAGATACCCTTATATATTGTCTGCTAGCTATGGTCAAAGGACTGGACCTTCATTGCCTCTAGGATTAGCAATGAGTGACCTACCCAATAGATGACCCTGCCGAAAGTCCTCCTGCTGATAACTCTGGTGTAGCTAACGTGTGCCTCCAGTGGAAATCATAGGAATTGCCTTCATGCCACACAAGCAGATTTCATATAAAACCCTGTGCACAGCAAGCTGTCTGACAGTTGCAGTGGAAGCTATTCCATTTGCTATACAGGATTCCCTGTGGAGCAAGTGGGGCCATGATAGCAATGGAAGTACATTTAGTGTTCCCTGGGGCCTCCTGGTTGTGAGCTATATTATACAATACCCACATAGTGAAAGTTCTATCCTCTGTTGTCCATGAAAAGCAAATGCACTTCTACACTTAATATTACAACTAGGAGTTGGTGTAGCCTGTGGCTTGTGAATCGAATAGTATGTTTCCAGCCTGACACTGACATTTCCTCATGAAAAAGATTGTTGATGCTGTGCAAATCTTTGTAGCAGCTGAAATAGTCAGCCCATGCATTCCCCCTTGATCCCATGTGGGGATGGCATATGTTTATTAGCTCACATGTGATTTCTACCCATTCTGTATTGGTTGACTGTCTCCTGGTCAAAGAGGTGATCAATGTCACTCCACAAAATAATTTTAAATGATGTAGAGGATGGTAGTATGTAACATTGTAGACAATGGCTTCGAAAGTATACAGTTACACATGCTGACCAGCCAAAGTAGTTGCTTCTTAGCACGAGTAACATACCTGTTGACCAAGAAGTAATGATTGACACATAAGTTGATCACCGTGACTCATTGCACAAATTTTAAGCATTTCTGAATCATGCTATTTAATTTCATCATGTTAATACTTGATTGCTGTCATTAAGATGTTGACACTTAATTTACATGTCATTATGTAGTCATTTGCATGCAATGTGTGCCATGCTATTTTTCTCAAGACATATGTGTCTTAACTGACCTCTCCCTGTGTTGTTGTTCACTGCATCATTTTACCTAATGGAGGGTGCTATTGAGTACTGTAATGGTATATATAAGAAGCTGACAAAGGAAAATTTAGAAAATTAGGAAAGTTTAAGTCAGTATTATTAGTACTGATTAACATTGAAAGTAAATATGAAAGACTGAGTGAAAACAAAAAAAAAGTATAATCATTTAGTGAATAAGTGTAACACACGTTCATCAGCTGATTTAAGCAAATGATATAAAAGTAACTATAGAGGAGAGATACTATGATGGCATGTGCATATTTGTTTTGATAGTTCTAGAGGGTCCATTATGATTCATCAAGTCTCATTTTGTTGAAACCCATTAAACAAAAAACAGACTGTCAACTACAAAAATAGTCAACATGACAATCAACACAAAAATACCATGCTGAAATTTTCAGCAAACCTACAAATTAATCACGTGTTTTTGCAGATGGAAATGTGCCCTCTTCACACTTATTAATTTGATATCTTCATACTCACACCCTGATTTCTAAATACACCGACACAGAGTAAAATAAAAAGTTTACTTTCACAGCAATTTATATTTTCCTTTTACAATGAGTCATCCAACCTCAGAGTCAATATCTATAGCTAAATGCAATATGTACTCTAAAGCAAGGGTCACTGAAATAATTCCTTGCCACTCTTTTTCTATGCTGAAATAGGATCAACTTTATCAAATCTCATCAAAGCACGACATTAAGATTCATCAGGTAACCACGTCTAAGGACTAAGAGTAACAGTTTTCATTGCCTTTAATTTTTTTTGTATATAACTATTCAGAAACATAAGGAGAAATATATTTCATTTTGCTTAGTCCTCTTGCAATGTAAGCGTGTATCTTATTTATTGAGACAAACAAATTGTCAGTGATGTAAATGCCTATTAGTGATAAAAAAAAAAAAAAAACAGGTGTGTGAAGAGGTATGCTGATGATTACTCTGAAGTTCTGCATTCATGTTATATTTTAATAGTTGTTTTGATACATTTTAATATTTGCTTTGATATGTACTTTCCATGGTAAGTAATGGAGTGAAAAGATCATACCGTGTAATGAAGCCAGTGACCTTCAGCTAAAGCTGCAGACTTTGGAATCATTACAAGAAGCAAACATATATATGTTCCTTACTGTTTCCAAGGGAAATTATTTTGTCTTTAGTGAGTCATAACCTGAGAATTAAAAGATTAAATCACGGTTAAGCTGCTTGCATAAGATCCAGTCCTCAGAAGGCTATTTAACAAATAAACATTTTATATCAAAATGTACACAGTGGAATGCATGTACTGCTTCGCCAGTGAAAAGCGATCATATTAACACAGAAGCCCAGCATTAATCATGAGTAATCATTCACTGCTGTTGAAGCGTGTGAAGAAAATTTCCAGAGAAAGTTGGGCTGACAAACTCATGCTTCTATCTGAGAAAACAAACTCAGCATTTTATATCATCAACTGACACTTAAAATCAATTATGTATCAGTGGATCAGCTCAAGAATAAAGGGACAATATGAAACTGTAGCCATCCTCGGTTGATCAGGAAGTTGACTTTAATATATGCATGAAAGAGAGATGTAACTCTTTCTAGAAACAAGTCTGCAAAGGTTAATTGGTTTTTGCTATCCTTGCTGTAATCCTTCCAGGCAAAACATTCGGTGGATAGTTTTGGGATCATTTCATTAGTCCCTGCCACGAAGTGCACAACTTTTTCATTGCTACCACTGTAGATATATCTCAGCTATATTATTTAATACTTCAGGGAGTATGGCAGATATTTCCAAAAGTTAAGTTTTCATTCTCAGTGTTATTAAAGGTTTTCTCACAGGCCAATATGGTACCAGTTTCCTGAATTTTGACAATCAAATATATTAGTAATTCATCTCCTTTCCCTTCAAGAAGCTTGTATTTTGGTCTTATCTTTAACTCATATCTGTGTGTGTGTGTGTGTGTGTGTGTGTGTGTGTGTGTGTGTGTGTGTGTGTGTGTGTGTGTGTGTGTTATTTCTTATTTAATTACCATTTACTAGTTGCCATCTCAGGGACTTGACTGAATGAACATCTGTTGGAAGACTGGATGACTTATTAATTGAAATACTAAAAAAAAAACATAGCCATATAAGCCCTGTGACTTAAGATGTCACGATTCTAGCAGAAGACTTGACCCCATTTTACATAATGTGACTCTATAAGGACAATGACTGTATAACTGAAAAAGACTTCACAAACTAAAATTTTTGCTGTCTTTGCAATTTCACTTTGAACAAATATTGTGCCTTTCATATCAAAATGAGTTTAAACAGTACATGCCTGTTTCACTGGTTTGTGAGATGCAAGGTAATTCTTCTGCATCAGGCTAAAATATATTCAGCTAGTTATCAATGCAAAAGGAATCATGGCATCTCATTGCATCCTATGTAGCAGTTTAAAACTGATAATTATATAAACAGTTTACAAAGAGCACTTGTGGTTTGTTACACCAGATTTAGAATTATCCTTGTTCTGCTTTTATAATGGTAACATAAAACTGTACTAACACAAAACGAATTGTCACCATGTTTTTTTTTTTTCCTTGAAGTACTTGATAAGTGCATTAAGATACTCTTAGACATTATGCTGCAAATACATGTAAATATTTGAATGGACCCACTGCATTTCTTTGCATATCTCATCATGGGTCATATTTCAACATGGTGACCAATATTCTTCTATGTTACATCACTTAATTGATCTCTTAAAGTTTTATTTCTACAGTATTGGGAGCAGGGCTTCTCAATTTGCATTATATCATGTCATTTCATTTTGAAAAGACTTACAGTACATTACATTTATGACGCTTTGATTTTTTTCTTAACTGCTGTCAGATATTTGTTCAGTTTTTTTGTAAGTGCATCATCACATACTAATACAGATGTTCCCATCTACTTTATTTATTATTTAACCAGCTATGCAGGCTGATCTTCAGGGTACCATCTTCAGACATTCCCCAATGTTACAGTAATAACCTATTATGTTTAAGTTTAGAAATGTGTACAAGTAAACTAAAGAGAAAGGGGAATTTAATCAGTCATGCACATTTGGATATGCATACCGTAAATAGTAATTACAAGCTCACAAGCGGGCATGTGTTTAAAAGACATGTTTTATGTAGCAGGCAAGCCCTCTGCAAATTTCATGTGAGTATAGTCCCCTCATACCTCCTTAAGCTTTCTGCAATGACCTCAAAGCTTGTCACCTTTCAGGAAAAGGCAAACGTTTCTTGTTTTGCTGTTGTTGCTGGTTTTTTTTCAGATATTCAAGTATTTGTTGGTTACTTTCTTTAGTACCATTAAACAAGAAGAGATATATTTTTGAAAACAATACTTCAATGTTTCTGATTTAAACATTTATATTTTTAAGGAAAGGATACCTTACAATGGGCACTATATAGAGGAATATGATTAATTTTCCAATTATATTCAGCTTATTATATGCATGAAACGTGGATGCCAAGAAACTGAGCAAAACAAAAGTAATAGGGGTGGGGTCAAAGGATCATAAATCAGGGATAGTTTTTAAATATTACTCTAATTCACTTGTTAATAGTACCATATGTTTTGCATCAACATGTATTTTCTGAACAACAAGAAGTGTGAAACTCAAATGTCTGGCTTCATTTACTGACTAGTCATAACTGATTTGCCAGAATTTCAGAAATTGTACAAGGGAGAGTTCAAACACATGTGGCAAAGTCAGCAATGCTCTGCAAAATAAGAGATAGTTGAGAGGTATGGACAGCATGCAGAAATGAAACATTTATCTGTAGAACGAGTAGCTTTAAAAGCTGTTAGACACTTTATTCTGCCAGACATTGTGTCTGTGTGTCAGTATTCACATGCTGCCGTATCTCTTCGTCAACTGGTGCTGTCCTGTCTGCTGCTAATCCCTAGTATGAGACTTGATCTTAACAGTGTTTAGTTGTCTTTAGCAAGTTTTTGTAAGCACACCTAAGCTGTAAGATCAGGTCTCGAGTTAAGCAAGTGCTTAAAAGGTCTGTCGTGTAATTATTGTGCTCCATGTATTACATTAACATTAATATATGACACAGTCTTATCAGTGTTACCAACCATACATTCAATGACTTGCCATGCAGTTAAGAAAAACTTAATGACTAAGTAAGGCCAATGAGATATTATATTAGCCTGCATATCTCCATTAGTATATTCATATCTGGGTATACTTACAGTACAAAACAAGAAATGTTTCACAAAATGGATTTGACCAAATTTAATGTGTGTGCCACACAGATCCAGCTTTAATGTCAGTGAGATCCATTTAATGACACTTTTCTTGATTTCATGTTTTATCTATCCATTAGCAATGGAGCATTTGATATTCGTATTGCTCCTGCATTTTCTGTTTTTTTTCAGCATGTTGGCACTTGACGTTACTACTGCTGATAAGCCAAAAAGGAGTTGTGTGCTCACTTATGACATCATTTTCTTCTTACAAACCATAGCTGTCTCTTAAAGAAACCAGTTAACATATTTTGCTACACACATAACTTCAGGTGCACAGATTAGTAACTGCAACAGAAAGGAAGGCACAAATATTGTTGGTACGAAGCACATTTTGCAGTACTTTCCCTTTTCTTTGAAGTTCACTTCCTCTTGAAAACTTGTATGTACACTTTTCTTAAACTTATTAATCTAATTTATACAGTTACATGGCTCAGTGGTATTGTAGAAGACAGTGTACATCTATAGTCTTCTTGCTCTTCTGTTCTTATATTACAGTTAAAAAGTAACAAGAGATTGCATCTGTCAAAGGCTAAGAGGATGTCTTTTAGGCTTTTGTACTTAATTTAAATAATACAGAAGCAGTTGTTTTTCTTTCAAAGCACAGTTCTGTCCTAGACATAGCTATCACCTCTTGAAAGATGTTTTTCTATTTCAAAAGTAAAATTTTTATCCTCATCAGAGCTATAACAAGAGTGGGGGCGAAGAGAGGTGGTTGTCCCGGGTGCAAAAAGCTAGTATGTGTCACTGGTGATTTCCTTGGGATGCTAGTTACTTTCTGCCTAGAAGTGCCAGCAGTCACAGTCTGCATTAAAGCAGCTGTAATGACAGTACTGTGGCTGCATAAGTGCTTAAATGGCAGCCAGTATGCAAAGACAATGGAGTTATTGTATATGCACATAATGATTCTTTGCAATGTTTGTACACTGACTTCTGCAAAAGTAACAGTCCTTTCTTTCATACAAAGGTAGTACAAAGGCAGATGTTTGCTACACTGTAGAAATGAAAGTGACTGCAGTATGTGACTGAAACAAAAACTATAGAAAAGCTATGGATAGAGCAATGAATACCCCCTTTTTTGTTTCTCAGCTTTGGTTGGGGCATGCCAGCTCTGGGCATCATCCAAGGACTAAAACAAATGTTGAATATCATAATGCAAACTCATCATGTAAGCATAATAATAACCTCCAGGTTGGGGAGTTATGCAATGCCAGACCTTCTAACAATAATTAGGACCCCACTGCCTTGGGTATTAAGCCTCAGAATACCTCTGTATACTCCAGTATTGCCCCATATCATTCATCCAGTTGTATATTTTTACATGCATAATTGCCAGGAAAGATACCAGCAGTAATGACAGCCTTAGGGGTGAATTATCTACAATCCTGATATACAGAATTAAACAACTACAAAGTATGTCAGTTGACTGTAAAGCAGCTGATCTACAGACATTTTGGCTGAAAAATGCTATTCTCAGAATATGCATACGACTTTCCAACCAACTGAAAAAAATATTTTGGTTTTCCAGCAAAAAATATGCAATACATTATATATACTACAGTTTGGTTCAGGAAAGATACTCACTAGTAAGATATTTACCAACCAAGATGGGGAATTCTAAAGAACTTTTGGAGGATTAGAAAATCAAAAGACGGAGCTATAGATTAAATTAGGGGCTTAAATGTTTGACACAATGATGGCTCCAATAGTATAAAAATGTTTAGAGTGAGTATACCATGAAGAGCAGGTTACATGTAAAGAGGTGGAGGAAAGGGATGACTGGAATTAGGAAATACACCCCGGGGATCACTTCTGTGTCTCTGCTGGACAGTGGCACAGGAAAACAACTTTCTTGGGTGGCGGTGTAAGCTATGGTACCTTGCTGGCTAGGTTTACATAGGCCCTTGGGCCGATAGCCTAGTACCTACCTATGAACCTATGAACCTATGGATGGATGAGTGAAGGTAAAGGAATAGGACAGGGAATGAATATGCATTCACAAAGGAAACAGTTAATTCTGGCATTTTGGTGATATAAGGATGACAGAGAAGGTAGAATGGTCAGGATAGGAAACAGATACCTCTGACCATGCAATGTCATGACGGAGATACAAAGGGTAAGGTGTGCTGAGGAAGGACTTTGTCAGGGAGAATTATAGGGACAGGAGAGGAGTATGGAAATCAAAAACTGCTAAGGCTAGTGGAAAATAATAAAGAGTAACTGAGATTGAATGAGTAAATGAAAATTGGATAATGGGACGTAATGTAAACGTTTTAGAGTATATGGTATATGAGAGACAGAGTAGATGGAAGAAATGGAAATGTGGATGTTACAGACGTAGACTAAACATATAGGACAATAGAAGAAGACTAGTGAAAAGGAGAGAGGGACAACAGAGAAAATATCAGGCAATGGAAAAGATCACATTTTATTATTTAAACTATTACAATGTTATGGAGTATAATGAACTTCAAGGAAGGGATTTAGGTGGGCTTAAAGGAAATGAACAGGAAGATGTCAGTATTGCTGCTGAAAGAAAAAATGTATGGATGATGTGAAAAAATTAGAAAAAAAAAACCTCTCCAGTATTAATGGTTATAAGGGAATATATGACAACTTACTTGAAACTACTTTGCCAATGTCTAATTCCAGGACTCTATATGGTCAGCTTCTCCAACTCTCCATAATGTTTGTCACTTTCTTCCAATTCTCATCTAGATTCCTTTTTACAGTTTTCTCCACTGTGGCTCCTACATATAGCCCTCAATACTTAGTGCATTTTTTTCACTACTATATATATATATATATATATATATATATATATATATATATATATATATGGATCTACTTCAAAATACTGAATTACTATAACGTCGAACTACAAAACATCGAGACCATAGCATCAAAAGTACAGAACACTGAAAGGTTAGAATATCAAAATCATATAACAATGAAAATTTAAATCAAGTCATATATCATCGAAAGTGTTAAATGCTTATGGTTTAAAATGTTAATTTTGTGGTATCACTTTAAGAAGTTGTAGTTTGTAGTAAGCAAACATGGCAGATGGTACATTTTGTGGTTTAAGAGAAGTTGTCAGGTTATATAGTAAAAGTTTATCAGATGATTAAGCATTGCTGTTTTTTGAGAGATGGATTTATTAGTTTGAAAGAAGTCATGTTAGTGCTGTGCAAAGTGATAGGAATAAGTGAGTATGTGAGGAAGTTCTTATTTTGGCAGTATGTATGTGTTTTCAAGAAAGTACAGGTACGTGTTTGACATTATTTGGACATTCCATATGGAGATCGCGATACAGTGGGGATTGGGAAATTTACCTTTTCTCAACTGTAGTGCAATCTCGGAGTTGGTATATTTAATTTGCAGGGGGTTTGGGGGGTGCAGGGGGGCTTGCCCTCCTGCTGAAACATTGAAACAAGTATGCTTGTAGGTTAAGTTATGTTTGAAGTGGAGGGAGTATTATTAATGTGTGCTTTACAACATTCGTTGTTATGGGATGTGATGATTTAAATTTTCAATGTTATGGTTGTGTGGTTTTGTTGTTCTGAATTTTCAGTGTTCTGTGTTTTTGATGTCATGGTCTCGATGTTTTGTGGTTCGACATTATAGTAATTCAGTATTTTGAAGTATATATATATATATATATATATATATATATATATATATATATATATATATATATATATATATATATATATATATATATATATATATATATATAAACATAGATATATGCAATTTGGATGTGTAAGTCTGGCTTATATATGAGTATGCCTATGTTTGTATGTTTGAATCTGTTTGAGTTGATCACCTGTAATGTATATATGTCAGTGCTGCTATGTTGTAAGTGGCTAGATCACTTAGAGGACAACAATGGGATAGTAAATCAAAATGCTCAA